>NC_064638.1:571531005-572731005 GCF_023864345.2 Schistocerca serialis cubense
CAGTCAGGCTTTGGAACAGGTAGTGTTCAGTAGTGTCAAGCCCATGGGCAGTGGGGATGTTAGTGTAGATGTAAGTGGCAGTGCCAGTAATGAGCAGAGTGCTGGATAATAAAGGAACAGGAACTACGGAGAGTTGGTGGAGGAAATGGTTGATGTCTTCCCATAGTATGATCTTGCCTAACAGCTCTCCCTTCATCCCAACCCATTGCTGTTTTTCCTTGTTACTGTTCTCTAACACATTACTTTACTCAATGTCTGATCTTCCTGTCTCTTCTTTCCTGTGTTTTGTTGTTGACTTCTGAGCCACCCTGTATCAACGGCCTCACCTGCATACAACACACAGTTACGTTACTTCATGGACTGTAGCTACAGCTTATCCCACATTCTTACCACCGATGTAATTATTTTATGGATTTCAAATTGATCACACATTCTCCCTCACCCTCACATGCTTTTCTATACCTTCCTGTGCAACATATACTTCATATGAACCCTGTACCTAACAACCTGCTCACCTCTCCCTATCCTCTCTCTTCCAGTATTCCAGCACACACATACTGACTTCACATCATGAAGTTACACCTGTTGCCTCCTCCCTTCACACACATCCACCCGCCAATCTATGTTCCACTGTATCATCTTTTTATTTATTTTCCTTATTGATCTCATTATGTTTTCACATTGATTTTAGTTTGTTTTCACCTTTTACTAAAGGTCATTTTCTCTTAAATGTCACCTTTTTTCCTATTCTTCATCCATTTTTATCCTTTTTGTGATTTTTGTATTTCTATGTATTTTTTTATCTTTCACTGTGGATCCTTGCTCTTTTCATCTGTGCCAGTACATAGAAGTTGTCCTATCCGTAGTGAGAATTTCCTAGCTTCAAACTTTGCCTCACCATCATCCCCCCCCAAATCCGACAACATGGACGCCAACCTAACATCTACAGAAAGAGCAGCAATCCACCTGTTAAAAACTGATACCAATCTAATCTAGCAGGATCTCCAGTCTGTCCTCACATCCTTAAGTCAATTCCAGAATTTCTCCCTCTCCCTCTCCCTCTCCCTCTCCCTCTCCCTCTCCCTCTCCCTTTCCCTCTCCCCCCCCCCCCCCCCTCTCTCTCTCTCTCTCTCTCTCTCTCTCTCTCTCTCTCTCTCTCTCTCTCTCTCTCTCTCTCCCCCTCTCTCTCCCCCTCTCCCTCTCCCTCTTTCTCTCCCTCTTTCTCTCCCTCTACCTCTCCCCCCTCCCCCTCCCTTCCTCCCCCCTCTCCCTCCCTCCCTCCCTCCCCCTCCCCCCTCCCCTCCCCCCACTCACTGGCTCCCTCTCTCTCACTCACTCCCCTCCCTCCCTCCCTCCCTCTCATCACCCCTTATGCCCACCACTCCCCACACTTCTACCCTCTAAATGCTTCCTAAAGTCTGTAAACCCAAACACCCAGGGCACCCCTTTGCAGCCAGTTACTTGCTGCCACACAGAGAGTATATGGTCTCATGGACCAACACCTTCAGTCTGTTACCCATATCCTACTCTCCTGACAGAAGACACCATTTCCTCCATTGACTGCCCGCAGTTCCTGTTCCTTTACCAACCTTTCCCAGTGCCTGACTAACTACAAACCTACAACCTTCTTCCTGCCACCTTGACCAGATATATTCTCACCCATAACAATGTCACCTACAATGGGCATTCACATGACACCATAATTTGCCAACCTACACATGGGCCATCTAGAGGAATACTTCCTAACGATGCAGAATCCCAAGCCCCCTCCCCTGGTTTACGTTTATTGACGACATCTTCATGATCTGGATCAAGGTTGAGGACACTGTTCTCATTACTCCATAACCTCAACACCTTCTCTCTTATTCACTTCACCTGGTTTCCTCAACCCAAAAAGCCACCTACCTTGATGTTGACCTACACCTCAAGGATAGCTGCATCTGTCCACAACAAACCAACCAACCGACACCACCACCTCTACTTCAACAGCTGCCACACATTCCACACCAAGATGTTCTTTCCATACAGCCTAGCCACCCCAGGTTGTCACACCTGCAGCAATGAGTAGTCCCTTTCCAAATATGTCAAGGGTCTCATTGAGGCCTCACAGACCAAAATTACCCTCCCAACCTTGTCCAGAAGTGCATCTCCCATGCCTTGCCCCTTCAGTCACCTACCACCTCCCACATACCCACTGTCTGGCTGCAAAGGAGCACTCCTCTCATGACTCATCATCACCCTTGACTGGAGCAACAGAATTGCGTTCTCTACCAGGCTTTCAACTATGTCTTGTTGTGCCCTAAAATGAGGCATGTCCTCCTTTTGATCCTCCTCACCCCTCTCACAGTGGTATTTTGCCACCTACCAAACCTACACAATATCCTTGTCCATCCCAACACCACCCTTGCTCCCAACCTCTCATCTCGAGGCTCATATCCCTGCAATAGACCTAAATGGAAAATCTGTCCCATATATATCCTCCCACTACCATGTATTCCAGTCCTGTAATAGGCATCTCCTAACCCATCAGAAGTGTGAAAGCAGCCACATGATCTACAAACTAAGCTCTAACCAGGGCACCACTTTCTATGTAGGCTTGACAGTTAACAATCTATCTGTGCGCATGAATGGGCATCAAACTGTGGCCAAGAAACAGCTGGACCACACAGCTGCATAACATGCTGCCCAACATGATGTGCTTCATAGCCTGTGCCATCTGGAGTGTTCCTACCAACACCAGCTTTTCTAAATTGCACAGGTGGAAACTCTGCTTACAACATATTCTTCATTCTTGTGACTCCTAGCCTCCACCTTCACTAGTTCCTGTCCTCCACACAACTACTCTGTTCCCTGCTCCCACTCCAGCAACACACTCCTTTTATCCCCCAACACTCCTACTAGTCTTTACCCGATTCTCTACTTCTCCTTTTCCCCCCACCCCCACCCCCACCCTGCACTGGCTCCCGACATTGCAGCCAGCGGCCCTGTCCTATCCTACAGCCAGCATGGCATCATCCCTAAACCCCTGCCTGCTATCCCTCCCATTCTCTGTCCCATGCTCCTTTTTACCCCCACCACCCACTTCAGTAGATTGTTGCTCACATCAGATGCTGTTGCAAATGGGCTGCAGTGTGCGGACAGTGGCCATGTCTGTGTGAGTTGTGAATTTATGTGTGTGTTTTCTATTTCGGAAGAAGGACTTTATCCGAAAGCTTAAATTTTAGTAGTCATTTTCATTGTGCCTGTCTGGGATTCAAAGCCTCTTCTATGTGGTGAGTAGCAGTCTATCATGTCCATATCGTTGTTATTGTATCCAGAAATTTTCAGGCTAAACACTTGTAGAATAATATTCAGGAAACTGATTATGATGTAAGATTTCATTCCAATCAGAACAGATCCACATTGGTAAAATATCTTGCTATACATTTCAGTGATTATCATTAAAAGAAACTAAATATATATGAGGGATCTTCAAAAATTATGTTACACATTATTAAAGGCAAGTAACTGTTATTGAATACCACATCACACTTCAAAGTGACACAGATACACAACTCTATTTTTCAGAAGAGTCACCAAGTCTCTATTAACAATGGTCTGAACATTCTGCCATGCTGTATCCTACTCGTAGTGTGTGCGTGAATGAGTGCGCTGAGTGCGGTGTCTCCTCACATATGTGTTTGAGTCAGTTGCCAACTGTAATAGCAGGGGCCGATCTCCAAAGACTACCTGTGGGAAGGATGCATATGGTATCCACTGTGCCGTCCACCAGTGACTCAAGCATATGTACGTGTGGTGCAGTACTGACTATGCATCTCTATGGTCATTGACTTGTACCATTCACACCAGTTGTTTTGTGTCTTATAATGGTGGATTCACGAGTGGCTTATTTCTGTTATTGTTCAGAGGTTTATGAACAAAGCCATATTTTGTTACTTGGATCAGTTTTGTGTATTACTTGTTTACTACATACCAACTGTTCAGTTCGTCAACATTACAAATCTGCTCCTTCATCAGGAGCCATTCTAGAATTGCTGAGTGAATGTCCTCCTCGTTAGATGCTCCTTCATTGTGCCAAAAAGATTGCCTAGACATTGTCATCTGTGGTCGGTGTTGATGACCTTCCTTCCCAATCACTATCACCTAACTTTGTGGCAGCCTCGGTCAAATTGTTGGCACCACACCACTAAGGTTCATTGCCACGTTTCATATGGTCCACATACCACCAGTATTTGGTGGTGAATCTGTGTGCATTGTAGACATTTTGCCCACAAGAATCCTATTGTGCCGCACAGTTCATCTTTGGAGATTTTGCCCACAAGAATCCTATTGTGCCGCACAGTTCATCTTTGGAGTATGTTTCCATTCACTGCGCAGTTTCACTTGCACACTTTGATGTACTTGTTATCCATACCATAAAAGAACTGTCTGTGCTGGACATCGAGAACATGTACTATGATCCACTTTTGCACAATGGTCTCAATGTGGAATGATGAGTGTAACTTACTTTCAAGTCCCTACTCTTGAAAAAGCAAATTTGAAATATTCATCATATCTTCCCTCAAGTGCTTTATAATTTTAGGGTTTTAGGTATGAAAACTTTAAATTTCTGTGCTGAGAGACTGTTGACAGTTCAAACTATCCACTAACATTTTGTCCACATTTGTGAGGGACATCTCCAGAGCTGAGACTCTAGCGACTGCGTGGGAAGCTCAAGAGCCCCGAATTCACATCATAATTATGAGCTGTATATAGAGCATCACAAATCATAATGAGATGCTGAGTGTGTGTGTGTGTGTGTGTGTGTGTGTGTGTGTGTGAGTGAGAGAGAGAGGGGGGGGGGGGGGGGGGGTTTACATCATTCTCGATTGCAAATAATGAATCATTACAACTCTCGTTTGCCCAAAATCAGTATCAGTATTTTATTTTGCTTAACTTGTCCTTCCTTTCTAATAAAATTATTATTTTTACTGCCTCTTTATACAAGCCTATATAATAATGTGTTATCTTGCCTAAAACATTAGTCTCTTCAAATTTTATTTCACTGTCTCTTCTCTGTAAAACACATTCCAGTAAAGCTGACACAGCATTTTGTATAAAGCAACAGTTCCTTTTGCGTCCAACTTGAATGGGTATTAATACTTCCTTTTGGGTTATTAATATATGCTTGGTCACGACTGTGTTGACTTATACACACATCAGCTATCATTAATGTGATATACATCTTTTACATATATAAGGATTCAGCTGTTTTCTGAGCTTTAAAATGTTTTAATCCCTTGTTTTTCTGAAATTTTTCCAATGCAAACAATTAACTTGTTCTACATTAGTCATGTGTGATTGTAAATGGCTCTCTCCTGACCCTCCCTCCCCCCCCCCCCTTCCACAGCCCTTCCAATACCTTTTACACTGATGCACTGATCAAGGGTATGTTTTCTCTTCACGTTAATTATTTTTGATCATTACAAAATGGTTTGAATATAATGACTGTAGGCACAATATTAGATTTCACAAAGTAAAATCACAATGTAATATTACTCAGTATAAATTGTTTGTTTTGTACACAGACAATTGCATTGTTTTTATCAAACATCTGATGTCTCCACAATATTCATGTAGTTACCCATTTACGCATCGAACAGTACTAAAGGGCTAAAGAATTCATATGTCAAATATTACGTCAGTACTCATAACTGGTGGCTTTTTAATGAATTGAAATGAACACTTTTTAAAATGAAGATACAATTTACTACCAACATTTAATGTAATAATACAAACAGAAAAGCATGTTTATAATTGTCACTGTTTCATATTTTTCCAATGCATTTTAGGTAACTTTTTAATGATTTACAGTTGCTAGGATAGTTTTGACTCACTTTGCACCCATTTACTTAATAACATATTGTATAAAAAAATGTACTTATTACAGTTTTCTTTTTAGGTTTCATTGAATGAAATAGAAAGTCTTTATAAGAGTCATCAGTCACACCAACAGAAGCTCTCAGTATTCTTCATGCTCCGTGCAGTATTAGCTCCTGTGATTGAAACAATAATTTTGCTGGATCGTCTCCTTTACCTCCATGAACAGGTAACTTAAAAGAATAATATGATGATGGAAAACCTTGGGTGGAATACAAACAATAGTTTGCATAAACACTGAAACTCACCAAACAGGGAAAGTGTTTGGCAGTTAGCTGATGCACAATCTGAAAGTCAAACAGCTTTCAAACTTATGTTTATATATGAGAGAGTTCGTGATATACAAACATTCTTTCAACACGGAGAATCAGATCACTGTGTTTGTGTGTGTGCCAAGCAAGGTGGCACTGTAAATAAGACACTAGACTTAAGTTCCCTGCTCAGCCATAGAGAATTAGGTTTCCCATGATTTCCCTAAATAAAGTAAGGAAAATGATGACATATTTCCATTGTAAAAAATGGCTAATTTCCTTCCTCATCTTTCTTCAGTCTGAACCTGTGTCCTAGACTATGAGTTTGTTTGCTTGGCTACTATACAATTCTTGTTTTTGTATCTGTTAGGTTCGCATTGAGTGCTGTACAGAATGAGTGAATGTCTTTCCCACACTATTGTGAAGAGACTGTAGTTACCATAAAAAATGTGTCAAACATGCCTGTTTTGACAAGTGTGTGTGTATTCATTCCTTCTGTTCTTTTGTTCTGTTTTGTATGTATTAGTATAGTGTACAAGAGTAAAAGCATGTGGAACAATCATGATAACGAAGTGTCAAAATATGGAAACTATTTCCTTAAATTTCAAACAGTCCATTAACTTTTGTGTAGAGAATATGAAGATTTGGCATCAGCAGGATGAAACAACAAAATATTAAGATAAGCCTTCAGAATTAAGAGTTCTCTTGTACATGCCAAAAGAAAGACAGGAGAAATCAAATGTAGAAATCTGATGTGTGAGATAGGAAAAAAAGAAGACTCATAAATGCTGGAGAAATGTTGCCATCCACCTGTTAAATGATTGTATTCACTTTGTCCTTGGTTCCCCCCTTCTTTCCACCCATTTTCCTTCTGCTTATTGTATAATCATTCTCTTTGTGACTCCTCCTTTACTTTAAAAAAAAAAAAAAAAGTTTTTGTGTACCTTCCTCCCACAGCCTATCTTCTCCCCACAGATTTTTGCATTTACTTAGTTTTCATTTCCATTTGCAGCCTGGTGTTTATTTTGAGTTTAGCTCTCATCTTTAGCTATCACTTAGAAGCAACCAAGTGTTGGCCCTGAGCTTTTACTCCATTATAACTTTCTAGTTATTTCTAGTAACTTGTGCATCTCACTCCAAGGTAGGATTGATTTTTTTTTTTTCTTTTCACCACTTGTCTGCCATACTATTTTTTTTTTTAATTTTTTTATTGTGTTTTGAGCTGTGAGGCAATCACTATATACAAAATTTAATCTTGTGTTTTTCTTTTCTTAACTTAGGTAAGAAGCTGGCATATTGTTTTCAGTGTACTATTTTGACCTCCTACATTCTCTCTCTCTCTCTCTCTCTCTCTCTCTCTCTCTCTCTCTCTCTCTCACTCTCTGATGCCTCAGTTTTCTTTGCCTCCCATTGATGTCATGACAAGCAGGATCCCTTTCATCCTGAGGTCTCAGTGAGCTGCCCTTTCTTTCAACCTTCTCCAATGTATCCCCCTGTTCTCCATGAGGAAGGAACTAATAATTCTGAAAGCTGGGGTAGTATGTGTCTCTTTATGTGTGCCTATCAGTAGCACTATATGCTTGTATATAATTCACCTTCAAAAGATAGGTACTGGTCAGCAACTATGTCTCCTCCTATATAATGACCCATTTGATGCAGATAGCTTTGATATCAGTGATGATATTCCAGCTGTTCTGCTGAGTTATTGTTCCCATTTCATGCGCTATATTTCAATGACTGACCCAGCTGTCTTCTACAGATGCTGTGAGTTTTGCCGTTATGTGTACTCACTGTCTGGACTCTAATAAGCAGGCAGCCTGGTGAAGCCCAAGCAGTGAGTACATATAACAGCAAAACTCTCAGGACCTGAGGAAGATAGCTGTGTCAGTCATCCAAATATTGTGCATCAAATGGATACTCTAATGTGGTAGAACACCTGGATGCACATTGTTGACCAGTCACACCAAAAAAACCTTAGAGATCACAGCTTTGATATCATAAAACAATCTTTGTCAAATGCCCTACATAAAACTCTGCCACTCTGAGATAGTCAGCTTTTCTGTGGAAATTGTCAATCTTTTTCCTCCCTCCAGTTGATGAAGTGTGAGACGTTTCTGTAATTACAGGAAGATACTGTCAGTATTCTGATGTGTATTTCAGTATGGGTATGACTGACAGGTTGCTTAAGCAACTATGTAGATATCAAATTGATCAATATTGATTGAAGCTAGTTATTTTAAAAAATAAATGTGCAGTTGAGACAGCGAAATAAAAGATAAATGGTAAATACAACACAGTTGCACGTCTATTGTGACAAGTAAGAGTATTTCAGCAGCAGTACAGGAAGAGTTAATACAAATGAGATATTATTTTTAAAAAAAGTCTCCTAAAGCTTCACTTCTATTATGAGGAGAGCAGTGTGCAGACTTGCATTGCTGTCAAGGAGCTTTAGAAATTATTTTCATCAAATATATATTGCAGCTTCAAAAGTGTTAGCCAGTTGACTTGCAGTTTAATATTTGTTCCAAGTTCCAGTAAAACCCCCAAAAGCACACACTTTTGAGTCAGAAAGCAAATGTTATGATTTTCCTTTGAGGGTGAATGAGCTTAAGTATTTTTGGTTTGGATGAACTGCCTTGACTTGACAGCATAGATTCCAGCATTGCTGTGTGGGTCCACGATTTTTCATCAGTGACAACATGTTCCAAAAAATTCAGCCATTGTCTATGAAAGAAAGTGATAAGTTTATATTGATATCAATCATTGATAATGTTAAATTATTGATGAATTTTGTGCTTTCAGGGTGTTCTGCCAAGTTAGTGCTTCAATTTTATGCACAATATTTCAATGACTGACCCATCCATCTTCTTCAGATGCTTTAGTCTTTGTTCTCCCATCTGTCACGCTGTTTGTGTCCAACATTTTCTCTCTGTCTCCTCAAAACATCACAGTAGAATTTTCCTTTGACCACACAGAAGAAATTCTTTATTAATAGTAGAAAAATTAATTACCATTTACTTTATGTTGTTGCAGATGTGATGCACCTATTTTGAGGCATGGAAAGGATGGTGATATTGCACTGCAGATATTGCTATTTTATTTCAGGGTCACAAGTGCACACCCATGATATATCAGCAGTTATAACCCTGGACAGGAAATCTGGATCATCTCTTAACTGTTTCACCGATTGTTTGCCTTCTGCCATTGTGGATCAAGTAACACACTTTCTTGATAGTTTTGGAGTTGTGTGTGACTGCAGTTGACCTTAGTGTTTGTCATCTGCCACAGACTTCCAGCCATCTTTAGATCATATAAACCACTCAATTATTCTGTCTTGGCTCAAAGCTTGATCACCAAAAGGCTCCGATACCATGTGGTACATTTCAGCTGCAGTTTTTCAGGACTGAAAACAAACATTAATGCAAATCCTTGCTATTTCAGGATTTGCAGACACAGTAGAACACAGTATAAAGAAATCAGCATACTGCACTCACAATGATAGCACATGTCAGACTGACACATGAAAGACACAACTAGAGGCATCATGTGGCAGAACTTTGTACTGCTGATTACTGGGACACAATATTCATATTCTTGGAAATTCTGGGTAGCACCTCAAAATTTGTTTTCAACTCCTGCTCAGGTTTCCTTGTGCACATGACTCCACCAGCAGTCTATAGCTGCACTCATCAATTGCATTCGTATGTTCTGGGCCAGTTCCAGGCTCAAGTGACACAAGTGGCCCCTTGGGGTGCCAAGCTGAGAGGAGTGTCAGATGTGCCCAGAGGTGACATTTGTACATAGGGTGAAAAATAATTAGCAGTGAAAGCTGACATGGGTGAAAGTATAATACAATAATCTTAAAAACAAAATATTCCAGTAGGCTTAGGGCCACAAATGAACCATTTACAAGATAATTTTGAATTTATGGCTTCGAACTGCAACTAATTTGAGTGTGAAATATTGTCCTAGTGAGTACTGGGTAGTTATAATTACAGTGCAGCTGCACGCTGAAGTCCAGTGAGGGAGCAAAACTTGCTAGATATGATAATTCATTAATTCCGACCTGATTTACACTCACTTACACAATTCATTCAGTATGGGCACTGGAGACTTTGACAAGATGCTGCATCCTTAAAATGACATGATCAACAGTTACTCACAGTAGTTCCGGTAGAATGCAAGCAACGTTTCTTGTATACTGGCCTTCAGATTAGGTAGATACCAAAGTGTCCCTGATAAGTGCATTTTTTTAGATATCCCCAGAGCCAAAAGTCACATGGATTCAGATTGGGTGATCTTGCAGACCACGCATCTGGAAAACCTCTGGAGATAACAAATTCATAGAAGGTTGCATTAAACAGGTTTTTCACTGGCAAGCAACGTGAGGTGTTGCTCCTCCTTGGATGAAAATAGGGTTTTCCACACAGTTGTGCTCTTCCAAATGAGTAATCATATACTGTACAGTGAGGTCACGATACACCTGATAGGCCCTCTGGGTGTATTCTCTTCAAAGAAGACTAGACCAACAATACAGGTGCTTGTGAATCAACACCACGCAGTCACATACATCGAGTGCAGTGGCTCTTCATCCACAACATGTGGTCTAACAATACCCCAACTCCTGTACTTCTGCGTATTCGCTGCACCCTGTAGTGTAAAATGTGCCCCCACAGAATATTGCCTGGCCACATGTCATCAGCTTCAATGCATGCCAGAAACCAATGGGCAAATTCAGAACATTGCTGATCATGAGGTTTCAGCTGCTGCGCCGTCTATCTTGTATGGCTGATCTATTATGGCTAACAATGTAAAATAAATTGCAAAACTTTCCGTACTGTTGAACATAGGATGGATAATTCTTGTGACACTGCATGAGCACTAGCACTACCCAGGCATGTGCTGCATGGTCAGTTACAGCAACAGCAACCAGGTGTCACACTAGGCTCCTGCCACGTTTCCGAACTTCAGTATCATCTTCTGTAAACCATTTAATAACATTGAGCCTCTCCTCAGTCAGTAACACTCTCTCAGTGTAGCACCGTAATTGCTGCTGTTTACATAAATAGTTTCACTAACCGCACACAGTCCCTCTTGTCGATAGCCGTACTGTTCATTGACATTATGCTTTGTCAAATGACAGCTTGGATGTCATACTATTGTACAAACAGTGTATAATGCCAGATTTGCTCCTCACTGCCAAAATTGGAACTATTTTTTCCAGTGTTAATTGGTTCTGCATTAATGCAGTAGCCTATCTAACAAGTTTCACTACCATACGATAATTACTACTCACACTGGATCTCAGTGAATAGCTGCACTTTAATTATGACCTCTTGCTACAAATTAATCCCCCTCTAACTGTGCTCAGATTTTGCCGAAGGCCTACCATAAAAAGAAATACAATACTTCTTCAGCACATTACATGTTACAAATTACTGTTCACTTGAACTCGTTAAAGAAGTTTTTACATGTCTTCCTCACATTTTGAAACATTTTTCTCTACAATGTGTTACGAATCATTTCAGACATCCCTGTATCATCTTGTATACATTGATAAGAGCCTACAATTTGCTGCTCCAATTCTTCAGCCATATCAGTAGGAGTGCTGCACATGTCACCTAAGAGATGGCCCCAGACATAAAAATCCAAAGGATTGAGTTCAGGTGACCATAGTACAGGCTGTGTTTGGCCTGTCGATCTTGGAACATATTGACTTGTTAGATGTTACATCAGCAGCAAAATGTGCCGTATCATGCAGGTACAACATTCCCGTTGTTGCACAAGATAAGATAGGCCAGGGATTTGAGCTCAATTAGATGGCGACTTAATCAGAAAGTGCTAACTAGAACAATATTTCATAGAAAGCAACCAAAAACTGTTACATGGGTTGTTGAAAAGTAAAAGATCTGACAGAGAAGGTATAAAAGTGAAACAAGTGATGGTAATATTATCAGGGATGTGGAACACATCAGGAAAGTGATGAAGAATTATTTTGAAGTCTCAATGAATGGGGAAAATGAACAAGAAAGTGACTCTGAAGTAACTGAAGTAAAGGAAAAACAGCATCCAATTTCTGCGGCAGAAAATGAAAATGCTGTGAAACAGATGAAATTTAGGGAGGTGGTCAGAGTAGGTGAGCTGATAGCAGGTATGATTAAGGCAGCTTGAATCCAAAGAATACAGTGGATATGGAAAGAGAACAGTCCCGAATGATGGGAAAAAGAGAATTATAATACCATCATTTAAGAAACAAAGTACAAAGAAGTGCACTGACTACTGAGGAATCACATTGCTATCACATTGCCTGAAGATTATGGAAAACATAATAGAACAGAGACTGAAAAAAATCTTAGAACATCAATTTGAGGAACAACAACATGGATTCAGTAGTAATAGGGGAATGATAGACCTCATTTTTCCCCTCCATCAGCTAAAGGGGAAGTATTGGGGAAAAGGAAAACATCTGATAATAGTGTTCCTGGATTTGGAAAAAGCATATGACTGCATACCAAGTGGTAAAATATGGGAATTCTCAAGAAAACATAATGTCCCTAATTCACTAATTAAAAAAGTTCAGATGCTATACGGAGGTTGTGAAAGCAGTGTACAAGTAGGAGGTGAAAGATAAAAATGGTTTAAGACTAGGAGAGGTGTTCAGCAAGGCAGTTCACTTTCTCTATTACTCTTCATTACACTTAACGGATACAGCCATGAAAGAAACGAAGAAAGTAGAAAATGAAAATATCAGTGCTTATGCTTTTGCTGATGACATCACCATTTGGGGAGAGATGGAAATGGAGATTCAGAGGAGGCTGGATTACTGGACTAAAAAAATTAAAGAATTCAAGTTAAGACACCCACACCTTGTAAGATCATACTGGAAGGAGAGAGGGTTGACTCTGTGAAAAGTTTAAATTACGTCACTAGTGTCATTTCAAGTGATAGAAGTGCCAAACGAGAAATTTTGTAGTAGCAAAAGATCCAGCTTCTTCCACCAAGTACAAAATCTAATCTAGAACAAAGTAGTACCTTTCAGAGCTACACAGACCATGTATAAAACATATCTCCTGCCAATCATGTCATATAATCTGGAGGTCTGTGTCATAAATATGGGAGAAGAGAGTCAGATACAGGCATGTGAAATGAAGTTCCTTAGATCAGCCCTACAAAAAGCCAGGAGAGAGAGAATCAGGAACGAATATGTAAGGAGGGACCTGCAGGTGAACCACGGAGGAAAGAATGAGTGCTGCAAGATTGAGATGGTTAGGTCATATGAAGTGAATGCACATGACTCGAACTCTACGTCAGTGTTTGTAGATGGAGGTGCCAGGAAAAAGACCAACTGAGCAGCCTAGGAAGAGATGGACAGATAAAGATCTTGAGAGGAGTAACATGGGATTCAGTGGAGAGAAAAAAGCTGTACAAGGACAGAAATCAATGGAGACATATTGTTCGCAAAGGTCCTACCTGGTTTGCTGTAAGGAAACGATGATGATGATGATGATGATGATGATGATGATGATGACAGTACTTAACACAGATTCAATGGCAGGTTGTAACCACACATTTGCAATTGTCTTTCAAATGGCTCATTTGTAAATCCATGTTTAGTAGATGTTTTTGCGTCTATTGTCATATACTTTTACAGGTCAGTTTTCACTATTAATTGTGAAACACACTATGTATATGAATAAAAAAAATTTCCTGAAAGCTTTTAAAGATATCAGAAATTTTCTAAAATGGAAATGAATTGTTTCTTCTCTTAATATTAAGCACTGAAATAAGATTTAGAAATTTATTTATGTTTCTGAAGAAATTCTGTGTATTATTTATTTTAAAATAAAAAACAACCCACTTCCATGATTGCTAGATTTTTTAATTATTTTTAAAGTTTTTATTAAGAGCACAAGGAAAGGCAACTGATGTGGGGGCTAATAATATGTTACTTGTCCGGTAAACTTTTCTTGAATCAGACCAGCTTACATTTCACTCTTGACAATGAATTTAGCAGTTTACTTAACGAACTGCAGGATTGTTTATTTTCATACTTAATTCAGTCATAGAAAAGAAAATTATAGACTGAAAACAAGATAAGTTGTATGCACAATATACCAGGTGATATTACTAAGGATGGACTAATCAGTATTACCAATTGTTCCTAAGGATGGACTAATCAGTATTACCAATTGTTCCTTAGTCATCAGGCCCTTGCTTGTAGAAGGCAGGACATATATATTTGTTTAGCATATTATCTTGATGAATCACTGAACAACATTTCTTTCTAATATTGCTTGCATTCTTTGAATATCATTGTTGCTCCATGTCTAATGAGAAAAACATTGTACAATTGCAGGGAACTGCAGATGCTCATCTAGTGCAACTGTTTGATCCGGTCACATCACCAAGGTGTTATGCAGTTCTAGCCATAAAACAGAGCAAACTGGAAGTTAATACTTCATAAACAATGGGTTCAATGTTAAACCTTATTTATGCAAAACATGTCTTCTCGTGTTCTGATTGTGCATTGTGGACTCAATTTTCTGGATGGATTCAGAAAAATTCTTTTTGTTACCATATTTCCAAATGATGTAGTTATATAACTGTTCAAGATCAATTTTGTCTTTTAAGTAAAATGATTTCAGTGAGAAAGAGTGGGCCATGAGAGAGTTAACAGCTGTGGTATTCTTGAAGGGTCACATTTTATCACTTAGTGAAAAAAGAGAGAAAGGGGAAGCAGAATGTGATTCATAATAAAACGCTCATTCCACGTGACGAACGGATATGGACAGAAATTTGTTTGTCTTTGCAGCGGTCCTCTTGATACTGACTAAATTTCAGTTTAATCACACTGAAGAGAACCATTCTAAAATATCTCAGATGTCAGATTTATAGTTATTCTGATGTTTCATAATGATGAGGCAAACAACCAAAAGGGTTTTATTCAAACTGACACTGGCTGTGGAAGCCTGTGTTCTCACTTTAAACATATTTTTGATAATGCAGGATGATCTAGCCTGGAACCCTTTTATTTTCTGTACTGTATTTTAAGTATTCTTTCACACACTGCATCATAAGACTTTATTTTAATCTTCGTTGAGTTCCATGGAGAAATATTGTATTAATTGTATCTGTAGGAACTGAAACACCAGAAGTGTATTAATGTGGTAGTCTATTCTGTGTTCATCTGTTATTGGAGTAAGAATATAGCAAAGTGTTTTCAACCTTTCTTTTTTCACTTTAGTTATAAGTTACTTTTAAATAGTATATATTGACACTCCACAAACTGAAATGCACAATGTGATCTGCAACTATAAGTTTTAAATCTATTTGCTGGATGTATTATTTCAGGTCATTATCATATTCCTCTTCAAACAGCAAATTCTAATAAAGGTGCTGAAGAGAGCTGCCATGTACACATTACACAGTAACACAAGGTCTTAAGTAATATTAATTTATGCCCTGTGACTTTATTTATTGGACTATTTGGTCATAGCTGTAAGACATTGTAATACATTTTGGAAACATTATCTTGCAGTTGCTTGAAGTGACACTGTGAATCTTATGTGTCAGTTCATTGCAAAATTAATAAGGATACTTATGTGGGCTACACCATCTGATCAAAAGTATGTGGACACTTACTAGTGGACATTTATGTAAGTTGTGTCCTTCACCCTTATGATGGCTTGAACGCTGATGGGGTCACTTTCAACGAAGTGTCTGAATGTCTGTGGAGGAATGATAGTCCATTCTTCCACCAGAACCAAAACCAGAGAAGGTAGTGAGTGTATTTATTTATTATTCTTTACAATTACAGCCTATTATCTGAGAAGCTAATTTAGGCCATAAAACTCCCAATTTCATGGATGATAATAATAATTTATCAAATTAATTTTTAAATTAATTACTTCTTCCTGGTACTTAATGAAAAAGATAATACTAAAACTACATGTACCATTACACAATTGCAATAAAATCCTTAACCAGTTACCCAATTGCTAATACTGGTCTTAATAATACAAAAGCTGTTCTGTTTTTGTTCTTTTGTTTCGGTGCATTTAAACTGTAGATGGATTTTTTGTGCTACTGGATCCACCTTCATACTACCCTGGTCAACAGCCATTGTCTGTTGGATTCCTTGGGCATAGGATAGCACATCAGCAGCATTTCCACTATAACAAGCAATTTTACGATTCACTGTTATATCCTAGAATTAATACTTCTGTGATCACTTGCACCAGTGCAATGTAAACAGTTGAGAAAGCATTTCATTCAGTGGTCACCAACCACAGTAATCTTCTTTCCATCTGCAGTGTGTGTTTTCTAATGAGGATGGCAGTGTGATGATGTGTGGTTGACTGCCTCATGAAGTTTTCCTTGGCCTGCATGGACACTGTGGTTGCAGTATTGTCCAAGATGCGACAGGTTGTTACCTGCTTTTCAGTGTTAGTATGGGATCCAACATCCTTAATGCCAGACTGCCATTACCCACGACATCGTTGTAGAGCACACAGTCCCACAGTATGTGTTCCAGAGTGCCCACACTGCCACAGGTGTAACTATCATTCATCTGTCGTATGATTTTGTATAGATATGTAGCATACAGGCCATGACCAATCAGGTAATATATCAGTCAACTCATTAGGCTGAGGTATCTCATATGTTCTCTTGCCTGTGCCTGAATTGTTCCATTCATTTTCTCACAGTTGTAATATGCAATCTTTTATTAATTTTTCCACATTGGCCTCAGTTACTTCATGCTTTCATTTGATTGCTTTCTTTAACCAATGAAGAACTCGCTTTTTCCTAATTTCCAAGCCCAGCAGGCATATCTGTATAATTTCTAACAAAGCGTCATTCTGGGTAGCACGGTAGGCAGCCATTAATCTCAGTAGCACTCCTCATTGAACTCTTCTCATTAATAAGGCTGGCTTCATGAGCTGCAATCTGTGAGCCCAAATGCCTGCACCATATCCTACAACTGATGCTAATATAGACTGGTGGTATGCTCTGTTTTCAAGGGAAACTGAAACTGCCATTTGCAATGGCTATAATTTTGTTCAGCATGTTTGTAACTTATTGCCTGCCTGCTCTATTAGATATTTTAATGTGTTTCTTCTAATAATTACATCATTTGATTTTATTTTAGGATTTCTTACCAAGTTCCCTTTCAGCAGGAGGTACATAGTTTTGTGCAATGCTAGTGACAGTTTGACACTTCAACACCATCCTTCAAGTTCAGGGAGCACTGCATCACATTTGTCTCCTATAATTCTTCTGGAGTCACCACTTGCAATGAACAGCATGTCATTTGTAAATGCTACCAGTCCACTTACATTACTGCAGTCATGTAACTTCTGTAATGTGGGCCCCAATACCAAATCCCAAAACTCTGGACCACACACTGATCCCTGTGGACAGCCTTTTGTTATTGCCTTCATTATTTCCTTTCTTGAGTATATTAAAGAAGCATTTCTCCCATGTCAGTAGTCACTTAGGTAAATGTACAACTCCTCTTGACCCTCCAATTCCCTAAGGCAATCAAAGAAAGACGGTCACCATAGGTTGCCTGAAGAAGCAGAATTATCGATCATCATTGCTAGAGCATACGTAGAAAAAATATCAGTCACTGCTGGGCTTGCACTATTAATTGTCATTAGTTGACTTGCCTCTTCTAAACACATACGAACATGTAGCAGTCTGTGACCTTTTTATCTCTTGCATAATAATTTTTCAAATATCTTGCCAAGAATTTTCAAAAGACGAAGTGGTCTGTAGGATTTTGGTATCATCAGATACTTTTCTTTTTCTTTACTAATTATCACCACCTTAGCATTCTTCCACTATGCATGGACCCTTTCTTGAAAGAGACACTCAATGCAGTACTGGTAGTGATGTTGGACACTGAGGTCTCGAGCAACTGTTTTAACTCATTCCTAAGGTGTGTGAGTGGGTTCAGATTGGGACTGTGGTCAAGCCAATTCATTTCAGGAGTGTTATTGTCCACGAACCACTGCCTCAAAGATGCTGCCATATGAAAGGGTGCATTGTCATGCTGATACATACAATCAGTAATAGTCTCCAAACTGTTCCTCTACTGTAACACAGTACACAGTTCTCTAAAATGTCCTCATATCCTTCTGCGTTTAGCATTTTCTCAAGCATAATAAGGGGGCAACAAAAACATCCCCATTCCTAAAACCATTCCTTCCATATTTCATTCATGACACTACATGCAATTGCAGATAATGTTCTCCAGGAATTTGCCGAACCCAAACCCTTCCATCGGGTTGCCACAGCACATACCACAATTCATCATTCCAAATTACTTGTTTCCAGTCATCCACTGCCTAGTAACATCTGATAGTGTCCACAGCAGTGTGTAGCCCCTTGTGTGATCAGAAGGATTGTATCACACCAAGCTCAGCCAGTAGAGAGCTATTGTACAAAGTGAAAATGCGAAAGCAAGTACCAGTATGTCCTATCGGTGTCAAAGAGCAAGATTTCGGCAAGTTATTAAGGTAAGTTTGGGGTAGAACAGCCAGTCTCTGAAAAAGATTTTTTTATTATTATTAAGTACTGTAACATTTTGGGTTTTACAAGATGTGTTGCTACAATGTGTGCACATGTGTGATCGTGTGTGTGTGTGTGTGTGTGTGTGTGTGTGTGTGTGTGTGTGTGGATGAGTCATACACAACAGTGGATTGAAGCTGAGCTATGGAATGCTAAACAACTCAGGATGACCACCATCTTGTCTGGACGCCAGTAATGGAATATACAGCTTTATCCACAGTGTTAGCTTAACACTGCATTGGGTGTGGACCTTCTTGTCTCAGTGGTTTAGCACTGTCTACTGTGAACAGTATTTGATGATACACATGCTATCACATCAGATTCCATTGTCCAGAAAACACAAACAGCTCAGACAGCAATGATCTTACACATGCTATCATTGGCCTGCTGGTGGGAAAGTGTAATCATTCTAATAGTACCCATTTCAGTGTGTGGTGTGGTGATTGTCACAGCCATGGGGTAGTCTTGAAGTTTTCACTGTCATCTTAAAAAAATAAAGTTATGTATGTAAATTTTGGTATGTTTGCAGCTGCATGCCTGCAATTCTAGTAAACATTGAAATTCCAGCACTACAGAACAGTAGCAGGATAAAATGAGGCAACCCATTGATAAAGTGGAATTATGTAACTTTATTTTTTATGAGTTGATACTTAAAACTCTTATTACCCCTTGTATGTGTTAATGACACTCTGTGGACAGCAATCATGTAACCTGCATTGTTGGGTGGCAAAAACATATGTGAAAGGTGTGATGGTGAAGGCCATTCTTCAATTGAAGATGTGTAGGATATGATTGGTCAATAAATTTTCTAAATAAAATCATACAGCATGATGCCAGTCCTTAATGAGCTGGCGTAAATGTACAGAGGGAAATTCCCCAACAACATAAAAGTTTGATTGGTCATACATACTGTCTTGGTGTTTCACAAGTGCCAGTATTTGTAACAGTGTGGACCTAATGACAATTAATAATTAGAAAATTAACACTCTTTGTGTATACAGTTTTCAGCAAAACTTTTATTTAGATTACTTCCACAATTTTAATTTTGTATGTGGATAGTGAGAGTAGAGTTACTAACAAGGGAACCTCCCCATCGCACCCCCCTCAGATTTAGTTATAAGTTGGCACAGTGGATAGGGCTTGAAAAACTGAACATAGATCAATCGAGAAAACAGGAAGAAGTTGTGTGGAACTATGAAAAATATAAGCAAAATATACAAACTGAGTAGTCCATGTGCAAGATAGGCAACATCAATGACAGAGTGAGCTCAGGAGCGCCGTGGTCACGTGGTTAGCATGACCAGCTGCGGAGCGAGAGGTCCTCGGTTGAAGTCTTCCCTGTAGCGAGAAGTTTACTTTCTTTATTTTCGCAAAGTTATGATCTGTCCGTTCGTTCATTGACGTCTCTGTTCACTGTAATAAGTTTAGTGTCTGTGTTTTGCGACCGCACCGCAAAACCGTGAGATCAGTAGATGAAAGGACGTGCCTCTGCAATGGGAACCGAAAACATTTGATCGCAAGGTCATAGCTCAACCGATTCCTCCACAGGAGGACATGTCCGATATATTCTGTACAATACTGGTGACGTCATGTGCATCACATGACAGGAATATGTTGTCGACCCACCTAACTTGTACACTTGGCGAATGGGTAAAAAGATTCTTCTACCTTGCCCAATTTAGGTTTTCTTGTGGATGTGATAATCACTCCCAACAAAGTGATGAAAACATAAAAGTTTGTCACATAAACTACAACAAATGAATGCAATAGTTTCACAGTCGCAGTTTTCCCATTTAACGTTTTCAAAATTTTCCGTGTGTAGACCGTCAAATCCTGCATATCTCCAAGCAAATCTGAGCATCTCTTGGAATTTTGGAGAGCGAAGTTGATTATGTGTGAGTGCCCGAACTTTGATAATTGGCTGAAGATAAAAAATTAAACTTATCACTCGAGGGAAGATTTGAACCAAGGACCTCTCGTTTCACAGCTGCTCACGCTAACCACAGGACCACAGTGCTCCTGAGCTCACAAGATCCTTTATGTTGCCTATCTTGCACATGGACTACTCAGTTTGTATATTTTGGTTATATATATATATATTTTTTTTTTTTTTTTTTTTTTTTTTTTTTTTTTTGTTCCACACAACTTCTTCCTGTTTTCTCGATTGATCTGTGTTCAGTTTTTCAAGGCCTATCCACTGTGCCAACTTATAACTAAATCTGAGGGGGTGCAATGGGGAGGTTCCCTTGTAAGTTTAAACTGTGCTCTACCCTTATTTATGCTCTGTGACAGATGGAGAATTCAAAACAGAGGCCTTTCCAGAAAATTCAGAACAATGAATTATATGCTTGTCAAACATCCAGTTGTAGGGTCTAGAGCTATCTGATCCACAACAGCCAACTACAAAGCTCCTACAGTGCCATCAGCACACCAAGAATCATTAAAATGAACTCTCCTCCACTGCATAACAATTACCTCAGCAGGGTGATTGCTGTCCCGCTGCTGGTTGTGAATGGTTGTACAGTTAGAAGTTTCAGAAATCCGTGATGTATTGTCTACTTATGACTACTCTGTCTTATATTTTGAATTAATGAATGGCTGTTAACACTGAATTTGTCAATCACTTTCCTAGAGAGATTTACATTAGGTATCCAGGGTGTCACTCTATGAAATGTGTCCAATAATTGATGTCTCTTGAAACTTAGGATTTGGGTCTCAAATAATGCATGAGGGCAATACAGAAAGTACAAAATTTACAATGACATCATTTCAGACTTCGCCTGAAGATGATGGAGATGCATTCCATCGAAACATTGTTACGAGACGACGACGCTACTCGGCTGACAACCCGTGAAGACTTCATATATCATTTCTCAAAATGGCCAGTCTGCTTTTTTGGTCCCATGTTGCACAAGCCAAGTCTGCACTATTACCTTTACCTCCTCATCAGAAATGAATCAGTAGCCTCTTAAACTATCTTTAGGTGCACAATAAAAATGTAAATCCAACAGGGCAAGGCAGGACTGTATGCAGGATTCTCCAACACCTCAAAATACATATTCTGAAGAGTTTGAACAACAATATGTAGATGTGCATCGTCATGCAAAAAAAGAAAAAATAAATAACTACATATATATTGTAAGTGTGTGTGTGTGTGTGTGTGTGTGTGTGTGTGTTTGTTTGTTTGTTTGTTTGTTTGTTTTCCACCATTTCCTCTTAAACCACTGGACTGATTTCAACCAAACTTCATACGCATATAACTTACTGTCTAGTGACCATTACTGTGTGAGTGAGAACCAACGACCTATCAAAGGGGTGGGGTGGAGGTTGAAAAAGAAGCATAGCCTGTGACATCTTAATTGTGACTTCATTTGTCCAATATTTGAGAATGAGAGGACTTTGCAACTTGCAAGAATGTTTACACATAATTTAAAACCTGTAGAAAAAATTTTCTTGCTGACAAACCATACAAAATGATGAAAAGGAACTTTTCTGCTGTTAATGTGGTAAAAGTACCGCATGAGGCATGACATTATAATTTATTGCTTTTTTAGTACTAACTGTATTTGTGACACATTTTATGAACAACATGCACATACACAACTGAATGTAGGTGCAAAATTATATCATTGTATGTCACATAGTTCAGGAGATACGACATCAGTAACAGTGAGATGGGCAAAAATCTGTCACATTGTGCAAGATGTTTACATTGTTTACTTCTTTACTGCTGACACTATTCGCAATAAATTCTGCAGTGAATATCCATATAAACCACTGAATGTACCTACAATTTATATTATTGTGCAACACATAGTTCAGGAATTATAACCTCATAAATGTTAAGCACAAGGCCAGACACTGCATGGTATGGGCAGGGACACAAATATAAATAAATAGTTGGACAGTGCCAGGTTGCTGTGACAGTAAATAAGTAAAAAAAGACCACTGCTTTTCAATAGGCCTTTTCACAATTTACTTCAAATAGGCCTCAACTTGTTGCAAAGCAAATCACTCTTAACAGTGGTTAATATGGGATTGTGGATTTGCCTTGATGCAAACTAGTGTCAGAGAAATCCCATAATATTCAGGGGTTTCTTTAGTTTGAAACATGAAAAAACAGTGGCAATTAAATTATAAAATAAATGTTACTGGATGCGCACTGTTTGGTTCCAGACATATGTGTGAATAAGTAAACTTATTCCATTAAAGTCGCTGCATAATTTCTGTGTTTGTTTCCATTTTTCACAGATGTGAAAATGTGAACTTAAAAACATATTTTTTATTACAAAAGGAATTTGCAGCTGTATTTTGATACAGTTTTTGTGGGCACTAAGTTGTAATGAATTCTGTCGTGTACTCTTGTCCCGTATTGTTTTGTACAGACATGGACGAAGAAAAGAAGAGTTAACGTTTCAGTGATTGTAACATTTGTTTGGCTATGAAGTATTTTTTTTTTTTTTTATGTTACACACACACATACACCTAACCTGACTTACTGTAAAATGTTGGCATATCAGTGAACAATGAGTAAATACTATAAAATGTTGAACTCAGATATTTAACAAAGGAAACTTGGGGCTGGAATATCGGTATTAATTAGGATAGGTTACTACACATAGAGGAGGTATGGAGTAGTGGAAAGGTACATTTAAAAGTAGACTGATGGATGTTTTTAGCTATGTGCGCAGCTGCTGCTCAAGGCCTCCTCCATGCAGTGAGTAGCAATCTGTCCTAATTGAAACATGTGTATTTATCATTTATACACATCACTTCTGTACATATTGTAAAAATGTATTGTTACATCCTGTTGAGCTGCATTTCATGAACAGCCAGAGATGTTAATCTGAGGTATTTCCATTAATCATCCTGTGTAGCTCAGTATAACAGCAATGATCATATTTCCTGTTTTAACTGAGTCTTATGGACATAGATGAGCAAAAGTGATTTTACTATATGTATTATGGAGAAAAGAGGTGATGTAACTCATTTTTGGGAACATTGTAGCACACAAATGTAAATATATGTTACTGTTAAACATATGACCTACACACTTGTACCTACGCATTGTTTGGTCAGTGTATCTTATATTGCAAAGACACTCAGAAATATTTGTATTCAAGGTGTTCAGATAGGAAGAAATTTGCTTTCATGTCACACAGGATATGTGGGACACTGGTACATAGTGTTATTTTATTTGAAAACAATCATGTAAATTATCTATAGTTTATCTCTGTGACCCCAGATGTAAAGCATATTGGATTATAGTAGAGAAATTCTGTGTTTATGGGACAAGGAATATTGTCTTTGTACTCAATGTTCAACCAGAGTATGTAAAATGTAGAGTGCCAGCACAGATGATTGAACAGGGAGTAGCGGTACTAATAGGTGTTCTATCTGTAGTGGCTACAACACAATTGGGGGGGTGGGGGGTGCTATCGCCAACAACTGAAGCGTTTCACAAATATTCCTGTGAAATGAATTTAACCATATTGCACGTAATCTCACGTGCTTAAATAAAGAACTCTCCCTGCTCATTCAGTTCGGAGTTCGGGTACTGCAGTGTGGCACTATGAACACTTGAACAGCACTGGTCAGTGGCTGACAGGCAGCTGAGGTGGCCTTGCGCAATACATTATTGACTTTTGTACAAACTGTATCAAAAGCATGGTCTGCAATTCCCTTACCATTCATTGATACTACATGATATAAGGGATTTGGTTGACTGGAAATGTGTGAACTGAGTGCTGTAAGGTGAACACTTTTGCACCCTACTTCCATGGCCCTTAAACCACCACTTACCACAGTGGCTCATTTAAAGTCAGTTGTCAACCATACTTATTCTAAAATTGTGGCAAAAGTGTGGTGCACTCGTACACCCGACTTGTTACATGTCATTTGTAATAGGTGACAAATCAAACACAATTTCACTGTCAGTAACGGTTTGAAGTTCGGTACCCATTGAGAGCTTTGACAAATTTAACTTTAACTCAAAGAAACCAAAAGTGATCGAACATAACAATATAATTAAGAAATTTGTTGATAACACAATTGAAAGCTTAAAAGTAATAGTACTCGGAATAACTTGCTGATTTTGGTCAGTACTGTTAAAACCATGACCTAAATTCAAAACTTTACCACTAATGCTTATCACTTGTACTATCTGGTTGTGTGTTCCATTTTAACTGAAATACAGCAGAAATGGAGTGAGAGATCATCTGTGTACCGCATATAAGATGGAGCGTCATATTTGAGGTATGTGGAAAAAGTCACTTGACAATTCATGGTTTTCTGCATCAACAGAAGTCCACTACCTTGTATTTCTTTGGTAAAGAGGGAATTACATTGACTGTTCATTAAAATTAGGCCAGATTTTTCTTTGAAAGAGTAGATTATGCAATCTGCGGTCCATTGCAGGGAGTGTTTCCTGTTTTTTGGGATATTAGTTCAAGGTTGGTCATTCATGAAAAGATCTCTCTCACAGCTGTATATTCAGCTGTCAAATACTATATTCAAAGGACACACAAGTTTCTTTTGTATTCTCACATTCACTTAAAGCCATATGTGACAAAGTTAAGAAGTACCTTCCATCCTGAGTAAGAGTGCTCCTGTAGATGTTACTAACTAAAGGCGTGGAATGGCACTCAAAATACTGGATAAGCATACACACGGAAAATTTGAAAGTGATATTGGCAGTCAGCTATGAGGTTGGTGACAATTGAAGTTAATTCATTGTTCATCATGATATCATCACCACTCAATTTGTAAGATGCCTACAGATTTTGCATATTGATAGGTAAGTCCATAGTTATAGGAATAGTTACTTTCCTTTCTATAGCCAACTGAATGTCGAAAAGTCTTTAGGCTGTAACAAAACACTACTCATATGATTACTTACATTAGTTTCAGTATCATACTTCAAATTACAAGCATCCCTTCACACATTGGACAGACTATTGGTAATTTTAAATAGAGTTTTTAATTCTACATGTGCATTCAGAATATTGATTTCATTTTGAAATTTATTGGTTCATTGTGGTCCAGTTGCAGATATTACTGAAATGAACATGAACTATGGAACAACCTTACCAATCAAGATTGTGTTATTGGAAACTGTCTCTTGAATATTGTGTAATATTACTAAACATTCCCAAGATTTTATAGCATTATTGTGTACTTCTTTTCATAGCTGCTCCCACTAGTTACCTACATCAACCAATTTCTTGTTAGTTAAGGTTCCAAAGACAACTTTTAAGCATATTGCCACAAAAATCAAATCACACCCACTTACATCTAATAAGACTGTTTTGGGGTAAAGGATCTACAGGGTCTTTCATATATTACAGTTTTGAAATTGAGTGATAAAATTTTGTTTTCAGTGTTACAGCACTGTATTTAATAATAATTGTCATTCTGATTACGGCCTAAATCTTGTTTATTTTAGAATCTCAGTTGCCATAGAGCAGTTAACAAGTGAGAAACATGTTATCATTGCAAACACCCATTACAGAACAAGCGAGTGCTATGGAGAGACTGCTCATAGACTTTGTGGGATCTTCAGATGTAATAATGCTTCTACAGCATCAACAGCTCTGCAGTTGATAAAGAAATTTGAGGAAATTGGGTGTGTTGCAACTATAAAATCACCCAGACAAAACATTGCATCGGCGCAGGATAGTATGGCTGAGATTCCTCACAAGTCGCTTCAGACTCATTCTCAACAATTGGGAATTTCAACAGCCTCTTTGCAAGGAATTTTGAAAAATGATCTTATGGACCCATACAGGGTTCAGTTGATTCAATATCTTAAACTCACAGATCATTTGAAACAGAGAAATTTTGCCGAGTGGATTCTCACAAAACAAGAAGAGAGCAGCAACAATTTTGCAAAAAGAATAATCTTCAGTGACGAGGCACATTTTCATCTGTGTGGGTTCATTACCCAACAGAAATGCTGTATTTGGGGTCAAGATAACCCAAGGGTGATCCAAGAGTGCCACATGCATCCACTGCGAACCACAGTTTGGTGTGGCTTATGGGCAGGTGGTGTGATTGGCCCCTTATTTTTTGAAGATTTTGACAGTAATGCTGTAACTGTTAACAGTGAGCATTATCATGAAATACTCAGAAACAACTGCTGGCCTGCTCCGAATGAGGCGGATACAGTCAGTATGTGGTTTCAACAGGTTGGGGCTACATGTCATTTATCCCACAAGTCAGTAAGCCCACTCCACGAAAAACTCCCTTAGCCTGTGATCTCACTTTGTGGTGACACAGCATAGCTTCCCAGATCTTATGACCTTACCCCATGTGACTTCTTTTTATGGGGTTAGGTGATCCCAAGCTCTATGAGAGCAAACCATAAGTAGTTCTCCAACTTCAGGAAGAAATTCACTGTGTCAACAGAGATGTATGTGAAAGGGTCATCACGAACTTCATAGAATAAGTAACTCCCTGGCTGAGACAATGAAGGCGGACATATGTCTGATATAATTTTGTGCACTTAAATGGGAGTGTGTGTAGAAGGAAATAAAAAGGACTTTTTTATTTTTGTGCCTTTTGACTTGATTACTGCATTTTCAAAAATTGCATAATGTATGAAAAACACTATAAAAACCAGTTGACTGCCTTTTTATAGGCCGTAAACGCTATTTCCACTTGCATTTTAGCTGTAATCCAACTGTGGTACCATGAGGCTTTGGGATCCCATAATTTATGATTGATGACAACTGATTCATTATCCTTATCCTTAATGTAATGGCATTGAGAAAGGTGAATCAGTTCTCTGAAGGCAAAAAAAAATTAGAGAGAGAAAGAGAGGGATGCGCCTAACTCAGTTTATCAGCTTGTTGCTGATGAGAGAGAAACTGCCTAATTCACTTTTGCATGTGCACACTTGTTCATGCACAATCTGCAGGTGATGTATACACACTTAGAGCTGCCTCGTGCATAGCAGCTACCATGTCATAGTGCTGCTCACGCCCACCCCTTGGCTCATCTTGCGGAATCCTGACTCATTAGCATTGAACAGCAGATCTCAGCATTGGTTGGTCACTATCTGAAACATTCTCCAGTTGTCCCCGCTGCTTCGTGGGTCTGTCTCAGGTTCATTTGCTGGCCTCCTCAAATATGACTTTACGCTGTTCACAAACGCTTTGATAGAGCAAAATGGCAATTGGACTTTTAATGTAATGAGGGAGCTGATTTCAAGGACTTTATGTGGTTCTTTCCAATGCAATTTAAACTTCCTGATGTGGTTCGTTGGCTGGTTTGGGGAAGACCAGACAGCGTGGTCATCGGTCTCATCGGATTAGGGAAGGATGGGGAACGAAGTCGGCCATGCCCTTTCAGAGGAACCATCCTGGCATTTGCCTGGAGTGATTTAGGGAAATCACGGAAAACCTAAATCAGGATGGCCGGACGTGGGATTGAACCGTCGTCCTTCCGAATGCGAGTCCAGTGTCTAACCACTGCGCCACCTCGCTCGGTTTCCTGATGTGACTGACCCCTCTTCATTGCTGGATTACTCAAGTCTTCAACACTGTATTTAGACTGAACATATCCACAGTCATATTGAGTGTCCCAATGGAGAAATTGCTGATGATTTTGAGCCTTTATATGCTTCTATATTTCATGTAGTTTGCTGCCTAAACCCCTGAGATGTTCATAGCTGCTGTCTCTTGCTGATGTGAAGTCATTCACCTGCCGTAGATGATTTCGCAAGGGCTGAGTTGCACATTGGTGTGGTTCTTCATGTTGTAAGTGCTAAGCATGTATGGTACATGTGTGTCCCATGAATCACACTTTCTGCCAACGTGATGACATAATTTTCAAGATATTTTGGTGAATTCCTTCCACTTGTCCATTCCCCGCAGATGAGGTGATGTCGTTCTTAGTCAGTCAATTTTCAGCAGTTGCCATACTTTCTGTAGCAATTTGGAAAAAAAATTGGAACCTTGGTGAGCCATATTTCAAAATCCAGTTTTTAACAAACACACACACCATGTCTCAGCACTTTGATGTGAAATTGTTGTAATTAAGAGCTATCTGGAGAAGTTTTCCAGAATAGTCAAGATACAATGATTTCCATATTTTTTTTTTAGTAATAGATCTACAGTATAAAAGCTCCTGTTCAAAAGTTCTGCTCTTTCCTGGGAGTTCTTGCAGAGATACTTTGCATTGCCCACATCAATCTGCTTATTGCATGAATCACAACATGAAACATAACTGTAAACATATGATTTCTGGTTTAGTCAGCAACAGATGTATGCTACTCATACATTAGTTGCTCTTTTTCTACTGTGTTCTGCCAATTGACTATTGTGGCACTCTTTTTAATACTTGTTATCGTAGACTTTCAGGTACAGTGATATGGTTCCCTTTGGCAGTGCTCTTGTACAATATTCCATCAACAACTTTGAATTTAGGATCTTATTTCCAGGATTGACACTGTGTTTCAGTCTCTTGTGCATTCATTAATTCTTCTTCCCTGCCAACTGTGAAACATACTCTGACCTCTGCAGTTAATCAATTTGCACAATTTGCATAGCTTTTTGTAGTTTCCTGGATTGATGAACTACCTTTGAACTGCCATTCAGATGATGTGTCGATCTTTTGAGGGGGTGGTCTGGGTGGTGCGATCTGACCCATCTTGGCTTGTTCTATGGCCTTCTGGTTGCACTGTCAAAACACTACATCCCACAGGAGCAGCAGTTTCCCAGATGGATGCACCACATTCTCTCATGCCAATAATGCACCCTCTTTCAGACTCACTGATTTGACAGTATGGTTCGTACACACATCTGCGAGGCATCCTGCACATCTGCTCAAGTCACACTGGTCTATTACCTTCAGTTTATAATGACAACAAGAGCCACACATTTTACCAGTAGGTGGTGTTGCACCGTGATATTGAAGTTGACCGTGAACTCATAGACAGACGTGGTTCAAATGATAATCATTTCTGCAGAACATACTAATGTACATATCCTGTGAATATTAATGTTCTATCTCTTGTCATTCAAGGTGTTCCGTTTTTCCTGAACACGAGTGTACATTTGTATATGACACACTGACTTTTGTGAAAAGTCCAATCACTACTACATCCCGTGGAAGACTGTGTGTTTTCTTCTTCCCTCATGAACAATGATGGGTACAGGAACACTGAGGATCCCACATCTAGTAGCCTTTTGTAAGGGATCTCATTCAGGATGAGCAGTGATGGAGTGGAGTGTGGTGGTATGAAGGGTGAGCAGGTGATTGAAACTAATAGCTGTAGTCCAGTTAATAGCACCTGAGTTTATTCTTACCACAAAATATACATACAAGCATCCAGTCAATGCCCTGCTGACCTACCAACTTAAACCAGGTGCAGACATCCTGGCTGTGACAAAATCGTATCAGACAGTGTAGATTCTGCATGGGCAGCTTTTATTCCCTGTCAGTGGCCTCAAACAGAGTCAGTGACCGCTGTTACGTGTGTATGAATTCCACGAGGTGAAAGGTCGCACACCCTACGCTCTTATGGTGGGTGCCTGAACACCTCTGTCTGATATGTTTGATTCCAATAGGTTTATATTCATTTTCACACCTAGTGAAGTAAGTGACCCAATTAAACCTAAAGATCAAGTGGAAGTGATTTGACTGGAGCTTCTTTAATGACACCTGTCTAAGAAAGGGAAGGTAGCAAGAAATGTGAGCTACTGGACATACCATCACAATCTATAACACTTCAACACGTTCTATTTTTATGTCATTTTCTCCCCAGCTATTATTTATTTTGGATGGGAAATGGATTAATGGATTACTTATAATCTGACAGTTGAAAATAGGGAAAAAGAAAATTATGAGTTTACTCAATTTTATTATCTGTATTGGTTTACATACTATAAGAACTGATTTTGTTCAGTTTTTTATATGAAGGTCATTTTTAAAGTAAGAACTGATAGTGCATTGTGTCTGCGCACCCTGTCATGTGACATCCATTCATGGTCGGCCACTCTTGGCCACTCTCTCATTATGCTGCCATTACGTTTCACATCTTTGCCAATGTTGGTTGTATGGTCATACTGCTTCATTTGTTGCCATGACAATCAGTAACCCTGCCAGTTGTGAAGTGCACTTGGTTGTTCAGTTCTTAAATGCCAAAAAGGTTCACCCTGCTGAAATTCACCAGCAACTTGTTGAAGTAAATGATGCGGAAGTAATGAATGATGGAAATGTGCATAAATGATGTAGACTGTTTGATGAAGGAAGATCAAATGTTCGTGATGAAGAATGATCTGGACAGCCTACTGTCATACATGAAGACTTGACACAAAAATTTGATGCCAATACATGCTGAGAGGTACTGAGAAACATCATTAAAGCTTAGGCACAGTATTCAAAATCAGCTGTGGGGGCTGCTCTCTTCTGCTACATAACAATGTTTGTCCTCACATTGCAGCAAGAACAAAGAGGCAGTTGGACAAGTTTCATTGGGAATTAGTGGATAATCCACCATACAGCCCTGACTTAGCACCATAAGGCTTTCGTCAGTTTCCAAAACTGAAGAAACTTCTTGGTGGGAAGCACTTGGAAAATGGTGACCACTATTACTAACTGGTTTAATGGTCAGGTGGCAGAGTTTTTTGATACTGGGATCCAAAAGCTGGTGCCACGACTTGACAAATATTTAAATGTTCATGGTGACTGTGTTGCAAAGTGAAAAATATGGATATTGCAGTTTGTGATACAATTTACATTCATAAACAAAGTTTCTCTTACTCTATTACAAATCAGTTCTTACTTTAAAAATTCCCCTCATAATTATTTTGTGTGAGTTACTTATTAAAGCAGTTTCTAGGATGACGTTCAAGCTTAATCTTATACATATCTCTGAGGAAGAAAAAAGTGAAAGAAGAGAAACCATCATTTCTTCTTGATGATTTTTGTTTTATGGGAATTAGGCCATTGTCCAAGGCATGTTATTGTGCCTAACATTTTGTCTCTTAATGACCCTGTCTCTGGCATTAGCAGACAAAATGTTTGGTGCAGAAACATGGCTTGGACAACAGCCAAACTCCTATAAAATAAAAATTGTGAAGGATGCAAATATTTCTTTCCTTTAGGCATCATAAAATGCATCCTCCCATTCAGCATCTCCTCAGTGTCAAAATATCTTGCTACTTCTCAGTCAAGTAGCTGATCAACTGGACTCATGAGGACTGAGTGTGCCATGCTTTCCTACATAGCTCAGCAGACCTGAGTAGTCACCCATACAAATGCTAGCCAAGCCCGACAGTGCATAACATTGGTGATCTAATGGAAACCAGTGTTACCACTGTGGCAAGGCCATAGAAAAACTTCTATAAGACAGAACAATATTTTTTTTGTCAGTTGTATGAGAACGTCTTGTTTGTCCATAAGATCCAAATACTGATCAGTTCTCTTCAGGCCTCCCACAAACCCCTGTTAATTCTAGAATAACTGTTGGTTTTTCAAACTGAACTGGCATTTCTTTCTGTAACTAGGTATCAGTCATGTCTGAGGACCAGAGAATGTACTCAGCATTTTTACCATCCTTTAATCAATGACAGGCAGAAACACCATTTGCATGTTAGACTGACGGATGCATAGTCCATATTGCTGAAGTTTCTTTTTCATATCAGATGACAAATCTTCCTTCTTAACATAATTGTGCCTTTTTTTAAATACATTTTCATTTTATCCTGTTCCTGAGCAAGCTGATGGCTGGAAAAAATGTCAGTGTAGATATGTAAGCCTAATACATTAGTGCACACTTGGAGAGCTAGTTTCAGGTGACACAGTATTAAAGATATGAAACCAATGCTGTCATCTGTAGTCACAATTTTTCCTTGCAAGCAAAATTCTTTGCATTTGTTATCAATATACTCACTTTGCTGCTTCTAACAACACCAACTTACTTGAAGATTCTGGGCATGACTGCACTTTTTTCATTTTCCTGCAGCGTGGCGTAATCTGACATGTTTGGGTGCATTTTTCTCAAATCAAGTGATTTTTGTGATTGTAAGCTGTCCACAATATGAAGTTGTTGGCAGCAGGAATGTGTACTATGAAAATAATGACATTACAGTTGATTTTTTTGACAGTCTTTCCTTGAGTAATATATTTCAAAATTGGGTTTCTGAACTATGTCTTGTAGGAATAACATTGTAGATGAAAAAAAGAAATCTCAGTCGTTGGTTGGTACGCATCTGTGCACATGCAGCTGGTGTTTCAGTGTACCCACATGTGAACTTACAAACTGTTCATCGTATTTGTTCATCCAAACGAATATTAAAATATGGAATGGAGCCTTGCAAGTGGTGTAAAGCTATAAATACACTTTATAGACTTTGCAACTGTTGTCAGCTGTGGGCCTAAGCTCAGCTTGACAAGCATGCAGCTCACTGCCATCAGGCAGCCAGAACTCAGTTCATTGAGCATGGTCGAGGGATTAAACTCCCGTAACTATCATGTTTTGATTTGTGTTGGTCTTAGTGACAATGTATTGTATAACATTGGTATGACATCTACCTTGTGGTTTTCTGATTGTCCTTTATAGCAACTCCCTCCGTGTATATAAGACAATATTTAAACTCTTTGACTTCTTCAAAAATAACAGTATAGCTTCTCTCTGTAAAACTGAGCTATTCCAAAAATGAATTTTTAAGATCGTATTTATAATAACTACACAGAAGAGCCAAAAAACTGGTACACCTGTCTAATATCATGAAGGCCCCCGTGAGCGCACAGAAGTGCTGCAACACAAAGTGGCATGGACTCGACTAATGTCTGAAGTAGAGCTGGAGGGAGCTGACACCAAGAATCCTGCAGGGCTGGAGTATGAGGGGGTTCTAAACAGCATGTTGCAAGGCATCCCGGATATACTCAATAATGTTCATATCTTGGCCTTTGGTGGCCAGCAGAAGTGTTCCTGTAGCAATTCTGGACGAGCAGGGTGTCACATTGTCATGCTGGAATTTCCCAAATCTGTCACAATGGACATGAATGGAGGCAGGTGATCAGGCAGTATGCTTATGTGCAAGTCAGCTGTCAGAGTCGTATCTAGATGTATCAGGGGTCCCCATTCACTCCAACAGCACATACCCCACACCATTACAGAGCCTCCACCAGCTTGAAGAGTCTGTTGCTGACATGCTTGGTCCATGGATTTACAAGATTGTTTCCATATCCATACATGTCTATCTGCTCAATGCAATTTGAAGCTTGTCTGACCAGGCAACATGTTTCGAGTCATCAACAGTCAAATGTCGTGTTGACGGGCCCAGGTGAGGCATAAAGCTTTGCGTCATGCAGTCATCAAAGGTACACGAGTAGGCCTTCAGCTCTGAAAGCCCCATGTTGATGATGTTTCGTTGAATAGTTTGCATGCGACACTTGTTGATCACCCAGCATTGAAATCTGCAGCAATTTGCAGAAGGGTTGCACTTATGTCACATTGAATTATTCTCTTCAGTTGTCATTGGTCCCATTCTTGCAGGATCTTTTTCAGGCCACAGCAAAGTCAGAGATTTGATGTTTACAGGATTCCTGATATTCACGGCACACTCATGAAATGGTCATATGGGAAAATCTGCACTTCATCGCTACCTCGGAGATGTGTCCTATTGCTCATGCACCGACTATAACACCACATTCAGAGTCACTTAAATCTTGATAACCTGCAATTGTGGCAGTAGTAACTGGTCTAATAACTGTGCCAGACACTTCTTGTCTTACATAGGCGTTGCCGTCCACAGTGCCTTATTGTCTGTCTGTTTACATACATCTGTATTAGAATACGCATGCCTATACCAGTTTCTTTGGCACTTCAGTGTATTTGAAATGTACTGTTTTTATAATAGATATGGCTTTATGGAAATAAAATAAACCCTCTAGTACGTTAAAAACATTTCTAAGCAATGAAGATTATTTCATTTCTTAGTTCCCAGCAAAAATAATATCATCTATCACTTTTTTAACATTTCAGTGGTCATCAACAGTTTTCCTCTTTGCTGTTGTCAGTTGGTTTCAAAGTGCTGAAATAAGTTAATATCTTATGTACCACAAAATAATACAAATTCTTTTAATGAATATTAATATTTTAGCAGGAATTTAGCACACGTTAAAGAATTGCACAAAGCAGTAAGTGAAGTTAAATGTTTCCTGTTAATACACATCATACCAATCAGTTGAAACAAAACACTATTGTTTTTCTACAGCTACTTGCAGTCGTTTTAGTAGCACTAAATAATGTACTTCAAAGAGAATTCTGCAATGTACCTCCTCCTTCTACACGTACAGAAGAAAGTGTGCGATTCACCCCACTTCTTGGTGAACAGTGAAAGGTCAGTACTACTACAAATTTGAAGATGCTTTGCTTTTACAAAAGAATATTGTTTGGCTGTAATATGGCTGAACCACAAAAATATTCATTGGCAACTATATTTGGCCCATAGGTTTGACACCACAGTGCACAGGAACTGGTTAAGATAACCATCATAAAGCTTCTAGTTACGTGCAACAGACCGCATATTGTCACTTTCTGCTTTAACACGAATAAATACTTCAGGATTAAAGGAGACCCCTTACCAAAAAGCTACAAAAACCCTTCAGATTCATTGGGATATAAATAACTGCATAGAGGAACAAATTCTTCTGGCTCACTCTCTTCAGTAGACTCACCATCATCAGGATCACCCAAACTCTACTTCATATCATTGTAGCGACTGTATGCCGTTACATTGTGTTGTCACACACATGCTGTATGCATGTGTTTACAAACACTGTGTTGTCAAACATTTCATGCCAAGCACCAGAGGCACTATTTTATGTGGGTGTTTTGATTTTGTTTATGCGTTTTATTTTTGGTATCTTCCATGCCTAGTTATTTGTGCATAGTTATAGGATAACTTGTACAAGATCTGTTTGAGAAATTTCGGAACATTCAGAATTTCACACCAGTGGTGTGTTAGAGCAAAATGCAGTTGGTGTCCCTGCACACGGCTGTGTTAATGTGTAATTGCTGGAAGTTTCATTGTTGTATGTCTGTTAGTTATTGTTCAGTGCTGTATTGAATAGGAAGTTGTTTCGCACAATTTGCAAATTTCGAGATGGCAGAGCTAGCAAAGCAACGCATCTGCATTAAATTTTGCTTGAAACTCAAGAAAAATTTTACAGATATACGCAAAATGATGCACGAAGCCTCCAGTGTTGAGAGCTTAAGCTCAGTGTTACAAATGGTTCATGTTGTTTAAAATGACTGGATGGGAGTTGTTTAAAGATGACCCTCGTTCAGGATGCCCTTCAGTGTCTACCGACAACACTCATCTCAGGAACATCAATGAAACCGTGCGTGTCAATCAAAGACTGACTGTCCGAGAGATTGCAGAAGAAGGTAACATTTCAGCTGGATCATGTCATGAAATCCCGACACAGCAACTTGGAATGCATTGGTTGCCACAGTTCATGAGTCGAGACCAGAAAGACATTCGCCTCACAATTTATGAAGAGCTTTTGGATTGTGCAAATGAGAACGAGATGTTCCTTATGAGGATCATAACTGCTGATAAGACATGGGTCTACTGTTATGATGCTGGGACCATGGTTCAATCTTCACAATGGGTCGGGATAGGTTCCCCAAGACCAAAAAAAGCTCGTCAGGTCAGGTCAAATGTCAAAGCCATGCTGACAGTTTTCTTTGGCTTTGAGGGATTAATTCATCAAGAATTCATGTCACAAGGAGAAACTGTTAATCGATAGTACTATCGGGACATAATGCAACACCTGCAAGAAAATGTGAGAAGGAAACGGCCCAGAATGTGGCCAGGCACTCCATGGCTCAGTCAGGCAGCAGTAGCCGACCGTGACAGACACAGCAACAGATAAGTAAACTGCTTTTGTTACATTTACGAGTTCCTAACCAGGAGCGAATTTTATTATATCTCTGCACTTCAATAGTTTGTTTCTTGAGTTTCTGTGTGTGAATTTAAAATCGAATAGCCACAGTTCTCGTGTTTTCGTTTGCATCAGAAAGTAAACCGATTTTGTGACATATTACAAGTTCCTTATCAGGGGCAAATTATTTAGTTTCACCTCAGTGCTTCGGTAGTTAGGTTTTTGAATATCTGCGTATTACAAGACACAGTTCGTGCATTTTCATCAGGGTCTACAGTGGATTTGCGCAGGACGTGCTGATAGTCCGTTTATCTGCATAGTTTAGTTTTTCATGGTCTTTAGTATGGACAGGGACTGCGAATGTGTGCAGATGCGAGCCGAGATGGTGACACTTTGCTCTTAGCTTCAGGCTGTGATGGCTTTGGTTACACAACTTGAGGCTGCAGTGGATGGGCACCACTGTTGTGAGCCGGCCGTGGGGATCCAACGGATGTCCACCACGTCAGAGTCCTCCGATCGGTCCTCACCGATGGCCAGTCCAGTTACTGCTCGTACTGAGGTTGACCCCTCACCTGTGGTCGCCCCGGGGAGAATCAGGTGGTGAAAGACTTCCCAGGCGGCCGCACGTAAGGCCTCCCCGGTTTGTCTGACAAACAGGTTCCAGGTGCTCTCTGTGGCTGACACTGTCGCTGAGCCAGATGCTCAGCGACGATAACAAATAATGTCTATCGTAATAGGACTCCAAGCCTAATTGCGGCTTATCACTGCCCCTTACAATAGCAATAGTTAACCAACTATTACCAGTTACAACCTCTGTAGTTGTACAAGAAAAGTGAATCTTAGCTCCTACAAAAGTAATAGGGCCGTTTAGTAGCTCTTCTTGCGCTACATTATTTGGAGTTAAACTAAACGTATCCACAGTCTTGTAGACAGGGAGTCTTGATCTTCTTGTATATCTTCTCCTCCTGTACGGCATGGCTGTGTGCTCAGTGCGGCTGCCTCGAGTCAAATGAGCGTGCAGCTGCCTGTGCTGCGGAAGTTCCCACTGATAAGAACTGGGCGCGGCAGGAAGTAGTGCGCTGATAATGCAATATGGCGGACCGGAAGCTGAGTTTTCCAGCGGATTGCGCTCTGTTAAAACTAGAGCGCGATCCGCCGCGGCTGCCGAGCGAAGCTCGTTCAAGGTCACCCGCCAATATGGCGGCGCACACAGCCATATGAAACGTATCGTCTGTTTCAGAGGAAACCACTCAGCCTGCAAGATCTGGGCAATCGCAGAGGGTGGGATTATTGGTAGTCAGGAGCTCCAGTGTTTGGTGCGTTATGGGGCCCCTTAGGGACTTGGCTGAAAGAAGGGTAAGAAAACCAATTTGCACTCCATGTGCATACCGGATGGAGTCATTCCAGATGGGGAAAGGGTCCTCCCGGATGCCATGAAGAGCACAGAGTGCAGCCAACTGCAGGTGGTTGCTCACGTCGGTACCAATGATGTGTGTCATTTTGGATCAGAAGAGATTATCTCTGCTTTCGAGCGGCTAACAGAAGTGGTAAAGGCTGCCAGTCTTGCTTGCAAGATGAAAGCAGAGCTAACCATTTGCAGGATAGTCGACAGGACCGATTGCGGACCTCCGGTGCAGAGCCAAGTGGAGGGTCTGAATCAGAGGCTCAGAAGGTTCTGCGACCGTGAAGGCTGCAGATTCCTCAACTTGCATCAAAGGGTTTCAGGTTCTGCTGAATAGGTCAGGTGCCCACTATATGCAGGAGACGGATACACAGGTAGCAGGGCCTGGGCAGCATCGACTGGGCGGTTTTTTACGTTAGAGGGTCTTGGGAAAACACAAGAAGGGCTTCAGTCACAAAGGGAGCAGGCTGAACACTGGAGGAACGTAGATAAAGGAACCATTGGTATAACAGTTGTAAATTGTCGTAGCTGTGTTGGGAAAGTACCAGAGCTCCAAGCGCTAATAGAAAGCACTGATGCTCAAATTGTTATAGGCACTGAAAGCTGGCTAAAGCTGGACATAAGCTCAGCCGAAATTTTTGCGAAGAACCTAACGGTGTTCCGAAAAGATAGGCTAAGCACGGTTGGTGGTGGTGTGTTTGTTGCTGTCAGAAGTAGTTTAACTTGTCGCGAAATTGAAGTAGGTACTTCCTGGGAGTTAGTATGGACAGAGGTCATTGTTGGCAACCAGAATAAAATAATAATTGGATAATTTTACCGACCCCCCCAATTCAGATAATACAGCTGCAGAAAGGTTCAAAGAAAACTTTAGTTTACTTTCAAACACATACCCGACTCATACGATAATAGTTGGTGGTGACTTTAATTTACCCTCAATATATTGACGGAAATACATGTTTAATTCTGGAGGTGCGCATAAAATATTATCCGAAATTTTGCTAAATGCATTTTCTGAAAATTATTTCGAGCATTTAGTTCATGAGCCCATGCGAATAGTAAATGGTTGTGAAAACACATTTGATCTCTTAGCAACAACTAATCCTGAGTTAATAACGAGCATCAAAACCCATTCAGGGATTAGTGAACACAGGTTTGTCATAGTGAGATTGAATATTGTAATCCCCAAATCCCTTAAAAATAAGAGAAAAATATACCTTTTCAAACAAGCAGATAAAATTCACTTGACACCTTCCTGAGAGACAATCTCCACTCAATCCAAATTAATTATGTAAGTGTAGGCCAGATGTGGCTTAAATTCAAAGAAATAGTATCAGCAGCAATTGAAAGATTTATACCAAATAAATTAACAAACGACGGAGCTGATCCTTCCTGGTACACAAAACAGGTTAGAACACTGTTGCAGAAACAACGATTCAATGAAACAAACATGCCAAATTTAAACAGGTGCAAAATCCCCAAGGTTGGCAATCTTTTACAGAAGCTCGAAATTTAGTGCGGACATCAATGCGAGATGCCTATAACAGTTTCCACAACGAAACGTTGTCCGAAAACCTGGCAGAAAATCCAAAGAGATTCTGGTCATATGTGAAGTATGTTAGCAGCAAGAAACAATCAATGCCTTCTCTGCTAGATAGCAATGGATATACTATCCAAGACAGTGCTGCCAAAGCAGGTGTAAGCGGTTGTCATTTGTACTAAGACAGGGGTAGGATCGCGTTGTAATATCTGTATAGTGGCGTAGTTGTGGTCATTTGATTGCATAGTTCGTAAGTAATTGTTCACATATCGCAGCTCAATCTGGCGCTGGTGACGCAACTGTGAAGTCGCATATTGCTATTTTATTTGTCGCAACTCTATACGTCCAGATATTAGCAGTAGGGGTGGATAGGGTGTGTACATGCTGTGTGTGGGAGCAGGAGGAACTGGCCGCGGTTCGCGAGCAGCTGTTGGCCACGGTCAGCCGTCTTCAGGCTGCCTGAAGGTGCAGCGACGGCGGAGGGTCTGGCGCGTCGCTTGACACACCCCAGGTGTCGCTTGCTGCGTCCGCTGACTCAGCCGCTGAGGCACCTTCTAGTGTACCCAGTGCATTGGGGCCGCGCTCACCTCAGGGTGAGTGGTGGACTGCAACGCGTTTGTGTCACTCGAGGCAGAGGATCAATGTGGAGGCTGACCGGCTGGCCTCGCCCGTTCATCCTGTCAGTGGGCAGGTGGCCGCTCCTTCAGCAGGGCCCGAGCAGGCACACGGGGGCAAAGGCTTGCTGGTTATTGGGAGCTCCAACGTTAGGCGGGTGATGGAGCCCCTTAGGGAAATAGCGTACAGAGCTGGAAAGAGTTCCAACGTGCACTCTGTCTGCCGGGGGGCCTCCTCCAAGATGTGGAGGCGGCCTTGCCTGCAGCTATCGAGTGAACGGGGTGCAGTCGTCTGCAAGTAGTTGCTCACGTCGGCACCAATGACGCCTGTCGCTTAGGTTCCGAGGCGATCCTCAGTTCGTACCGGCGGCTGACGGATTTGGTGAAGACCGCTGGCCTCACACGCGGGGTGCAAGCAGAGCTCTCTATTTGCAGCACCGTTCCCAGAGTGGATCGGGATCCTTTGGTTTGGAGCCGAGTGGAGGGTCTCAATCAGAGGCTTTGTCGGCTCTGTGACGGTCTTGGCTGCAGATTTCTAGACTTGCACTATTGGGTGGGGAATTATAGGACGCATCGAGATAGGTCAGGCAGGGGTGCACTACACAAAGGAAGCGGCTACTCGGGTAGCAGAGTATTTGTGGCGTGCACATAGGGGTTTTTTAGGCTAGGCAGTAGTGCGAGGTGTCCTGATGAACACCCATCAGTCAATATGCGGGCGGTGAAATCAGGACATGCTCAGTGTAAAGACACTTCAGCTGTCAAGATATTAGCAGTAAATTTTCAGAGTGTTCAGAATAAAGTTCCTGAATTTACTGCCCTCCAGGAAGCGTGTGGCGCACAAATTATTCTCGGGACTGAGACCTGGCTGAACCCTGAGATAGGAAGTTCTGAAATATTTAGTGGGGGTTGAAACGTGTATCAGAAAGACAGATTAGACACCGTAGGAGGTAGTGTCTTCATTGCAGTTGACAAAAATATTGTGTCTACTGAGGTCGAAGTAGAGTGTGATTGTGAAGTTATCTGGACATGTTTAACAGGGCTAGGAGAAATAAAGTTAATTGTTGGGTGTTACTACCGGCGACCAGGTTCCACCGTGACAGTTCTAGAATCATTCAAAGGGAGTCTATATTCTGTATCGCAGAAGTACCTGGATCATGCTATATTAATCTGAGGTGATTTCAACCGACCTAGTATAGACTGGGATGTCTACGGATTCATTACAGGTGGTACAGACAAGCCGTCGTGCGAATTACTTTTGAACACATTATCCGAAAACTGTCTTGAGCAGCTAAATCGACAGCCAACGCCTAATGGAAATATTTTAGATCTGGTAGCCACGAACAGACCAGACCTCATCGACGGTGTCAGTGTTGAGACAGGGACTAGTGATCATGATGATGTCATTACGACTATGGTTCCGAAAGTTAAAAAGTCGGCCAAGAAGGCTAGGAGAGTATTCTTATTAGAAAGAGCAGATAAGTAGTTGTTAGCATCCCACTTAGTAAATGAATCGACTCCATTTACTTCCGGTACAATGGACATGGAAGAATTATGGGCAAAGTTAAATATCTTTCAGCACAAGCGTGCATCGCAATATGACAACTCTTGCCTAAATATACACAATTACCTCTTAGATCTATCTGAAGTGATGTAGCAATTCATATCTCGATTGTCTGCACTTGTCAGCAACCATTAATTGCAAATCACTTTACTGTGCTAACAAATAAAGTGTGTATGCGAGAGGGGGGAAGAGGAAGATTGCCATCGAGATCACTGGAGACAGAGTACAAGCTCCGATTGTGTAGAGGATAGGGAAGAAAATCTGCCGTACCCTTTCAAGGGAACCATCACGGCATCTGCCTGCAGCGATTTTGAGAAATCACGGAAAACCTAAATCTGGATGGTCACACATAGGTTTGAACCATCTCACTCAGTATATGTGAAAGAGGGCACGTTTAACACACATTCTGCTCTACCATAAATTAAAAAGATCACAAACTACATAATGACCATAGTCAGTGACAGAATAAAAAATAACATAATTAAATAACTGTTTGTTATATGCAGCTGTGGACAATTATTTTGCAGTCTAAGGTGCACTGCAAATGTAGCATGTAACCATGTAGAATTTCAACCTGATTAATCTCCTACAAGACCTTATCCATAAATTTTCAAAGACACCAGAATCCTGAAACAATTTATTCATTTACTGATTGTACAACATTTAATGTAAATGTACAATATAATAGCATTTAATGTAAATATACAACCACGCTTAACAGATTCCATTTGTCTGCTTGGAACAAATGTGGAACATTCAGTACATGTTTCAGGAACTAAAATTTGACTGTACACAATATATTCCGTGGAATTAAGCCAACAATAAATTATGTGCTACCATTAACTAATGGTATTATATAAAACAGAACAATAACAAGTAAAATGAACACAACCCAACTCTAGCGAATCTGTACACAATGTTGCAATGTTTCGTTTTCTATTATATACATTTTATGAAAGAGGCACTACCTTTTTAGATATTGAGACAGAGCAGAATCTCACAATTTATCTGTGGGTTGTTTCCTTAGGAGATTTCTGTCAAGGAGTTGTAACAAAGTTAATAATTTGAAAATACCATCAAAAGGGCTAATAAAATTATTATGTTTACAAAGGGCAAGCAAAGCCTACACAATTCCGAAACAAAATAGTGGAAGAACATTCAGCCAAACTTTTGTTAAAAACAATGACTTAGGTTCAAAACTGTTGTCTCTTTTGAGAAGTTATTCCAAGTATCTACCACCTGTACAAAAATGGTTTTTATATAAATAGACTAGTACAATTACTTTGCATTGATAACATAACAACACAGTACAACTAACATGAGAAGCAGGCACCTTGCCTTTCTTTGTAAAACAAATATGACTCATTTTCATTGTGATAATAAATACAAGCATATGAAGCCATTCTGCCAACATGACTTCAGTTTCCATAAGATGTGATACCATTATGTTCATTGCTTGAAACTGGTAAAACAAATATGCTTGATTTGCTTCAATGAAATATCTTTCAATTTATTTTCTGTAAAGTTTTGTGGTTAAGTTATTACATTTATAAAAATCACAACAGACCATTTGAAACATCAAATATACTCTTTACATTACAAATGTTAGTAAAATTAACCTGGCTGAAAGTTTTTGTCTGGAACAGTAACCTCCCGACTGCAGAAAACAAGTGTTATGAAAATACAGTATATCTTCCCTTTCTTAAATTTGTTTAATCCTAAAATTCCATTAGAAATCCAATCAGTTTCAATGTATTTGTTTCTTTACTGTCAAACATTTCCGCTTTTTACTAAAAAAAACAACAAAAAAACAAGTTTGAAGTGATATGCTCCTCATATGATATCTATTGTTTCTCTTCTGTAAATCATTCAATAGGGGAAGGGGGGAAAGTCAGTGAGGAAGTAAATGCATTTTATACACTGATCATTGACACACTTGCATAAAACGAAGCTGCTAAGCACATAATATTTATCACTTCAACAGTGAATACTGTAAATACCTCAACTAAACCAGTCTACAAAATAAATTACTTGTGTTCAACATTCACAATCTTCCCACAGTACAGTATTTATTTCAATTTGGAATGCATTAATCTCCCAATTTTCATAGTCTGTCACGTATACTATGACAGAAGTTAATGGAAAGAATGAATTTTTTCTGAGACATATCCACGGAGTTTCAGGGACCTGTCTTGCCTCCTCTAACAGCAAAATGAAGAATAATGAATGTTTTGTCAATAAGATAATACAAGGAAGATAAAATTATCTCACTACAAAAAAGTTCAGAGTATTAGATATTCCAGGTTGCTTAACATGTAAGCAATTCATACTGTACAGCCTAGTCTTGAGAATGTAATTCAGTGGAAATCATCAACCAGCTCACAAGACAATTACAACCACAGAACAGCCACAATCCACAACAATAAAAAGTTTACAATTTATCTACATTGACAATGTTCCTAATGCTTACTATACATATATGATTCTGGATACATTTCAAAACAACTTCAAACATTCTTAAATTGTAAAAATCACTTCTAAAATGAAGACTCGTGCCCAAAGAAAAAGAATTACAGCAGTCATTGTCTAGCACCATTAATATTTCTGTCATCAAAGTATAATACCAAAACTATTAAAATGCAACATCTGTGTTATCATAAGAAACGAGTTCAGCAATAAATTATTTCCTGTAGTTTACCACTTCATAATGCAAGGTAATTCTGCTGTGTTTACGGAAGAACATGGTTGTACATCCCCTGGAACAAAAGATATTTTATTTTAAATCTGCTACACACTAAAAAGAAGTGTTACACATTCATTTCTGAAGTAAACCCTTCGAGTAACCCACCATTTTCTTTCAACAATAAAAATAAGTTACTTACAGGAGACTGAAAGCTTCCTACATCCTGTAAATATTAAGGTACCTCCCAAATTTCATATCTTTGCAGCAATGGCTGTCTGTCGAACTTCAGAAGATTCTGCTTCATGCTGAGATATGATCAATAATCTGGGCAATCAACTCAGCTTTAGTGGTACTCTAGAGACATTAAATCACACATGCACACTGGCCATGCAACACATCCCGTAAGACCTACCCAATTGTGGCCAAATTTCACAGCTGTGCTCCCACAACATACCAATGTTTTCATGGCGCCATCATGCTGGAGCAGAAGACACTGCTCATCTATATGTAGTGATGTACTGAGAAATGTGATACAGAGGCACTGATGCTAATCTCCTCCAGTTAAGCAGGCTAGCAGAAGCACAAGTCACAGATGTCAACTAGCAACCATTTCAGAACATACTCATAGAAAATTGTAGCTGGCTAGTTTAACAGCAATATAGCAATTTTCATACTTCTCAATGTAATTTTTCCGACTTTAATGAAGAGCGTAAGTTAGTAAAACATAGGTTGTACAACCTATACCTGTAGCACATATAATGACTGGAGGCAAATTACTGAGCCTCTCCACAGCATCATCCTTTAAACAGAAGGGCTGTGCCACCAAGCTTTAGCCGCTCTTAAACCAGAAGTCTGATGACAATGGGATTATTTCAGTTGGAAAGAGCATTGTTTTTCAACATCAGAGCATGCACTCAGTGGTTCCCCAATTGCAGCATGGTTTACATGTTGTGAATGGTAAGTGAAGATGCAAGCAGTGCTAGGCCAGACAGAGTGCAACGTGGATCTGTCAAGCCACCATTTTCATCAAATGGTTATTATGGCTGCAAAGGAGGAGTTAAATACAGAAGAATTTACCCTATCTGGTATGCATTTCAGCGATTGCCCCTTTTAGAGCCACCACTGAAAAGTTGTTTTGTGAATTTTCAAGGACGTCCGGAGTCTCTTGAATATAAATCTTGTCCCAGGCACCCAACAACGAAAGTCACTCAAGGAAACATTGATGCTGTTTGATGTTTGGTTTGTTGGGCACTCAGCTGTGCAGCCATCAGTGCCTGTACAAAGTCCCAATTTTGACAGCCAGTTTTTACACAATCCAATCTAGCCACTGCCACGAATGATGATGATGAAATGATGACAACACAAACACCTAGTGCCCGGGTAGAGAAAATCCCCAAACCAGTCGGGAATCGAGTCTGGGACCCAGTGATCCAGAGGCAGCAACACTAGCCACTGGACCACGAGCTGTGGACACACTGTTGCTGTGAGGAAAATGTTTGAAATGATCACCTCACATTTTCTGAAATCGAAGGGACCATAAATATTGCACCGAATGCAGCATAGACCACTGTTCACAATTATTTCAGTCTAACCAAGGTATGTTCTCCCACATTCTCTGGCAAGTCCAAAAATACGCAAGAATGAACTGGTGTTATTTTACGATTGAAAAAATTCGACGAAGGATGATCTACAGGTAATTACAAATCGTCACAAGTGGCAAAACATTGGTGTGCCATTACGATCCCGAAGAGACTACTTTCTTCACCAATATGGGTCATCTCACCTCTGTGATCTTGGACACACACTGCACAGTCAATGTTCAGTGGTTATGCCAAAAGCTTTTAGCAGGAATTTAAAAAAGTTTACTTACAATTTAATTGTTACAATTTTTCAGAATACTCTCCATGAGCACTTATACATTTTTCCGTACTTTGAAACCACTTCAAAAATGTCTCACTCCAAGCTTCTTTAGGAAGTCGCTCACAGCAATTTTACACTGTGATAACTTCATCACCACAAGAAAAATGGTGGCAACAATTTTTTTTCACTCATCTTTGGGACCAGGAACAAATCACAAGTGACCAGGTCAGGTGAACGGAGCTGGTGCAATAGCACGCCCACTTCTTTCCTCCTCCAAGAAGTACATTGTTTTGGCAGTTTTATGTGCTGGGGCATTTTCATATGCAGAAGAAGATTCCCACTCGAACTTTGGGTAGTGTGACCTCCATGTAGCAGTAACTTTCAGCAGACATTGTCATGCACACCGCTCTTACATCACAAACATTCCAGTGCTAAAATGCTCAGAACAAGCACACTCTGGCAAAAACACAAATATAGTGCACAAATACAACAAATGTCTGTTCCACTGCTCCACTCACAACAAAATCTGTAATTTCAAGTGGGATCTACAACCTCACCCTTAATCCACATGAGGTAAGACACCCTGAAGGCTCAGAAGAAAAAGTAATAGGCTTTCAGTACACAGGCTTTTACAGCAAGTGTAAATTCGAGTAAAATCCTTCTGGGCATTAGGCTGCAAAATTTTCAAACTGATTGTTTGAACTGTTGAGAAGAGACCACTGCAAAGGTTCTCAAAATGGCGGTTTTATTTCAAAACACTATAGTAACGTCCAAAAGGATTTTACTAAATACTTTTCAGTTTTATGTGCTAGTAATATCACATGTCTTAAGGCCCAACTGACAGCTGTATAGCATTGGTTAAACAGTAACACACCAGTCACTGGTCTTCAACACTGTGGTGACCCTTTACATTAGCCCTTGTAAGAGAGACGATGTGTGTTTGGAAACACCTCTTAGTGAGAGATTGTTTTTCCTTCTAATTTGTCAGTTTTTAAAAATATCTTTAATGTGAAAAGTCTTTCACTGAAATGCTTAGAGATAAATAATCAGATAATGTTACATTCTTAACTCCATCAAACGAAATGAATTTCATACTGGATGAACAACGAAAATAATTTTGTATTTTTTAAAATGTAATGTAACTGGATAGATAAAAAGATCTATTCACCAAGTGGCGGCAGGAGAACACACATGCATGAACGTTAAGTTTGCAAATTTCCTTAACCCTTATATGTACGTGTTCTCCTGCCACTTGGTTAGTAGATTTTTCCACCTATCCAGTTACATTACACTGGATAAACAAATTTTTTACATCAACTTACCTATGAAAATTTATTTTGGTAAGCGTATTACAGCCATCAACATGCCATTACAGAGGAACGTTTATCTCTGTTTTTACTCCTCGAAATAGTCCTAGCTTTAAACGCTGCTGCATTCATCAAATGCTGTAAAATAATATTGCATGAGTATTCAAACCTACTAAAAATTTTGTACTTATAATGAAAATAGAAATTAACACTGACTACATGCTACTTTTATCACTGGGAAATCATTACATTTGGAAACAGTTGCTACAAAAGTTACAAATTATCTGCAAGTGTATGAACACCAACATTCTATTAAATTTCACATAAAATACAGAAGCATATTACCCTTTCCAACTTTGTCTGTTTGTGAAGTGCTGCATTAAGAGGTGATATCCTCTCTCCAAGTTCAAATATCTCTCTAACAAGATCATTTTCTGTCAAATGAAGATTCATGCCAGACCCTAAAACCTGTATAGAACGGAAGTATTAGCACATCACATAGCATTTCAAAACGTCAAACTGTAGAGATATTAATGATTAGCTGAATGTTTACCTGGCAGAAAGCATCATATTGCTTTTTCCTGCACCAAGAGTCTAATGCTAACACCTCTTGACCAAATCTCACTTGTATATCTGGTGGATCACCATCCTGCAAATATTAAGAAGACTATGAATAAATTGAAGCAAACGTTGATTGGCTTCACAATGAAAGAGCATCACAAAGCAGCCTAAGAGTGTGCGCACCCCGGTGCCAGTGTGTGTGTGTGTGTGTGTGTGTGTGTGTGTAGAGAAATAAACTAGACCACTCTAAGACAAATCACAATTTTTCTTGCGATTCCATAAGGTTTACGTACTTTTTGTTCCTCATACATATTATAATGTTTCATTCCAAAACAAAGATCAATGCTAATGCATTAAAAAAAAAAAAAAGAAAAAGAAAAAAAAAAGCCTTTCATATTAGTCATTATTTATACAGAGGGGTCCAAAAAATGTATCCACTGTTAAAAAGTCCGTAAATTGCAAACTAATTGACGGAGTTTTCTCATTTCTGGTGAAAGTGTAGCTTGAAATCCAACTTAAAATATCACTGTAGGTGTTTGAAATGGTCACCATTAACATCCACACACAAACGATACCGCCAAACTGCAGCACGAACTACTGACTGCTACGTGTTCAGTTGGATATTTGCACATGAATGTACGATGGATTCTCGAAGTTCATCCAATGTGCGTGGCTTTTGTCGATAAATGACGTCCTTTAGTGTCCCCCACAGGTAAAAGTCCAGAGGAGTTACGTTTGGGGAACGTGGTGGATACTCCACAGCACCTCTACGGCCTATCCATCTTCCTGGTAGATTTTCGACAAGATACTCCCCAACACGATTTTGGTAGTGGGCTGGGGAACCATCTTGTTGAAAGTAAACTCTTCTGTCTCCATACAAGTCTCGGATAGGAGGTAAAATGGATATCTGAAGCTTCTGAAGGTACACCTCACCGGTAACTGTGCTCTCAAAGAAGAATGGCCCAATCAAGCCCCGGTAAGACAATCCACAACACACATTTACTCCTGGCAAATTCACAGCTTTGTCTACATGGACATTCGGATTTTCGGCGGCCCAGTAGATGCAATTGTGGCAATTTACGGTACCACTGAGTTTGAATTGTGCCTCATCAGACCACACAATCATCTCTTCAAACACTTCATTGTTGCGCATCAAGTTAGTAAACCACTCACAGTACTCCATTCTACGATCTGTGTCGTCCTCGTTCATTGTATGTAGCAATCGTGGGATGTAGCACTTCCACTTTTCTGTCTTCAAAATTCGCCGAACATTTGAGCGACTCACTCCAGTTTCAGAGGCACACTGTCTCAGAGACTTCTGTGGCGAGCGAGTGAACTGTTGTAACACATGGCAGGAGTTAGCTGGACTTTTTACTGTTACAGGTCGTCCAGATTGTTGTTTATGTACATCTTTAACACAGCCTTCAGCTTCAAATTTGTCTTGAATGCGACTAATCGTTAAACGTGTCTGTGGCTCTGATTCTCATTTCCCCATTGTCGTTGAACCTCATTAACGTTTTTGTACTTAAAATAGCACTTCAAAACTGACTTCCTTTCATCGAATGCAAGCCTTGCGCCAGCCATGTTTACTCGAGTAACTAGGTGCAACTAAGAACAAAACACTGACTATCTGGTGACAGTCATCTGACAAAACAATGCAATACAATGCTTGTGTGGCGATTGCCGGAACTACAAACTATTACACTATCAAAGATGAGACAACTCCGTCAATTAGTTTGCCAGTTATGGACTTTTAAACAGTGGATACATTTTTTTGGACCCCTCTATATAATTCAGTTTTCAGTTTTTATTTCTGAAATACATTATAAGAACTCTGTATTTTTAAATTAATCTACTCAATACTTCCAGACATTTAGTGACACATGCCATCTCATCCATCAGTGCTTTGGATCCACAATTTTTGTTTTTGTTTTTACACACACACACACACACACACACACACACACACACACACACACACACACACACACGACTGCCAGTTCCCTCAACAGTGTGGTTCATTTTTCCAGATAAAAATAAGCCCTGCTCCCACTGGAGTGCTATAGATACAAACTATGAAATGTTTAATAACTCTGTATGTGAGCAAGATTTTTCTACAACTTATACAGGTTCATACCACCTTTTATGACTGTCATGTAAGTCTTATTAAGAGTATATGCACTTTAAAATAAAGTATCTTCAGTGATCACTGTGATAATATGATTGTTATTACAATTCTGTTTGCTATGCCATCACTTAAAACTTCCAGGCTATTAGGGGCAATGTATAAACCTTTCTCCTAACATTTCCTCTCCAACTGTGGGAGACATCTTCAGGGGTAAAATGGCGAACTGCAACCAGAACTCTAGAGAGCCACCAATTTATAGGCAATCTAGGGGGCACCACACACTATCGCATGACTTCTACTACGAGAATATTGTTGGTAATGCCAACATTCTTGATTGAAAGTAATCAAATGTCATTCTTATGTTACAATGTTGATATCCAAAGCTACGGAAGTGTACCCACCTATGTTCTATGGTTTACCCAAGGTGCACAAACCACAGAATCCTTAGAGGCCTATTGTGTGTGCTATATAATCTTCCACCCATGATTTAACTAGACACATCGACTCATTGCTGTAACCGTATGTTGGTGGAACTGATAGTCACATTAAAAATTCATATCATTTCACCAACAAATTTAAAGAAATGCACGTGGGACAAAGTGATATCCTTGTTATTTTCGACGCTGTGTTTCTTACCGTGATTCTGTAGAACAAAGTTATTTCATGTATAGCCGACATTTTTCCAGCAGGCATGGTGAAGTTATCCAGACACTGCGTCACCACAACCTATTTTCAATTTTTTATGAACAGATTGGCAGTGTGGCTATGGGCAGTCCTCTTAGTCTGGCTATTGCCAATTTGTTTATGGAGAGCTCTGAACAAAAGGTGTTGCACATTGCCAGAAAACGACCAGCCAGATGGTACTCTTAAATCAATTATACTTTCATAGTACGGACATACGGTGCAGAGGAATTTGATGCCTTCCTGATACATCTCAATGGTATCAATTCAAAAATACAATTTACTATTGAGATGGAGAATAGCGGCCAACAAAATACAGAAAAACCATGCATACTGACTGTTACCAGCATTAAGATTCTAATCGACACCCCAGACAAAAAAGAGGAATGATTAAAACCTTGGTAGATGGGGCACACAACATCTGTGAACCAACTTATTTAAAAGATGAGCCTGAACATCTACATTTGGCATTCAAGAAGAATGGTCACTCTAACAATGAGCTAGATAAGAGTACTTCACCCTAGGGAGAGAATCAGTACTGAAGAGGAATGACCGCTACCCGAAGGGAAAGTTTTCCTTCAATTGATCGGTACAATCACAAATCACACTGGGAAAATGTTGACCAAGTAGTGTGGAAACTATCTTCAGACCCACCAGAAAGATAAAAGAATGTTTAAGATCGAACAATGAAAACTCCAGATAGGAATATCAACAATGTAGGAAAAGGCAGATTGCTACTTACTGTGAAGAAGACACATCAAGTTGCAGACAGGCACAACTAAAAAGACACTCACATGTAGCTTTAGGCCACATCTTAATTAATAAAACAAACACACACACACGTGTGCACGCTCGTGTGAATTGTGTGTGTGTTACTAATGAAGACTAAGACTGGCCGAAAGCTACACGCAAGTGTCTTAATGGTGCCTGTCTGGAACTTGATGTTTCTTCTTCACGGTAAGTAGCACTCTGTCTTTTCCTACATTATTAATGTTTAATATCAGCAAAAGATATACGACATCCTTCGGCTACACTAGGTGTATATAAAATTCCTTGTAGTTGTAAACTGGTTTATACTGGTACTGTAAAAAGAAATGTTAACACCCGTCTCGTTGAACACGAAAGAGGAATTGTTGTCTGGGACATATGGATAAATCATCCATAGCAGAACGTCTTTATCGAGAGGGCGAACATGAAATAAAATTCAGTGAGACGAGTGTCATCTCAAAAACATCACATTATCATGTGCATGCGCACTGAGAGACTTAGATTTATCAATAATGATACAAATTTTAACAGAAAAGATGAAGGTCTTACGTCAGATAAAATTTGGATGTGAACATTGCAACATAAGAATGACGATCAATTACTTTCAATGGAGAATGTTGGCATTAACAGCAATAATCTCTTAGCCAATATCACACGATATACTGTGCTGCCCTCTACACTGTCCACAAGATCAGCACTCTCTCGAGTTCTGGTTGCAGTTCGCCATTTAACCTCTGAAGATGTTTCCCACAGTCAGAGAGGAAACATTAGGAGAAAGTTTTATACACCAACCACAACCTAGCAGCTTAGAAGTTTTAAGTGATGTCAGTACCTGCCATGAAAGCTTATACTGTATGATCTGTCTGCTACGATTTTTTAACAACTTTGTGGTTTCAACAGCATTTTTTGAAAGAGGGAAACACAAAATTATTATAGAACATAATACAGATTATAAATACCTCCACATAATGCAGAATGTCTCTGAAACTTGAACGCTGGGTCTTACGATCCTTTTTTGCTCTATATTTATGGGAATCTGTTGCCAATTCTCGCAAACGTTCAATAAGCTGAGGTGTGGCAGCTTCTTGGAAGTCTATGGAATGAGTGCGTCCCATCTCAAACACAAGAGCCATTGCTTCACCTGCCGCCATACGCACATCTAAGTGTGCGGATTCTAAGAGTTCAGCTAGCTGCCAAAGTTGCCTGTATATGAAAGTTTATTATTTGTATATTACAATTAAATCTAACAACAAACAAGTACAAGTTACTATAATTTATTTGCTGCTCCTTTCATAGCTAAACAATCTCAATAAAAAAATTCAATATTTTCTATACAAAACAGATCAATACATCACTTTCTTGAGAATCAACTGTCTCCAGAAAGAGCAGTTGTCTCTGGTCAACTGATACTGACAAATATACTGAGGATGTGGCTGATCAATCTGCAACTTTAATATAACTGTCTTGCTAGATGTTAAACTACTTTTCCAATTTTGGGCCATTCCTTAGAATGCATTTGTCCACTAGATGAGATTAAAAGCAGATAATGACTCATTCACTTTTACACTAGCCACTACAATGCTGCATCAAACACTACAAATCCCATGATTTCACCCTATGTCCACATCCCTACCATAATTAACAACAGAGATCAAGCAATCAAATATGTTAGAACAGTTGCAAAATTTTCTATTACGTCCCACATGCAAGTTATTTGTACAATAATTTACAAATGTTTAGTGGACCTGTACACCATTATACAATGTCTTAATAATAATTCTGGTTAATTTTGCATTAATAACTTATTTAAGGTGGCAATGTTCTTAATTTAAATAAAGATATTAAAACTTACGGTGAAAATGTTGTATCAGTGTCTGATAACAACATATACACATCTCCTGGTGACATTAAAGTCAAAAGAAGGCTCCATGAAGAAATAGCTGCTGCATGTAAAGCAGCCACTTCAGCTGATACTACAGGTACTGTGCCATTGCCCTTGAGATAGGAAGCACTGTATATTGTTTCCATAGAACGCATCAGTTGCACTATATCATTCATTTCTCCACCTGAGAGAAAACTGCACATGGCAAGAGCCCAGCAGCACTGCAAATAGAAACTTAAATTGTATACTTCAGTGAAAAGAAAAAGGAAAGTGAGAAAAAAGAAAAACAGGCATGCAGTGTATGTTAGTAAATATTTCATTACAGCAGGAGGTTACAACCCCAGTGTAACCATGGTTTTAACTTTATTTAAGAATGTTAGTGTGGCCTCAGCAGCCAGAGACAGCAGTCGTGTGTGTGTGTGTGTGTGTGTGTGTGTGTGTATCAAGGACTGTACAGGCTATAATAGGCATTGCGTTACATCTGCTTTAGTGTATCATCTAATAGTAAAAGAACGACAGTTGTTAGCTTTAATAAAATAAACTATACCTGAGGCAGTATTAATGAAAAATGCTAGAAATGGGCGAAATAAAGTCTAGAAACATATTACTTGCATTTGACCACATCATTCAGTCTCCGGCATTGATGAGAAACTTCCAATTTTGCACTTACTTTCTGAAACTATTTAGGGGAATACGGAAGTGTCCAATTCCACCCGTCTGCTTTGACCCATGACATCACCAATATGGCGGAAATTGCTATTCTAAGCGTTTCCATATGGCGCCTACATCACTACATACACACGGCAACAAACACGAAAAAACGTATAAATAAGACAATAACACCTCCCTCCAAAAATACAACCAAACTAACGAGACAACTGCGGGAGATTGAAGGTTTTAGGGCGACGACAAGCTAAATATAACAGTAAAAAAACACACCACGATCCCAAAACACACAACATGACGAACAAAAAAAAATTACAAAATCTACAGGAATCGGACACTTCCCTTGACCTTTATAGGTCAACAGCAGCTGACGATACCAAAGCACCAATGCCTACCACAAAAACAACGGAAATTGGAATCAGACATTTCCCTTGACCACAGCTGACAGTACCAAAACACCTATACCTACACATAAAAATACAAAAATTGGAATCTGTCATTTCCCTTGAACTCTATTTAGCATGTTTATGACAGTATTACATGACTCAAATGCTGCATATATAATCTATGTTACAGTGGTACAATGGTGTTCTGGATTTACTATTCTGTAAAATTAAATAATAGTAAATTCAATATAGCATTTTTTTCATTAATATCACTGAGGTATAGTCTATCTCATTAAACCTAATAAGTGTGTCATTCTGTTAATGTTACGTGAAAAAGTGAACAATATGGAACTTCTCCAGTATAGCCACACAGTCCACGAAAATGGAGAACTAGCTCTGAAGCACATTTGACGGCAATTAAAAAGTAGTTCTACAAGTTGTCGATTCTTGGTATTACTGTCTTCGTCTGAGCTGCACAGGTCAAATGAAATATTCAATTCTAATTGGGAGTATCTTTTTGTATGGTTTATTCTACAGGTATTTGTGTGCATTATTTTCAGTTTTGGAATACTGACATTCTTCTTCTCGTATATTTAGCTTGTTCGCACTCTGAATGCCTTACTTCCTATGGTGGTCCCATTAGTTTCATTTCACTGCTGGAGCAAAATATTTCAGTTCATTTATATCTTTGTTCACAGGTGTATTTAATGATGTTATGGTCATCAACTTGCGGTATGATGCAAATGGGGGTGTCAGACTTTTTACATTGCAGATCGAAACAGACTGGCAGAATCTGACACTTCCATATTTCCTAACTGTGATGTGCAGTTTATTTATACTGCTCAAAACAGTGCCCAAGATCTGGGTAAGCCCTTCTATTGACATAAAAAACAGTATATAGAATATACAAATAAGGGAAAGAATATCTTAAGTTACTTCACAGTCTGACAACGTCAAAAATCAAAACAACCTTCCCCCATCATTAAGTTTCAGCACAACAGCTGCTCAATCATAAATGTATAACAAAGTAACTTGAAAAAGTAAACCACACTATATTTGGTCAACTTGACGGCCGAAAGTTTAACAGCAGCCAAAACCTTTGTTATTGGTAGGAGACTGAAGTATCCAACACATCAGAATATTCAAAAACAAGTGAAAGTGTAACAGAGACAGATACATCTGAAGAATAGACTAGCTGCTAACTTACTTTTGCTCTAGCTAATGGAGAAGCGGAGTTGTCGTGAGCAACAACAGTTAACGTTGGTGATAACTCTCGACAAACTTCTTCCGAATGCTCCCCAGCACCCAATTGTACACAAAGAAGTGGTGCCAACTGTGCTGCAGCTGCCTGTTCCGCACTCCGGCCCTTCTTTAGGCTGCGTTCCACACCATCAGTCAATGTGAAGCGCCTACATTATTCGGAACAAAAGGGTGTAAGAAACCCGTAGCCACAGCAAGAGTGTAAGAAGAAAATTAACTACCTGATACACCAGAAAAAAGGAACAAGCACAGAGGAGAAAAACCCACCTGTCAATTACATATTCAGGTACACATTTTTTAATGAATGCTTTTGCAACGGATTCAAGGGAAGCTGTTCGTCCCTGAGCCGATTTTTGATTTAAACCATCAATGGCTTCTCCTAATTTTTCTTCAAATATTTCTTCTTGTGTCTGCTCATCAATTTCATCTCCTGCAATAAATCAATATCACATTCATCAATTTCATGTTTGAAAACAGAACAAATAGTACTGTTGCTAGATAAAACTCTGTAAGCACTGCTCAGACTGTTTGTTTTCTTGCAGTTCCAGCACTATCCTTGTTTGGATATTCCCAAACCTGTGAATTTTCTTTTTTGTCTATTGTGCACAGAAAATATTGTAGCAATTAGGCATCCTGTGTCAACAGAAATGAGAAGTTCTATGTCTGTTACAAATTACTGCAACGATAACAGGCAATGTTTACAACTGGGAAGCAAAAGTAGTAAATAACATCTTGGAAATTTCAACCCTTGAGGTTCAATGTGCTGCCTTCCAGAACTTATGGTGGTTGGGGTTATTTGTATATGGTGATCCCTTTGTCAGTATTGTAAGAAGTTTAGTAAACAGGTTATTTACAGTGAAATACCTCAGTTACAAGAAATAGTAAATTATATCTTTTAAAAGAAACATTTCATTTCAGCAACACTACAAAGATATGCAAGAACCTATCTTAGGAGCTATACAAATGAATATATTGCACAGAAAAGAAGCTGACACACTGATGCAGTGTTTATCCTGGAACTGGGGTACAAAAAGAAGGTATTTCTTTTGGGTGCATGTTGTTAAGACTTTCCCCCCCCCCCACTAATCACAAACACAAGAGATAATGAGAGATTGTAAATTTGTGAGACTTGTAGCAAGAATTGCCTCCACTCAGTAACAGTCTATGGCAAGTCCCAAACTAGAGAGCCGGTTTCAGTACCTTTTTCATACATTCCTTTACCTTTGCATAGGCGTTATGGTCAGTACAACACAATATTTGTAATAAGCGTTTGTTATTTCTCAACTAAGAATTATAAATATTGTTGTTAACCTATTTATTAAAACGAGGGCTACCACCTTCAGCAGAAAGTACCTCCCTTCAGTCACTCTTACAGGAGTAGCATATTAAATTTTACCATATACAGATTGTAGTTCAACATCGATACGGACTGTGAGAGGATATTTGTGTATGTGACGTAAGGATCTAGTGCATCAATTTTTTTAAAATGAATGAACTAACTTTGGTTCAACCATCAAAGCCAAATCAGAATGTCTTAAATACGTAAGTCGTCACTGCTCTACAATGTCTTCAAACAACTTCTGCATTTGTTAGATTCTTGCTAGCGAAAACAGGTGTCGTCAATATGTGCGAGATATTGGGTAACATAACCTAGAAGGGGGTGTATACACAACTTACCTTCTTCGACTATGCTACGATTTTCTGAGGCGAGACTGATGACACTTGCATTATCATTTAGTGAATCTTCATCTGATGTTACGCCAACAGCGTCTGGCCGTAGCTTCGGAGTGGACCCTGAAATTTCAATTTAATAACATCACAGAAGTAGCATTACGCAACTTCTAAATTTAAACTTTAATATCACTAAATACATCCTTAATGGTTTCCTGAAACTTCGTGATCAATAAACAATAACAGGTACGATCATATGTTACACACATATATCTCATACGTCAGCAATTTGCGAGGTTATTTCGTTCGCGCTCAGAAAACCTCACAAGCTGCTGGGACACTTACCTGACTTCCCCTTTCGTTTTCCTTTGGGCATGTCTTCAACAATTATAATCCAGCCTAAAATTTACACTTAATCAAGAAGGTAAACAATTCAATATAGCTTTATGTTTACGTATACTTATCACTTGACATATAAATAAAATCTGACAAAAGCCCATGAACATGATGCAGCTCAGTGCATGCGAAGCAAGCCTTCACGGCCAATGTGATTCGCAATGAATGCTGGGAATGAATTCCGAGCTTGGATATGGAACACGTGGGGCACCAACTTTGCGTTTTAAAATGAAATATGGTATGCTATTAACTAGAATTTTAGGTTAAATATGATGTCCATTTCAAGTTAATTCATAATTTAAGAAATTGGAAACAAATGTAGGCTTAATCTTTTACATAATGCTGCACTTTATAATACAGTGGCATATTTTACTGAGGTTGGATATTGCCAGAACAACCGAGAGTCTAATCCGCGGCCTACGCAAGTGCAGACATAACGGCCAGGACTATACTTACAGCACTATGGTTTTGATATCTATATCGAGTAGGGATATAGTTGTGTATATGTTGGCGATGATTCTGTAAAACAAGTAGTAAAAGTGCCATATATTTTTATGATAAAAATATTGTTTTGATAGTACTGGTAATAAACTGAATACGACTGTTTCTAACTTCCACAGCTAAAATTATGGATTACATCCATGAAATCGATTACATGACATTCTTGCTTGTGTCTCGTATGAGCAACATTCGCTACGTTTACATGTAACACATCATCCGGAAGACGAAAATCGAATTTCGGAAACTGTTTTTCGATGTCGCGTTTACTTCGTAAGGTTTGAAGCGGATTTGCTAGCCTGGTTAAATAAGGCGCCTTGAAAACAGTTGACACAGTTTATGATTTAGTAAGCACATTCGCTATTTCCCTTCAATTAGATGAGGCGTCAACTGCTTCAGTCTAATATTTCTAGTTATCCTTTACTGTACAAAAAGCCGCTCCTTCCTTATTCGCCATACATTAAAAAAAATAAAAAAAAGTCGAAACCTGACAGCCCAAGTACGTTTCAAAACCGATTGAGTTTACATGGGGGGGGGGGGGGGGAATCAATTGCGGAATAGGAAAACCGGCAACCAGAAGCGGTATTGGGAAATCTTTACGAAATCCGGCTTCGGAAGCCCCGTGTAAACGGGATGACATTAGCTTACTGAAAGCGAGATGTACTGCACAAATACATTCCAAAAAACTTGAAGTCCTCCTGGCTCATCTACGGTTAATGTCAATCATTGTTAAGAAGCGCAGTGTGCGTCGTTTATTGCGCTGATGCAAAAGCCTTAATTCATTCTTACTTCATGACAGCTCTTTTGTGGGTATAGCGAGTCTTCTGCTGAGTGTCAGTCCATCCATTGACGCGATCTTTCTCGGTACGTGGGTGTCCCTATGCTCTTCACTAGAGCTCCATGGGGCTGCGATCTGAATTTTAATACACCCCTCAACTTGTTCCCCACTGCAAAAAAATAATGAGATTCTCAGCCAGCTAGGCAAGAAGTTATAAGCTAACCTGCAAATGTCCTTGAAAATACTGTAATGAAAAGATCCGTGGGTACGTATCAACAAAGTGTTCGACTCCACAGCGTTATGTGCAGAATGGGTTCCCATGGTTTAGCCTATTACCTGGCAACAATGAATGACTGTCTGTTTCTCAGGACTGTAAGGTCAACCTGTTTGTTCACGAACCACAGAGTGGGAATATCTATGTAATGACCTATTCTATTGCACGCTACACATTTGATAATTAGTTACAGCAACAACGAACTATTGTTGCTCCCATGGATGCAAATTGAAGTATGTCCAAGGAAGAAAAGTTACTTTTCATATGTTCGTACCACAAAGATCTAATAACAGTTATCATGTTTGTAAGATGAGTTGTAGAGGGTGCCCCAGAGGAATGGTGAACATTCAGGGATACGACAGGAGCGATCATTCGAAACAAAAATGACGAGTAAACTTGGGCTCAAAACTGTGTACTTCAAGAGCTAAGAACACTTGTTCATCTTCGTTGCTGGAAAAACTGAATAAGTGCTCTAGAGGTGTGCATTTTAGAGCCCATGTTTACTAGATTTTTTTTTTACTTCGGATGGTCGTTTCTGTCATTTCTCTGAATACACACTAATGAGCCAAATCGTTAGGACTATTGCCCACTTGTGTTGCGAACTCTAAAAATAAACACAACGCCGTGAAAATCGGTCGCATGGCATGGTATGGGGAATCATTTCAGCGACAATAGAGGCCTTAAACGAGGACGTCCAGTGACATACACGGCTTTGACAAAGGGTAGATGGTTATGGCCAGGCACCTAGGAACGAGCATCTCGGAAACGACAGAGCTGATCGGCTGTCAAAATGTTACTGTCGTAAACGTACACTGAGGTGAGAAAAGTCATGGGATGGTGACATGCACATAAACAGATGGCGGTAGTATCGCATACACAAGATATAAAGGGACACTGCATTGGCGGAGCTGTCAATTCTATTCAGATGATTCATGCGAAAAGGTTTCCGACGTGATTATGGCCGCACGACTGGAGTTAAAAGGCATTCAAAACAGAATGGTAGTTGGAGCTAGAGGCATGGGACATTTCATTTCAAAAATCATTAGGGAATTCAATATTCCGAGATCCACAGGGTCGAGAGTCTGCCGAGAATACCAAATTTCAGGCATTACGTCTCACCACGGACAATGCAGTGGCAGACGGACTTCACTGAACGACCGAGCGTTTGTGTTTGCATATAGTTGTCACTGCTAACAGACAAGCAACACTGCGTGAAATAACCAAAAATGCAGATCCACACATACCAAGAAAGTTAATGTTGCGCTGAACGACATCACTGGTTGTCTGAGAGCCACACCCGTGGAAAAACTGCACTGGTTCTCCGGCATAGCCACTCCGGACATCCGACGGGATACAGCAGCACAAAATGAAATGAAAAAGGCATTAACATCTAAAGCCCATCCACTACATGGTCATCAACCGGCACAACAAAGACTTCTGTCTAGAAAGAGCTTTCTTCGCAGCACTCGCTGGACTCCACACCAACACGGAGAGAAAAGATGGCAGGCAAGATAACAGCATCTGGAGGAATGGCTGATTCCACAAGAAGCTCTTCCCCCAGGCCACGCAGAGAAATGGTCCACATGGAAATCACTTAATCGCCTGCGTTCCTGTGTCACAAGACTGAAGAGCAACCTGCAGAGATGGAGCTTCCAGGGGGACTCTCCCAAGTGTGACTGTGGAGCTGCCGTGCAGACACCATCACGTCTGCTACAATGCACATTACCTCCAACTGTGTGCACTATGGAAGATCTTGTAAATGCTACACAATGTGCACTGGGCGTTGATAATTTTTGGGCACCCATTGCATAGTTAAATTAACCAATGTTTGTTAATATTATCTACATGTATATATACCTATTTTATTCTTTGATTGGTTTAATTTATAAACCATAATGTATGCAATAATGTTTTAGTTTGCTTCTGACACGAAATAAATAAAAATAATCACAGAAATCAATGTGGGACGAACGGCGAATGCATCCGTTAGGACAGTGCGTTAATTGGCTATGACAGCAGACGCGACCGACACGAGTACCTTTGCTAACAGTACGACACAGCCTGCAGCGCCTCTCCTGAGTTTGTGACCACATGGGTGGGACACTAGACGACTGGAATACTGTGACCTGGTCACATGAGTCCCGATTTCAGTTGGTAAGAGCTGATGGTAGGGTTCGTGTGTGGTGCAGACCTCACGAAGCCAAGGAGCCAAATTGTCTACAAGCCATTATGGAAGCTAGAGGTGGCTTTGTAACGGCGTAGGCTGTGTATACGTTAAATTGGTTGGTCTTCTAGTCCAGCTGAACCAATAATTCACTAGAAATGGTTATGTTTGGCTAATTGGAGACCAACCGCATGCATTGAAGGAATTCATGTTCCCAAACAACGATGGAATTTTTATGGATGACAATGCAACACCGGGCCACAGTTGTTCGCGATTGGCTTGAACATTCTGGACAATTCGAGCGAATGATTCGTCCACCCAATTCTCCCGACATGTATCCCACCGAACATTTCTGGAACATAATCGAGAGATAAGTTCGTGTACGAAATCCTGCACCGGTAACACTTTCGCAGTTATGAACGGCTATAGAGGCAGCATGGCTCAATATTTCTGCTGGGGAGTTCCAACGATTTATTGAGCCCATTCCACTTCGAGTTACTGCATTATGCCGGGCAAAAGGAGGTCCGATACGAATTTAGGAGGTATCCCATGGCTTTTATTTCCTCAGTGTACATGAACACTACAGTGGACAAACTGCATCCCTCCGTGCTCGAAGGTCTTCTCCGACGGCGATGGCATCTTACATAAGTATAATCGTCCATGTCACAAGACCAGAATAGTGCTTCAGTGGTTTGAGCAGCATGAAAGCAAACTCACGCTGATGGAACACGTCTGGTACGCTATCAGGTAGTAGTTTCGCGTCCGCAAACCACCAGCCCATAATTTACAGGAATTGCGTGACATTTGGCGCCGCGTAATGAAGGAAAGCCAAAGACTTACGGAATCCACGCCATGCAGAATCGATGCTGTATTGCGTTCCAAACTTGTATCAACACGATACTAAACAGGTGATCAAACGTTCGGCCGTCCACCTCGGTAGCTGCACGGCCAGCGTGTCGGACTGCTAACCGAAGGGGCGCGGGTTCGGTTCCCGGCCTGGTCGGAGATTTTTCTCCGCATAGGGATTGCGTGTTGTATTGTCCTTACGTTTGGAGCGTCATAACTGATATTCCACTGCTGATATGGCTGTATGGGCACGTCCCGAAGCCAGCAAATTAAAAAAAAAGATGTTTTGGCTGGTCAATGTCAGTTCAGTATAGCGAATGTATGCTGCCAGTCAGTCTGTTGAATATATACACATTTCAAGCAATTATCATATGCAGATAAGATTTATATATGTGACAATCTGAGACATTTCCTCACAATACCATTCAGCTTATTTTGCTGTTGTCACAATAAGAAAGTGTAGTAAAGTATCTAAGACATACATGACGAATATGTACGATTAATATTTTAAATTTGCCAGGAGATGACGAATATTAAACACATTGTGCCAGAAAAATATGCAAGAATTTTGTCGCTAAAAAAATTTCACTGTCTGACAAATCGTTAATTTGCTGCGTATTATAGCTGGAAATTCGACTTTGTTTGGGACACTTTCACATTGGCGAACGGGGAAGGAATTTCGCAATGTCGCTGGAGCATACTTAATTAAAACAGAGACGCTAATATAATCACGTGTGTTACAAATACCTACAAAATAGCGGTGGCTGTCCCTCAATACAAGAAATAGCGGCATCTGAACTGTGACACTTCTCTTTAACAAGTGGAATGCCCATTTATTTCTTGAGCCAAGTCCATTCCGTGTAGTAAAAGCAAAATATTTTGACATTTACGAAACGTGAGTGCAAAATCCACAGTACTTTTGAACGGGATCTGTCTGTGCTAGCGATAGAATGACGTCCGAAATCCGTAACGCATTTACGGGCGAACCTTGCATTGTGTCAATGTCACATTACTCTGGAGGCACAGTTCTGTTCGGAGCATCTGAATGCTTACTCAGGGCTGTTAGCATAGGCTAGATCGGCCCTAAAACTGCGACAGATTAATTACGGTTACTTTCGTTTTTTGCTTCCCATGGATTTGCTGAAGAGATGTCGTAATACTGTTAACTGCTCATTGATGTTTAATGTTACTGAAACGGACTATCGAAAATCTACTTCTGTTATCCACGAATCGCCGCGCGGGGTTGCCGCGTGGTCTCAGGCGTCTTGTCACGGGACGCGCGGCTCCCCCCGTCGGAGGTTCGAGTCCTCCCTCGGGCATGGGTGTATGTGTCGTCCGTAGCGTAAGTTAATTTAAGTTAGATTAAGTCGTGTGTCAGCTTAGGGACCGATGACCTCCGCAGTTTGGTCCCATAAGACCTCACCACAAATTTCCAAGATTTATTAACGATCACTTACCTATAAAACCACCCATCCTCATCTTACGGTCCCAATTTTCGGCGTACTCTGCGTAGTCTTCTTGTGACATATTACACTCACTCCACGTATCCTCCGTTCCTGAAACATAAGACAGTACAAAAACCTCAACAACAGCTGACTAAATTGTACATCACATATAAACAATGGCGAATTTCGCAACTGTTGTTGTAACGTAAACCAGCAGTTCACAACCCTGTCCAAAAAATGAGCAAGATGTGTGAAAATCACACTGCTGTATTCGAAATAATCAAATTCGTAACAGCATTATTTGAATGATACACGCTAAACTAAATAATCGATTATCCGATGCGACGAAAGCAGCCTTTCTCTGATTCTGATCACCATCCGAGCTTGGGTATTCGCAATTGTCTAATAACTATTAGCAATTAGGGTTTCCACTATCAGGATAATTTGAGAGCCACTTCTAGTAAGAGAGTATATGTGCTAGCAGTCTTAGCGGCGTTATTATTGATACAGAAGGAACATCATGCAGTCAACGTGCGGCTAGTCTCAATACTTTGGCCTACATCACCAGCGAATAGGAGTCACCGAACAAACACAACAGTCCCTTTGAACATGTATCTCACTTTGCATTAGCATCTTTCTATAGAGAGCGTATCAACTACCACGGTTCGAGTAACAATAATGCTTAGAAACTAAGGTTATTTCACAGAACACACACTGATACACTGTAGTCTTGCACTGGTAGTTATCGCTTTTCAAGACAGTCACAATGACTGTCCAAGTCTTTGACACAGTGACACATTGAAGTATCGATGCTTATAAAGGAGAAACCTGTCATCAGTTCATGACGCTTTTATGAAATTCATTCGTGAGTTGAGAAGTTTGATAAAAACATTGACCTCCGTGCGTCGATTGAAATTCCATTTTTTTCCCCCTCAGAAAATAAATTCGCGTCCAGTTATGCATAGCAATCGTACTTACAGCTTAGTAAACAGAATTCGAGAATACCAAATATCGCGTCAAATTTGTGACTGGATTCACGAGTTCCTCGCAGGTAGGATTCAACGTAGTTCTTAATGGGACGATATCGTCAGACGTAAAGACAACTTCGGAAACACCACAAATGAGTCTTACGGGGATGTTGCTGTTTACAACAAGCGTAAATGAACTCTAGCGGATAACGTCGGAAGATCTGTGTGGCTGTTTACGGATAATTCTGTTGTCTGTAAAGAAGTTACAAGACCAGAAAACTAGAAAAATGCAGGAAGGTCCGCGCAGGGTCAACGATTGTTGGATAGTTTGGCTCTTGAAACCTCACGGTAAATAAATGTAACGTACTGCGTGTAAACAGGCGAAGAGACCTACATTACAATATTGGTGACAAAATACTACCAAATATGCGCGAATAATCGTCCGGAGTGACCTAAAGTACAATGACCACCTAAAACTAATAGCAGGAGAAAGAGATCCCACGCTGAGATCTACTGGGAAAATACTAAGAGAATGTAGTTCATCCATAAGAGGAGTAGTTTACAAAACACTCGTTCGTCCGCTCCTTGATTATTGCTGTTTAATGAGGGATTCTTACCAGAAGGGTTTAACAGAAACGATCCCGAGAAGTACGGCCCGTTTCTTCACGAATACGTTTAATAACGACAAGAATGTTATGGAGACGTTCATAGAGCTCCAGAGACTGAGACAGAGACCGTGCTTGGCGGAGAAGCAGACTGCTACAATTTCGAGAGAGAAAGTTCCGAGTAGAGGATGATGTTTGGTCTGTGGGGCGCTCAACTGCACGGTCATCAGCGCCCGTACGAAGTCCCAATTTTTACGCAGTCCAATTTTTTTCCCACAGTCCAGTATAGACATTGTCACGAATGATGATGATGATGAAGTGATGAGGACAACACAAACACTCAGTTCCCAGGCAGAGAAACTCCCCAACCCGACCGGGAATCGAGCCAGGACCCCGGGACCCTGAGGCAGCAACGCTAGCCACTAGAGTTCCAAGTAGAGTAAGGCAATAGGTTATTAATTTCTTGCGCATACATCTCGCGAAGTTATTGTGATAGGAAAATCAGAAATTATAACTCGTAGAGAGGCTTACAGAGAGTCGTTCTTTCCACGCAGTATTCGCGAAAGGAACAGGGAAGGGAGGAAGTGAAAGACTCTCCGCCACACACCATTACGTGGCTTGGGGAGCGTGTATATGGACCGTCGTGTCTTCTTCAAAGCTTCTGTACTACAGTCGCCTTATTTCATTTGGGGGAGCACCGGAAAACTTGAACGGGGCTGAGCGGACGGGAATTTGAACGCCGCTCTCTCGAACGAAAGAAGGAAGGAACCAACGAAGACCAGAGTCTTACGCCCCATCTACACTGACCTCATTAGAGACGGAGCACAAGCTCGGAATTGTGCAAAGATGGGAAAGGAGACTGTCAGTGCCTTTTCGATGAAACCATCCTAGCATTCACCTTAATAAATTTAGTAAAATCACGGTGAACCTGATTTGGATTTAGATTGCTGGACTGGAATCCGAGTGCAAGTATTTGCTTTAACCACTTTGTCGTCTCGCTCGGTAAATGCTGTGGTGGCTTCAGGTCTTCCATATTGCTGTCTGATTGTTTCTGTTGTCTTCTAACAAATATGTCATGCAGAACAGCTTCTTTTTTTACCTGCAATTATTGCGAAGCACAACGAAGGGCGAAGGCTCCAATTTCTGCACTTCGTCTTCCCCTATATTTCATTACATGAATACATAAAAGAAGAAAGAAAGTAGTTCAGAATTTAAAGTCCCGTCGACGACAAAATCCTTAGCGGAGTACATGCTCCTATTAGGCAGGAATGGTGACGGAAGTCGGCCATAACCTTTTCGACAGAACCATCCCAGTATTTGTTTTACGCGGCATATGGAAACCAAATATGAGCGTGCGTTCCATTGCTTTACCCAGTAGAACTAACGTATCATCTTATGTAATTCTGGTTCGATCTTTTGATGTCAAGTCGTTATCTTTTAACGACCTTGTCACCGGAGATCTTTATCATACGCTGCGTTACCTTAAAAATGAAAGATCTTAGATAACCGATGGCGTTACGTTTCACGGAATGGTCTGCATTTCCAATTTATTCTCCAACTTTGTACCGAGGTGTTCCTGCGCCCTTGACAGAACTGCCAAAGCGGCCCCTCCCCCCCTCCTCCTTCTCCTCCCCTACTGTAAAACTACCTTTCTGCAAATTTTAGTTTGATATATAACAAAGAACAGACTACATTTCTTCCTCATAAATTTCTAACAATACATAAATTACTAATTAGAAATAAAAGGGTTATAATGAAGAGTTGAGAAATCATTCCTTTTTAGGAACTGTGTTTTTATTACTGCATGATTTTATTTTTATTTCCTTGCTCTGGGGGAAGCAAACTTGTTGATTAAGTGATCGAAATCAAGTTTGGCAGCTATGCCATACTCTATCGACAAGATAGCTAAATGTAACAGTCTGCTGCTCGAACTCAAGTAGTTTTTATCCTCTTTAATTTGCAAAGGCTGCGTTCACTGATACCGTCGTAAATATTCTCAAAGTTATTCCGATGTCTGGGTAAGCATACTACAAAAAAAAAAGGCAAAATGAAAAACGTTCAGTATATTCAAATGGAAATGCTCTTAATTAGCTCTTTCACCTGAAAGTTCAAAGCAGCTGTTTCGGTCCACTAGTTCAGCTGTATCAATAATCTGCTATATTTGGCACGAAAAACAGCCCCACAATTTTCCTAGATAAGATACTCTGTTAAATACTTGGAAGCACACTAGCTCGAACAGTTTCGCGCCAATCCTCAGTTGGCATAAATCGGCTAAGATCGGAAGCCTTCGGTCAAACAGCATGTTTGCTTTAACACCCACGCGCCGACTCTACAGATTTCTATACAGTAGCGAAACAGCAGATAGAACTTTATGACCGAGTAGTGTAGGTAGATGTATGTAACAAGCGCACTGTTGTCACGTAAACGATAAGCTACGTTAGCGATAGACGTCTGTTCGGTAGTAATTGTTTCTTTATTGTGGTACTTGGATGAAACGGCACTGTGGCAACAGAGTGCATTTACAGTCTCTGACCGAGGAAAAGGCTTCTTTTTGTAGGTTGAAAAGAAAAATACCTCTTCCTCTTAATTATTAAGAGTCCTTCTGTATTCCTTTTTTTCTGGTCAGTTTTTGTGCCCCCTCTGTGCCTGCACCGTTACCGAGGACCAATCTTGTCACACCCTCCGTAGACCACACCCTCCATCTCCATCATCAGGGCAATTTCCAGTACCTCCCCCTCCCGGATGTTGAACTTCGCCATGGCATATACCCTTCCCACCAAATGTAACCTGGCCTTGTTCCCCCTCTCTCCAGGGCCCCTTTTTCCTCACCCCTCCTTCTCCCAGAGCGGATTTTCCTCCTTTCCTCCCTGAGTCCTTGCACCCCCTCGTCGGTTGTTTTCCTCTTCTGTCCCTTTCCTTCCCAGCCCTCCTTCGGCACGGCCCCCACCTCATCCCCCTTTCTCACCCCTCCTCCTCGCCTCCTTTTTCCCTTTCATCTTGTCCCCCCCCCCCCCCCCCCGGCAGATCCCCATAGGTTTTTATTCGTTATCAGTGTGCTGCGTTAGTGTTGCGTTTCAGTGGCGTTATACAGTGTCATCTAGTGATGTTGTTTTAATTGTGTGCACAACCTGTTTATTGTCCATGACTGTTCCATGCTATGCCGTCCATCATGTGGCTGTTTTCATCGTTCTACGACTTTTATGCTCTGGCCGTACTTTGCCTGGTGCCTTTTAATCTAGTGTGTTTTTCTCCGATTTACAGTCACCGCTTTGCATGCTTTCTTTTCTTCTGTTCCGCCTTTTTTGTTTCTATATTCGGCCATGTTTTCTTCTTTATATTGTTTTGCATGTCTTCCTGTCTATTTATATCTCTCAGCTGAAGAGCAGCGCTTATGCTGCTACCAGCCCGCACCTGATGGGGAATGGAAATTGCAATAAAGGAAAAAAACAGTGTGTCGTCGATACCAATTATCTGTTATCTTCCACGATTTATGTGACGCCTTTCTTTGCTCATCTGGTTTATCTCCACAGTGTGAGAAGTGGCGGATGAGGGATTTGAAAATTGCAATGTCCTCCTGTGTTAGCTGTGTGACATTGGCTGAGGTCTGTTGCAGGTAGAAGATAAAAGAAATATGAATTTGAGACTTGACACTGTTCCGAGTTAATGATCAGTGATAAAGGTACTAATATTACGTCTGTTTGATAACGTCAAATCCCAAGATAAACGCCAATAATGGCTTCTAAATTATTAGCGTGGGAACAGTTATGATCTGAGCTTATAAATTCTCCAGCAATAAAGTTGAAACAATCATATTCAAGATGTCACGTAGAACTGTCATAGTGTTATCCGTAAACTTGCTTCTACATCTACATCTATGTGTATATGATTATTCTGCAATTCATAATTAAGTGTTCATTGAACCACCTTCAAGTTATTTCCCTGCCGTTCCATTCTCGACTAGCGCGCGGGGAAAACGAATACTTAAATCTTTCCGTACGAGCTCTGATTTTTCATATTTTATGATGATGGTCATTTCTCCCCGTGTAGGTGGCATCAAAAAAATATTTTCATGCTTTGAGGAGAAAGTCGCTGATTTAAATTTAATGATAAGATCCTGCCGCAACGAAAAAAAACCTTTGTTTTAATGATTGCAGTCCCAATTCGCGTATCACATCTGTGGCACTTCCTCCCTTATATCGTGATAATACGAAATGAGCTACCCTTCTTTGTACTATTTCTCTGTCAGTCGCCTTTGACGCGGATGCCATACCGCACAGCAAGGGGGCGGTGAAGCGTAATGTAGGCAGTCTCTTTTGTAGGCTTGTTGCATTTTCTAAGTGTTCTGCCATGAAATAGCAATCTTTGGCTTCCAGAATGAGATTTTCACTCTGCAGCGGAGTGTGCGCTGATATGAAACTTCCTGGCAGATTAAAACTGTGTGCCCGACCGAGACTCGAACTTGGGACCTTTGCCTTTCGCGGGCAAGTGCTCTATCAACTGAGCTACCGAAGCACGACTCACGCCCGGTACTCACAGCTTTACTTCTGCCAGTACCTCGTCTCCTACCTTCCAAACTTTACAGAAGCTCTCCTGCGAACCTTGCAGAACTAGCACTCCTGAAAGAGAGGATATTGCGGAGACATGGCTTAGCCACAGCCTGGGGGATGTTTCCAGAATGAGATTTTCACTCTGCAGCGGAGTGTGCGCTGATATGAAACTCTTTTTCAGGAGTGCTAATTCTGCAAGGTTCGCAGGAGAGCTTCTGTAAAGTTTGGAAGGTAGGAGACGAGGTACCGGCAGAAGTAAAGCTGTGAGTACCGCGCGTGAGTCGTGCTTCGGTAGCTCAGTTGATAGAGCACTTGCCCGCGAAAGGCAAAGGTCCCGAGTTCGAGTCTCGGTCGGGCACACAGTTTTAATCTGCCAGGAAGTTTCATATCAGCGCACACTCCGCTGCAGAGTGAAAATCTCATTCTGGAAACATCCCCAGGCTGTGGCTAAGCCATGTCTCCGCAATATCCTCTCTTTCAGGAGTGCTAGTTCTGCAAGGTTCGCTGGAGAGCTTCTGTAAAGTTTGGAAGGTAGGAGACGAGGTACTGGCAGAAGTAAAGCTGTGAGTACCGGGCGTGAGTCGTGCTTCGGTAGCTCAGTTGATAGAGCACTTGCCCGCGAAAGGCAAAGGTCCCGAGTTCGAGTCTCGGTCGGGCACACAGTTTTAATCTGCCAGGAAGTTTCATATCAGCGCACACTCCGCTGCAGAGTGAAAATCTCATTCTGGAAACATCCCCAGGCTGTGGCTAAGCCATGTCTCCTCCATATCCTCTCTTTCAGGAGTGCTAGTTCTGCAAGGTTCGCGGGAGAGCTTCTGTAAAGTTTGGAAGGTAGGAGACGAGGTACTGGCAGAAGTAAAGCTGTGAGTATCGGGCGTGAGTCGTGCTTCGGTAGCTCAGTTGATAGAGCACTTGCCCGCGAAAAGCAAAGGTCCCGAGTTCGAGTCTCGGTCGGGCACACAGTTTTAACCTGCCAGGAAGTTTCAATCTTTGGCTTGCTTTCTCCATAGTATTATCTATGTGACCGTTCCAATGTAAGTTATTCGTTATTGTAATCCCTGACTATATAGTTGAATTACAGCCATTAGATTTGTGTGATTTATCGTGTAACCGAAATTTAGCGGATTTCATTTAGTACTTATGTTGACGACTTTTCATTATTTAGAGTTATTTGTCATTTTCGGCACCATACAGATACCTTGCCTAAATCATTTTGCAGTTGGTTTTGATCATCTGAAGACTTTACCGGACGGTAAATGACAGCATCGTCTGCAAAAAATCGAAGAGGGCTGCTCAGATAGTCTCCTAAATCGTTTATATAGTTTATTAATGGCAGAGGGCCAACAACACTTCCTTGAGGAACGCTAGATATTACTTCCGTTTTGCTCGATGACTGTCTGTCAGTTACTACGAATGTGACATTTCCGACAGGAAATCATCTATCTAGTCGCATAAACTGAGACGGCACTCCATAGGCATGCATTGTGGTTTTAAGTTGCCCGTGGGGAACGGTGTCACAAGCCATCTGGAAATCTAAAAATATGGAATTCATTGGACATCCCATGTCGGTAGCACTCATTATTTCGGGTGGATAAAGAGCTAGTTGTATTTGCAAGAACGATATTTTCTGAATCCGTGACTGTTTGTCAGTAAATCGTTTTCTTTGAGGTAATTCATAACGTTCGAACAGAGTATATGCTCTAAAATCCTTCTGCAAAAAGACACTAGCGATGTGGACCTGTAATTCAGCGGATTACTTCTACGTCCTTTCTTGGTTATTGGTGTGACTTGTACAACATTCCAATCCTTACGTGCAGTTCTTTCGACGAGCGGGCGGTTGTATATGATTGCTTAGTATGCAGCTATTGCATCAGCATTCTCTGAAAGAAACCTGACTGGTACACAATCTGGACCGGAGGCCGTGCCTTTATTCAGTGCTTCCATGAGCTTGTCTACACTTGTTTCCAAGGGCCTTCAGAAGCTGCTCCCAAAGTGAAGCCGTAATTGCGTTCTTATTAGCGTCATTAGAAGGACTGTTTGAAGCACTAAACGTTTCGCTATTGCTTCAGAAGCTGGTAAAACATACCGCAAAGTCAGCCGCTGAAGTTCAGCTCAGCGCTTTAACAGATACGCGCCGGTATTGCACAACTTTTACACAGTATTCAGCGCAAAAACATACAACCACGTTCGAAATGTTCCAGGCGCTAGAGGCAAAAATGTTCGCGTATGGCTGTAAGTCGAGTCAACGATGGCACATGCTACTGCAAGATTATTGTAAAGATACTGCTACTTTTTTTAATTTTTTTTCCATCTATCGCTCCTGTTACTATTGCAATCTTCATCCCCGTGAACAGTAGATACGCATTGATTGATGTGTATTTCAATATGAAACGTATCCTTGTTTTCGTTGTTGGTCACGTTGCAGACATACGAAAGGGAAGTAAAAAGGTCTTTTATTAGTAATATACTTCGTTCGAGAAAATACGTTTGAGGATTGGTTTCAACGCCATCCAGTAAAACAGTACATACTGTGCATACGGCTTAAAATACACCTTTTTAAACGCTATCAGCTTATTATTAAAAGAGAAATTTATTTGTTAGATAACACAGGTTTCAGTGGTGATAAAAGGAGCACCGAGTGTACGGGAGAAAAAATCCATGCGGTCATAACCTTGATGCGGTACATAGCGACAGCTTGTTTGCCCCTCTGCGCTCGCAGCACTTGTGCCTGATGGTGTGTTAGGGCGCTCGAACGGTCGAACGACGAGGCACGGAGAACAATTCGCTACTAAGGGGGTACGTTAATACTGAGCGACCACTGGGACTTAAGCGCTGTTCTTACTTTGCAAATATGTTCGAAGGAACACTGCATCGTACATCTGAACGATACATGCACTGCACGCCGACACTGGGCAAGCGGCTTTCGATTAAAATATCTCCCCTGTTACGGAATGTACATAATGGATGTACGAGTGCAGGTTGTCGACACATGGTTGACGACAAATGGAAGTTTGTATCTGGCCTTGAAGGGTGCACGGATGGCCTAAGGTAAGGCATCGCTCGCGATGTGAACCTGTTAATTCAACGGATTACGCCTATTTCCTTCCTTGGTTAAGCGGTATAAGCGGGAAATCCGAGTTCGAATCCCGTTGGGGCAGAAATTTTCATTGTCGTCATTCCCTTACACAGCTGATGATTGTCCATATTCGCAACCGAGAATACATTTCTTTTGGTTCATAACGGCTGAAGCCGCTGCAGCGCCAGTTCCTTCAGACGTGTTTGCATGACCGAAGAAACTTCGTATCGCCCTTCTGAACGACACAGGGACTGCAATATCGTACCTTTTGGGCAAGTTATAATTTGGCATAGCATACAAGGACGCTCCATACTGATGGTACAGTCAGAGGCGTATCGAGGGGATGGTGAGGTAGGCTCCCTCGAAGAACGTAGTCGCTGAGGGTGCGCTGAAACTGATCGAAAAAAAACAACAAAAAAGACTGTTTTGAAGCCAACCGAGGGAGGTACATGAGTTCTCCTGCCACTCATGCCTACGGTAAGAAGTTTTCCTCTCGGCTCGAGTCTGTAAACGTACATTGTCATCACAATGCCATTTCTGTAGTGCCATTTCGTCTGAAGTGGCCCAACAGACAAACAACTAGGCTTATTTACATGCAGACGTCTATAACTAATATGGTTTATGTAGCAACAGTACGCTTGGTTTCTCACACGTTTAGTCCATGTAGTTCCTGTATCAAATCTCATTGGGTAGTTATTATTCAATAATGCTTCACACTTATTAAACCAGCTTACAAAATCATAAACTTGCTTAAATACGCCAAAAATTGGTTTTAAATAATTAACCTGGGAACTGTTGTGTTCCGATCTTATAAATTCTCTGGGAAGAAAGTAGAAATAGTCATGTGTCAAGGGTCATGGAAAATTATCGTGGAATCATTATGCAAACCCCATCCATTCCGAGCTCGTTTTTTCCGCTAGTTCCCAAGGAACGTGGAGTAGAAGCTGACATAAATGGCAGAAATGTAGTTTTACTAGAAAAGGGGATGTGGGGGCCTTAGTAAGAATGCTAGACCCAGAGGACCATGTATGGTTCTTGATACAGTAGTGAATGCGGCCTTCTCTGAGCTTAAAAGTGGATCGGGAAAACAAGATGATGTCGCCATTGATTCGAATAGTGGTTAGATGTGGCTCTCCAAGATTTTTGAAAGTCTTGGTATTTGCATGACTACTGCACTTTACATCCATTTGAGTCTGCTTGTCTTGTTCCTGCTCTACAATTTCTGCGCCTACATCCCTTCGATTAACACATTAACTGTTTCTTTATGGGAGGTGTACCTGAAAACACTTTACTCCCCGATTCGATTACATTGCTCTTCATTAGTTGCTCGATCTGTCCAACTAATCTTCAACATTCTTTTGTAGCACTACATTTAAAACGCTACTATTCTCTTCTTATCTTTACTATTTATCGTCCGTATTCTGATTCCAAAAAAGGCCTCTCTTCAAACAAATACCTCCAGAAAAGACTTCCTAACATCTAAATTTTTATTCGACATCAGCAGTTTCCTCGTTTTAGAAAAAGATTTTGTTGCTGTTGTCAGTCTGTATTCCCTTTACTTCCGTTAGACGCTATCCGTTTCTCTGTCAGTTGATCTCCCAAAGTCCTTTGTCCTTTTTGGTGGAATTATTAGCAAACGTTAAAGTTTCCATTTTTTTCTCCCTGAACTTTAATTGGCTCTCAAATTTCTCCTCAATTTACTTTTCTGCTTGCTGATTGTACAGACTGAATAACGAGGAGAATAGACTACACCCGTGCATCATCTACTCTCGACTACCGCCTCCTTTTCGTGTCTCTCGACTTACAGTTGCAGACTGATTTTTGTTCAAGATATAAATCATATTCCATTACATGTGTTTTATGACTGGGAACTTCAGAATTCCAGAGCAGGAAAATAACTATTAGTTTCATAAGAGAGTGAACTGGTTTTCTTCGTTTCATTAGCACTGATACTTCACTGTGGCCACGGGATCAGTGGCGAAGTTGTTAGAACTGCCAGTGGTTGCCTGCATCCGCTCCGGCCCAACCTGCCTCCGATCAGCTCTGGACCACGTTGTGCTGCCGCGGCCTTGATATGACGGCGTTACTACACGGGGCCCGCTGTTCACGCCGCCAGCTGGGAAGTGGCCACCCGCACTTTCTCTGTTCCCGGCACAGGCCGATAAGCACAGGTTTCCCTCTCACCGAGCTTCTGGCGGAAAAGTGTGTCGCGCTTGTGGATAACAGTCGGGAGGAATCGCCTCTCACACAGCAGGATACCTTTTGAAAATCATGTTCCAGTAACAGGCTTTTATTTAGCAGGCAGCAAGGGGGCGCAGAGTTACCGCAGTGTCACATCATTAACTGTTTGGAGCAAAGCAATGACGGGGCCACCTACTCTAAGAGTTTGTCCACGACACTAGCAGCTAATCGTCAGCTCTCTATCGTTATCAGATTCCTCAATAATAAACTAGATTACTATTACGTATCATCAGAATTTCTCAAAAGACTTCGACAGCGCTGCGCAGCAGGGTGAAGCACCCATATTTCGGGGTGGCTAGAAGTTAAGTCCCATAGTGCTCAGAGGCATTTGAACCATTTTTCGGGGTGGTTGCCTAATTCTGGGTAGTCTGGATAGCCCCCTTGCTTGGCGTAGCACTCTGTAGCTCTCTCTGACAATCAGCATCGAAGGTCATTCTGAAACGCCATTGTGAGTTTAGTGCCGGTGCTGTTCACGTTTCGTTCATCACAGCTATTTTTGGATAGTGGTCAACATAAAAATTTTGTACAGAATTCAGTGGGAAGTCCTTCCTCCAGCCAGACGTACTTTCAAAGCATTTCATATGAGACAGTAGTTTGAAGCATGCTCTCACTTAGATAGTCTATAAAAGTGTCGTCTGCAGTTCGCTTAAGGGCCAGGTTGTGCCTAAATGGACTTAAGGGATGGTCCCTAATACCGTGTAGTAAAAGGTTGCACTATTTCGCTTACACGAAATTTGGGATGAGTTTATACAAACTCATGTTCTGAATTTTATTCCACATGCCACCTTTCCTGTGTTTCAGATACAAAGACATTGAGCCATTGATGGGTTGGGCATATTGCAGAGCTGCAGCAATAGAAGAGGCTGCAAATAGTTTCAAAATATGTGGGCTCTATCCTTGTGACTCCCTGCTTTTTTCGTCTATGGATTTTCCTCCTCAGCAATCTCCAACATATGGTGATGAGACCTTAGAAGCTGCAGCAGGGCCACTGTCGACAACAGTTGGTGGAATGGAAGAGACAGTAGTTTCCACTTTTGAAATCAACACGCTTCCCCTGTTCCACCATCAAACCCATCATAAAGAGCAGGTAAAAAAGCTGGTTTGACGTAATCTCCTTTTAAATACGCTTTCGAGGAGTCCCTGGGTAAAGGAAAAAAGAAGGCAAGTACACCACCTTCAACATAATTTACGCCAAGAGCTTCATGTGGTGCATCTGATAGTCGTTCGACATCTGGGACTATCAAAAGGAAGCTCCTCGTAAGAAAGAACCAGACGGTCACGAAGCAGCAGGATCACTCCGATTCAAGTGTTGATGAAATTATACTAAAAGACTCGCAATCTGAATATGAAGAGGACGAGGGGTGCTTTTACTGCGACCAATTGTACATCTAAAGAGTCGTGGGTTAAAAGCATCGGTTGCTTTCGCTGGTGTTATGAGCTTTGTGCAGGTGTCGACGATGATGCTTGGAAAGATTTTAAACGCATCATCTACGAGTATATCAAAAAGTACAAGGACTAAACATTTTTCTTGTTGTGGCTCAAACGTCTGCGGTGCAACCGACAACTATGCAGCACGATTTACTTCCGAAACAAACATTTCGTCGTTAAATTTTAGTGTTTAGTTACCACCAGTAATAAGGAAACTCAAAATCTCGAAATTAGGAACCATATTTTCCGGAGGAAAAGATTACACATTTTATTTCTTTGTTCTGTTATTACAGAACAAGAAAATATCCAGAAGATTTTTTGCATAGGTAGTATTTAAATATTCGCTAGTAAAAGTATAGCACATTTTCCTTAATTTAAAGAAAGCTAATTTATTGGCAGTCTTAAATTTAAAAACAGTACACGATAAAAGGCCACTTTCCCCGGTATCTCGTTTCACACGTCGACATGCAACCTTAGAAGTTCAGGGGTTCAGTGTGGAGACCAACCTGTGTGAAACGCTCCTTTTCCTTCCCCCTCGCCGATGGCTAAGGCACCTGAAAATAAAAGGAAAAAATACTGTTAACTTTTCTGCTGAACACAGTTCTTAAAAATAAAGGAGAAATCGCAAAAGCATTTGTCGTTACATCGTACTTCATACCCCTCCCATTTTCACTGTGAGGAACACTGCACACACAGAGCGACTCATCGACTTTACTCCCTTACACGAATAAACAGATATTCAAAGAAAGGGTATAACACAGGGATGTGATCTTTCATACCTACTGATCAATCTATATATCGAAAAGAAATGATGGAATTTAAGGAGAAGGTCAGGGGTAGCATTACAAACCAGGGTGAAAGAATGTCAACTACGAAAGTCGCTGATTACATTGCTGTCATCAGTGAAAGAGAGAAATTATTGCAGGACGTGTCGAATGGAATAAACAGCCTAATGAGCACACATTGTGGTTGAGAGTAAACCGAAGACGGACGAAAGCAATGAGGATTAGCAGAAATGAGATTAGCGATAAATTTAATATTCAAATTGGCAGGCCGCGAAACAGACAAATTGAAGGAATTCTGGTGCTTTGGAAGCAAAATAATACATGATGGACGAAGCAAGTGGCACATAAAAAGCGGACTGACACAGGCAAAGAGGTCTTTTCTGACCAACGAAATTATACTAATATCAAAAATCGGCCTTACTTTGAGAGAGGAATTTCTGAGAATGTACGTGAAAACCACAGCATTGAATGCAAATGGACTGTGCGAAAATCTGAAAAGAACAGACTCGAAACGTTTGAGAGGTGGTGCTGTAGAAGTATGTTGGAAATTTGGTGGACTGGTAAGATAAGAAACGAGTTTGTTCTCCGCAGAATCAACGGGAAATGGAACATGTGGAAAAGATTGACGAGATGAAAGGACAGGATGATAGGAGATGTGTTAAGACACCAGGAAATAACTTCCATGGTACTAGAGGGAGCTGTCAAGCGCAAAAACTGTTGTGGAAGACAGATTGGAGTACATCCAATAAATAATGGAGGACATATGTGTTCAAATGCTACGCTGAGATGAAGGGTTTGCCACAGGACAGGAATTCGTGGTGGGCCGGAACAACCCAGTCGCAAAACTGATGACAAAAAAAGACAAAAACCCGGCGCTCTGTGTCTTTATATTTTAGTCTGAGACTATTTTTCCAGAAATTATTTTTAATCACTCAGTTCGGACAGAGGTTTTCAGCAGGTTTACCATTGTTGTAGGCAAAAGGCGAAACAGGAAATCCCTTACTGATTTTCTCAATTGGGACCAGATCTACCAACCAGCAACCGAATCCAGAAATGTCAACTAACGTTAAGAGCTTCTTGAGAGTGACAAATGAGTTATTCAAAACCTCCATATATTTACGCCAGATATAGTTACTGATGCAGAGCCGGCTTCGCAGATAGACTGGAGGCCAGGTAAATTCTGCATTTTCGTTGAATCATACGCAGTTGATACCTTTTGTTATTAACATGCTATCTCATTACCCGTCAGAGGCAAGATCCCTATTGATTTAGAGTATATTAAAATACTCAGTCACACCATTACTATCAGTTCCTCAAAAATGGAAGAATCTGCCGAATTACTATGTTTTCAAAACATAAAGAAACGTGAGAAACAATGTGGTTACAGCGATCTGATAAATGACGTCTGCACTTGAATACGGAACTCGTACCGTACACATGGCAAGACAGTTTGTATCAAAAGGTATCATCAAGTTAGTATGCTATGTCTTTATTTCTTCCATGTACTTTATGTTTCGCTTGGCAGATCAGTGTATTTAGCAGCCTAATTATATACATTATGTGCTCACAAGCTTTCGGACACCTATTAGTGGACATTAATATGCTGTGTTTCCACCTTTCACCCTTATGACGCTTGAACCCTGCTGGGGATACTTCCAACCGCATGACTGAAGGTCTGTGGAGGAATGGCAGCTCCATCTTCCCCAAGACCCAAAACCAGAGAAGTTAATGATGTTGGACGGCGGGGTCTGGAGGGAAGTCGACATTGTGGCTCATTACAAAACTTTTCCTTTGGGTTCAGGTCGCGAATCAGGCCTGGCCAGTCCATTTCCTGTCCACAACCATTGCTTCACAGATGCTGCTTTATGACAGGATGCGTTGTCGGCCTGAGACAAACAACCATCTTCTCTGATCTGTTCCTCTACTGTACCAGTTCACAACACTGTCAAACGTATTTATATCTTTCTGCACTTAACCATTTTAATCAGCGCAATAAGGGGACCGCATCGTAACCACGAAAAACATCCCCATACCGTAACACCACATCATCCGCACTTCAATGTTGTCGCTATACGTGACGGCAGGTAACGTTCTGCAGACATTCGCCGAACCCAAATTTTCCATCGGATTCATCACTACAAATCATCCGTTTCCAGTCCTCTACTGTCCAGGACCGTCGCGCTTTACTCCACATCAGACATCGTTTAGCGTTGACTACAGAATGTGTGGATTACGAGAAGCTGTCCGACTATCGTACCCAATTCTTCTTTACTCCTTACGCACAGTCACTGTGTTAACTGTTAGCACTTTGTAACTCAGGGGCGATACCTTCTGCCGATTTGATGCGATTTTTTACAACCACCTTTCGCAAAGCTCGACTATTCCCGACTATGTCCGTCAGCACATGAGATGAGCATGGTCTTGGTTTCGCAGTGGTTGTTTCTTCGCGTTTCCACTTCACAGTCACGTCACTAAAAGTGGACTTGGGCAACTTCGAAAGGGTGGAAAAATGTCCCCGGTGGATTTGTTTCTCACGTGATATCCAATGACTACTCCACGTTCGACACCACTGAACGATTCTGTTGCTAATGCTTCTCTATTGCCAGCACATTAGCCTATTTTCATATTGCTGGGTCACATTGCTAGTGGTCAGTTCCGCATGACATAGGGGTGTTCGGATATTTGTGATAAGAGAGTGTACGTCTTGTCAATATTAGAAACACATTTTGTTCTTATTGTGTTAGGTTAAACGATTATTTGTTATTCTGTATTCAACCTTGTTTGAATAGCCACTCATACAGTACAATTATACAAAAAAATGGGATTGCGTCGTTCAAAGGATTGAGTTGAATGCAACGAATACGATAAAATTGAATGTCAGACTGCCATTCCAAATATTTAGAGTTCGATTTCCAGTCTATCATAGCATGTTTCCTGTCATTTACCACTTCTTACACTCTGACAATGACTTTCTACTGTGAAAAACGGCGCGTTACACTGTAGTTCGTGATCCACATCAAACTAAGGGTCCTCCTCTAGCTGGCCGGATAATGTGGGTGTACAACGTCGACTGTGCTATTAAAATAATCTTCTACGCTTATACAGGCGTTGTGACTTGAATTGATCGTTTACCAATAGCCTTGATAAGATGTGAGATTTTTATATTGACAAATTTCGCGTTAATAGGAATGTTGCTTACAAAAGGCCTTAGTTTACTTGTAAAAAGTGTGCTACAACATTTATTTGTAACGATTTGCGTGAACGATGTTAACATTCGCAATATTTCACGATGTACAGAGCTCCGCACTGGTCTGATGTTACTGTATTTCTACGGCGAAAAGCCCTATTTTTGACGATGACATATAAACATGTCGGAGAATTTTAAAGTCTCATATGTGCTGAAGTAAAATCTTTTGCTGTACCACCTGAAAATGGCCGAAAGACCGAAACTGCAATTGCGAAATAAATAATTTCTGCAGTCAACAGCGAATTCGATGTCTTTAAAAAAATGTATTTAGTATCTGCTCGGGTCGCTCGGTATGTCTAATCAGTGAGAACACTATGAGAACGTCACGCATTTTTAATTCACTTTCTGTTAAAAGACGAGACTGTTACGTTTCTTTCACTGCTCTCCCCTGACAAAGGACGGTGGTGCTCTGAGGGCTCAATATAATGAGTTCGAGTAATAGGAATATAGAACGTATATTGCGGCAATAAAGTGATGCTGTTTATTTGTGGTTAATAATAGGGCTGATTTTAGAATGTATTGTGGAATTCACAATCACAGCACTAGCAGTTACTACAGTTTCCACATAGGCTATGCATGATTGTCTCATGTTCAAAATCGAATTTTATATTCTGATACAGTACCGATAAACATCCGACAGGTGACGTGAAAACTCCACATATTTAAACGCGAAAACTCCACATATTTAAACAGAAAGAAAAAGACAACCATTTCAATGCTCCTTCCGTAATTTGTCAGAATATTTGGACTCAGATATGAAATTTCGGGTAACTATAATGTTGGTATTAAACGGAATTTGACTATCCCAGTACACTGATAACTGATAAGTGTTCTGTCTTGTTGCATAAAAGCGTCGTTTGGAATAGGAGATAAAAACAGCAGCCAGGTGTTTTATTACGATGAGTAATGACATTCCTTAAAATAGCTGCTTACTTCCTAACATGTGTATTGTATGTATATAGAAGTAATTCCCAGAATGATCCTTGGTAGCAGAGTAGCACTAATTAGAATTTTTTGATAGTATACTTTAGAGAAGCAGCCTGCCCGGACTGCTTCTGCCTGTTCGTGTGTGATTTGTCTCGGTCTGTATCCTTGAAGACCCTCCATCAAAGTGTTTTTTTTTTTTTTTTTTTTTGTTTGTTTGTTCTTAAGTTATTGGTTTTATGTCGATATGAACTTAAGGACAACACAACATCCAGTCCCCGAAGGGAGAAACGCTTCGGCCCGGCCGGGAATCGAATCCGTGCCCCTTCGGTTAGCAATCTGCCGCGCTGACGGCGCAACTACCAACACGACGTGTGAACAAATGCAGCCTCGTGAATGGTGCCAGAGAAGTTCTGCCAGTCAGCTGACTGCTGTGACGTTGCGCGCAGTTTCCGCTTTCGTGGTATCTGCCACACGGGAACGCAGCGCATTGCACAACGTGAGTCATCGGCTGTCCCCAGTTACGTCACAAGTGTACACGCATCAGACCGCACGAGCGCGTGGGCGTTCCTGCAGGAACACAGCTCTCTACACGGACTACATTCACTATAGTTGCGGAAATGAAATGAACAAAAATGACTGATCCGTTTTTCGTTCAGCGTCCCACTCATTACCTACGAGGAATAGTCATAAAGTTTTAATTACCATCTCGAAAAACTAAAGCTCCATAATCAATTTTTTTTAGTTTGCAACTACACGTCTACACTACTACTACTACACATTGAAATTCCCGCTCCATAGTACCGCAACACATCGTCAGGGGCGCCAAAACAATAAGGGAGAAGAAGACTGATTAAGCGGAGACGAGCTGCTGGTTTGTCACCCCTAGCGATGTGTTGAGGTAGTGTGGAGCGGGAATTTCCATGTGTTCTAGCCATTTAGACGCGTGTCTGAAAATAACAAAAAAAATAATCATTCCATAAGGCTCTTCGGTGACGATGTTGTCTATACATACACAAACTGAAACAATATCCAACTGGCAACTGTGCAGTTTCTTTCTCTCTTGCTCTATCTTGTACGTGGTGTGTGAGAAAAGTAATGAGAATGATTTTTTATCTACCACCGTTTTTATTTTTCTCAAACAATAGTATTATCCCCGTCAAAGAAACTTGTGCTCTTGATAAGGAATGTTCCCGTTTGGCCTGTTTCAACTTTTCAAATGTCACACTCGCAGGTTCCCTAAGTTTCACATAAAGCTTGATTGCATACCATTGCTTTAAATTCTGCTGTTCCATTTTCGTAACACACGACAAAAACATAACTTCACTGATGGCTCTCTCAAAACTCACGCGACGGCTGTGCAGGTCTGAAACTCGGACTGAGCATCTGGAAGAGATGAACATATCGGTCGACACAAGCAGAACAACACAGTGTTGGCAGATCGCTCGGAGTTTTGTCAACCTCATTACTTTTCTCGCACACCTAGCGTATTAGCAAGTCTTCTGTGGAGCAGACCACATATGAGAAGTCATTTGCAAAAGGTAAAAGGTGCCGTATCCACAAAATGTTAACAGGAGAGACAAAAAGTTTTACAACTACAGTAGCATCAGAATATGTTTTGTAGCTTTGTTGTTATATTCAGACAGATGTTGGGACACATTACGCCAAGTCTAAATTGATTTGGTGCCTTCTGACAGAAAATTGCGTTACTTTTGGTAACTGTTGTTCTGGAGTTACTTTATATTACTACAAACAGTAGAATATAGTTGAGTATTTAATTTGCAGAGTTCTGTACTGCAGTTTACACTCTTCAAGGCTTACTTTGAACTTTTACTGACTTCAAAGTTTCGAAATATTGCAAGGCAAATTAATGAGTATATATTTATTTCGCAAAATACTTTACTCGTTATTTTCTCTTACACACAATCTGAACAATGGACTAAATGGCATTCCTTTGCTCTTTTGCAGCAATGTCATCACCACGCGGAACAATGTTAAAGACCTACAACAAAGTCTGCAGGTGAGAAGGAGGTAATCCACGAACATCTATCATCCATAAGGAGACTGACATTATCACAACATCCGTTTCCTACATGAATGCTTTGACTTTCGTTCCTGTGCAAATTTTTGAAAGATATTGATATTATAAACATGAAAATTAAAACTCTCTTGAAATTCAGTTGGTAACAAACGGGCAGCATTGCAGAAACCACTGACATGTTCACAACTAATTTGAGGCCTAACACTAGCATTTTTTGCATGCTTATTTTGTCTCGCGACAATTTTCTAATGGACTTTCAGTTTCTGTTGGTGAATCACAGTATTCAAATGGGTCTGAGCTCTATGGGACTTAACATCTGAGGTCATCATAGAACTCAGAACTACTTAAACCTAACTAACCTAAGGACATCACACACATCCATGCCCGAGGCAGGATTCGAACCTGCGACTGTAGCCGTCGCGCGGTACCAGACTGAAGCGCCTACAACCGCTCGGCCACACTGGCCGGCAATCACAGCATTCATCTGATATATCAAACTCTATAATTTAATTAAAAACTCACAATAAAAAAACGCCAGATACGTCCTTACCACATACATTGACATGTAAACAAATGTCGGCCATGTTGTGTGTGACGTCATTACCAAGAAGAGCAACGATACTCTTTATTATGAACCGCGAGTCTTAAGGGGAAATGTACAACAGATACGATAAGTTTTGGCAAACACAACGGTTCTTATTCCATAGGTGATGGTTTTAGGCAGCACTGGCATCTGTTACCTTGTTTTTCAGTTTTTTGTGAACTGAGTGTATATTATAAACGGAGCTACTCCGTAGAGGACTTTCTAATGTATATCAACGGAATGGTGTGTGTGTGTGTATCTGTATATGTAGGTGCGCGCGCGAGCGCGTTTGCATGTGTGTGTGTGTAAGCGCGAGAGAGAGAGAGAGAGAGAGATGTTGAACACATTAAGTGTGTAAAACACTGTATGCCAAAAAGTAACTTCAGAGAATAACTTAGATGCTCAGCATGTTTTTTCACTAAGAAAATGTACTATAATTCTAAACAAACCCTATGCGTAACATAACGCTAAAGCGCAGTTATGGCTCATGGAACATACAGGCAACTAAACTGACAGGAAGCTGTCACATCGTCAGGTGACTGCAGCGCGTTGGAGAATGGTCTGCAGAGGATTGCTGTTTGCTGCAGGGCCCTGCAGTTGAGATTCATCGTAAATGAGTGTAAAGTAATGCACTTAAATGGGCAGGGAGATCCATTAATGTGCCATTGTGCAGTTGGCTATAAATCACAAGGAATAGCACCTGCCGTAAAATATCTAGTAGTAAGCGTCCGGAATGACCTTAAGCAAAATGACCAGGGACTGGAAAAGCAGATTCCAGGCAGAGATTAATTAGAAGAGTCCTAAGTCCTGAGAAACGTAACTGATCACAAAACGGGTGGCTTAGAAAACACTCGTTTGACCGGTTGTTAAGGGTTACTACTCATTCTGGGACACTTACTCGGCAGGACTAATAGAAAAGATGAAGAAAGAACGGGGCGTTTCGTCAGGATTCTTCCAATAAGCGCGATTTTAATACTGAAATATCAAAACACACAGGCAGAGTCATAATAGAGCTGCATTAATGAATCACTGAAAATCAGTGAGAAAATTTTGAATTCTGTGCTATGGTATTCCAAACTGAACATGAAAAACGTTTTACAAACAAACTGTTTTAGCAATTCATACTTTTTATGTACGTTATCAGCGATTCTTAAAATGCCGTTCAGCTCATGAATCTCTTTGTTCAGCTAGAATCTGTGGCAGCAATAAAAAGAAGATATAGCACATAGTTGTAAGTGATATTTCGTAAATCCCGATCTGGCCTTTTCAAAAGTGACGTAGCTTATTAGTAGGGTGTGTGCAAATCTCGCCAAGTCTTTAGAACAACGCTTATCACAATTCATTGTTTCTCAACAGCTCGCGTAAGAAATTTTTCGGTGAATAGCGGACGTAGCTTGCTTATCGCGCACTTTGTCTGAGATGTCATTACGTGCAAGGCAAAATATGTTTCTGAAGCTCACTGTACTCTGTGACGTTGATTTCGTCTATCTCTTTGTTGATAACATTCACGGAGTTCCTGAATGCACATATCAGTGGAGGTTATCTTGCGACTTGTTTACGTGTATTTAGCAGAACTTGACATTGCTATTTCTGAAATTTTGGAAATTTGTGGTAAGTACCTATGGGACCAAACTGCTGAGGTCATCGGTCCCTAGGCTTACACACCACTTAATCTACCTTAAACTAGCTTAACGCTAAGGACAAGACACACACCCATGCCCGTGGAAGGATTCGAACCTCCGACAAGGGGAGCCGCGCGAACCGTGTCAAGGCGCAGCCGCGCGCGGCGCTATTTCTGAAGTGAGCTGTAGCAACAATTTCTTAGCGACGTCGAAGTGGCCGAAATTGCTAACCTGCTGTCGCCTATGCGAGAAGAGACGCTTCTATTGTTGCAGGGATTTCTGTTGCCGGAATTTGGGAACTAAGGCGAAGAGAAGGTTTGGAACCCATTTTATGAACACGAGGTTGTACAACAATCTCCAGTATTAAATTCCGAACGCCTCAGGAATTTATATAGAGTACAGTCAATGGACGATTTGGTTGCTGACTCGTTCTTCGGGCAGCGGCTATAGGAAGTGCTTTGTTGGCTCGTAGTTCCTTCCTCGCGGAGCAACGTCAGTCACTTGCAAAATCGCAGACACTATACTGCACCACGTAACCGCTGATTACCGTTAGACTACTGATCCCCGAAAGCTAGGGCGGTCAATGGCCTAGTACATTCACTAGAAACTGGCAGTGAGGGCAAATGAAGGTTCTGGCAGAATAGCCAAGATTCGTGACATATTACGGTGACTGAATTCCTTTTTTCTCTTTTTGCTCCATAGCAGACACCGAAGGTATAGGTGCTCAACATGCATAATGATATATCCCTTAATGGTAACTGCCAACATAGCACAAAAGCTTTATCGTAACTGCATAGGATATGCGACCAGGATGGATACGAATCCAGTAGCTGATATATGGCATAGTGAAAAGGGGTTACAGACTAACGTCTCGTCAACTTCGATGTCTTTAGAACAGATCACTTGCTTAGCCTAATAAGAATATGCCGAGACGTTTCATATTCAACTTAACACTAGCCTGAACTAATCTGAGGTAAGGGAAACACAGAAGGACTAAGCCAGGATTTCGAATCAAACTTCTCGCGGATGCAGGTCCGGTGCTTTACACACTACACAAGCTCTGTGTGACGACGAACAACGCAAAAACTTTGATTTTGCTTTAAGGTTGCAGTAGTCTCGTAATTGGGTTCGAGTTGTTTGGGGGAGGAGACCAGACAGCGAGATCATCGGTTTCATCGGATTGGGGAAGGAAGTCGGCTGTGCCCTTTCAAAGCAACCATCTCGGCATTTGCCTGGAGCGATTTAGGGAAATCACGGAAAACCTAAATCAGGATTGAACCGTCGTCCTCCCGAATGTGGGTCCAGTGGGCTAACAACTGCGCCACCTCGCTCGGTGTTCTCGTACTTATGTAGACTTGGACGAGACTATCGTGGAGAGTTAGATCAAACCAGTCTTCAGAGTGATGACAGCAACAACAAAAACTCATTTCAGCAAGTGGATCATTGAATTCCGTGATGCGATGAAAACATGAATGCTTTCATAAAAGGATTGCAACAGTAGTCACGCTAACTCATTTGTGAAACTTAATTATGTTCCACTGCAGCTGATTTCAGGTAGCGCCTGATTATTATTCAAGCCAAGGTCGTATGGCTTCTCCTACTGAAAACGAACTTGAAGAGACAGCAAAGGACTTGGAAGAGCAGTTGAACGGAATGGACAGTGTCTTGAAAGGAGGATAGAAGATGAACACCAACAATAGCAAAACGAGGATAATGCAATGTAGTCGAATTAAATCGGGTGATGCTGAGGGAATTAGATTAGGAAATGAGACACTTAAAGTAGTAAAGGAGTTTTGCTATTTGGGGAGCAAAATAACTGATGATGGTCGAAGTAGAGAGAATATATAATGTAAACTGGCAATGGCAAGGAAAGCGTTTCTGAAGAAGAGAAATTTGTTAACATCGAGTATTGATTTAAGTGTCAGGAAGTCGTTTCTGAACGTATTTGTATGGAGTGTAGCCATGTATGGAAGTGAAACATGGACGATAAGTAGTTCGGACAAGAAGAGAATAGAAACTTTCGAAATGTGGTGCTACAGAAGAATGCTGAAGATTAAATGGGTAGATCACATAACTAATGAGGAGGCATTGAACAGAATTGGGGAGAAGAGGAGTTTGTGGCACAACTTGACTAGAAGAAGGGATCGGTTGGTAGGACATGTTCTCAGGCATCAAGAGATCACCAATTTAGTATTCGAGGGCAGCGTGGAGGGTCAAAACCGTAGAGGGAGACCAAGAGATGAATACACTATGCAGATTCAGAAGGATGTAGGTTGCAATAGGTACTGGGAGATGAAGAAGCTTGCACAGGATAGAGTAGCAATGAGAGCTGCATCAAACCAGTCTCAGGAGTGAACACCACAACAACAACAATATGATTGTAAAAAGAACGAAAGATGCGTAATTTTCGCAATATTTGTATGTTGTTTGTTTATCGGTAATAATAACAAGGTAGCGAACTTCTATGACCAGTTTAAGCGATGCACTGTCACAGTCTTCAGATCTAAACATGATTAAAATGCGACTGACATGTAAATAAGAAAATGGAAATGTCATGTAAACAAAACAAAATTTAATTGTCATCCGACACCTTGTTTTCGTGTAAACAAGAAAATATATGACAGTTATATTTCAATTAAGTTTAGAATATATTTTCCTCTCTGTTTTAGATCTGAAGACGGATGCAATCTACAGCCGAAGCGGTGATAGCGTGTGGTGTTTGTGTCTGTAGCTGTTAAGAAAACACTGTACTGGAACGGGAAGGTAATAGAAAGCTTTTGATTTGTGCTCGAATCAATTCAGGGCAGCGCTGTAGTCAAAGGAGAGTCCTTAAACATAGGTGGACTGATAGTCGTTGTCAACGGAAACACGACTCACAAAAGCGAGACATGTGAACAAAAGCGAAAGCACTTAAACTCCATAGCCAGCCTGTGAAATCGATATTAGAAGATAACGCGGAAGTCGAAGTTCGCTGCGCGCTATATTGCAAAACTGACTGCAGAAGCAGGCATACGTAACAATTCCGACTATGCGAGTCTGGCCTAACAAATCATAACAGCAAGTCGCGCCATGAACCGCCTAGCCTAGGCAGTGGAGAGCTGCGACACGGCTGTCCTCCGGTGGGAGTGAGCGATCCTTACAATTAGGTTACGGATGCAGAGCCGGCTTGGCGGACTTACGGTTCTTGCGGCGTCGTTGACGCTGCTGTTGACGGGGCACGTATATCCATCCCATTGCTGACCGGGCTGCGGCGCTGGGGCTCCTCTCCAAGTGCTGAGAGAGGAATGGGTACCGTTACCGGCGGCGTCCGTATCTATATATCCGGACAGAAGTTGCATGACTCAGGTGATGCTTTCCGCAAGAGCGCCGCAACCTGTTGCGCAACTCGCCGAAATTTGATGGGCATCGTCTCACAGTCTTGGCCGTGACCTCTACTGCAGAATGTATTGACCTTCTATGCGCTGACCCACTTATACGGTATTTACTTCCGGATTTGGCACAAAGGCCTCATTTCCGGCTACTTGTTCCGGACGTACATTCAACAGAGACAGTGGAAACAGTCGTATTTGATCTGTGTACCAGCAAACGTGTCATTTAAGAATTACTCCCTCAAAACAATGTTGAACAAAACTTTGAAGAACATTTTAATCATGTTAACCTACTTTTACAAAGTATTACGCGTTTGACAATGTAAATCGAAATGTCGTTCTTTTGGTGCTCAAAAACCTTAAGTGAACAACAGAGACCAAAGACTAACTCAATAGCGTATGGGTAGATCAGATTAGTAATGATGTGTTTCTGAATTGTATTGAAGATAAAAAAATTTGCTGCACAACTCGCCTAAAAGAAGTGATCAATTGATCGGACACATCCTGGGGCATCAAGGAATGTGAATCTGGTAATGGAGGGAAGTTTGGGGGTAAAATTCTGGAGGGAGACCAATCCTTGATTACAGAAAGCAGGGTGAAGTGGGTGTAGGTTGCAATAATTACTCAGAAATAGAGGCCTAGACTAGCGTAGAGAGCTGCAACATAACAGTTTTTGGGCTGAAGGCAACAAGAGCCATTCAAATGAAAACGAGACAGGTGGAAAAAGTAAATTAAGTGTCTTATTATTTCAAAAACAATTGTCATAACCGGTAACATGTTAATGCCACTGTAAGAGAATTCCGCAGCGTAGTCGAAACAACAGGCGCGCCAGATCCGGGAAGGTCAGGATGACCTTCTTCTTCGACTGCAAGGGACCGCTGCTCACTGAATTTCTGGATCACGCCGCGACAATTAACGCAGTAAGTGGGAACCGTGCAAAGACTGAAGCGCGCTATCAAGTCCAAACACCCAGGAATGCTGACAGACGGCATCAAAAATGGTTCAAATGGCTCTGACCGCTATGGGACTTAACACCTGAGGTCATCAGTCCACTAGAACTTAGAACTACTTAAACCTAACTAACCTAAGGAGATCACACACATCCGTGCCCGAGGGAGGATTCGAACCTGCGACCGTAGCGGTCGCTCGGTTCCAGACTGAAGCGCCTCGGCCACAACGGCCGGCACAGACGGCATCATTCTGTTCCAGGATCATGCCCGCACCCATTCTGCCAAGGTTGTTTCGCTGCGCTGCAATGTTTCGCTGGGGAGCCCTTACACATCCTCCATACAGTCTCCATGCGATTTCCGTATTTATGGAACCCAGAAAAAGAGACATTCGTGGCTGTCGACTTGCTTCGGATGATGAGGTGCACGACTGGATGCTATCATGGTTTCATAGTGTAATAAAACTGGTTATGGTGAGATAAATGTACTAACCGATTCTGGGTCATATGAAACGACTGATACCATATTGTAAACGTAAAAAACCATAAACCGCTACTACATAGGTAAGCGACAATGTTTAAATGCCCCCTACCACACATCTATGCGAAAATGTTTAAATGTCACCTTTTATAGACATTTAATATAGTTACAACAATGATTTTGGTCATCTTAAAAAAGATAAACAATTATTTGTATTTTATGTATGAAACGTATTTTCCAAAGATGATTTTGCATAAATAATCAATATATGATAGTAATTTCTTTGCTACCTGTTAGAAGCAAGTTTTTAGTTCAGTTGGTTGTACGAGTTTGAAGTGAGAGAATGGAGTACAAGTTGTGTATGTTTTAATCATTGGTATTGTGAAGTGAAATGACTGAAAATATATGTGTAATTCTCCAGGAAGTCCACTAGTGTACACATAATTTTCGTAGAAGCAACCCAATCATCCTCTAGACGATCATAAAATCTAAACCAAAGAAAGGAAATGGATATCGAGCCATCAACTCACAACAAAGAAGAGCAAAAAAAAAAGATGAATATTCTTAAGGAAACTGATTACTTAAATTCGACCGTCACTAACTCTCGCTGCAGTGTGGCAGAGTGGCAAGTGCTGTGAAAATGTGGTCAGCCGCCCAAAGTAGTAACGTACTGCAAAAATTAATAAATCAACTTTGGATGACAAGAGGGTGGTGACGGTCAGAGTAGATGGTTTTTCCATGAAGGCACTGACCTCTTGTCGCACACTGTGATCATATATTAACAACTGTGGCGATTACTTTCAAAGGAATAAGCAGTTTATTTGCTTTTTTCCATCGGTCTCGTTTTCATTTGATTACCCTTTGTATAAAAATAAACCAAACAGCAATTAAGACAAATAAAAATAAATGCAAAGGTTCTCACCACTCCCATTCTGCATATCAGAGACAATTAAAGAGTTCCAGACGACACGCTTATGGAAAAAAATTGCACAACGTTAGCAAATTCGCATATGATATTGTGGTTACAGTCGAATGAAGAATTATACGGCTCACCGAAAAAATTGAATGAATTACTACAAGTCAAATTAAAGTTGAAAGTAAACGAGACTAATAGAACATTATGTGATTCTCTAGAGACAGATTTTGAAAAAAAAAAACTACAGATCACTCTGGGATATACACTCTAAGGAAAAAATGAAAAAAAACCGCAACGCACCACGAAGAAATTATCCGAATGATACGAAAATCGGTAGATGTGTTGTACATGTACAGATAAACAAATGATTACAATTTCAGAAAAATTGGTAATTTGTTGAAGAGAAAGACCTTCACGAACTGAACAAGTTAGTAAAGCGGTCGTCAACCTCTGGCCCTTACAAAAGCAGTTATTCGGCTTGGCATTGAATGACAAAACTGTTCGATGTTCTCCTGAGGGATACCGTGCCAAGTTCTGTCCAACTGGCGGGTTAGATAGTTAAAATCCCCAGCTGGATGGAGGGCTCTGCCCATAATGCTCCGAACGTTTTCAGTTGGGGACAGATTCATCGAGCTTGATGACTAGGGTTTGGAAAACACGAAGACATGCAGGAGAAATTCTCACATTGTGAGGGCGGGCATTATCTTGCTGAAATGTAAGCCCAGAATGGCTCGCCATGAAGGGCAACAACGCAGGAGCTGGAATGTCGTCGACATACCGCCGTGTTGAATCGGTGCCGTGGATGACGATCAAAGGGGTCCTGCTATGAAAAGAAATGACACCCCAGACCATCCCTCCTTGTTGTCGAATCATATGACGGACGACAGCCAGGTTGGTATCCCACCGCTGTCGGGGCGTCTCCAGACATGTCTTCGCCGGTAATCTGGGCTCATTTAGAAGCAGTACTCGTCACTGAAAACCATTCTACTCAATTCCAAGCCGAAGCTCTTTCTGGAGACGCTCCGCACAGAGGTAGGACACCAGCATAACTGTACCCACCGTACGGCCTGGTAACCAGGAATGATGGTCTGGGCTGTATTTCTATTCATAGCTGGACCCCTTTGGTCGTCATCCGCGGCACCCATTCAGCACGGCGGTAAGTCGACGATATTCTACGCCCCGTTTCTTGCCCTTCACGCAAGCCATCGCATGCTTAAATTTCAGCATGATTATGCCCGCCCGCATACGGCGAGAGTTTCTACTGCTTGTCTACGTGCCTGTCAAATCCTAACTCGGCCAGCACCGTTGACGGATCTCTTTCCATCTGAGAAAGAATGGGGTATTTTGGGCAAGGCCCTCCATCAGTTCGTTATTGTGACGATCTAACGCGCCAGTTGGCCAGAATTTAGCCGATATCCGTCAGAATGAGGTCCAATAACTCTATTAATCAATGCCAAGCCGAGTAACTGTCTGCATAGGGGCCAGAGATGGACCAGTCCATTATCGATTTCCTCAGTTTTTCTGAAATTGTAATCATTTGTTTGTCTGTACATGTAATATGTGTGTGTGTGTGTGTGTGTGTGTGTGTGTGTGTGTGTGTGAATTCCTAAGCGACAAAACTGCTGTCATCGGTCCCTAGACTTACTCACTACTTACGCTAACTGAAACTAACCTATGCTAAGAACAACACACACACCCATGCCCGAGGGAGGACACGAACCTCTGGCGGGAGGGGCCCCGCCGTCCGTGACATGGCGCCAAAAAACCGAGCGGCCACTCCGCGAGGTGTCTGTACACGTACAGTACATCACGTCTACCGATTTCCGTCCCATTCATGGTGTTCAAATGGCTCTGAGCACTATGGGACTTGAGGTCATCAGTCCCCTAGTACTTAGAACTACTTAAACCTAACTAACCTAAGGACATCACACACATCCATGCCCAAGGCAGGATTCGAACCTGCGACCGTAGCGGTCGCGCGGTTCCAGACTGTAGCGCCTAGAACGGCTCGGCCAACTCGGCCGGCCCTTCATGGTGTGTCGTTTTCTTTGTCTTGGAGTGTATAAAACTCACCCAAGTAATGGATTTCAGATCGCTGTGGAGCATTATCTCCTCATGTGAAAGATGCAAGCGAGAGATAACATCAGGAACTGGTAAAGCCATTGAAGCACTTAATAGCCGGCCGGAGTGGCCGAGCGGTTCTAGGCGCTACAGTCTGGAGCCGCGCGACCGCTACGGTCGCAGGTTCGAATCCTGCCTCGGGCATGGGTGTGTGTGATGTCCTTAGGTTAGTTAGGTTTAAGTAGTTCTAAGTTCTAGGGGACTGATGACCGCAGAAGTTGAGTCCCATAGTGCTCAGAGCCTTCGAAGCACTTAATAAGAAGAGACTCTTTCCTGTTAACATCCAATGCAACATAAACAGGAGTGCGGAAGCCGTGTGTAATAATCTTTGCGTGGAGTATAGTGAGCTACTGCTCAGAGTCATGGACCAGATGGAATATAAAATAACTGAATTGGAAGCTTTTGAAATGCGAGCACTGCGGATATCATGAACGGACACCATGGGAAATAAAGAGGTTTTAGAAAGAATTAAAAAGTTTTGCGGGAAGATTAAAGGAAGCAAAAGATGACTTCATTAGTAACGTTCTGCATCGCTCCGAGTGCAGCACTGAAATTATTGAATGGAAAATTGAAGGAAAAAGAGTAAGAGGAAGACCTCGAGACCAATTTATGGACGCCATGAAAGAAACACGGTCATACAATCAACCTAAGAAGATTCAACTGCAAAGAAAGCGTCTGAAATGCTATCATGCTTTTCGCTAACCTCGGGATTGAAGAATAGGAGAAGAAAAACAATTTGGGTAAGTGGTCAAGAGTCAACTGTGGTGTAGTCATTTTATCCATTGCAGACAGAAAAAGACGGGGAGTTAGTATTAAAATAGGTCTGTGTCAGATGTGCAAGGGAATTGGCCGTTAACTTCACAGAGCAACCATCTCAGATTTGCCTTAAGCGATGTATGGAAATCCTGAGACTTTTAATGTAGATGGACCGGCAGGGATTTGAAACGCGGTCCTCCCAAATGAGGATCCAGCGTGTGACCACTGTGTCACCTTTATTGTTCGACTGTGTTCAAGTATATCTCACTGGAGCGTGGCACTACCACAGGTTGAAATTCATGCCCTTTTATTCGTTTAATGAAAGTTTCATTGTGGTACACTCCTATAATAAAATTATATGATTATCTCTCAGTACGCAGATTACATTTACTGTCAATGTTCCGCAAGTAGTAGTCTTACGTCTACGCTACGTGCAAAGATTATATGGCAAAATGCCTTCAGGTTAAAAATAAAGAGAGTAAACAGAGAAAAATTGTTTTTTGTGTTTTGTTGCGCCTCTGAAGTTATTGCAGCTTCTTCTAGGATAGATATATAAGCGAGGAAGAATCTAGAACTTTTTAATACTGTTGTCAAGTGGAACTTCAAAACCGGCAGCAACGTTCTACATCAGCAAGTCCTTATATAACACAAGAATCAGTCAATTTAGAATGAAATAAATGGCCGTATTTTTTCCACTATCATCCTACACGCGGAATCTTTGTAATGCGACCACCGCTGTTCTATGAATTCTTGCTAGAAATTGTTTTCCTGTTCTGCAGTCGTTGAGTCGTTGGGTCAAACTGGACGTTGCATCACAGCAATGTTGCTTGTCACGTTGCAGTCTCCGTTACCGAACGATTTTGTTCAAATGCACATTTAAATGAATTTCCTTTTTTGAGATCAGGCACATCGCATGTACTTCTTTTACCGCACTCAAAAGCAATTTGAAATGTCACGTGTTCGACAATGAGAACATGATATTAATTTTTTTTTAAATTTTATTCTGTGAACGTTTGGCATACGCACAATGCAGTCAGCGTCGTAATTTGTACGTGGAACACCGCACGAATAAAGTTAATTTGCTTTGCAAGTAGTTACAGAGCATAAAGTAGCTGATGGCGTATCGCAGTAACACAGTTTGGTAGCAGATAATATCTTTTAACCCACTGTTGAATCGTCTCAGTAGTTGTACTTCAGGTACTCTCGCTACCCTGTCTTTACGAGTGAAAGATTAGACTTGTCGGTCTTTGATTCTGTGACGATTCTGTCTTGGAATACTTTGCGCTTACGTCAACACCTTTAATTCGTATAATGCAATATACAACCGTTCACTACTTTTTTGTCAGGCAAAGTGCCTCGGTCGTGGAGCACACTGTCTTCCCCTAATACACTATGAGGGGAACAAGAAGTAATCGTTTTGCAGAGCAGTAAACTGCAGACAAAAGCATACCGCCGTACACTTTTAGAGAGACTGTGATGTAACAGTTGCAACAGGACTGCCCCACTGTGTGCGTAGTAGGACCGAGCCTGGCACGTACTGCATCGAGAGTTACGCAACTGTTACGCTAAAGTGATTGCGCAATGCTGGGTTCTGAATGGAAACAGCCGAAGCGACTAGCGGGCAACTTTTGTCTGATGGCTCACGAGCGCACGCCTTTGAAGGATTTCACGGCCTATAGAGTCCATTTTACAAGGTGATCAGTTGTTTGTTTTTCAATGTTTATCCACTGTAACACCGTTCACAAAATTACAGTAGAGGAAGATGTCTTTCAACAACGACCATTGATGAACGTCATGTCACGTGCCATTGGCTCCCTCCACCCGAGAACAGTTTCCCTTGCATGCGTTTCAATGTAGAAAGCGAAGCATTTTTCCGCATAAAAATTTTCACCTCTGAAACTTTGGTTACGTGCCAGAAAAGACTTTTTATGGACCACACCATGACAAACACATGGATTGCAAGTGGAAAATATGGTTTCTTTACACGAAAAATATGTCAAATGTGATTTCCGTAGTGGTGGAACTGAACAATAGCATCTGTTCTATGATATGAGGATGGCAAAAAAAAAAAATGGTTCAAATGGCTCTGAGCACTATGGGACTTAACTTCTGAGGTCATCAGTCCCCTAGAACTTAGAACTACTTAAACCTAACTAACCTAAGGACATCACACACATCCATGCCCGAGGCAGGATTCGAACCTGCGACCGTAGCGTGAGGATGGCAGATGATGGCCGAAACCAGTCATCATTTCGACGTCGTTGCGATTGTGGAGGACAGTACATTATTTTCAAAACAAGCAATAACCACTTTGTATCTCCAATGCAACTGAAGTGTCGTTCTTTTAGAAATATTTAAAGCCGATCTTTGTCTGAGTCTCTTGAGCCCGGAATTTCATGTTAATACACTGTCAGATCAAAAGTTTCCGGACACCTACTAGTTAAAATTCATAAGGGACGTGCCCAACCTTCGCCTTTTTACGACGGCTTGCTGAGGGATGAGGACACTTTCAGTGAGGTGTCTCGCTGTCTGTGGAGGAATGAAAGCCCGTTCTTCCTCACGAGCCGAAACCTGAGAAGACAGTGATGTTAGACGCTGGGATTTGGAGTGAAATCGACGTCCTAGCCGTCCGGTGTGGCCGAGTGGTTCTAGGCGCTTCAGTCTGAAACCACGCAACCGCCACGGTCGCAGGTTCGAATCCTGCCTCGGGCATGGATGTGTGTGATGTCCTTAGGTTAGTTGGGTTTAAGTAGTTCTAAGTTCTAGGGGACTGACGACCTCAGATGTTAAGTCCCATAGTGCTCAGAGCCATTTGAACCATTTGAACCATCGACGTCCTGACTCAATCCAAAAGCGTTCCATTAGTTTCAGATCGGCACTCAGGACAGGCCACTGCACTTCAGGGACGTTATTGTCCACAAACAATTGCTCCACAGATGTTGCCTCATCAAAGGGTGCATTGTCGTGCTTATATAAATAATCGTCGCCTCCAATCAGTTTGTCTACTATACGCAGGTGCTGTCAGATACGTTCATATCCTTCTGCATTTAGCGTTTCATTAACCACAGTAATGGTACGATGCCCCAACCACGAAAAACAGCCCTACACCGTAAGAGCAGCTTCTCTGCACTTCAGTGTTGGCACTATGCAGATAGCAGGTAACGCTCTTCAGGCGTTCGCCAAATTCAAATCCTCTGATCGGACTGACACAGTGTACAACGTGATCCATCGCTCCAAATCATTCGTTTCTAACTGTCGAGTGGCGTCCATAGTTACGTCACCTCAAGCATCGCTCATCACTGATTACAAAAATGTGTGGTTTATGCGGAGCTGGCCGACCAGTATTACCTACGCACAGACACTGTGCTAGCCGAACTGCTGGCAGAACTTTGCAACTCTCTATAGCGATTCCTTCTGGTGATTTCATGCTGTTTTTTACAACCATTCTACGCAATGCTCAACGGTCCCTGTGCGTCAGTACGTAAGGTACGCCTGTATAGCACTATTTGTTTATGGTTTATATAAATTTTTAAAAATTTTTGCTTTAAAAATTTCGAATATTGGTACTATAGTTTCTGTATATGGAAAGTAAAAGGTTGAAGTTCTTTGCGTTGTATGGGAGTAATATATGTAAAATACTACGTAAATTGTTTATTACGTTAAATAATTTTCTGATGACATTTTGTATTTCAAAATATTTGTGTGTATAAACTGTTCATGTTGATGCAGATTTGACAATTGTAAGAAATGGTCACGCTAAGGAACAATGTAAGAAATAGATGTTATGTAAAAGCCAGTGTGCTTTTGTTTGAAACGAAAGTGACTCTGGGGAGGGGAAAAGGTGGCAAGGGCGAACTGGCGCGCAACCTAGAGCAAGTGCAGGAAGTAAGTCACACAACCTATAGGAAGCAGTGACTGAGGCAACGCCGTTGTAGAGCATGAGAAAGCTTTCCCTGCAAATTTGCACAGAAATGTCTCGGATGAAGACTGCAAACGGCACAGCTGCGAGTTGTTGGGGTACTGTATGTAAAAATTGAACGACACCAAGAACAGAAATTGAGCCCACATAGCAAATTACTGGTAGGCCGTACTGTGGGTAGTGTAGCCGTCATGACTGTTGGCCACACGCAAACCTACAGCCACCAGATAAGATTTTATTTTCGTATTTTACTTTTGTACACCGTGAGCCATTAATTTAAACTGTGTTTTATTAGTGAATAACCATTCTTGAACTTTAAAGAAACTCGTTCACCCTATTATTTCATCCGAATCATACACCTACGTATGGTTCCTTCCTGGTATTAGATTAATCCGAGTATACTGTTTTACAGACTTACGAAGTGCCAAGTTAATAGAAAGAGGCACCATTTAAATTGTTCTTGTGTAAATAATGAGATATATGTTTGAGGGACTAAATTCTGTAGTGATGAAATTACGTCTCAGTAGCGGAAGAGTCTAAACTGAATACAGTCGATTTAAATGCAATTTTGCATCATAAAGCTAAAGAGTTCATAAATATTTTCATCTATAGCATTAGTTAAAAGTTCTCGTAGAGGTTTCACTGAAATGCACAATGAAAATTTTAGTTAGAGTAATAACACGTCCAAGCTTTAGTACATTACAGGGGAATAAAGTCAAAGTATTCTTCTTTTAATAGTTTTCTTAACTATTGCAAAGTGTTATAGTAAAAGCTTGCTAACGTAAAACACAGTCAGAGTGAAGCAGAGTTACTAGAATCTGTTAAATGACTGTACAGAGTCAGTTCAAAGTTGAAAATACATTCCAGTAAGAAACAGGTTTTCTTGAAGTGAAATGTTCAATATAAAAAGTGTGTGCTGTACTAAGTAAGTGTTGTTGTATTTAAGTTGGTCTGTTACGGCCAATTTTTTTTAGCTTCCTTGAAGTTACCTACTGAGCTTTTTCTCTTTTAAAAACGTAATGTGTAAGGGTGTAGTAGTCAATTAATTCGAGTGTCTGCACCAACATTGTTTATGCGGAGTAACATTTATTTGAAGAAGCAACTTAAACAGTAGCAAGAAAGTAGCAAAATTCATACTTCTGCTATTCCCATACTTGTTTCATTGCCTAGATAGGCTGGCGGCTGTTAGTACATATTTAAACCACTAAATGGACTTGGAACTGAACTGTCCAAGCTTCAATATAATACCATTCATACTGGGTTTCTTTCTAACCGCTGGGTAAGATCTTAGTAAAAGAATTGGATAGTCTGATGTATTTATCCATTGAACACAACATAGGGTTAAATCCTGTAAAAAGGTTAACTGTATTGATTACCTTTTCCAATTAACAAGACTATCCTCCCATAGTGTACTTTATTTGGAAACTAAACTAAATTTAGCAAGAAGGTTATACGTGGCAACATAGAGACTGGGTTTTCTGTTATTTAGGTAGAAGTATACTAAATTACAATAGTAGTGGAAAGGTTATACCTGGGCTTGGTTTAGCTGTGGTTGTTCCTTCGCATTTCGACTTCCCAGTCTATCACCAACAGTCGACTTGGCCAGCTTTAGAAGGGTTGAAATGTCCCTGTTGGATATGTTACTCTGCTGACATCCATGACTAGCCCACGTTCGAAGTCACCGAGCTCTCGTGACTGACCCATTCTGCTGCTACTGCTGCCCTACTGACAACACAATATTCCCCGCCTGGTTTTATACTGGAGGGTCCGCACCTCGTGACATCTAGTGGTCAATTCCACGTTACATACGGGTGTCTGGACACTTTTGATCAGACAGTATAATTTACCGCGACTGCAGCAATAATGGTGGGCATATACGTTCAGCGAGCGCATTCCCTCCGTGGCAACGCCGAGTTCAAACTTCCAGAGATAACTTGCATCCTCTTCGCTAGAGACTGCTGATACTGTTACGCACGTTCAGAGCCGTGCTGAAATACAAAGAAAGGAGGGGTTGCTTCCATTTGCAAGTTAAGGCAGTGCCAATCACGAAGAAAAAATAATTGAAGCAGTAGCTTTCACGGAGCACAGTGTCTCGTCGACGTTCAGTTACGCTTGAATACCTCACCAGAAAATCCAAAAGGACGCTACGGGGAACACGAAGGATGAAATGCAAGAGTAGCATATCAGATGTCCCTCGAAGATGTCCACTGTTGCGTTCATTATACAGGGTCCGGCAAAAGTTTTTGGAGAGGTCGTTGTGTGGGTTGTGTTGGGGATAGTAATATGGAAGGGGTATACCTGCCATTTTCAACAGGCGCAATGGCTTTGCCAGTCGACTATCACGCGAATTTTGTGCAAGACTATATTCATAACGGTGGATCTGTGATTACTATGCAGCGGGTATTTCGCATTCGCTTCGAACTTGGCCGGCATGATTCTGTTTCTGACAGAAAAACGATTCGCGTTTGACAGAAAAACGGTTCGCGTTTGGGTACCAAATTTTAGACACAAGGTTCCGCACTAACAAGAAAATCGCAGACTGGAACAACGTCGGAAAATGTGGCGCATGTAAGAGAGAGTCCGTCCAGCAATATCTCTAAGGCGTTCAGCTGCCCTGGGATTGCCTGACAGGAGTGTATGAAGAATATTCACACATGAAATACAAAATCATAGCTACCCAAGAATGAAGTGAGAGAAATTTTGAAACTCACAGAGCTGAGTATGAGGAAATTCTTTAAAACATTCCCTCTGGCTCCGTTTTGATTTCTTCTGATGAGAACCACTTTCACTTATCAGATACCGTAAATAACAGAACTTCTGTTACTGGGCAGCAGAAAACCCACGGAAACTTCACTAACAACGCTTCGCAGCCGTGTGACAGTTTGGTGTTGGGGTCCGTACTTTTTCGTAAGAAGATGGCGTATTGGTAATGGTTATTTCAGATCGCTACTGTCACATTATAGAGACCATCCTCCGATCTAAGTTAAACCAGATTATTGGTGTCCATGACGAGGGAGAAGTCTGGTTCCAACAAGACAGAGCCACCGCTAACACTGTTCGGCATTATCTAGAAACTTTGAGAAAGTTGTTTCCCAGACGTTTCTCTCTTTACGAGGATACATCGCCTAGCCTCAAAAGTCACCCAGTTTGTCACCTTGTAATTTTTTTCTTTCGGAGCACTTAAACGCTCAAGTGTACAAACACTGCCCCGCAACCCTCCAAGCACTTCACCCAGGAAGTGGCTGCCATTCCACCGGCACTAGGACAATTGCCAGGAAAGAGTCTGTCAATACGTCAACGATGGAGGACGCCATTTACCGGACATAATTTTTAAAAATAGGTTACGTAAAACGGCATACTGTGTCTTCTTCATAAGTAAAAATACTTTCTCTATATCTTTGTTTGTTTGTTTGTTTGTAATCACTTTTTGAAAAATGGAAGGACTTTTCGTTGGACCCTGTACAAGGTACATAAAAACAGGCCTGATATTGATGTTAGACCAGGGTGCGGAACGACGAATCGAGCGAAAATTGACAGATAACTACGCGTCCGGAAAAACACGGTTGTATAACCACAGCCGTAGAAAGGCTACTAATCATCAACGAACACACGAAAATGTGTTCGTCTCACTTAACTTTCCCCTACGCTAATGAGCGGTGTTATCGGTTAAATCAGCTCTAGATAATTGCTTAACCTGAACACTCAGAAGTAAGCAAATTCTTTCCGCGGGAGGTCTTGTTGAGCGCGATTTTCCCGCCATGTTTAATGATCAGAGTTTAACTATTAAATCAACTAAGCTAGAGTTACTGTAGTAATTCTATTAATCTGTCAAGAAAACAAGCTGCACTACAGAAACGGCGTTGTAGTGACGCTATCAACATCTGATGCCGTAAGGTTTTAGTAATAGAGTCTAAAATGCCAGCTGCTTTAATTTTTCCTATTGTGCGGATAACATGAGAGTACTTCTATTATATATATAAAAAATGGGAACGGTTACTGAGGGCTAAGATGCTGATGAAACATGAAATACAAATTTACATTTGAAACATTCTTCTTTTCTCAACTCACGAGGATAGCATTTTTAGAATTCAGAAGTTTGTTATAAGTATCATGTCATGATAATTCTAGAACATCCTACAGAGCCCAACTCAAAATACATGGTATTCTGGCAGCTGTTCCACAACACATACATTCGTTAATGCATTTTGTCCTTACCAATAGTTCTCTTTTCTAAAAAAATATAGTGAAAGCATGAATATTATGACACTAAAAGAACCTCTACAGGGACTTGAATGAAGTGAACATAGTTACTGGCAGGTTTCAATAGCTAGCCAGAGCATATTAATTAATGCCATCTGTAAGACCGAATTGAAGAACTTTCTGTTAGACAGTCCCTTCCCCTCCATACAAGAGTATCTTCTCATAAACTCATAAAATTAATGGTTTATGTTAATTAGTTACTTAGCACTGTAGTATCACAACATCTCACAAATTTAAGTTATTCCACTGTATTGCTCATAAGTAAAATGTATATTCTTGACTTCTCCCCATACGTTAGAGACGCCTTTCTATAGCATCCAGGGAATAGCAATTTAATGTGTTACTGTTGTAAGTCTTTTAAAAAATCACCTCTTTTTTCCTCGCTTTCGTCTTTTCTTTCAATTATTTCCGTTTTTTTTTCTCTTTTCGCATTATACTTATTGTAATACAGTATAAAGTGACTGAACATCATCACATATACAGAAACTGAACAAGTAAATAACTATACACACACTGTTCAGCCATAGAGCCAAGTTGTCAACAAGGCACTTTGCAAGCTGGTGGTGGCTCGATATTGTTGTGGTCTGTGTTTACATGGAAAGGAGTCGGTCCTCTGGTCGAACCGAAATGGTTATGTTCGTCTACTTGGAGAACAGATGGATTTTTATGAATGACAATGTGGCATGTCACCGGACCACAGTTGTTCGGGATTGACTGAAGAACATTCTGGACAATTCGATTGGAAGATTAGGCCACCCAGATCGCTCGACATGAATCCTATCGAACATTTATGGGACATGATCGAGAGGTCCGTCCTTGCATAAAATCCTGCACCAGCAACACTTTCGCAGTTAAGGGCGGCTATAGAGGCAGCAAGATTCAGTATTTCTGGAGAGTACTTTCAACGACTTGTTGAGTCCATGCCACACTGAGATGCTGCACTGACCGGGCAAAAGGAGGACCAGCTCATGACTTTTGTCAGCTCAATGTATTATACACGTATCTGTATATAATACAATAAATCAACAGCGAAATTTTTTTCTATCCAGTGGCAATACTAACTACATAAATAATATGGTTTACGTGGAAAGTGAAAATATGGAATCATGCAGATGCGCTGAAAAGGAATAGTGTAGAGGAAAAAGAAATAATTTATTTTCACGAGTAGTTCAGGATCTACATGGAGTATTTTTGCACAATGTAACAAAACTTTTTTCTCAGAGAAAAGAAAAGAGTAAACTCTGCAGTGCACGCACCAGGTCATAGAAATTTGCCGTGGTTCAAATTAGGCTACAAGTAATGAGTCTCCAATTAAAAGGAAATATACTTTATTCTAAACCCGGAAGGTCAATGTGGCTTACGCCCTCGCGGGAAAAATCGTTCTGCGAGCGATCGAGTTACCAGTTCTTCGAAACCAGATCATAACGCCACATATGTCGACACTATCATAGGACTTATAAAGAAGAAACAGAGATTCAGGAATCAAGAAAAGCGGGCGCATGTTGAAGTTTACCTCGCCTCAGCATGCCTCATTCGTACAGATCCTAGAGCAGAGGGACAGAGGGACGGAAATTTCCGTTGGAAAGTAACAGTCATTTGTCAAATCGTTCCCCTTGCTTTAGACTGGAAAGGAACCCACACACTGTTATCGCTCTTAAAATCTTTGTAAGTTTTTTCCTGTTACAAGAAAGCGCTGTAAAATGAAAAGTAAGCGGCTCTTTTACTTTGCTAAATAGGCCTATGTTTAACATTGTTGTTCAGACTCGGAAAACTTTTAGAAACGAAATAAAAGACAGTGCGTATTATGACATGGAAGCACACTAGTGTCAAAATTCGATACTTTCGATAACCAAATTTAATAATTTTCTGTTATTTTATAGTTAGTGTCACTTGGTTTGTAGATTTGTGCAATGAGGAATGAGGTAACAGTGAATGTCCTATTCCCAGATGATCGATGTAAACTCGCTCAGCCACGCGGAGTGGCCGCGTGGTTAGAGCCGCCATGTCACGAATTGCGCGGCAGCTCCGGCCGGAGGGTGGAGTCCTCCCTCGGGCCTGGGTGTGAGTGTTGTTCTTAGCATAAGTTAGTTTAAGTTAGCGTAAGTAGTGTGTAAGTCTAGGGACCGATGACCTGAGCAGTTTGGTCCCTTAGGAATTCACATATATTTGAACATTTTTGGAAACTCGCTCAGAACTGTGATCGTGCACAATATGTAAAATATCTAGGTGCTTTACGTTCGACAGGTGTACGGATAGTTTGGTGTGTTGATATGCATTAACAGGAAATTATATTCTGTTATTTCGAGAATATGACTAGAATGGTAAGAGCAGTGCTAGATGCGTCTAAGAGTAAGGTCTGGCACGCAAGTTAAGTGACAATAGTAAACCAAAATATTCAAAGAATTTTGAGACATCCAGTAATCAGCGAGAGCCCACATCCTAAAACCTTATTGTTGGAAGACCCTGTTATTGGATTCATTAAAAGATTATACAGCTCTGACCGTATGAAACAGTTTTGTAGATCAAGTACGCTAAATGTAACGCAAACAAGCGTGATTTTCGTAAATCTTCTCTTATTTTTTGTGAATGCTTTAGTGACTAGTAGACTGATAGTGTAATAGTAATCCTTTTTCTCTAGAGAAGGTATTCTTGATTTAGAGCTATACTGATCGTTATTTAAAACATTGAATTGATGAACAGAAGCCATTATGAAAATAATGCTATCGTCTAGATGCGGACGTCAAATTATGCACTCACAGGAATTTGAATGAATTGCACGGACATTGGTTACGTAAAATGGTGGGGTTGGGACCACTTTTCCGAGTTGGGATCCACGTAACCCGCTCTGCACGATCGACGACCATCTCTGTCCCTGGGGACACAAAGCCCTGGGGTGCTGGGTGGGTTGGGTTCTCTGTCTGGGAGGACAGCCATCTTTCAATTCTTCGCTTTTAACTTTTTGGTCTGTCTTCTTTCCTTTTCTTGCGAGTCTGAGCAAACCGGACTCATGCCCCAATATCCATCCATACGTTCCCATTTAGTTTTCATCATTACACCTTATAAAGAGTCGTTTTACGTACAACCATTCAAAGACCAGGTTACAGAGAGAGCGAAACGTCACTCGCCGATCACATTAAGCGTAGCTTTTTTTTTAAACTCGGTGTTTATCGGGATGGGCAACGTTCGTCTGTTGCCACACTAAAGACTCGCTAATTCGACCCTAAGTAGCCCGTCCTCTCAGTAATCCGACCACATCCAGTCTCAAACAGAAATAACGCATACAAAATGAAATCCTGTGTGCAACAATATTGATAGTTAATCACAATCTTAAACAGTGCTATGTTGTTATTGCGGTTTTCAGTCCGAAGACTGGTTTGATGCAGCTCTCCATGCTACTCTACCTTGTGCGAGCCTTTTCATCTCCAAATAACTACTGTAACATATATCTTCCTGAATCTGTGTTCATCTCTTGGTCTCCCTCTACAATTTTTACCTCCCACACTTCCCTCCAATGTTAAATTGGTGATTCCTTGACGTCTCAAAATGTGTCATATCAACCGATCCCTTCTTTTTGTCAAGGTGTGTCAAAAATTTCTTGCCTCGCCAATTCTGTTCAGTATTTCCTCATTAGTTACGTGATCTACACATCTAATTTTCAGTATTCTTCTGTAGAACCACATTGTGAAAGCTTCTATTCTCTTTTTATCTAAACTGTTTAACGTCCATGTTTTGTTTCCATACATGGCTACACTCCAGACAAATACCTTCAGAAAAGACTTTCTAACACTTTAACCTATATTCGATGTTTACAAATTTTTCTTCGTCAGAAATGCTTTTTCTTGTCATTGCCTATCTACATTTTATATCCTCTCTACTTCAACCATTATCAGTTATTTTGCTGCCCAAATAGCAACACTTCCAGTATCTCGTTTCCTAATCTGATTCCCTTAGCATCACCTGATTTAATTCGATTGCATTCCATTATCCTTAATTTGCTTTTGTTGATGTTCATCTTATATCCTCCTTTCGCAACACTGTCCATTACGTTCAACTGCTCTTTCAAGTCCTATGCTGTCTCTGACAGAATTACAATGTAATCGGCAGACATCAACGTTTTCAATTCTTCTCTCTGTACTATAATTCCTACTCCAATTTTTTCTTTGGTTTGCTTTACTGCTTGTTCAGTGAACACATTGAATAACATCGGGGATATGGTACAAGCCTGTTCCACTCCATTTTCAACCACTGGCTCCGTTTCATATCCCTCGATCTTATAACTGCCATTTGGTTTTTACCCCAGCTACCTTGAGAATTTGAAAGAGAGTATTCCAGTCAACATTGTCAAAAGCTTTCTCTAAATCTACAAATACTGTAAACATAGGTTTGCTTTTTCTTAACCTATCTTCTAAGATAAGACTCAGGGCCAGTACTGCCTCGCGTGCTTCTACATTTCTCCACAATCCAAACCGCTCCTCGCCGAGGATGGCTTCTACCAGTTTCACCACTCTCCTGTAAAGAATTCATGTCAGTATTTTGCAAACCAGACTTATTAAACTGATAGCTCTGGAATTTCCACGCTTGTCAGAAACTGCTTTATTTGGCTACAACAATACTGTTGGAGGAACATCCGCAACTGTACATTATACCAGAGGTTGAAAATAACACTAGTTGTAAGGTACAACTTAGAACTGTAGCGCTATTTTCAACCTCTAGTGCTTTATTTAGAATTGGAGTTACTACATTCTTCTTGAAGTCTGAGGGTATTTCGGCTGTCTCATGCCTCTTGCACACCATGTGGAAGAGTTTTGTCATGGCTGGCTCTCCCAAGGCTATTATTAGTTCTGACGGAATATTATCTACTCCGGGGGCCTTTTTTCGACATAGATATTTAAGAGCTTCGTCAAATTCTTCTCGCAGTATCATATCCTCCATCTCATCTTCATCTACATTCACTTCCCTTTCTGTAATACTGCTTTCAAGTTAATCTCTCTTGCACAGACCTCCTATATACTCCTTCCACCTATCAGCTTTCCCTTATTTGCTTACGACTGGTTTACCACCTGAGCTTTTGATATTCGTTTGGGATTTTCTCTGCCTCGTGATGACTGGGTGTTGTGTGTCTTTCATCATCATTTCATCCCCATCGACACGCAAGTCGCCGAAGTGGCTTCAACTCGAAAGACTTGCACCAGGCGAACGGTCTACCCGACGGGAGGCCCTAGCCACACGGCATTTCCATTTCTGGTTGGTTTATACACTCCTGGAAATTGAAATAAGAACACCGTGAATTCATTGTCCAAGGAAGGGGAAACTTTATTGACACATGCCTGGGGTCAGATACATCACATGATCACACTGACAGAACCACAGGCACATAGACACAGACAACAGAGCATGCACAATGTCGGCACTAGTACAGTGTATATCCACCTTTCGCAGCAATGCAGGCTGCTATTCTCCCATGGAGACGATCGTAGAGATGCTGGATGTAGTCCTGTGGAACGGCTTGCCATGCCATTTCCACCTGGCGCCTCAGTTGGACCAGCGTTCGTGCTGGACGTGCAGACCGCGTGAGACGACGCTTCATCCAGTCCCAAACATGCTCAATGGGGGACAGATCCGGAGATCTTGCTGGCCAGGGTAGTTGACTTACACCTTCTAGAGCACGTTGGGTGGCACGGGATACATGCGGACGTGCACTGTCCTGTTGGAACAGCAAGTTCCCTTGCCGGTCTAGGAATGGTAGAACGATGGGTTCGATGACGGTTTGGATGTACCGTGCACTATTCAGTGTCCCCTCGACGATCACCAGTGGTGTACGGCCAGTGTAGGAGATCGCTCCCCACACCATGATGCCGGATGTTGGCCCTGTGTGCCTCGGTCGTATGCAGTCCTGATTGTGGCGCTCACCTGCACGGCGCCAAACACGCATACGAGCATCATTGGCACCAAGGCAGAAGCGACTCTCATCGCTGAAGACGACACGTCTCCATTCGTCCCTCCATTCACGCCTGTCGCGACACCACTGGAGGCGGGCTGCACGATGTTGGGGCGTGAGCGGAAGACGGCCTAACGGTGTGCGGGACCGTAGCCCAGCTTCATGGAGACGGTTGCGAATGGTCCTCGCCGATACCCCAGGAGCAACAGTGTCCCTAATTTGCTGGGAAGTGGCGGTGCGGTCCCCTACGGCACTGCGTAGTATCCTACGGTCTTGGCGTGCATCCGTGCGTCGCTGCGGTCCGGTCCCAGGTCGACGGGCACGTGCACCTTCCGCCGACCACTGGCGACAACATCGATGTACTGTGGAGACCTCACGCCCCACGTGTTGAGCAATTCGGCGGTACGTCCACCCGGCCTCCCGCATGCCCACTATACGCCCTCGCTCAAAGTCCGTCAACTGCACATACGTTTCACGTCCACGCTGTCGCGGCATGCTACCAGTGTTAAAGACTGCGATGGAGCTCCGTATGCCACGGCAAACTGGCTGACACTGACGGCGGCGGTGCACAAATGCTGCGCAGCTAGCGCCATTCGACGGCCAACACCGCGGCTCCTGGTGTGTCCGCTGTGCCGTGCGTGTGATCATTGCTTGTACAGCCCTCTCGCAGTGTCCGGAGCAAGTATGGTGGGTCTGACACACCGGTGTCAATGTGTTCTTTTTTCCATTTCCAGGAGTGTATATACGGCGCTCACTCGTGTTCTCGTTGCAGTTCGCCGGTTGCCCTCGGGGGACTCCTTCTGCAGTCGAAGGCGAAACGTCAGGCATCTCAGCGCGGAAGTATTAAGTGATGACAACACCTGCCGTGAAAGCCTTCATTCTATGATCCTATAAGTGTTACGTTTTTACCTATTGAGGTACGGAACCCTAAAAGGTGAAAAGAGTGTTCTTCATCACTTGGTGATCAGCTGACCTCAATACTACGAACACACCTGAGTGATGTCTTTGATTAATTTCTCACAAGTGTAGCAACATTACTGCACAGATGAGTGACATTGATATTAGTTTTATTTTGGAACTCACAGACTATTTTTGTACTAAACACCACTCAGCAGTATTTGTTGTTTACTTTATTTGCAATTTATTTCGAAATCTTTGATGACTTCATCTTGAAGCACTTAGACGCAGGTATCGAAACGAACCTGCAAGTATATCTTGTTCCCGTATCGCAGCATCCTCTAATATATTTCAGCATCCTGGACGCAACAAGACATATGTTAATGTCAGTGACGCTGTGAAAAAGAAAGGGAGGCTAAAACTGAATGAAGCCCAGAGCGCCCTTTGGAATCCCTATCAGTTTCTATATGGCATTTGTCCCTCTTTTAACCACAATCTACTATAGTTTCCTGGAAGGCAAAACAGTTACCAGTGCTTGGAAGAAAAGACAGGTCTGCTAGAGGAAACAGCTGAATTTATCCGCAACGGTACTGTCCATTATTGTTGACATCAAACTAATGTAGAATATTAGAACATATTCTGTGATCCAACGGAATAAAGTCTCTCGAGCCGAATGCCCCCTTCCATGCCAATCAGCATGGATTCCGAAAACATCAATCATGCGAAACACAGTTCGCAATTTTGACACATGACATGTTGAAAGACACACATCAAAGTAGTCAGGTAAATTACTGAAAAGTATCTGACTCAGTAGTACATTGACGCTTATTTAACGTAATGCAATTCTATCTGGTATCAAACGAAGTTTGTGGCTGGATCTACAAAGGACATTACGTACAAAACACTCCTATGACCTATCCTGGATTATTGCTCAAATATGTGGGATGCATGTTAAATAGATCTCTCATATGAGATATTGAATATATACATACAAGAGAATCACGAATTTTGACATGTTCCTTTGCACCGTGTGAGGACGTCATAGACGCTTGTAGATAGAGAACTATCCAGCGAAAACCTACTTGCAAAGTTTCAACAACCGGTATTCAGCGAGGAATCTAAAAATCTACTACAGACTCCTGCGCGTTGCTCCGGAAGCGGCTGCGAATAGAAGACTGGACCAATTACAGCGGTCGCAGGAGCATTTAATCAGTCAGTCTTTTCGCTCTCTAGGTGCGAATGGCTCTGAGCACTATGGGACTCAACTGCTGTGGTCATCAGTCCCCTATAACTTAGAACTACTTAAACCTAACTAACCTAAGGACATCACACACATCCATGCCCGAGGCAGGATTCGAACCTGCGACGGTAACAGTCGCACGGTTCCGGACTGCGCGCCTAAAACCGCGAGACCACCGCGGCCGGCTAGGCGCGAATGGAACGAGACGAAAGTCTGCTATGTTGTACATTGAAAGGCACCCTGCGCCATTAACTATACAGTGGTTTGCCGAGTACGGGTGTAGATACGACCACGTAGTTATCATCTTACATAAACACAGTCCAGTCTGTACATTATGTGGATCAAAGGTGGTCTGGAAGCATTGCTTAAGGATGTTCATTTTTCCTTTACCACAATTGCATTTTTAATAGTAAGTGCCAGTTAGTTAGTATCAGGTCCGGAAATAGTCAATGGACTAAGTTAAAATCGGCACTTTGCTGTGCTTTCACTGAAATACACAAAAGGAAAAAAATCGCAACACCAAGAAGGAGTTGTGCGGCATAAACGAAAGTTGGTAGGCGTGTTTCTACGTCTGAAAGGTGATAGCTATTTAAACTTCAGTCGCGCGGGATTAGCCGAGCGGTCCGGGGCGCTGCAGTCATGGACTGTGCGGCTGGTCCGGGCGGAGGTTCGAGTCCTCCCTCGGGCATGGGTGTGTGTGTTTGTCCTTAGGATAATTAAGTTTAAGTAGTGTGTAAGCTTAGGGACTGATGACCTTAGCAGTTAAGTTGGTTTTTGGTTGTTTTTGGGGAAGGAGACCAGACAGCGAGGTCATCGGTCTCATCGGATTAGGGAAGGACGGGGAAGGAAGTCGGCCGTGCCCTTTGAAAGGAACCATCCCGGCATTTGCCTGGAGCGATTTAGGGGAATCAAGCAGTTAAGTCCCATAAGGTTTCACACACATTTGAACAATATTTAAACTTGGCGCCAGTTGCATAAGAGTGGCGCTAGTATCGCCACTATGAGGATACAAATCAGGTATGCTTTAAATACGCGTTGTAGTGGTCGTGAGTGTTAGTTTCTTTTGAGATTAGACAGGGTGAATTGATGGTAGTCAAGAATGCCTTTATGGCGACAATGACGCCATTAGGAACAGCTCACTGAGTTTGAGCGAGGTTGTGAAATAGGGCTAGGAGAAGCTGGATGTTCCTTCTGCGATACTGCAGAAAGACTTGGCAGGAATGCAGCCCTTTGCATGACTGCTGGCAGCGGTGGTGACGGGAACGTATGGTCGCGAGAAGACCGGGCTCCTAACGGCCACGTGGCACTACCGAGAAAGAAGAATATCGTTTTCGGCGTATGGCCCTGGCCAATCATACTGCACCTGCAGCAGCATTTCGAGAAGCACTTGCCACCACAGTGACGCAACCAACTCTTACAAGTAGGTTACTTCAAGGGCAGCTCCGAACCAGACGCCCTATATCGTGCGTTCCACTGCGACTCCGCTCGATCGCCAGATCTGTCTCCAATCTACCACATATGGGATACCAGCGGACGACAACTCCAGCAAAATGCACAAGCAGCATTAACCGTCCCCCGTACTGACAGACCAAGTGCTACTAGCATGGAAATGCAGCCCACAAACTGACAACCGGCATCTGTACTACATAATGCATGCACGTTTGCACGCTTGCATTCAACATTCTGGCTGTTACACCGGTTATTAACGTAACAGCATTTCACATCGCTTAAATATGTTATCTAGACAAACGTATTCACGAAATTTCATTACGCTACATTAATTATTTTTGGGTGCTGCCATTTTTTCCCCTATTAGTATAGTAACGTTTTTCAATTGTACAGCATATTCTGATTTCAGCATCGTTTCTGGTCTTCGTCGAGCTCCTCACCTTGAACAAGACGTACGCCCGCTTGGTATAAGGATCTTCTCCACTGGACAAGGTGTTTCTTTTCATTTCATTTTTCTCGGCATAGTTGTCTTCTGCCAGGTGCTCCGTTCTTCAATCTGAACTCTCTCATTTCCGAAGCATATGAACAGAGCTGGCGAATATCAGGCGAGCGTTGGATGGAGCAACATGCTGACAGTAAGATAAATGGAGAAGAGATATCAGTGAGCAGAAATATTTGCCACAGTGATACGAAGCAATAGCAGATGATCAGTAATTTAGTCCGGAACTAAAGCTAAGAGTGGAAGGCTGACAGGTGGCTGGAATGCACAGAAGTGCTGTATAAAGTAAAAAAGCTTTGAAAAATGGAATGGTAGTATGGCATTATTGGTCGGGAGACTCCACCCGGTCTGGATGGTTCGGCCTCCTGGTGCAAGTCTTTCTACACTGCCGGAAGAAAAAGAATTGGCTCACCTGGAAAGACGACGTCGATTCTGACCCGATGATGGCACATGCCACGTGCAGGATAGTAGCTGTACTGATAATGGGTTCAACGTCTTCCGCCAACAGATGGTGTTGTGCCATAGCTACCACATCATTATCTGTGTCTATCCATTAATAGGGAATGCTCACAGCCAGAGGGCTCTGTGCGGTGCAAACGTGTGAGGCAAGCGGGCAACCATGCCACTGGAACGCACTCGTGCCGCCTACAGCCAGATGAGTGAGTCTGAAAGAGGTCGCATAGTGGGCTTCTGTGTGGCAGCATGGACCTTTCGGAGAACTGTCACACAAATTGGACGTGCTGCGGCAATTGTCCACCGATCCTGGTATCAGTGGTCATTGGAACATTCTCGCACTAGTAGATGAGGTTCTGGACGCAGGACAACTCCCCCGCTCCCTCCCTCCCCGCCCCCCCCCCCCGCCCCCTACATCACAAGAAAACGAAAAAATTAGTATAATTAACTACTTCTGTTTCCAGAAAATGATTTCAAATTCGGTATTACGCAGGTTTTTAACATGGTCAGAAATGAACTTTTTTTATGGCTATTTACAAGTCGCTATTCGTCTTCCAATACACTAAAAATACTCCATACCCCAGTATAGTCCCCCATTCCCATACAAACTACCGTATGGGAGCCCTTGGCTTGGCACCAGTCGTAAGTTGCCGGTTCATATGGCTGACACTAGTGGTGTCCCTGGTGCAGACAACTGCCTTGCTCGTTCATAGCGCAATGTGCGTCGAGTCGGAATGGTGACAACACAGCAGAAAGTGGCGTTCTGTGTTCCCGTTTCAACAGATGCAGTTCTGTTACAACTGTGCGGCGTGATTTTCGTCCAGAGTACAGCAGTGCATGTCTTGAAGCATTCGACGATGGCACCTGCATTTCGAAGGCTCTGGTTGTTCTTGTCAGGGGAAATCCACAGGTCGCCCCCATGCACTCGTTCAACTTGCAGAGGAGAGTTTTGTAAGTAGTCCACAAAAGTCTACTCGTCGTGAGACCCGAGAGTTAGTCTTCCTCATGTTTCTGTCGTGGTTTGCAGCGACATTTGCGTTTCACATTGAACGGAATTCATTTGCTACATGTAAATCATGATAAACAGCAATGAGTAGTGGTTGGTGAGTTTTCCTTTCGCGTTTAGTATTTGGTGACTAACCGATGTTCCACATAAGTGGAAAAGTGGACTGCCACAACGTAAGAATATAGGGAACACAACAGCCATTTACAGTAGTCGAGCACGAGAGAAACTTTCAAAAGCTTAATCTGTTTTGCGACGTTTCCTAAGATTAGCATTTATTGCCCATTACTTTTTGCGGAAAAGTCTATTAAAGGAATCACATACCTGGATCTACTGGAAATCTAGCTTTTGGCACAACTGCGTGAACACACTTTTTAGCTGGATGGAGTGCAACTGTACCAGCACCTATATGTGAGAGCATTTCTTATCAATGAACTATCTCAACGATGGATGGGCCATAAAGGCATTCGGAACCTGCATTGCACCGCTGGCCCCCAAGATCGTCTCACCTCACGTATGTCATTTTTTTGTGCAGGTTAGTAAAAGAGTCCGTCTATGTGCCTCCGCTTCCAACAGCTTTGGAATAACGGCCACGCCACACGGCACCGGTAGTAAATGGTGTAATTCCAGACACGCTCGCAAAAGTATGGGAGGAGTTTGACAGTCGTCTGGATTCGTGTCATGCGACCAGTGCATGGTACATTGAACATTTGTGAAAAATGAAAACGTTGATCCTAAACGTAACTGCAAAGCGTACCAAAAGGTTTTACATGTATGCACGTAAATGATATATCCAGTCAGTCCAACAGTTTCGAGACTGGAGTAGGCTAATAAAGAATAGAGAAAAGCGAAGATGGTGGTTTTAATGCTTCAGGTGTTCCACATAGGCCTCGCCCACTCTACAACATGCAGAATGATTGTACTGCCGTGTGAAACTCTCAGAAAAGTCCACCTTTGGGATGTTCTTCAGCTCCCGCTTCACGTTAGCTTGAATGTCGGTTATGTCGCCAAAGCGTTGGTCTTTCGTGATTTATTATCTGTTCATATTCATGACACCAAGTCGTGTCCCCAGTGATAATTTTTCCCAGGTAGGAGCTGTCCAGGTTTCGATTCCAATCAAGTCGGGAGTCAAGGTGTGTAGGAAAAACATTGCACACATTTTCTCTTCTCCAAAACATTCTGGAGAATTTCTTGAGCACTTCATTTAGAGATGTTGATTCATTGTGATTTGTGACATAACAAAACTGACACACTATGGACGCATGCCCGCAACTTTGCACTACCTGTGCACAACTGGCTGATCGAATAGCACATCTGTTGTTTACAGTTGTTAGTCCAAATTGCCGCTGCACGTTCTGTGTTGACATCGCTTATGCGTCAGGAACAAAACCTCATAACTTTTTTGATGGATGGTGTATGCTTGTAGAATCAGATGATTCTACAGAAAATAAAAACTGTGATACGGATAGGTTAAAATCCATCCAAAATTTATATCTTATTTCATGTGGAAGATATACGTGGTCTAATCAGGTTTAAATTATCGCCTAGGATAAATGAATCTGTGAACATAAGTATCTACATATTCAACCTTCAGTGGGAAAGAATTTTCCGAGTGATGGATGGCTTTTCGAAGCCCTTGGTTCTATAAGTATGCAACTAGGCTTTCCTGGAAACCTAGAAACTCCTCTCGTCGACATTCTGAAAATGTCTGGAACGCAATGGTGATGATGTTCGGCTTATGGGATGCTCAACTGCGCGATCATCAGCGCCCGTACAATGTCCCAATTTTTACACAGTCCAGTTTCTACACAATCCAATCGAGCCCCTATCACGAATGATGATGATGATGACAACACAAACATCTAGTCCCCGGCAGAGAAAATCCGCAACCCAGCCGGGAATCGAACCCGGAACCCCGTGATCAAGAGGTAGCAACGCTAGCCACTAGACTACGAGCGGCGGACCTGCAACGCAATGAATGAGTCCTTGGGTGCTATGTCAGAAGAATATGAGGGATGAGGCAGAATTTGAAAGTCGAAACAAGCAGCATGCGTGACCTGTTCAGAATGAGGTTTGCGTTGTCGTAAAGCTAAAATACTGCCTTCGACAGCTTACCCTGACGCTTCGTCTTGACACACTCAATAACATGGCCAGATTTGGACAGTATGCCCCTGTGACGGTTCGCCCCTTACGAGCACAATCTGTTAGCGCCACACCACGGCAATTCCAGAACACAGTGTCACTTTGACCGATGATAGATCTTCGCCTCTTACTGAGATAATAAATGCGCACTTCCGGTGCTTTTTTGGTCCTTAGTAACAGGTTCGTGATGATTGGTGGACTAAAGTAGTCGTCTGGATTGGTCTGACACAGCTGCAACTATTCCGCTGCTGCCTCGGGTCGACGGGCTTTTTGAATGGCTGGGAGCATTCGCGGAACCCAGTGGGCGGCTGTCTTTGTCATGTTCAAAAGGTCGAGGATGTTGAACACAGATTTTCACTTTTTCCCACTATCGGTTCGACTGTGATGCACAGGTCTTTGAGCACAAAGCCGTCCACTTATTCTGTGAGTCCCAGTTCCTCAGAGATAGATATTGTCTGCCAGTATAGCGATGGGGAAAAAACGACCGGTTAAAACCGACACCGGGATTTTTGTTCTGAATATCCGGTATTTTTTTGTATTTGTTTGGTCACGGAAATAACAGATATTTTTATTTTTACTGATAAGCAGTTATAAAACCTATATGTCAATGTGCCATTGGCGAGGGCACTCAAATTTCTGGTTTTCAAATGAAACTTTTTCTAACAACGAGTTCGGTAGGAATTTCTGTGGTTTCTGAAAGATTGGTATCGTCTTTTACTTTTCGAGGAAAGCAGCGATTGGTGGAGTGACTAAGTCTTCTGTCAATTACCTGTTTTACTCGATATTTTGAGTCTCTATGTCTTGAAAAGTATAATGTAAAAGTGAGAGGAAATGTTAGCATTTTTCAATCTTTGTTCGATGTGTACTTTTGTTGCTGAAATAATAGCAGTAAAAGAACCCGAAAATCGATTATTTCACAAGCAGGTTATTTTGAATAGTTTTAACGGTCAGGTTACACTGGAGATGGAAATAATCAGCATAATAGAAATCCTATTGTTTCAACCCTATGTGCCACTCTGTTCTTTGACATTTAGACTTGGTTCAAATGGCTCTGAGCACTATGAGACTTAACATCTGAGGTCATCAGTCACCTAGAGCTTAGAACTACTTAAACCTAACTAATCTAAGGACATCACACACATCCATGCCTGAGGCAGGATTCGAACCTGTGACCGTAGTGGTCGCGCGGTTCCGGACTGAAGCGCCTAGAACCGCTCGGCCACACCGGCCGGCCATTTGGACTTGTTTCACCACACTTTAAGCCTGTGTACAGCCTAACCACTATGCCGTACAACAAGTAATTCGGCATTGGTTGATGCAGCGTGATTCCCCTTCAAACGCAGAAAACGAATTACCACATGATATTCCACTCATCAAAGGGTTGTGCTGTTTGCGTTTGTCTCTGTAACGGTGCGCTACGCCGCTGTGGTGTGGGATTTCATTTTGTACCAGGACTGCAGACATGCACCTGCAAACAAACAGAAAAATTATTCGCGTAATTTTTTTATTTTTTGAGATGATTATTTCGAGTGTAAGTCGAAAGTTATCCGCAATGTTGACATAAATCTTGCATTATATGAACGCGTGATGTCTGTTCTTTCGGACATGTCTGAGCACCAGTCAAACGGGGTAGCGTTTGCGGGTAGACCCACATCCACAATCGTGGTGTATATAGTCACAGACGGTGCAGTATGGAACAGAGAAGACGCCTCTGCGGTGGAGGGCCATAAGAACAATGAATGCAGGTCAGGCTCAATGTGAATCGTTCTGTTGTTTCTGGAATGTGGCGGAATTTATAGAGAGCGAAACAGTATCCCGAAGACCAGGGCAGGGCCGACCATGTGTGATATCAAAAAGAGAGGACCGTTATTGGCCGTAAGGGCACGACGGTAACTCCTTAGTACTGCACGGCAACTGACATCTGACCTAGCAGCCTCCACTGGACGGCGGGGCCTGCTCGCTCTCCCTGTTTGAATCCCATAGAGCATGTCTAGGATGGATTAGGGAGACGGGTTGCATCAAGTCAGCATCCATCAGACTTGCGAGCAGCTCTGCAGGGAGAATGGGCGTTATTGCCTCAACATGAGACTGATGACATCACTACAGCATGCTCCGTTGTTGTCAGGCCTGTATTGCAGGCAGACGTGGTGACACCCCATGCTGAGCACATTAACCAGTTGTCAGAATGTGTGTATAAATCTGTTAAGTTGAAAAAAAAACAAAGAACATTTTTGTCTATCGTTATTCATGTTGCAGTTGTTTATGTTCTGTTTTCTTTACATTGTTTGTACTTTGCTATCACCTGTTTACATTTTTTTGGGGCGAAATAAACGCTACCTTGTAAAATTTCCGTATGTTGTTGGACGGCAGTGTATGTAAACTGCAGGTGGAGAGGGGAAGAAAGGAAAGGAATTGTTCATAAGTATCTCTGTCCTCGTTTATTTTATCGTTATGCTGTTGTGGTCCTAATTATTCCATTTGTCTTACTTTTGTTGCCGATAGACCATAGCGCTTCGATTAGAAGTGTGCATGAAAAAGGAACAACGAGCGGTGGTACGGATTTTGTGGTCGGTAGATGAATCGGGGGTCGCAATCCATAGAATATTTTCGACAGAATACTGGAACAGTGTCTTGCTGCAACGTAGTGTCTACGAATGGACTGCAAAATTCAGCCGGCCAGAGTGGCCGAGCGGTTCTAGACGCTACAGTCTGGAACAACGCGACCGCTACGGTCGCAGGTTCGAATCCTGCCTCGGGCATGGATGTGTGTGATGTCCTTAGGTTAGCTAGGTTTAAGTAGTTCTAAGTACTAGGGGACTGATGACCACAGCAGCTAAGTCCCATAGTGCTCAGAGCCATTTTTTTGCAAAATTTGAAAATAGTGGCACAAGCACTACGCTTGAGGAAGGAGGCGGGCGGCCATGCGTGGCCACAAACGATGGCAGCAATGAACGTGCACGTGGCATGGTTCTGATAGACAGAAGACCTGAGTGTTGACAAAGTGGCACATCGTCTGCAAATTAGTCATGGTTCTGTCTTCGAAATCATCCACAACAGACTTGGGTTTCATAAAGTCCATGCAAGATGGGTCCCGAATCAATTCGATTCACATTTCTGCTTAAACAAACGCGCTTGGACATCGCCCAAAAACATTTGGATCGCTACTGTAACGAAGGTGACGACTCCTTAAGCGAAATCGTCACTGGTGACGAAACATGGATCCGCCACTACGAGCCAGAGAGTAAAGGGCACAGTATAGAACGCAGACATTCACAGTCGCCCAGCAGGAAGAATTTCAAAGCACAGCCATCTACAGGAAAACTGATGCTTATCGTTTTGTGGGACGCAGAAGGCCCTGCACAGAACCATTATCAGGTGAGTGATACAAGACTAAACAGTGCCCCTTACAGTTACATGCTTGGTTCAAATGGCTCTGAGCACTATGGGACTCAACTTCTGAGGTCATTAGTCCCCTAGAACTTAGAACTAGTTAAACCTTACTAGCCTAAGGACATCACAAACATCCATGCCCGAGGCAGGATTCGAACCTGTGACCGTAGCGGTCTTGCGGTTCCAGACTGCAGCGCCTTTAACCGCACGGCCACTTCGGCCGGCGTTACATGCTTGCTGACAGGCTGAAGCCAGCACGTCTTGTCACGGTTCGCGGGGCTCCTCCCGTTGGAGGTTCTAGTGCACGATCGGGCAAGGGTGTGTGTGCTGTCCTTAGTGTACGTTAAAGTTAGATTAAGTAGTGTGTAAGCTTAGGGACCGATGACCTCTGCAGTTTGGTGCCATAGTACTTACCACAAATTTAATTTTTAAAGCCAGAAATGCAGAGCAAAGGCAGAGGACTACTGTCGGTAGATGTGGTGTTGTTGCACGACAATGATCGTCCACGTACCGCTGCCCAACTGCTGAAACACTCCGGAAACTTAAGTTTGAAATACGACACGACACAGCCAGGGAAATAGCACCACAGGCGCAAAGATGCGAGCTGGTGTCAGGGCCATAGAGACTCGCCACTTACGCGAGCTACACCAGCGTCATGGGCGGCGCTGAGGATACAGATATCGGCTTCGCCTCGGCCATTTGCTGGCCGAGTACAATCCGCCAATGACTGGACAACAACGGGCAGAAGCCTACTCGGAAGACAGAAGAGCAGCTCTTGCTCACTTGGTTATAGATCGTCGTCCAAAGCTGATTAGACAGGGAACGCCGTTTAGTGACCTCTCAGAAGTGAACAGGCAGTTGTAAATTGCATTTGCTATCTATTGTGAAGTTTATCTAAGATTTTATTCACTTAGCCATTGAGGGCATTTTTTTGTTATATTACATGCAGTCTTACAGACTTAATCATTAGAAGAGTCACAAAGATAAGTAAACCTATTTAACTCATTTGAGTGACTTTGTTACTAATTTGTTGGAGTGTTGTGGAACCTTTGTTCGCCTAACCTGTTACCTGACCCTGCGGCATAGATGCGTAATAGTGGCAGGGACAAACTGTCTTAGCGGTGTACTGCACCAGAGCCGTTTCACGAATTGACTAACTCGGCGTCTACAGCAATACCAACGAGGCTTTACAAAACTGGTGACGAGGGTGTGCAAAAAAGGGCTCATCCTCCGTATACTCCAGATCTTGCCCCTTCCAACTGCCATTTGTTTGGCCCAATCGAAGAGGCAGTAAGGGGCCGTCGATTCACCTCGGAAGAAGTGAAGGAAGCGGAGCATGCGTGGCTCGCTGCCCAGCCGAAAACCTTATTTTTCGAGGGCATCAGGTAGCTTGTGCAACGACGGACCAAGCACGTTGAAAAGCGAGGGGACTTTACTGGAAAACGATGTTAACATACGTGTCGTATCTGTATTGGAGGACGACGGTTCAATCCCGTCTCCGGCCAACCTGATTTAGGTTTCCCGTGATTTCCCTAAATCGCTTCAGGCAAATGCCGGGATGGTTCCTTTGAAAGGGCACGGCCGATTTCCTTCCCCATCCTCCCCTAACCCGAGCTTGCGCTCCGTCTCTAATGACCTCGTTGTCGACGGGACGTTAAACACTAATCTCCTCCTCCTCCTCCTCCTCCTCTGTATTGGAAGGAAAGGTATAATTAAATCGCGGATAATTTTTTAAATACGTTCGTAACAGTTCATCACTACCCTTCGTAGTCTTGTGAAATCGGACGAGTGTTTTTGAAGCATCCCGCGCTGCCGACAGTACCTGTCCCACAACACTCCCTGGCAGTACTAATGGTTAGCGTTCTCGGCGGTCAGAACAGGCGGCTTTTCCACTGGCTGCGTGCGAAGCGAACGAGAGGCGCCCGCACGCGAGGCCAACCTGTGCCAGTAACTGGAAATGTTTCGCGGCGTTACGTAAGGACTGGCGGGCTGGCAAACGTCACAGACGCGGAAGGCGGCGCCGCTCGCCGAAGGTGGCAACTGCCGGGGCTCGGGGCGCGGGAATGTGCGTCCACCGCGGACCGATCGGGTACTGCACTCGACGCACACTGAACCCCAAGTTCGCCTTAAAACTTCAAGTCCCTTGGTACAAGATGTACTGATAAGTCTCAGTAGTGCAAAGGTGCTGCGCCAGTTGATTCATGTACAATGGATTCCCGGTCATGTTACTATTAGGAGCAAAGAACGTGCAGACCAGCTATAGAAAATGCTACAGCTTTACTTCCAACTGGTACATCCCTACCAGACACTGATTTACCTAACATACTCGTCAGTCAAGCGAAATCGGAATGGTCAATGATAGTGGACAGGAACCGTAACATCAAAGGCACATCGTATTCGGCGGTACGGCTGAAAAATTTCACGTTGCCCTCGGTTTCTGATCTCGGCGCTCACGAGAATAGAAAAAAGTTACACAGATTTTTGTTTATTTCAAATTAGTTTTCGGCTTATTGGGCCATTTTCATGAAGATGGTTCAATAAGCCGAAACTAGTTTGAAACAAAGAAAAATCAGTAGAACAAACACAGTAGGTACTTGCTATTCAGTTTAAATTTGAAGTTGTTCTACCAAGAAGTAATGGAAGAACCCACACATTAGAAATAGTTCCGATAAACAGACTAAGAGCAGACCACACAAGTACTAGTAAAGCGAAGCAGTTGTTAAAATTAATACCCTCTGCTAGCTGTGATTCCTGCCTCGTCGAACAGGACATTGTACATATACTAATAGAATGCGATAAATACAATCATCCAAGAACAATTACGCCGCATATACCGCTTTATAACCAGTACTCCAGCATCGACAGCACGGCTCTGGCCCGCACTGACTGCTACCGTCATGCAGGAGCGTTTTCAGTTGCTGCTAGATAGAGTAATGGTTACTCCTTGCGTTTCCCTCTCACTTTTGATACGCATCGCCGGCCGGTGTGGCCTTGCGGTTCTAGCGCTTCAGTTTGGAACCGCGTGACCGCTACGGTCGCAGGTTCGAATCCTGCTTCGGGCATGGATGTGTGTGATGTCCTTAGGTTAGTTAGGTTTAATTAGTTCTAAGTTCTAGGCGACTGATGACCTCAGCAGTTAAGTCGCATAGTGCTCAGAGCCATTTGAACCATTTTTTGATACACATCGGCAACATAGATATCGCATTATATTAATTTGGGACAGCTCTGTCGTATGGACGCGTAAAATTCCGCTCTAAAATCATTTTATTTGCAACTTGAAATAAACAGACGCTTTCCGTCAACAGGATGTCGTATGAAAGATGAGATAAGCAGCATTTGTTTGAGCTGTCGCTACACATTGAAAAATCATATTTCTAATATCTGCTGAGTCAGAAAAGATGCGCCTGACTACTCTCCCGCTATATATAGTAAAAGCAAGGTAGATAATATAATATATGATGTACTTTGTTGACTAAATATTTCTCTCAATTGTTTGCTTATCTTCATACACACATCAAAAAACGTTTTGCATCACCTCGGTTCCGAGAGTTCCGGAACCTGTACAGAAAATTGGAATAGAGATCAACGTAAACATCATTTCCGCCCTTTTTGTTGCTCATGGCTCTGAGCGCTATGGGACTTAACATCTGAGGTCATCAGTCCCCTAGAACATAGAACTACTTAAACCTAGGTAACCTAAGGACTTCACACACATCCATGCCCGAGGCAGGATTCGAACCTGCGACCGCAGCAGTCGCGCGGTTCCGGACAAGCAACTAGAACCGCTCGGCCACCGCGGCCGACTATTGCTCATGAAAACCACACATTGCATGTTGTAGCACCATACAGCGAGAACTTCAGAGGTGGTGGTGCAGATTGCTGTACCTACCGGTACCTCTAGTACGGCACGTCCTCTTACATTGATGCATGCCTGTGTTCGTAGTGGCATACTATGCACAAGTTCATCAAGGCACTGTTGGTCCAGATTGTCCCACTCCGCAACGGCGATTTCGCGTAGATCCTTCAGAGTGGTCGGCGGGTCACGTCGTCCATAAACAGCCCTTTTCAATCCAACCCAGGCATGTTCGATAGGGTTCATGTCTGGAGAACACGCTGGCCACTCCAGTCGAGTTATGTCGTTATTCTTAAGGACGCCACTCACAAGATGTGCACGATGGGGGCGCGAGTTGTCGTCCATGAAGATGAATGCCTCGCCAATATGCTGCCGATATGGTTGCACTATCGGTCGGAGGATGCCATTCACGTATCGTACAGCTGTTACGGCGCCTTCCATCACCATCAGTGGCGGACGTCGGCTTCACATAATGCCACCCCAAAACAGCAGGGAATCTCCACCTTGCTGCATTCGCAGGACAGTGTGTTTAAGGCGTTCAGCCTCACCGGATTGCCTCCAAACACTTCTCCGACCATTGTCTGGTTGATGGCATATGCGACACTCATCGGTGAAGAGAGCGTGATGCCAATTTTGAGCGGTCCATTCGGCATGTTGTTGGGCCCATCTGTACCGCGCTGCATGGTGTCGTGGTTGCAAAGATGGACCACGCCATGGACGTCGGGAGTGAAGTTGCGCATCATGCAGCCTATTGCGCACAGTTTGGGTTGTAATACGACGTCCTGTGGCTGCACGAAATGCACTATTCAACATGGTGGCGTTGCTGTCAGGGTTCCTCCGAGCCATAATCCGTAGATAGCGGTCATCCACTGCAGTAGTAGCCCTTGGGCGGCCTGAGCGAGGCATGTCATCCGTAGTTCCTGTCTCTCTGTATCTCCTCCATGTCTGAACAACATCGCTTTGGTTCACTCCGAAACGCCTGGAAACTTCCCTTGTTGAGAGCCCTTCCTGGCGGTAACAATGCGGACGCGATCGAACCGCAGTATTGACCGTATAGGCACGGTTGAACTACAGACAACACGAGCCGTGTACCTCCTTCATGGTGGAATGACTGGAACTGATCGGCTATCGGACACCCTCCGTGTAATAGGCGCTGCTCCCGCATGGTTGTTTACTTCTTTGGGCGGGTTTAGTGACACCTCTGAACAATCAAAGGGACTGTGTCTGTGATACAATATCCACAGTCAATATCTATCTTCAGTTCTGGGAACCGAGTTAAAGCAAAACAATTTTTGATGTGTGTACAATTTGGTTACGTAATACATTGTGTTTTGTGTATTCTAATCAAATCAGACAAAAACCTATTTCGTTGGTTATATAACATAATTGCATCTGGTGAAATTGGCTTTACCTGAAACCAGTAATCAAATAAAGGAATAGTTCGCTTTAAAGTTATAACGTGTTATCCGAAAGGTTGCAAGTTCGAGTTCCAACGAACTTGAGCTATTGCTTGAGCAGAAATTGTCATTATTTACGAGTTATCAGAGAATAGACTCCGTGGTACTGGAGGGAGCATTAGAGAGTAAAAACTGTGCGGTAGAACAGAGACTGGAATACATCCAACAAATAATTGAGGGTGTGGGTTGCAAGCCGTACTCTGAGATGAAGAGGTTAGAGGAGGAGAGGAATTCGTGGTGGGCCGCATCAAACCAGTCAGAAGACTGATCACTCAACACAAAAAAAAATCCTAATTATATATTGCAGCTATATTTGAGAAAAGACTGCTCGTGTTACTACGCAAGGATCGCAGTAAGTTGACCTTCATACGACGAATCGCTGCCAACGGCAGCTGATTATTTCTCTCATTTTCCACATTTTCCCGTCCGAACACCTCACCCTGCCTGCTTTCGCGAGCGATACTCATTTATTGCTGGAATTTGCGTTTTTCTACACGTTTTGCTGTCCTCGTCGTTACACGCTGTTGAACTGAATATTGCGCTAGATTAGTCTGGGTGCACTCTATCGAATTGGTACATTAAACTTCAATGTGAGAAACATTTCATTTGTAACGAGTAATAAACCGGCGCTATCCATTGAAACTGGTCGTCGCATGAAACACGTGACGAGCAGCATTTTTTTGGGATTATTCCGTCTACGCACAGTAAAAACGATTTTGCAAAAATTTTCAGCCCAAAGACTGGATGCTGCAGCTCTCCACACTAGCCTGTTCTGTTCAAGCCTCTTCATCTCTGTGTAAACAGTGCAAACTACGTCCATGCCAGCACGCCTTTATCTCCCTCTGCAATTCTTATCCCCCCTTTCTTATTTTTACAGTTATCTCCATTGCTGAATTGGCGTTTACTTGATGCTTCACGATCCACGATGAATCCTATCAACAGATCCGTTCTTTTAGTCAAATTGTGCCTTAATTTCTTTTCTACGCAATTAGATCCAGTTCCTCCTCGTTACCCAACTGTTCTTCAGGACTCAAGTGTAGCACAGTACTGCAAAAGCTCCTGTTCTGTTCTGGTCTTTTCTGCTTATCGTCCACGTCTCGCTTTCATTCGATGCTACACTCCAGACAAATACTTTAGGGAAAGGCTGAAGACGGAAAGTCATGTTAAACATTATGCACTACGGGACTCAACATCTGTGGTCATCAGTCCCCTAGAACTTAGAACTACTTAAACCTAACTAACCTAAGGACATCACACACATCCATGCCCGAAGCAGGATTCGAACCTGCCACCGTAGCAGTCGCGCGGTTCCGGACTGAGCGGCTAGAAACGCGAGACCACCGCGGCCGGCCAAAGATTTGAGAAAATATTATTATTTTACTAAACAAGATTCTATAGTGGATAATGTATTTGAATACAAGAGACGAAATTTGTACTCCATATTGTGCGATCAAAGGATTTAGGGGAACAAATTATATTTACAGACAGATTCTAGAGAAAGTGTGTATTTTGACTATATCCGCTCATTGCCATTACTACGAGATGTCAAATGAAGTCTCGACACCTAGACGAGTCAATGGCACTGTGCAACACAACTATAAGATCACTTTTTCTAAACCCTAAAACTGTCTCCCACTGCGAAGCATCAGAGTGAAATTTGCCTCAAAGGTACCTAAAATAGTCTTCTGCAACGGTGCAAAAGTGTGGCGTCCTGCGACGTCACCCACTGGCTCGATGACCTTCAAACAGCAAGGTGCCGACACAAGCGAAGAAAAGGCCAGAAATCATAAGTTCCTGACGGTGTAAGGTGGGTTGAGGATGTCACATTGGTACCAGATTTCACCACGATTGTGCCCAGCGCCACCGTCGACGTGACACACGGTGGGAAGATTGTCTTAGCCCATATTACCCTCAGTTCACCTCTTCTTTTGACGGCTCGGCGATGGAGGTCAGAGCAGCGACACCCAGCGTTGAAATCACACGGGTTTCTTAAGTGTGACCGAAAAAAAAAAAAACATTTCAGACGCACCGCCGCCAGGATTCGACACGGAAAGTCCTCAGGGGCGCACATAAAGGGCGTCAAATAAAATACCCGTCGGCCGCGGTGGCCGAGTGGTTCTAGGCGCTTTAGTGTGGAACCGCGCGACTGCTACGGTCGCAGGTTCGAATCCTGCCTCGGGCATGGATGTGTGTGATGTCCTTAGGTTAGTTAGGTTTAAGTAGTTCTAACAAGGGAACATCCCCATCGCACCCCCCTCAGATTTAGTTATAAGTTGGCACAGTGGATAGGCCTTGAAAAACTGAACACAGATCGATCGAGAAAACAGGAAGAAGTTGTGTGGAACTATGAAAAAATAAGCAAAATATACAAACTGGGTCGTCCATGTGTAATATAGGCAATGTTAAGGGCAGTGTGAGACGAGGAGCGCCGTGGTCCCGTGGTTAGTGTGAACAGCTGCAGAATGAGAGGTCTTCACCAAAACGACGATGTCACCGCAAAGTCCTCCACCAGGGGAAGCAGTGACAAACCGAAAAAACAACACAGTACAGACGACGAACAGACACAAACGACGAAAACGGTAAACAAACCCGCAAAGAAAAACAAGAAAAGACGCAGCTCCAACTCGTCACAGGACCGAAGAGAAAACAGCCAGAGAGATGTCCGCATGGACACAGACTACAGCACCGACTGATAAACTAAATGAGCAGGCAGGCAAATACAATCTATAAAGTTGTCACAGTTAACATAAATAGAATGAGCACATCTTTAAAAATTCGAGCCCTCGCAGACTTCCTACGCCATAGAAGAACAGACGTTGCACTATTGCAAGAAGTGGTTACGACTAAAATAAACCAGATACCAGGATATGCGGCAATCACAAATATAGACCCAGAATCCCAATGCGGTACGGCAATAATGGTACGGAACGGGATCGACTTTGGCGGGACTAAAATGTTGTCAAGCGGCCGAGGGATAGCGCTAAGCATAGAAAAGACGCTCTTTATCAACATATACGCACCTTCTGGCACAGACAACAAGCGAGCAAGAAGCACCTTCTATAATGAAGAAGTAGCCGAACTGCTGATGCAGAACAATAACAACATCATCATTGGAGGAGATTTTAACTGTGTCGCCGCAGCTGAAGACCAAATACCTGTAGCAAACATGTGCCCAGAACTGCAAGAACTGATCCGACGACTGAAAATAGAAGATTCGTGGCGCCTTCTCCATCCAACACACACTGAATTTACATACCACCACAAAAATGCTATAAAGCAGACTGGACCGTATATATATCAGTAGAGCAGCAACTAAAAATGTTGCGCACGTCGAAGTATATCCTGTCATCTTTTCGGACCACTGCAGCTACGAATGCAGCCTGCATCTCCAAAAAGGAAAGAACGTCAGCAAAAGAAGCACGTGGAAGCTAAATACGGAACACCTGCAGGACGCGGAACTGCGCAAGCAAATAGTGGAAATGTGGCAAGAATTCCTGGCACAGCGCGCACGCTACAGCAGCACGACCGAGTGGTGGCTGGCACGAGCGAAGCCGACAATGCGCAGCCTGTTGATAAGATACAGCGCGGAAAAGTCATTCTGGAGGCCAACCACGGCCGAATTCTACCAGCAGTGCCTGAAAGACGCACTCGGCGCACCAGCAGACGACCAGCAATACCTGCCGCGAGTGAGGAGAATCAAGGCAAAACTCCTTCAAATAAAGAAACAGCAAATAAGAGGCGTCCTCACAAGAAGTAAAACATATGGCGATGTGGATGAAGAGCCACTCACCATGCACCACCTAAATAGGGAAAGGGAGAGAGGCGCAGGAAAGTGCGTAAATGAGCTTCAGGACAAGCAAGGGAAGACGCTCACGACGAAAACGGAGTTAACAAAACACATCGAGGACTATTTCCGAGACATGTTCCGTCGAGAAGCGACAGACGACGCGGCAACTGCTGAAATCCTCCAGCAGACGAGGAGCGTGCTCACAGACGCAGACAGGGCGTTGCTGACAGAAAATGTCGACGTGGATGACATCAAAGAAACGATGAGGACCAGCGCAAGAGGAAGAGCACCCGGCGCCGACGGCATCCCGCTCGAGTTCTACCTCGCATATTGGGACGTGCTAGGAGAGCAATTCACGGAAATGGTGAACGAGATACTCGATGGGGCGGAAATTCCACCTGGGCTGACCGAAGGGACCATAACACTCATCCCTAAGAAGAGAGCCGCCCGCCGCATTGAAGAGTTTCGTCCGATTACGCTACTCAACGCCGACTATAAAATAATAGCGAAATGCATCGCAAACAACCTGAAATCGGCGATGAGGAAAGTCATCAGTCCGTGGCAAACATGTGCGGTACCAGGGAAAAATATATTTGACGCCACATGCACCTACAGGGACATAATGGCACAGGCAGCCACCACCAGAAGCGCAGGTGCCATAATTTCGGTGGACTTCAACAAAGCCTTCGACAGGATCGACCACAAATAGCTCGTAGAGACACTAAATAGACTCGGGTTTGGGCAAAAATTCATCGCAATCATCCATAAGATAGTAATTACTGCAAGATCGACAGTAATAATCAATAGTTGGGAAACAAAACTGATAAAACTGGACAGATCCGTGAGGCAAGGCTGTCCATTGTCAATGGCTCTATTCGCTATAGCACTGGACCCACTGCTGCGGAAACTCACAAACGACATCAGAGGCTTCTCCGTAGGAGGCAAAGCAGTAGCATGTATAGCCTACGCTGACGACCTAGGCATCTTTATTGAAGACTAGGAAGATATTGGGAGAGTAGAAACCGTCATGAATACATTCCAAAAAGCGTCAGGCGCCCAAACCAACCCCAGAAAAACAGTGCTACTGCCGATAGGGAATCAACGACTCAAACCAGACAGCCAATGGTATAAAATAGCAGAAAGCCATAAAGTTCTTGGAATATATACACAGTCTTGTCCACTTAGAATGGCCGCATACAACTGGAGGGACGTGCTACACACCATAAGAGGTCTCTCCAGACAGCACGCGAACCGGAAGCTAACAATCCACCAGAAAACAGAACTGATAAACACGACGATCCTGTCGAAAGCTTGGTACCTGGCGCAAATCTTAAGCATCCCGACAGAAATTGCGCGAGCACTAACGAGCGCAGTGTACTACCTGTTGTGGCGTCGAAATATATTCAAAGTGGCGCAAGCAACGTGCTCGCTGCCAACAAAAGAAGGGGGACTAGGTCTAGTTGATATAAAAACCAAATGTGCAGCCCTTCTACTGAAACGAAAGCTCGCCATCCAGGACAAAAACCCTGACAGCGTCACAGCCAAGATAATTGGAAGATACAAGCCCGCATCACAAGAAGCGCCGGTCGACACCAGACACATTCCCTGCAGAATGCGACACGTCAGGCTGCACTACGCCAACAAAAGTTACGTTCTGGACACCGTGGCGAACCCCAGCCACAGAACAGCCAAGAGAATATACTGGGCCCTCAGGGGGAAGCCGGCAAAAAACAAAATTGAACAAAAACTCCCGCAATACAATTGGAAACAAATGTGGGGGAACGTCTCAGAAAACGTGTTACCTAAACATGCGAAGGAGACATGGTACAAAATAATTAACAGAACGGTACCAACCAACCAAAGACTGGCGGAGATAAAACTCGTCGCAAGTGACAAGTGTGAAGTATGTGGCATGACCGACACCCTCGAGCACCGATTCACGTGCGGGAATGCCATCAACATCTGGGAAGCGTGCCAGCAGATGGTGGCCCACATCAACAGAACGGCGCCGGGAAGCATCACAGTGGAAGCAATCACCGCCCCCAGACTGCAACCCATTTCCACGACCCAAGCGACTGGCGACTCTCTGGATCCTCGCCATGACGGCACACGCCATCGTAGCGCGGAGGCAGACCGACCGGCTGGCCTTCCTGATGGACCTCTGGGAGGAGAACAAGACGGCCCAGCAGCACAGGCGATACCACGAGAACTTCAAAAACTTCCTGCAGATTCCACTGCAGACAGCAATCGCCAGAGTCCTCCCCAGCCTGTGACCCTCAGCACCGCCACCAGCCACCTCACCACACTCACCACAAGAATAACGTGTGCAGTGATAGTGAACAAGTGCAACACAAAAGATAAAGAGCTTTCTCTTCTCGCATCAAATAGTGAAGTATAGTAGTATAAAGTGTTTCTTCCTAGTGGAATCAGTGACACAAAGTGCTCCTTAGTGGAAAGTGCCAACTACTCATTATTATTAGATATTTTGATTTCCTTTACTTTGTGCCTATAAAATTCTATTGATTACTCACACTATCCTTTCTGCTTCTCTTATGTAATATGACAAAATTTTCTCTCTTCTTCAATTAGGTGTATTCTGTAGTATATGTAAAAAAAAAAAAAGTTTCTTCCACTTCTGCTCCACCTATCATGGTGACGTTCCTTCATACTGTCCCACTAAACAGTGTAACTAGAGGAAGAGATCAAACCAGAATACACAATGTGCCTGTTCATCACAAGTGCATCACATACAGAAACATAAACTCAAATCAATGCAACGATGCCAAATATAAACTGTTATGCCTGTCCTGCAATGTCTACCCCCCTCAAAAAAAAAGAAAAAAAAAAAAAAAAAGACGACAAATGGCCATGTAAAAGGGTTTAAGGAACAAACAATAAGAGAAAAACGAAAAAGGAAAATATAAAAACGAAATCATATAAAATGACAATAATATTAACCATCACTAGGATAATAGATTAATAGAATAAATTTTTTTTTAAATGTATCGTTGTTAAAATATTTAAATAAATATATATGGTTACAAAAAAAAAAGTTCAAATCTTCCCTCGACCGAAAATTTTAACTTTTTATTTTCAGTTTATGTGAAAAACTCTTATGTTTTGGAGTGATTATTACATCCACAAGAAAACCTAAATCGGGCAAGGTAGAAGAATCTTTTCACCCATTCGCCAAGTGTACCAGTTAGGTGGGTCGACAACATATTCCTGTCATGTGACGCACATGCTGTCACCAGTGTCGTATACAAAATATCAGGCGTGTTTTCCTGTGGAGGAATCGGTTGACCTATGACCTTGCGATCAAATGTTTTCGGTTCCCATTGGAGAGGCACGTCTTTTCCTCAACTAATCACGCGGTTTTGCGGTGCGGTCGCAAAACACAGACACTAAACTTATTACAGTGAACAGAGACGTCAATGAACGAACGGACAGATCAAAACTTTGCGAAAATAAAGAAAGCAAAATTTTCAGTCGAGGGTAGGTTTGAACCAAGGACCTCTCGTTCCGCAGCTGTTCGCGCTAACCACGGGACCACGGCGCTCCTCGCTTCACATTCCCCTTAATATTGCCTATCTTACGCATGGACGACCCAGTTTGTATATTTTGCTTATTTTTTCATAGTTCCACACAACTTCTTCCTGTTTTCTCGATTGATCTGTGTTCAGTTTTTCAAGGCCTATCCACTGTGCCAACTTATAACTAAATCTGAGGGGGGTGCGATGGGGATGTTCCCTTGTAAGTTCTAGGGGACTGATGACCTTAGATGTTAAGTCCCATAGTGCTCAGAGCCATATGAACCATTTTTTAAAAAATAACCATACAACGAAACATCATCGATATGGGCTTTCGGGGCCGAAGGCCCACTCATGAACCCTTGCTGACTGCAGGACACAAAGCTTTACGCCTCGTCTGGGCCCGTCAACACCGACATTGGACTGTTGGTGACTAGAAAGATGTTGCCTTGTCGGACTAGTCTCGTTTCAAATTGCATCGAGCGGATGGACGTGCACGGGTATGGAGACAACCTCACGAATCCGTCGACCTTGCATGTCAGCAGTGGACTCTTCAAGCTGGTGGAGGCTCTGTAATGCTGTGGGGCGTGAGCAGTTGGAGTGGTATGGCACCCTTGATACGTATAGATATGACTCTGACAGGTGACACGTACGTAAGCAACCTCTCTGATCACCTGCATCCATTAATGCCCATTGTGCATTCCGACGGGAAATTCCGGCGGGGCAATGTGACACCTCACACGTCCAAAATTGCTACAGAGTGGCCCCAGGAACACTATTCCGAGTTTAAACACTTCCGCTGGCCACCAAACTCCCCAGACATGAACTTTATTGAGCATATCTGGGATGCCTTGCAACGTGCTAGTCGGAAGAGATCTCCACCCTCTGGTACTGTTACGGACTTATGAACAGCCCTGCAGGATTCATGGTGTCAGTTCCCTCCAGCACTGCTTCAGACATTCGTTGAGTCCATGCCACCTTGTGTAGCGGCTCTTCTTCGTGCTCACGGGGGCCCCACGCGATATTAGGCAGGTGTACCAGTTTCCTTGGCTTTTCAGTGTACAATGCTTTTTTTCTATCTAACCGAACTTGTTTCGACACTCATTTGCCATCTTCTGAGGCTCTCGATTTGTTTGTCCATAAACACTATAAAAAGTTCTTTGTATAGCAGTTAACGTTTCTTTAAACTTTTTTGTAAGAAAAACGAGTTTCGTTCATTCAGTATTTAGTATTATTTTCGACTCACAAGACTTTCATTCTTTTATTGTCAGTTCTATCTTTATTAATGAAGCTTTGTGAGAGACATTCCCTCTGGAATGGTGCGACATATGCAACAAAACTCTCTCTGAGACAGTATGCAGCTGGAAAAAATCACATTTCCGTTGTTGCTAGCATCCTCGGCGCTAGTCAATCTTCAGGGCCTCATATTTACGAGTATCACTGAGCACGTATGGCCCTACTGCCTTTGCTGTCAGGTAAAAAAGGTTCGCAGTGATAACAAAAAATTCTCATTAATTTTCCTTCAAGGTCGGTGACTTTTGTCTATTCAGCCAGAAATGCTTATTTTGTTATTGTATTCGTAACAGGCCTAGTAGTACGACTACACGAGTCTCTTAACCGATTTCGAGGAGCCCTCATGCATTCGTCGCAGAGAGCTTCACGGCTGCGATAAGTGTGAAACACCATACCCAGTTGGCAGGTATAGCGTAGGAGTTACCGATAACGCTACATACCCTAGGAACAGTACATTACACGGTGTACTTCATAAAAGCAATCTGTGACGCTTGTAAAGCTGTTTCTGCAAACCAGACAATAATAATATCGGCACGTGTTAACTACACTTAAGCCTAAGTCCGAAAGCAGGGTCGTCAAAGAAGTATATCACTTAGCACTTTCATTACGTTCACCAGCATTAACCAGGACAGAACTGAACTCCTGCTATTTTTACATAAATCGAATATTTGATAATATACAAACATTTCGAGAATAAGACATTTCAAGAACCTTCGAGAACCTATAAATACTACTAAATATTTGTGGAGATCGGGTTTTAAGTGGCGACCCACAACATGCCAGCCAGTGACGCTATTCGCTAAGTCTAACTATATGCAGTAAAACTGGCTGCAATATTCTGTAATGATAAGAAATAATCACGATAAGATGATGTCTAGTTGTGACTGGACATGTTTCTGAGTTTTAAAGGTTTTCTAAACTGATGTTTCTTATGAATTTAACATTTATTGCTGTAAAAGTATCGAATGTCTCCAGTTACAGGACACACAGTACACCAGAGAACGTGGTCTGCAATGGAAATAAGACCAAGTCTCGATTCGAAAACAGTAAACTGAATCATGGTTGAATATCAGGTGCGGTTTCTAAGTAGTTTACAAAGGTGTGGAGCAAACACATCAAATATGATTATTACGTAGTAAAAATGTTTTTCTGTCTGAAAAACTGATGGAACACGTAGTGAGACAGCTGCAGATTGGGTGGATAGGTCTGCCAAAAATACCAGGCGCTGGGAAGCAGAGGCCGCGCGGTATGAGGTGAAGGCCGGGAAGAATGGTATTTTTATACGGAAAGTTCCACCAGGGAGAGGCGCGTGACAAGAGGCGCTTATAGAACCGTCACGCAGGTCTGGAGCGTTTCTAAAGCTAAACACACGAGGAAATGAAGCAGTGTGACAGTTCTCACACTGGCGTAATGTACGAGGCTCATTCAATAAATAACGCAACACATTTTTTTTTTCCCGAAAGCAGCCTGGTTTCGCTTATGATTCTAATACGCCATATTATTTCTCACTCTTTTGGTTACAAAACCCTATTTGTCGACATAATCACATTTAAATGTGACGGCCTTACGCTACCTTACTACGAGGGCCTGCCCGCATAGTACCACTCTACTGATCAATAACCTCCGTGTCACCCACGTGCTTCTTCCCGTAGAGTGCATCTTTGATTGGGCTCTTTCGCCGGCGGGCGTGGCCGAGCGGTTCTAGGCGCTTCAGTCTGGAACAACGCGACCGCTATGGTCGCAGGTTCGAATCCTGCCTCGGTCATGGATGTGTGTGATGTCCTTAGGTTAGTTAGGTTTAAGTAGTTCTAAGTTCTAGGGGACTGATGACCTCAGATGTTAAGTCCCATAGTGTTCAGAGCCATTTGAAACATTTTTGATTGGGCTCTTTCATTGGGCCAAACAGACGGAAGTCCGAACGTGCGAGATCTGGGCTGTAGGGTGGCTGAGGAAAATAGCCCAATGAAGTATTGTGAACTATCGGGTGTGCAGACTTGTGTGAGGTCTTGCGTTATCGTAGACAAGAAGTTCATTTTCATTTTTGTGTCGACGAACACGCTGAAGTGGTTTCTTTAATTTCCTGAGGATAGCACAGTTCACTTCAGAGTTGACCGTTGCTCCATTAGGGAGGAGACCAAACAGAATAACCCCTTCAGAGTGCCAGAAGGCCGTCGCCACGACTTCACCGGCCAAGGACACTAGTCAGAGAAGTGGTGTGGCGCCACTATATGAATTGCACTTTTGTTTCCGGTTCGAAATGATTAACCCATGTTTCATCGCCTGTGACGATGTTTCGACAGAAAACTGTCTCGACAAGCCTCGTAACACGCAAGCAATTCCGCACAGATCCTCCTTCGTTGTTCCTTACGGTCTTCCGTTATGCGGCGAGGAACCCGACGGGCACACATCTTTGAACGCCCCAGCTGGTGGCCGAGTGTGTCAGCACTGCCAACAGAGACGTCCAGTTGAGAGCGACGGATTGGATTGTGATCCGTCGATCACCTCCAGTGAGAAAAAATGAAATGAAATGATAGTGAGGCATTGATGGCCAGGAGGCCTCCTTCGAGGAAGTTCGATCGCCGGGTTGTAAGTCTTATTTCAGGTGACGCGACGTTTGGCGACTCGCGGGTCGGTGATAATGAGATGATGGTAAGGACAATACAACACCCAGTCACGAGCGGAGAAAAATCTACAACCCGGCTGGGAATCAGACCCGAGCCCACTGCATGGTAGGAAAATACGTTACCACTCTGTTAAGCAGGCAGACACCTCGAATGAGAGTGTCCGCACGTCCCAACATTGCAAGAGTCCCAGCTGTGTGCGGCCGGCAGGGGCGCGAGAGATCGGACAGGTTTGCGCGACCTTGTTGCCATGATGACGGACGCCTCGCCCAACGACTCACCGTACTTTTGTTCATTCCCAGGTATCCGTAGACATTCTGGAAGCACCTATGAATATCGGCGATGCTCTGGGTTCCACCAAAAGAAATTCGATGACAGCACTGTGCTTGGAACGCACCTCCATTTTGGAGGCTACATATAGCGCCATCACCTATCGGAGCTTCATGAAACTATGAGGGCTGAAGCGGGAATATTCCACAGTGTTTCAATTTTCACATAATTCTGCTGCCTGTACTGGGATTTCAATATTTCGGCATCAAAATAAGTTTTACAAATTTTTCAGATACCAACCTGACATGTGTACGAACCTAAGTATTACAATAGACATTCATGTTCTTCCAGAACTGCACATCAGAAATGATATTTTAATGATTCGAAGAACGTTAGACAAATTGAATTCACCTAAAAGAGATCTACGTCGTAAATAACTGCATGTATCACTTGATATACACTTTCTCTGTTAGATATTGATTCAGTCTTCCGTTTATTCTTTCACACACCACTTTCTGTAAATCCCATTATGAAGGAGAATCTTCAGGGATGTGGAAAGAGTAAAGTTATAAATTAACAGACAGAGTCAATCATTGCTGACTAATTCTGTAAAGTTACTGACAACAATAAGAGTATTTCACCCTGAAAATTCTCGGAAATATTTCTGGATTACTTTATGTACGTATATACCATCAGAGAAACCCCGTGTTGCCCTGGTGCACTCCAAGACAAAAAACGACGTACCACAAAGGAAATTCCGAAAAGGACGGAACCCAGGATGTGACGTACACAACAGACAAACAAATGATTACAATTTCAGGAAAATTAGATGATTTATTCAGGAGAAAGAACTTCACAAATAGACCAGTCAGTAACGTGTTGGTCCACCTATGGCCTTATGCATGAAGTTATTCGGCTTGACGTCTATTGATAGAATTGCTGGATGTCTTCCTGAGGAATATCGTGCCGAATTCTGTCCAATTGGCGCGTTAGGTCGTCAAAATCCATAGCTGGTTGGGGGACCTTGCCCATAATGCTCCAAACGATCCCAGTTGGGAAGAGATAAGCCGACTTCGCTGACCAAATTAGGATTTGACAAACACGAAGCCAAGCAGTAAAAAGTCTCGCAGTGTGAGGGCGGGAATTACCTTACAGAAATGTAAGCCCAGGATGGGCTTGCCATCAAGGACAAGTAAACGGGGCGTAGAATATGGTCGATGTATCGTTGTGCTACAAGGGTGACACGGATGACAACCAAAGGGGTCCTGCTGTGAAATGAAGTGGCACCCCAGACCATCACTCCCGGTTGACGGGCCGTATGGCGGGCGACAATCAAATTGGTGTCCCATTTCTGTCCGAGGCGTCCCCAGACATGACTTCGCTGATCATAGAAGCTCAGTTCGAAGCGGGACTCAGCACTGAAGACAATTCTACTCCAGTCAATGAGACTCCAGGCCGAAAACGCGTCTGGAGACACATCGAACAGCATTAAAAGTATTCCAAGTCAATTAAATATAGAAAATAAATACAATCGAGTCTTTTTCGAATATTTTTAAGTCATCCCTTCTTGTCCACCCCTCACCCCTAGTGGTAATGGGGGATCTTACTTTTACTCTATTTTTATACAAATAATAGTCATGTACCTAACAGATTTGGATGAAATTGCTTCAAGTGCTGTGTCATCTTCAGTGTCATCCCTCTTTTCGGTCCCACCTCCATGGGATGTGGGTGGCACTTAACCCCACATTGCTTCTTTCCACATGGCAAGTTACCAGTAGGCCCCTGATTCTTTAAAGAATCGAACTTCTAATTGCTTTGCAAATGAGGTAATGTGTTAATATTTGACCTTAAGCATGTTAGTGAGAACAACTTTCGAAAAGGTAAAATGATGATGATGAGCTCCCATACTGCGAGGAGCATAGGGGACAATGCGAGAGACCCGCACCGCTGTACTAGGCAAGGTCCTACTGGAGGTGGTTTGCCATTGCCTTCCTCCGACCGTAATGGGATCGAATGACACCCAGTCATCTCGAGGCAGGAAAAATCTCTAACCCCGCCGGGAATCGAACCCGGGATCCCGTGCTCGGGAAGCGAGAACGCTACCGCAAGACCACGAGCTGCAGATTGAAAAGGTCTAGAAAATGTGTTTAAAGTTTGTTGTAAGTCGTTAAGTGCCCTCATTCTCAAAAACAGGATGAGAGATGTATGGGTACTCGCACTCGGTGCATTAACTTCTTTTTCACCCCCAACCCCAGCCCTTTGAGGTGCAGCTGCGGCGCTTCTTTCCAGATAACACATGATATGCATACCAAGCTTCGCTGAAGTAGATCCAGTGGTTTAGAAAATGTTGAACGTACCTACATACATCCATACATTTTTATAATATGTAGAGTTTAGGAGAAAAACATTTATTAATTTTTTTGGAAACAGCCGCTACTCCCTCTCTTATACTACTTAGCTGCGGATCTGATATGATACTTCTCACACACACACTCTCTCTCTCTCTCTCTCTCTCACACACACACACACACACACACACACACACACACACACACACACACACCACTACTAGCTATCTTCGTTGCTACATAGTTATGCGTGTTGCGACATTTACTCAAAAGGCTAAGAAGAAGATAATGGGAGACGTCAAGGGAAGGAATTTATAATCCATCCCGCCGGGAACGACAGTATACTAAAGATAAGAGACCACATCGCTGACTGAGCTAGTTCCCAGTCACTAGTAAAGATAGAGGCACTTTCCTGCTCAGCTCCATGTCCTTACATGATGAATGTAGGACGAAGTGTAGTGTCATGGTAACCGCAAATGAAAAACAGGTCTGTGCTAATGATTTTTGCAACATCTCATTAAGTATAGACCAAAAGGTCAAGTAATCGTGAGCTCAGAAAAAGAATTACTAAAAAAACAGACAAAACCGCCTAAGTAAAACAACGAGTGAAGAACAGTGACTAACTTACCCACACTCAGGGCTGATCTTGAAACGGCAGCGGATACCCTACAGGAACCATAGGAAGAATCTTAAGGAAATATAACTCATCCACGAAATAAGTGCCTTACAAGGCGCTTGTTCGGCCGATTTTTGAGTATTGTTCATCAATCTGGGATTCTTACCAGTTAGGACTGATGGAAGGGAGCGAGAGAGAGAGAGAAAGAGGGAGACAGAGAAGATCTAACGAAGAGTGACGCGTTTCGTCAGGGAATCATTTTGTTGGCTCGAGAGTGTCACAGAGATGCTCAACAAACTCCAATGGCAGACGCTACGAGAGAGGCGTTCGGCATCGCAGAGAGGTTTACTATTGAAATTTCGAGAGAGCACTTTCCGTAAAGAGTCGTACAACATGTTACTTCCTCCCACATACATCTCGCGAAACAGCCACGAGAACATTCGAGAAATTACAGCCGATACAAAGGCTTAGCCGGCCGGTGTGGCCGTGCGGTTCTAGGCGCTTCAGTCTGAACCGCGTGACCGCTACGGTCGCAGGTTCGAATCCTGCCTCGGGCATAGATGTGTGTGATGTCCATAGGTTAGTTAAGTTTAATTAGTTCTAAGTTCTAGGGGACTGATGACCACAGGTGTTAAGTCCCGTAATGCTCAGAGCCATTTGAACCATTTTTGAACAAAGGCTTGCCGACAATCATTCTTCCCATACGACATTGGCGAATGGAACAGGGAAGGGGGGATCAGTTAATGGCGACAGAAGTGCCCTCAGCCAGACACTGTCAGGCGACTTGCGGATTATTGATGTAGGTGTGATGTAGATTCGAGTGTGCAAAATAATGTTTTTGAACATATTTGATACATTGCACAAGACTGGTTTCACAAAGAACATCAAAATATTGTGACCTTTGATCACAGAGGAAAACTGAAACATATAACAAAATACCCAAAGCAGTAACTGAGTCCGCGAAATCTCAAATTTAAAAAGATCCACAGTATGAGAGTCACTATTCCAGATAAATGACACGATACATTGGTCCTTAGCTTTAACGTTTAAACTACACTCCAGGAAAAAAAATTTAGTATACCCTTTTTAGAGGTTTCCATTTCACTGAAGATTTACTGTTACGATAGTGCATATGGATTATATGAGATGATTACATCTAAAAACCAACTGCACAAGCGGTTTTGAGGTACCAGGTATCAACCCAGGCTGAAACATCCATATTAGTACGTATGTAGCATTCACGGGCGGCAATGCAGGCGCTGACTCTGGCATTCAGTCGATCGTACAAATGGCGAATACTGTCCTGGGATACGTTATGCCACGCCTGCTCGACCTCTTCGCGTGTTTCTGTAAGAGTTATGGGCTGACGAGTCGCACGAGTCACTTCTCGCTGTGAGTAGGCTGTTTAGTCTTTTATGTTGGTAACGCCACGTAGCGCTCTATATTAAAATCGCTGACTGCGCTGTGTGCAGTCTGTGGCTGGTTGGACTCGTTGTTGGAAGTCCATTCGCCAGTGTAGTGTTGGGCAGTTGGAGGTGAGCTGCCAGCAGTGGTGGATGTGGGGAGAGAGATGCCAGAGTTCTGAGATGTGAATATGAGCAGACGATCTGGACGTGTGTCCGTCAGGAAAAGGAAATTTGTTAAACTGAATTTTGAACACTATTAAGGTAAATACATTGTTTGTTCTCTAAAAAAAGACTGTTAGTGCTCGCACGTGTGTTGATAATTCAGCAAGGGACTGGTTTACAGCATTGCTGGTTCTAAGGACATTTCAAATACTTTTTTTGTGAGTGCATAAGTGGTGGTTCATGGACTTGCTATATTATTCGCAAGACTCTCCTGTGGTGATTGAGAACCTGCACAGTCGCAACGGATGTCTGTTGGCCATCTCTACAAAGACTACAGTGGGTCTGCACCTTTGGTGGGCCACCAATACCATAATCTCTACCAGGACCACAGTGGGTGTGCACCTGTGGTGGCCCACTAATAACAGTATCTCTTCAAGAAATACTGTGGGGCTGCTCTGTGATCACCTACCTACCAATATTCTTGAAAACTTAAAATGACTCTGCTGTGGGTTTGCTCTGTTGTGACCCATTACATATCTGCATGTCAAGAGTCAGCACTGTCTCTCCGTTGGAAGGACAACGCTACTTCTTCAAGACTCCATGGAAATCCACTACTCCCATGTGCATTTTCTTTTACTGCTCAGAGTTTGTGCATAAAACTGTAATTACTTCTGTGATGAATGATCAGGACTGTCTTTATGGACTATGAGGACAATTTTTGAATTTGACCAACAGTGTATCAATGAGTGTGTGCATTTTATGTGTTTGTTATTGTTAATACGAAAAATTTTATCAAATCAGTATTGGCTACTGCCCAAAACAATTTGTAAAATTTTTTGTGGGGAGCATGGGGGCTATGTAAGTAGACTGTTTAGGTTTTTATGTTGGTAACGCCACGTAGCGCTCTCTATTAAATCCGCTGACTGCGCTGTGTGCAGTCTGTGGCTGGTGGGGCTCGTTGTTGGAACTTTATTCGCCAGTGTAGTGTTGGGCAGTTGTAGGTGAGCCGCCAGCAGTGGTGGATGTGGGGAGAGAGACGGCAGAGTTTTGAGAGCGGATGATCTGGACGTGTGTCAATCAGAAAAATTAAATTTGTAAGACTGGATGTCATGAAGTGATATATATATTATGACTTTTGAACACTATTGAGGTAAACACATTGCTTGTTCTCTATCAGAATCTTTCATTTGCTAACTATGCCTATCAGTAGTTAGTGTCTTCAGTAGTTTGTGCCTTTTATTTAGCTGGCAGTATTGGAGCTCGCTGTATTGCAGTAGTTCGAGTAACTAAGATTTTTGTGAGGTAAGTGATTCATGAAAGGCATAGGTTATTGTTAGTCAGGACCATTCATTTGTAGGGATTTTTGAAAGTCAGATAGCGTTGCGCTAAAAATATTGTGTGTCAGTTTAGTGATGATCAGAATAAGTAAAGAGAGAACAGTCTCAGTACGTTCAGTTTCACTCTGGAGTTTGGAAATCAAGTAACGTAGAAGTTTTACCAGCACAGTCTTTCTTGGCATTCAAAGGGAAAGTTTCATCGTCCCATCATATTCCACACATCCTCGATTGAAGACAAGTCCTGAGATCGTGCTGGCCAGGATGGTTGCTGCACGTCTTCCAGAGCACATTGAGTTTCATGGGCAGTGTATAGGCCATCATTATCCTGCGGGAACAACATATCACCTTCCTTTTGCAAGAACGGCAAGAGAACGGGTCTAACAACGTTCTGCACGTACCGAGCGCTGGTTGGTTCACATCAAAGGGGAACGAGGGTTGTAGCCTATCGCACTCCAGACCGTAAAACCTAGAGTGGGGCTAGTGCGTCATGAACGAATGCACTGTACGAGATAACGCTCACCACGTTTACATCGTACGCGCAAACGACCATCAATTGTGTGCAGGCAGAATCTGCTTTCATCGCTGAAGACCACGGGGCGCTATTCCACCTTCTAAGAGATCCTCTGATGGCACCAGTCCAGCCGTGCATGTCGATGCCGTGGCGTGAGTTGAAGACGGGCTAGAGGTGTTCGTGTCCTTAGTACCTGTGCTAATAACTGGTTCGCAACGGTTCGTGTTGACACGTCTGGGCTCACAAGCTCTGTTACTTGTACTGTGGTAGCTGTACGATCTGCCACTGTTACCCTTACAATACGAGGATCCTGGTGGGCGTCCGTGCTCCGTGGACGTCCAGAACTTCGTCTACGGGTTTGAGAATGTTGACCTGACCACTGATACCAGCATCGTTGCGCAACTGACGCAGCACGTCGAGCTTGTGTGGCAATTCTACGAAAGGACAGCAATTTGAACCCTTTCAAACTCGCTCAGTGGGCTATAGGAAGCACGAATGCGTCTCCGTTGCTTTACACTTTTGCACCACATTGAGCCTTTGGCTGTGAGCATTCCCTATTAAAAGGTATACACCCATGGTGCTCTGACAGCTATGTCACTACGCTATCTGTGGGCGGACGATGTTGACACCATTACCAGCACATGTACCCCCAAGTGGCATATGCTATCATCTGATCAAAATCAATGTCGTCTTTCCAGGTATACTGACTGTTTTCCGGCAGTGTACGTACGGAGCGCTTGTAACAGAATGTAACGAAAATACTGTTACTTCAGACAAAAAAGCAAAGAAACTGTTTCACAGTGAAATTTTCAGTGAAAAATTCAATCTTTCTTTACATTTCCGAAATAAGGAGACGAGTTACGAATGTGACAGATGTCAGAAGCGTCTGAAGGATGATTCTAGTGAAGAAGAGCAGGAGGCTGCATTTGGAAATGAACTATCATCAGGAAGACGACGTGCGGTTGTATTTGCAGAAGAAAATTGACACGTAAGAGAGAAAAGCAGACCTTAAAAAATGGCAATCACTGTGACCCTTAACAGTGAAAACCCATTAAGTCATATCAACTGGCATAGCTTAAGTGTGGATCAAGTGAGAGTTTAATAAGAGCTTTTGAAGAGTTAGGATCAAATAAGGCAGAAGTGACAGATAACATTTCTTCAAAATATCTGAAATCAATGAAAAAAATGCATCCAAGTGATTATTACATATGGTGTGCAACATCTAAGAGTCAGGAGACATATCATCAGATTTTCGAAAAAACATCATCCACACAATACTGTAGACAGCAAGGACAGACAAGTGCGAGAACTAGTGTGGTTCAAATGGCTCTGAGCACTATGGTACTTAACATCTGTGGTCATCAGTCCCCTAGAACTTAGAACTATTTAAACCTAACTAACCTAAGGACATCACACACATCCATGCCCGAGGCACGATTCGAACCTGCGACCGTAGCAGTCCCGCGGTTCCGTACTGAGCGCCTAGAACCGCTAGGCCACCGCGGACGGCACTACGTGTGGTGATCATTGTACTGTGTAGTAAGAAATATCTGAGCTGCTAAGTACTTTATTAAATGAACTGTAATCCCAGACGGACTCTCCATATACACTCCTGGAAATTGAAATAAGAACACCGTGAATTCATTGTCCCAGAAAGGGGAAACTTTATTGACACATTCCTGGGGTCAGATACATCACATGATCACACTGACAGAACCACAGGCACATAGACACAGGCAACAGAGCATGCACAATGTCGGCACTAGTACAGTGTATATCCACCTTTCGCAGCAATGCAGGCTGCTATTCTCCCATGGAGACGATCGTAGAGATGCTGGATGTAGTCCTGTGGAACGGTTTGCCTGCCATTTCCACCTGGCGCCTCAGTTGGACCAGCGTTCGTGCTGGACGTGCAGACCGCGTGAGACGACGCTTCATCCAGTCCGAAACATGCTCAATGGGGGACAGATCCGGAGATCTTGCTGGCCAGGGTAGTTGACTTACACCTTCTAGAGCACGTTGGGTGGCACGGGATACATGCGGACGTGCATTGTCCTGTTGGAACAGCAAGTTCCCTTGCCGGTCTACGAATGGTAGAACGATGGGTTCGATGACGGTTTGGATGTACCGTGCACTATTCAGTGTCCCCTCGACGATCACCAGTGGTGTACGGCCAGTGTAGGAGATCGCTCCCCACACCATGATGCCGGGTGTTGGCCCTGTGTGCCTCGGTCGTATGCAGTCCTGATTGTGGCGCTCACCTGCAATGCGCCAAACACGCATACGACCATCATTGGCACCAAGGCAGAAGCGACTCTCATCGCTGAAGACGACACGTCTCCATTCGTCCCTCCATTCACACCTGTCGCGACACCACTGGAGGCGGGCTGCACGATGTTGGGGCGTGAGCGGAAGACGGCCTAACGGTGTGCGGGACCGTAGCCCAGCTTCATGGAGACGGTTGCGAATGGTCCTCGCCGATACCCCAGGAGCAACAGTGTCCCTAATTTGCTGGGAAGTGGCGGTGCGGTCCCCTACGGCACTGCGTAGGATCCTACGGTCTTGGCGTGCATCCGTGCGTCGCTGCGGTCCGGTCCCAGGTCGACGGGCACGTGCACCTTCCGCCGACCACTGGCGACAACATCGATGTACTGTGGAGACCTCACGCCCCACGTGTTGAGCAATTCGGCGGTACGTCCACCCGGCCTCCCGCATGCCCACTATACGCCCTCGCTCAAAGTCCGTCAACTGCACATACGGTTCACGTCCACGCTGGCGCGGTATGCTACCAGTGTTAAAGACTGCGATGGAGCTCCGTATGCCACGGCAAACTGGCTGACACTGACGGCGGCGGTGCACAAATGCTGTGCAGCTAGCGCCATTCGACGGCCAACACCGCGGTTTCTGGTGTGTCCGCTGTGCCGTGCGTGTGATCATTGCTTGTACAGCCCTCTCGCAGTGTCCGGAGCAAGTATGGCGGGTCTGACACACCGGTGTCAATGTGTTCTTTTTTCCATTTCCAGGGGTGTAGCTTTGTGAAAAAAAAGGCATAGGCCTACGTCCTATTGCTCTGGCTCATGAAATGTACTCGCCGTTGCGAATACGAACAACTATCAGCTGGGTAAGGCATTAACGACAATGAAATTTGTGCCCCAAGACTCCAACCAGAGTTTCCCGCATTACGCGAGCAGTCGGTCGCCTTGCCATTACGCTATCCGTGCACGTCTCACCGCCACACCCAAACTTCCATATGCCGTCGTTCCTGCGTCGCAGCCTACACTCGTACACACATTGCGTAATACCCGTACAGGGGAGCACATTTTAATTGAAAGTCTCTGCCTGATATCGGCGGATAAATACGATATTGAAGTGCCAGTGTTGTTAGGAAGATGATGCAATGTCATGAATGCATGTCCGATGAAAACTGCATCATTCTTCTCAACAATACAGGCACTGCAATATCTTAGTTCTCTATTTTGTGTACCCAGAAATAATCACGATTATGTTTTTGCATACCATTTAGCTTAATAGGCAGTTCTTATTTTCAGTCATTTGAAATCAGTGTCATCTTAAAGATGTATCCTGATGTATTCAAAATATTGTGAGCGTCAGCTTTTTCCCTCTGCTGCAAAACTAGTAAAAAGGATCTACTCACCACATTTTAGGTACCGGATTTAACGGTATTTTAACAGTTAGTCATAAAAATGGAACAGTGTAAGTATAAATACCAAAATTAATCAAATGTAAGTTGAAAAAACAGTTAGTAAGGGTCGAATTATAAACAGAAATGTCCTGAGCCCAGTCCCAAGGATTTTTTATGTCGTTTAGCACTACCTCCATCTCCGGTGAATTATTATTTATTAATGTGAAAAATGTCGAGTTGCACCATGGTTCGAAGTCCACGTCAACCTGTAGGCACTCCCTAAGTGACTAGGTAAGTCAGTTCAAAGGTTCAAGCCACCCTCCGGGTTGAGAAGAACTTTACGTTCTTTTCAGGATTAGGATTATCCATGAATGCTATACTGAAATGTAGGTAGGGGCGGTGGTGCAAGACAATGCAACCGATGTCCATAGCGTCCGCAAGTTTGTGACCCTTGTGATTAGAACCTGTATCAGATGTCAATAATTCTTCATTCTTATAGGCCCACTCTACAGGGTTCCCATTCCCTGTCGTCCTCTAATGTTAATTAACTCGACGATAGCTGTCTCGTTTAGAACTGAAGGAAGCGGAGTTGCGGTACCGAGGCACACGATCGTATAACGTTAAGGAACGGTTTTTTGTTGTGTTTCTGATTTCAGCGGTAATATTGTAAACAGGAATGAATAATTTTGGTTCTGACAAACAACTTACATCATTTTATGTGGTGATAACGCTTTGCGACTGAATAATTCAAGTGAAAGTGATCTGAAGTCACAGATGGTATGTTGTATCGTTATCGAGTCATAAGTCCAAGCGCTTACTTGTGGCGACTAACGGGAGCGATAGATTACCAGAAATTACATCCATGAGTTATCGTGGGAATAATGTGAATTTATCTATTCGCGTCTTTAGATTGACGTACACAGCCTTCGCTAACGACGGAATTGTTCTTTCGTTAGACCGGAAATCATTGGCTGTGTTATCAGATCGAGCAACCAATGTGCAACTTGGGAAAACTTAAGTGGGACCGTGCATTCTGGAAACCAGCACAGTCCGCGATAAGCGACGTCAGGGCACAGGCTGTGGCAGGCGACATGTGGGCAAATGCTATTCGCGGCAAAGTACGTCGTGTCACCGCTGAGAGCCACGTGCGACCAAACGTGTGGTCTACAGCTCCCGCGAGAGATAAAGAAACAGCTGTTGCCGAAGGCCTTTGCGATGTCACACACTCGCTTACAGCCACCTGTATTTACGTCTAGATACGAAGGAAGCGAGATATCCAGATAACACAACGTAAAGCTCTGTGAAAAAAGATAGGAAATTACAGGCCGTGATGGATAAACCAGGACAGAAGGCTCGCAAAGGGCATACACTCTAACACACACAAAAAACCGGCGCACCTCAAAGAAATCATCCGAATGGGGAGGAAATCGTTAGATGTAATGAACGTATACTTGGTTGGCTCTGAGCACTATGGGATTTAACTTCTGAGGTCATCAGTCCCCTAGAACTTACAACTACTTAAACCTAACTAACCTAAGGACATCACACACATCCATGCCCGAGGCAGGATTCGAACCTGCGACCATAGCGATGATTACAATTTCACAAAAGCTAAACGATTTATTGAAGAGGAAGACCTTCATGAATTGAGCAAGTCTAATGCCTTATTCCACCTCTGACCCTGACGCAAGCAGTTATTCGGCTTGGCATTGACTGATAGAGTTGCTGGATGTTCTCTTGATGGATATCGTGCCAAAGTCTGTCCAACTGTCATGTTAGATCTTCAAAATCCCCAGCTTGTTAAAGGGCCCTGCCCATAATGCTCCCCACTTTCTCAGCTGGGGAGAGATCCGGCAACTCAGCTAATCAAGGTAGGATTTGGCAAGCACGAACACAAGCAGTAGAAACTCTCACCGTGTGCGGGTGGACATTGTCTTGCTGAAATGTAAACCCAGGATGGCCTGCCGTGAAAGGCAACAAAAAGAGGAGCAGAATATCGACGACGTACTGCTGTGCTGTAGGAGTGACGCGAATGACAATCTTAGGGCTTTTGATATGAAATGGAATGGCACCTCAGACCATCACTTCTGATTGTCGGGCTTATGGCGGCCGACGGTTAGGTTGGTAGCACACTGCTGTCTGGGGCGTGTCCAGACACACCTTCGGCCTGGAATCTCATTGACTGGAGTAGAATTGTCTCCAGTGATGAGTCCCACTTCGAATTGAGTCCTGATGATCAGCGAAGATCTTGCCGATCTATCGCCCCAATTGGACAGAATCTGGCAAGATATGCCTCAAGCGCATTTATGTCAGTGAATTTTATGCCGAATAACCGCTTGCATAAGGACCAAAGGTGGACTAACGCGTTATTGACTTGCTCCACTTCTCAAGCTCTTTCTCTTGAACAAATAATCCAATTTCTCTGAAATTTTAACCATTTGTTTAACTACACGTATGCATCACAACTACCGATATCCATACCACTTACATAATTCTTTCGTGGTGCTTTGTTTTCTTTTTTTTTTTTCTTTTTTGAAAGATCGGATAAGAGGACACGTACTTTAAATTAGTTTCTGTTTACTTGTGTCCACAGTCTTTCAGTATTTTAGAAATGACAGCTTGTGGGGATATGAACTGGAATGATAACATATGCTCAGTCGTTGGTAAAGCGGGTGACGGATTTCGGTTCATTATTAGGAAACAGGTTAAATGCTATTAGTTTACAAAGGAGACTGTTTATTAAACACTCGTGTAACTCCTCCTAGACTGTTGCTCGTGTGTGTGTAACCCGTACAACGGGATAATGTAGGTCTACAAAGAAGAGCAACATGGATGGTTAAAGAAGACGGAATATGTATCGACGCGTTTTATAATATTCTGTTACGTGGGACTACCACAAAAGCCGAAGACGCGATTGTAAATAAATACAATGTAGCGATACTCAATAAAAAAATAAAAATAATATATTTTATATTATTATTGGTTAGATAGATATTAATTAATTAATTAAACTGGAATGTCCATAGATTTTATCTCTGCTAATAAACATGACTATTAAGAAAGCATTGAATAATTGGTAAGTACTGGTTGAGAACATTACATGAATGTTTCTTGCTTTGATGGAGGCAATACTTTTGAAATGATAAAACTTAGCACAGAAGAATTTTACTGCCTTTTCTAATCAAGCCGAACTCTGCCTTCCAGCATCGCCTTTACATCAGACCGCCGAGTTCGTTGGTAGACGACATTGTTAGGAGGCCAATAACCTGTCTGAATACACGCGGTTCGCGTAGTAACATTGCCCGGATTTTGAGAGAAAAATATCGGTAAAATGATTTCAGGGACTTATGAATTATAATATGATGGATTAAACGGCGAATGAACACTAACAGTGTTCTGCCGTGCCCACCAAACAATGCGCCAGCAACTTCTCTTCGATGCAGCCTGAAACTGAACTAAAAATGGTTCAAATGGCTCTGAGCACTATGGGACTTTACATCTGAGATCATCAGTCCCCTGGAACTTAGAACTACTTAAACGTAACTAACCTAAGGATAGCACACAGATCCATGCCCGAGGTAGGATTCGAACCTGCGACCGTAGCAGCCGCGCGGTTCCGGACTAAGCGCGTAGAACCGCTCGGCCACCACGGGCCGGCGAACTAAAAATGCATAATTAAATCACATATAAGATGAATAGCAAGGAAAGGGATCTTCAAATGAAACTCAGCTACTCAACATCAAATTAGAAAAGTTTTTCAACAAAAGCGTACAAGACACACAAGTGACACTTACTCGGTAGCAGAGGACAAAAGAGAGAGAGCGAACAAATCGCGTTTCGCGTTTTTATATCGTTAGACAAACGAATGTTTTACTACATTTTGTTTCACAGATTTTCTTTACACATTTTAACTCATAGATACTTCTTTACAAAATAATTCATAAATAATTAAAAATACACCATCTCATTAGTACATCATTTCTTTCAATTAATATATAAATTTATTTATATGTTTAAAATTATTTATAATATTTTCAGGAGTTCATCAAAAAAGGGGCTACTTTTTATACATTTATAAAGTAACATTTCAGCACTCTCAGTCAAAAAAAAAAAAAAAAAGATATAAAACAAGTCACCACGAAGGAATTGTCCTATTGGGACGCAAATCAGTAGATGTGGTGAACACATAAAGACAAACAACAGAAAAACTGAGTGATATGTTCAAGAGAAAGAGCTTCACAATCTGAGAAAGTCAATAACGCATTGGTCCACCTCTGGCCCTTACGCAAGCAATTATTAGGCTTGGCATAGATTGATAGTTGTTGGATGCCGTCCTGAGAGACATCGCACCAACTGGGCTCTGCCCATAACGCTCCAAACGTTCTCGAAGGGGGAGAGATTCGGCCATCCTGCTAGCCAACGTGGGTTGTGACAAACACGAGGACAACTTTCGCCATGTGTGGGAGTGCATTATCTTAATGAAGCGTAAGCACAGGATGGCCTGCCATGGAGGGCAACAAAACGGGGCGTAGAATATGGTCGACGTACCGTTGTGCTATTATGGTGAGGTGGATGACAACCAAAGGGCTCCTGCTATGAAAAGATGTGCCACTCCAGGTCATCACTCGTGGCTGTTGGGACGTATGGCGAATGACAGTCAGGTTGGTATCCCATCGGTGTCCGTGTCGTCTACAGACGCGTCTTCGCTGGTCACTGGGGCTCAGTTCGAAGCGGAACTCATCACCAAATACAATTCTACTCCAGTCAATGGGATTTCAGGCCGAAGGCGTGTGTGGAGGCGACACGTACGCTGATTAGATACCAAATTGCCTGTCGTCCGCCATACGGCCTGACAACCAGGAGTGATGATCTGGAGTGACACATCTTTTCATAGCAGGAGCCCTTTGGTTGTCATCCGCGGCATCCTTACACCACAGCGGTACGTCTATGGTATTGTGCGCCCCATATTGTTGCCCTTCGTGGCAAGCCATCCTGTGCTTAACCAAGATAATGCCCGCCCTCATACGACGACGGTTTCTACTGCTTGTCGTCGTGTTGCCGCGATTCTTTTTTTTTTATGTCTTACCTAAAACTCCTCACAACTTCTTTTGAGGCCTCAGCGATGGTTGCCAGGTCCGCGATGCCTAGCGTTGAAATCACGCCGCTCAGGAGCGACTCATAAAAGGCCTCAGAAGTTGGTATAAAGGGCGTCAATGAAACTACCCCTTCCCTTGGGGCGTTTACACATTTCGCCGAACCCCGAAAGCGGATATGCCAGCCAATAAATGCTATACGATAATCTCATTTCACTGTCGAAATCGACAGTTTTGCAGTGCATTGTGGAACATAACGACGTTCGTGACAACCTTTGCCATTACTGGCACCCTGCGGACGATTCAACCCTTATGTAAGGACATCCTCGAGCCGTAAACCCGTTGAAAGTGATCTGAATTCTTTGAAGTGTAGCGCGACAGCAATTTTTGCTGTGTGATAGAGGGTGGAACCATGGGGCACCGTTCTAAACTATTCCACGAAATTTGAACGTGATCCGAAGTAGCAAATGTACACTACTTCTTCTCTCCTGTTTCGCGCTTTCCTATGGTGTTATCCCGTGTGGGGAGGAGGGTGGGGGTGGGGGGGTTAGGGTGCGATATTTACATGAGCATCAATAAAACAGCAAAGGGGCATTTTAACACCCTTGGTGCCACCCGCTCACCATGATGAGCACTTTAAAAATGTACCTGTACAAAGATTGATTGATTGATTACTAGATGCCTGTGGGCAAGCAATCCCTTCGCCACTGCCGCATGCCTGCAAACGGTTAGTAGATCAGTAGTGTAGTGACGCTCGGCTGAAACGTGACTTCCAGTCAGTTACTACAAATTGTAGGTCTTCTCACAGGAAATCGCGAATCCAGTCGCATAGCTGAAATGAAACTCCATAGAATGCAATTGGAAGCCGCTTTTGAAGAACGGCGTCAAAAGTTTTCAGGAAATATACAAATGCGGAATCAACTTGTGACCCCCTAATGAGAAAGCACTCAAGTTTTTCACAAGAATTGCATTTTCTGTACCCATGCTGGTTATGTGTCATAGAGGTTTTTGAAAGTGCTGGAACAGAACATATGTTCCAAAACAAATTGACAGCCATCAAGGAATAGTTGATTCGGTTATGGACGTAAGGAGGAGACTTACACATTATAGACAGTGAGCAAGGCTTTAATTCAGTAAGGAGGTTTAAACTGATGTAGAGTACACTAATTAAGCAGGTAAGAAAAAAAACTTTCAAAAGAAAAGAGTAATCAAACTAATGACTGCAAAAGTAGTGATGTTCCCCGAAACATATTGATTGAGAAACCGTTTCTTCAGCTCCAGTTCCAGTTTGGCAGCCAGTTACTGCATCAGTTCTCGTGTCTTTATGCTTTTCATGTTTCACTAACTCTCAGTAATACACCTTCCACGATTCTTTAAAGTTCTCTTACTGTTTAGTCGAAACACGAATTCCACCCTAAACATTCTTTCCATTTTCTCTGATTACCTTATTCTCACCGAGACTGGCAACATTTTCTTTTGCGAACCTTCGAGAGGTGTTTCGGCTGTTCTTGCGGTTTCTTCCTATGCGGTATTTTCTAGTACTTTCTCTGTTGCCTCTTCGACGTAAAATTTAACAAACGAATTGATAAGTTCTACCTCTGTCTTACATCTCTTAAGAATAACCAGTATTTCTTTGTTTCGCAGTCTTATTTTCTCAGATGGTTTTTTTTTTTTTTTTTAAGTTAAGAAGGCTGAGAGGAAGGGAGAAGGAGTAGATTTTCATGTCACGTCGACGATGAGGTCATTAGCGACGGATAACAAGTTCGGATTGGGGAGGAAATCTGTCGTGTTTTTCTCAAAGGAACCATTCTGGCATGTAACCACAATATCTCGCTCGGCTTCTCTTCTTTAGATATATCATTTCTGCTCTTCTCGAAATTTTCAGTAGCAAACGACAAGATTTTCAGCGTATGTAAAGTTTGGATGGCATAATCTACCCTTGAAGAGCTATAGTGCTCTGTCAAACGTTTAAGAGAGTGAGACCAGTATTACAGTTGGAAGCTGTTTGTATGTCTTGGGGCAGCGTTACCACCCGGCGCGCCAGTCACCCAATATTTGAGAAAGAGAGCAACTCCAACAAACTTTACGCATAATTTCAAACCTTTACGAAACTTTATCTCGCTAACACCTCCCACAAAATGATGAAAGGAAGAAAAATTTATCGCTTACTACATTTTCGCAGTGCTTGCAGCAAAACTGCCGAATCAGTCACGACATTTTAATTTATTACTCCTTTATTACTAATTCTATCCGTAGTGCATTTTATGGACAGTATCCACACATACTACTGAATTTATCTGCAAAATTATATTATTTTATCTGGCGGTACCTGATTTGTTAAAAAAATGTTGGCCTTCCGAAGAGCGTGTTTTCTAATCTAGACTTCTTAAAAAGTTATTTGAACGCTTTTCTGCATATAGTGCTGAAGCCTCGATCTCCGTATAGACCTACATTTTTTACCTCCCACCTTTCCCTCCATTATCAGATTGACAACTGCTTGATGCGTAATCCAGAGTTATGCTGACTGATGCGACGATTCCCCACCGAGTGCAATTTAAAAAAACCAATGTTGATACATCTTCCACGAGTGACGGAGGAGACACTTCTAATGATCTCTGAGAACGTGTCAGATAACTTTCTGGCGCATTATCAAAAGTAAAAATTGTGTTATCTCATTGCCACTGTCATAGGAAAGGACAGTTCTTATGTACTGAGTGTCATATTGTCGTCCGTTTCAGACGTAACAGTGATTCGCTATCTCACTGATCGCGCTCATTTTCTGTTACTTAATTTATGTAATGAAGACATTAAATTAAGATAAGAAAGAATGGTGGAACGTGACATGTATGTGTGATTTACTTTATTTAAGACTGATTGATGGAAACGGCATCGAGGTCCAACCTTTGGATTAGATACTTAAATTTTAATTGATGCTATCATCAGAATTCACTGGGGCACGTGACGACCGAATGCGACCATTGTCACCATATGGGGGCTTGGAACGAGGCGTTCGGAATTCTCTGGCATGCTGGTGGAACGATACCACGGGAAAAATAACCACGTAAAGCTGAGGTGTAGTCTATGAGGCCAGACACCACTTAGCAACAGGCAGTTGGATTCCTCTCAAGCCCTGAAGCCAGGGACAGGAAAAATAGTCCATTCAGAAAAATATGCTTTACGTAGTTAGAGTAGCCACAAAATTCTATTAGGTAGCGGTGCGAAAGAGTTAACACTGGAGGAGTCACTGTAGGACAAGATATTATCAATAAGTGTAAATATTAGTAAAGTGACTTGCCTGACGTCTTAGTCGACAGAAATGTTATAAATGTCACCAGAACAAATGCGGCGCTGGATGAGAGCAGCGTTTCCAGACTGAGTTTTCGAAATTCCCCCATACTAGACAAAATGATACAACTTCGCCACCTTTTCCCCAAATATCCTAATCTATCTGTTCCTGTACAATAGTATTTATTAACAGTGTTGGCAGCTTGAAGAGCTGGAATTATGTGTTCAGGGCCATAAAATTATCGTACATATGAAAACATTACAGTACATAAAGTAAAATTTTTAATTCGTAAAGAAACAATAACCTGTCCAGAAAAATAAAAAAAACTGGTCAAGGGCTTTTCTTAGTTTCTTCAGGCTTTTTTCATTATTCTATCGATTTAACATTAGCGCACCATCCATATCCCACTTCGCAACTTGACGCCCCTATCAACTACGCTACCGTGAACACATAAAATCCGTACCTGTCCTTTTTACCTTAACCCCCTGAAGACTCTTAACCACCGTCTGTCATTACCTTATATTTAATTATAACAAATTATAACAATACCGACGCCTCTTTGAGAGATCCTCAATATCTGAAACAGCATATTTTCAAAGGACTTACGTTGCAATATAAAACCCATCAAATACAAGATTCAAATAAAACGACAAAATCCAATATGGCGTTTCCTCAGTACTCGATACGACCACGAATGTTGATAGACATCCCAAACTGTCAAAACTGGGCATTTTACTCATCATCGTGACGTCACGGAGAGGTATCACCGTGGTGAACCCAACGCCTCCCACAAAAGGAAAGGTGTATCGATTGATCTGAAGAGGTAGTGACATATAGTGAATGTCTAGAAAACTAAATATGTGTTGTTTTAACTAAAATATCAGTGATGGCATAAGTAGTATGGCTAGACAGAGCAAATGGTTCCCCAGTTTCCCTGGTACCGAATATTTCTTTCCGAAAAATTTCTTCACCGTTTCCGTTTCCCCAAAAGTTCCCCACAGAAAGTATTTTTCCCCAATATTGTTAGAAAAAACCCGAATCTGGAGTTGTTGGCTGAGGCAGGGTCTGTGTCTGATAGCAGCCGTATCTCAATGGCGCAATAAGTTTTGTAATTCTTCCTTTTACGTTGATAAAGTCTGAAAGTGAACAGTCGTGTAGGCAATGACTTTACTGGCGTTTTGAAAGTACGCTTTTGATTTTAACAGTACCTATAGACTTAGACGCTGGTAGCGTAAATTAATAGAGCTTATCTAGAGTCGTTACGTAATTTTCATCTTCCCATTGGTACGTTGGACGATGTTTATTATCTGGTTGTGAACTTTTCTCAGTGTTGAATTAAATCGTCGCTGATGACATTCGGTCGTGACTGTGAGGTGAGATTTTTTATTATCTTGAAGAATACAGTTCGAGTTGTTGCCAAGAAGATTCAGAACTACCCTGGTTTTCCGTTTCCAAGTCCTACATGACAGCAACTGTGTTATTGTGATTTTATACGGAGTTAAAAGTAGAAGTGTTGCTTGTGAGGCAGAATTAGCGTCTATCGTATAGGCTCTGTAAATTCTGCTGAGTGGCGATTGTGGCTTTGCGTTTTTCTTGTGACTCATGTACACCAAACAAACTGGAGGACAAAAAAACCCAACAATATACTTCGATTTTGCCGGAGTAGCGTGTTCTTTATTTGGTGGTGTACCAACCTCTCCCAGAGTTGCTTATGGTTCCAGGCTAGTCGTTCTATCACTAGTTTCAGCACTGTTTTTGTGTATACTCCTTGTCTCCTCGTCAACCGATTTTCACGGCTAAATAGTCTCCCAAGGTGCTGAGGTATGCAAGTCTTGTTCTGTGCTCTAATAACATTAACAAAATCCAACGAAGAAGGGAATAATATGTTTTACACATTCTCCTCGGCTTACTAGAATAGCAAAGAAGATTGTTGTACTGTCGATAAGAAGTATTAGGCTTTGTTACACACACTGCACAACATGATTACAGGATCATTTTTTCGCAACCCTATAACTATCCCCCATTGCGACGCATAAGTTTGAAATTCGGCTCAAAGGTGCCCAAGACCTTCACCTGTCGGGTGGTAGGACTGCTTGTGGACTGTACTGCCAGCAACGAAAGTTCCTATAGGTTGCTAGGATATGTTAGTAATTGTCAAGTTCCCGTTGTTGCTAAGCATCTACGATATCTCCTGGACTAAAAGCAGCAGTCGATTTCCTGTAACTCAGAGAGGCCAATTTGACCCTCAAATCGGTTCCTCGATGTAGCGTGTCGTTTGGACTTGCCCGTGAGTTACGCGTTATCAGCTTCCCTGTTGCAGCCACGTGCTAGGCTGATTAAGCCTATATGAGGGGGCAGTCAGACTTGCCTCGCATAGAGAGACTCATCGGCATAACGTTGTCTGCGTTTTTGGGTTTGAATGTGCCGTGGCCGTGTATTGTATTGTGTGCATTAAACCGGGAGCCTAGCAACGGCGGAGAGGCTTCGTCCCGCCGTAGTCCTCAGTGGTTCACAGTCGCACAACAAGCCACAGCAGTCCACCCACCCCACCGCGGCCCCACACCGAACCCAGGGTTATTGTGCGGTTTGGTCCCCGGTGCCCCCCCCCCCCCCCCCCCCTCGTCGCCCTCAGGAACGGCTCACACCAGACGAGTGTAACCTCAAATGTTTGTGTGGTAGGGTAATGGTGGTGGTGTGTGTACGTGGAAGTGTGGAAGTGGAAATTTTGTTTGCGCAGCAATCGCCGACATAGTGTAACTGAGGCGGAATAGGGGGAATCAGTCCGCATTTGCCGAGGTAGATGGAAAACCGCCTTAAAAACTATCCACAGGCTGGCCGGCACACCGGACCTCGACACTAAGCCGCCTGGCGGATTCGTGCCGGGGACGAGCACGCCTTCCCGCTCGGGAAGCAGCGCATTAGGCCGCGCAGCTAGCCGAGCGGGCCATACCGTGGGTGGTCAAGGTGTTGTTGGCAGGCTGTTTTTCCACCTATGGTTGTGGGCGAGTTTCAGTTAAAGCGGGAGAGTAAAGAGTGCACATCAGTAATCTTGTGGGAAAAAAAACATAGCATGTAAAAAGAAGACGATTCAAGCAAGTACAATCTGCGTCTGACAAACATGAACTTCTGAGCATGTGGAGGTCGTCCTAGTCGCAAAACTGCGACGCCCAGCGTTGAAAAGATGCTGTTTCATTATGGGTGGTCGAGCCAACCATTTCAGACACAGCACCACTGAGAACCGACACAAAAACTCGTCAGGGGATGACATAAAAGCGTGAATGAAACCAAACCTTTCCTTAGGGCGTTGATTCCCACATGTTTCCTGGTCGAAAACGAAACTTCGCAGTGCAGTGAGCAACAGGGCGACATACTTGACCATCTTTGACACCACTGGCGCCCACCGGGCGATTCAACCCTTCTCTAAGTACCGGGTCATCAAAAAGTCAGTATAAATTTGAAAACTGAATAAATCACTGAATAATGTAGATAGAGAAGTACAAATTGACACACATGCTTGGAAACACATGGGGTTTTATTAGAACCAAAAAAATACAAACGCTCAAAAAATATCCGACAGATGGCGCTTCATCTGATCAGAATAGCAATAATTAGCATAACAAAGTAAGACAAAGCAAAGATGATGTTCTGTTACAGTAAATGCTCAATATGTCCACCATCATTCCTCAACAATAGCTGTAGTCGAGGAATAATGTTGTGAACAGCTCTGTAAAGCATGTCCAGAGTTATGGTGAGGCATTGGCGTCGGATGTTGTCTTTCAGCATCCCTAGAGATGTCGGTCGATCACGACACACTTGCGACTTCAGGTAACCCCAAAGCCAATAATCGCACGGACTGAGGTCTCGGGACCTGGGAGGCCAAGCATGACGAAAGTGGCGGCTGAGCACACGATCATCACCAAACGATGCGCGCAAGAGATCTTTCACGCGTTTTTTGTTCTAATAAAACCCCATGTCATTCCAAGCATGTGTGTCAATATTTACCTCTCTATCTACATAATTCCGTGGTTTATTAAGTTTTCAAATTTATACTGACTTTCTGATCACCCAGTATATTGTTGTCCCGTAAGACCATTGAAAGCAATCACACCTCTTTAGAGTGCAGTGCGACAACCGTGTTTGCTCTGGTGTACAGAGTGTAACTACAAAGGATCCTCCAAAACTATTCGACGAAATTTGAAGTTGATCCGAAGCAGCAAAGGGTAATTGCGCTTTTTCAGCCCTCGTGTTTTGCGCCCTGGCTGTGGCGTGAATACAAGCAGTTGGGCTATGGAGACATGGGTGCATAAAACGGCAAAGGGTTCCTCTAAGACGATCCTGTTCGTTAACACACTCGGTCTCACCCCTGCCCCCCCTCCTTTGTTGCGAATTTAAAAAAACATCTACCCGCACAGAGAAAAACAGTTACGGAATTCTAGGCAGCTGCAGGTTGGCAACCCCATGACACACCTGCGATTCCGCTAACCCACATGCAGGGGCTAGAGTAGCAACAGCCAGTCACCTTACTTGCCAGTAGCGTTTCATACGAAAGTTACTATCGTCTTTAAGTTTTGTACTCCAGTGTATAATGAGAACATTAGAGTTTCTATTACGCGTCATTCGACACATCCGGCGTGACTTTCATTTCTGCTGTATTTTACTAATAGACCGAGTGTACCTATTAGACGAACTTTACCCAGAAGTGTTTCTTCTGAGGAAAAGTTTATGTGAATAATGTGGTGTCACAGAAGTGACCACTACGATTTTATTTCTACCGTTTCTGCGAGAGGGTAATGCGAGCGAAGAACGTGTGTTTTGTATTCGTATTAACTTTTAAAGTGTAAGAATCAGTAATGTTATCCAATAGTATAACCGAGAGCGTGGACCGACATAGCATGAGGTGACGAAAGTCATGCAATGGCTTGATCCACATGCACAGATGGCAGTAGTATCGCTTACACAATGTATAAAAAGGCAGTGCATTGACGGAGCTGTAATTTGTACTCAGGTGATTCATGCCAAAAGGTTTTCGACGTGATTAAGGCCGCACGATGGGAATTAACAGACTTTGAAAGCTGAATGATAGTTGGTGGTAGACATATAAGACATTCCATTTCGGAAATAGTTAGGGGAATTAAATATTCCGAGATCCACAATGTGAGGCATTACCTTTTACTACGGACACTGCAGTGGCCGATGGACTTCACTTAACGACCGAGAGCAGCGACGTTTGTGTAGAGTTGTCTGTGCTAACGGACAAACAGCACTGGGTGAAATAACCGCAGGAATCAATGGGGATGTACGATGAACGTATCCGTTAGTACAGGCGGCGGAATTTGCCGTTATGGGCTATGGCAGTAAACGACCGACGCGAGAGCCTTTGCTAACTGCACAATTCGCCTGCTGTCCCTTTTTTGGGTTTGTAACCATATCGGTTGGAACGTTGACCACTGGAAAACAGTGGCTTGGTCAGATGGGTCCCGATTTCAGTTGGTAACAGCTGATGGTAGCGCTCGAGTGTGGCGCAGACTTCACGAAGCCATGGGCCCAACGTGTCTACAACGCACTGTGGAATCTGGTGATGGCTCCATAGTGGTGTGGACATTGTTTACATGGATCATTGACTGGAAATGATTATGTTCGGCTACTTGGAGGCCATTCATGGACTTCAAGTTTGCAAAGAAAGATGGAATTTTTTTGGAAAACAATGCGCCATGTCGCCGGACCATAGTCGCTCGCGCTTGGTTTGAAGAAGATTCTGGATAATTCGAGCGAATGGTTTGGCCATTCATATCACCCTATATATATATGCCTTCCAACATGCATGGATCATAATTGGGTGGTCAGTTCGTGCACTACATCCTGCACAGGCAACTCTTTTGGACTTATTATCGGCTATAGAGGCAGTATGGCTTAATATTTCTGCAAGGGAATTCCAACGATTTGCTGAATCCATGCCAAGACGATTTTCTACATACGCCGTGCAAAAGAAGGTCCGTATCCCATGAATTTTGTCACCTCAGTGTACTTCAGTATACCAAGCATTACGAAGTTGTACTAGGGCCAATACTTCAACAGTCTGCTTAATTTAAATATGTCGTTCGACAGTGACTAGAGGATGAGTGGGCAGCACTACAATAGAAGTAGTAAGGAAAATAGCAGTCGCAGAGTATTGTATCTACTCACTGTCACACCTCTCATTTGCTAGGAATATATTGATAACCGAAAGAAATAGGGATACGTTCACTGCAGGCACATTGCATAGCGAGCTGTGTCCGGGAGAGTCGCTGGCGAGGAAAGGCTGAACAGTCTTAGGCAAGGTCGCGGCTGTTTCCCTGTGCGGTAGGCGTGCTAGCCGGGTGACCTTCTAGGAAGGACGTTCAACCAGGAGCAGTTCGATATGTGTGAGACGTGCGCCTGTGTCAAGGTTCGTATCAGACGGACACTTGCAGTCAGCGCAGGAGATTACGTCTTATCAATTCATTCCTAGGGAGGATGGTGGGACGGTCAAGGCGGTCATGACCAACCAACAAATAAGATTTTCTAGAAAGTGTTTATATTTCTATATGTATTAATTTCCAAAATTTTCAAGTACCTTTCCGTTAATACACCATAGCTAAAACTAACTGTCTCGAAATGGCAAAAATTCTAAAAATTTGCGAGCTTTGTTTAACACAGGAAACTTTTCAGCTGCTTTGAAAAACACGCCCGCTGACAGGCTCACCTTAAATCCTGCAAACAATTAGTCATGTACAGTTTGTGAGGCCACATGAGGAGCTGACAAACTGCAGGCCGTTGCGTGGTGGTAAGACAGTAGGGGGAAGATCCCCACTAAGAAATACACTACTGGCCATTACAATTGCTACACCACGAAGATGACGTGCTACAGAAGCGAAATTTAACCGACAGGAAGAAGATGCTGTGATATGCAAATGATTAGCTTTTCAGAGCATTCACACGAAGTTGGCGCCGGTGGCGACACCTACAACGTGCTGACATAAGGAAAGTTTCCAACCGATTTCTCATACACAAACAGCAGTTGACCGGCGTTGCCTGGTGAAACGTTGTTGTGATGCCTCGTGTAAGGAGGAGAAATGCGTACCATCACGTTTCCGACTTTGATAAAGGTCGGATTGTAGCCTATCACGATTGCGGTTTATCGTATCGCTACATCGCTGCTCGCGTTGGTCACATTCGAAGCGCGTATTCTTCATTGCCATACTGGCGTGTCACCCGGCGTGATGGTATGGGGTGCCATTGGTTACACGTCTCGGTCACCTCTTGTTCGCATTGACGGCACTTTGAACAGTGGACGTTTCATTTCAGATGTGTTACTACCCGTGGCTCTACCCTTCATTCGATTCCTGCCAAACCCTACATTTCAGCAGGATAATGCACGACCGCATGTTGCAGGTCCTGTACGGGCCTTTCTGGCCAGCACGTTCTCCAGATCTCTCACCAATTGAAAACGTCTGGTCGATGTTGGCCGAGCAACTGGCTCGTCACAATACGCCAGTCACTACTCTTGATGAACTGTGGTACCGTCTTGAAGCTGCATGGGCAGCTGTACCTGTACACGCCATCCAAGCACTGTTTGACTCAATGCCCAGGCGTATCAAGGCCGTTATTACTGCCAGAGGTGGTTGTTTTGGGCACTGATTTCTCAGGCTATGCATACAAATTACGTGAAAATGTAATCACATGTCAATTCTACTATAATATATTTGTCCAATGAATACCCGTTTACCATCTGCATGTCTTCTTGGTGTAGCAATTTTAATGGCCAATAATGCAATAACGACAAGACTGACTTCCACGAACATAGGTGGGAACCACAGGAAGTTACGAGGAGACTTTTGAAAGTAAGTTACGGGTTATTTTAGGAGTCAAATAATTTTTATTGAAAATTGCACTACACTTCAAGCTGACACAGATATATGACACTATTTTCTAAAGTAGTTACCAAATCTCTGCATATAACGATCTGAACTTTCTTCCAATCAAACCGAGCGAGGTGGCGCAGTGGTTAGACACTGGACTCGGATTCGGGAGGACGACGGTTCAATCCCGCGTCCGGCCATCCTGATTTAGGTTTTCCGTGATTTCCCTAAATCGCTCCAGGCAAATGCCGGGATGGTTCCTTTGAAAGGGCACGGCCGACTTCCTTCCCCATCCTTCTCTAATCCGATTAGACCGATGACCTCGCTGTCTGGTCTCCTTCCCCAAAACAACCAACCAACCTTTCTTCCAAGCGCCGGCCGGGGTGGTCGAGCGGTTGTAGGCGCTACAGTCTGGAACCGCGGGACCGCTACCTTCGCAGGTTCGAATCCTGCCTCGGGCATGGATGTGTGTGATGTCCTTAGGTTAGTTAGGTTTAAGTTGTTCTAAGATCTAGGGGACTGATGACCACAGCAGTTAAGTCCCATAGTGCTCAGAGCTATTTGAACCATTTTTTCCTCCAATCGTTCAGCTCTTCGACGATAGAAATTCGCTCCTTGGTCACAGCGCCATTCGAGAATCCCTGTGTGGACATCCTCATCGTTGGAAAATCTGTTTCTCACCAAATGTTCTTTCAACTTGACGAACAGACGGGAATCGCGTGGTGGACGATCTGGACTGTATGGCGGATCAGCATAGCCCGCATCTGTATGGCCTTGGTCTACTTGTTGGCTCCATATCGCTATGGCTGGACACGACACTGCATTTGGTCCATATACCGCTAAAATTTCACTGCGCATCTGTGTGCAGTTTAGACTTTTGCGCTCAAGAATCGTACTGTCCCGACAACTTCAACTTTGAAGTAAAATGGCTCTGAGCCCTATGAGACTTAACATCTGTGGTCATCAGTCCGCCGGCCGCGGTGGCCGAGCGGTTCTAGGCGCTTCAGTCCGGAACCACGCGACTGCTACGGTCGCAGGTTCGAATCCTCCCTTGGGCATGGATGTGTGTGAAGTCCTCAGGTTAGTTAGGTTTAAGTAGTTCTAATTTCTAGGGGACTGATGACCTCAGATGTTAAGTTCCGTAGTGCTCAGAGCCATTTGAATCATTTTAAGTCATCAGTCCCCTAGAACTTAGAACTACTTAAACCTAACTAACCTAAGGACATCACACACATCCATGTCCGAGGCAAGATTCGAATCTGCGACCGTAGCAGTCGCGCGGTTCTGGACTGAAGCGCCTAGAACCGCGCGGCAACTTTGAAGTAAGTTTCCCGTTGTCGCGTCATTTCACTCCCACGCTGTAATGCACCTTTTCCCCGTACCGCAGCAGAACTGTTTCTACAGCAAACTTGGGTACCCCTCCTGACAATGTGCCACTCTTGTTGTGCAATGCTCTTAGCATTGGACGACACGTCTAACTTACATTCAGTAATCCCTACGTGCCACATTCACTTAATTTCTATGTTCACAGAACCAACCATTGTGTGCAGACCTCAGATAACAGTCATGGAACTAAGCGAAACATTTAAAGGTGAGTGCACACACCGATTGTATTTCATATGTAACGTGATTGACACAGATCACTATACACTTAAACAACATTTCTTTCATGAATAAAAGCGGGCAGTACAAACAGTTGGAAGGTTGTTAACAGCTTCTCACGTAACGTAGTCTACACCAGGACAACCCGTATTTGCTGTCGAATTGTGGCATAAAAGCTTTACTCAAGATTTTAGTGGCAGTCTAGGAGGTTTCGAGGCCCTACTCACCGTGTTCTGAAGTAAAGATTTCCGGATGCACGGTCGAAAATGGTGCCTGAGCTCCCTAGTGTCCACTCGGGATGTGACAACTACGTATTTAACGTGAGTGTTCCACAACGAAACATTGTCTCGAAATTTGGTAGGAAATCCGAAGAAATTCTGGTCGTATGTAAAGTACACAAGCGGCAAGACGCAGTCAATACCTTCGCTGCGCAGTGTCGATGGTACTGTTACCGACGACTGTGCCACTAAAGCGGAGTTATTGAACGCAGTTTTCCGAAATTCCTTCACCAGGGAAGACAAATGGAATATTCCAGAATTTGAAACGCGAACAGCTGCTAGCATGAGTTTCTTAGAAGTAGATACCTTAGGGGTTCCGAAGCAACTCAAATCGCTTGATACGGGCAAGTCTTCAGGTCCAGATTGTATACCGATTAGGTTCCTTTCAGATTACGCTGATACAATAGCTCCCTACTTTGCAATCATATACAACCGCTCGCTCACCGATAGATCTGTACCTACAAATTGGAAAACTGCGCAGGTCGCACCAGTGTTTAAGAAGGGTAGTAGGAGTAATCCATCGAACTACAGACCTATATCATTGACGTCGGTTTGCAGTAGTAGTGTTTTAGAGCATATACTGTATTCAGACGTTATGAATCACCTCGAAGGGAACGCTCTATTGATACGTAATCAGCATGGTTTCAGAAAACATCGTTCTTGTGCAACGCAGCTAGCTAGATCTTTATTCGCACGAAGTAATGTCCGCTATCGACAGGGGATCTCAAGTTGATTCCGTATTTCTAGATTTCCGGAAAGCTTTTGACACCATTCCTCACAAGCGACTTCTAATCAAGCTGCGGGCCTATGGGGTATCGTCTCAGTTGTGCAACTGGATTCGTGATTTCCTGTCAGGAAGGTCGCAGTTCGTAGAAATAGACGCAAATCATCGAGTAAAACTGAAGTGATATCAGGTGTTCCCCAGGGAAGCGTCCTGGGACCTCTGCTGTTCCTGATCTATATAAATGACCTGGGTGACAATCTGAGCAGTTCTGTCAGGTTGTTCGCAGATGATGGTGTAATTTACTGTCTACTAAGGTCACCCGAAGACCAGTATCAGTTGCAAAGCGATTTAGAAAAGATTGCTGTATGGTGTGGCAGGTGGCAGTTGACGCTAAATAACGATAAGTGTGAAGTGATCCACATGAGTTCCAAAAGAAATTCGTTGGAATTCGATTACTCGATAAATAGTACAATTCTCAAGGCTGTCAATTCAACTAAGTACCTGGGTGTTAAAATTACGAACAACTTCAGTTGGAAAGACCACACAGATAATATTGTGGGGAAGGCGAGCCAAAGGTTGCGTCTCATTGGCAGGACACTTAGAAGATGCAGCAAGTCTACTAAAGAGACAGCTTACACTACACTCGTTCGTCCTCAGAATATTGCTGCGCGGTGTAGGATCCTTACCAGGTGGGATTGACGGAGGACATCGAAAGGGTGCAAAAAAGGGCAGCTCGTTTTGTATTATCACGTAATAGGGGAGAGAGTGTGGCAGATATGACATGCGAGTTGGGATGGAAGTCATTAAAGCAAAGACGTTTTTCGTCGCGGGGAGATCTATTTACGAAATTTCTGTCACCAACTTTCTCTTCCGAATGCGAAAATATTTTGTTGAGCCCGACTTACATAGGTAGGAATGATCATAAAAATAAAATAAGAGAAATCAGAGCTCGAACAGAAAGGTTTAGGTGTTCGTTTTTCCCGCGCGCTGTACTGGAGTGGAATGGTAGAGAGATAGTATGATTGTGGTTCAATGAACCCTCTGCCAAGCACTTAAATGTGAATTGCAGAGTAATCATGTAGATGTACAATGTCAACAAGTATCTGTTTTAGTAACGACGTTAATCCAAGTCCCACAAAATTAGCTTCAGCTTTTTGGGTTAGTTCTCTGTGTTTTTGTTTTTAAACAGGCACATTTCAGTCAGATTCAATGTTTTTTATGTGCCTGAATGTTTGACAATTGTGATATCGGCTTCTGTTTGTGAACCCTATTACCTATACCTTCTCCCATGGTCAGGCGACTCTTATTTCACAAATATACTGCATTCATAATGCAGAATGCTCTAAGGTCTTGCTACAGCCTCATGGTGTTACTGTTGTTTCCAGTGGCCAGATTATGAATGGAATGTTGCATAATATGCAACGCTGTTAATTGTAGAGGCGAGTGGGGAGCACTTGCACGTTTTTACTTCAGAGCTCCAGACTAGTTACTAACACAGATCAATTTTACGTATAAATTACGAAACTGTCAAAACTGTAAAAGTTTGTTATTATTGTAGTTCTTAAAACAATTGTTTAACACAGTTACTTCTCAAATAAGTGGACAAACACTTTTAGGTGATGTTTTAATCTGAATTGAATGTCTCGGAATGTATGGTCAAGCGATGTACCAAGCACTGGTGTACATAAATTGTACGAAATGTTTTACTCCAATATTAATAATATAGTCTCGTTATAAAAACTTCGTTATCTTTGGCTCATTAACTGTTAGTGTGATAGCAAGTTAAATTTGGAAGGGAGGACAGTAACGATCTGTGACCCTACCCGGTTCGAAACCTAGATCTGCGCCTTTATTTGTCTGGAAAGACTCAGTAAAACGGGGCAAATCGCAGAATGCGGCAGTATGAATACATATTTGTTATCTGGATAAGACAGGATGACCAGAAGTCCCGTTTTTAAAGCGACTATCCTTTTTTACGTTCTATGTCCCGTTGTCTCGCAAAATATTCAAACGGATCCCAAATGTCCCGAATTTTTGTAATCAGCAATAACCTTGTCTTCATTTGCTTCATTTTCTGTCTTTGTTTATGTTTACATCAATTTAATATTTGCTTTGTCCTGAACGCAAAGGTCAAATAAGCATGCATAATTTAGGTCACGGCATGAGGAGAGGTGTGAACAAAAGATTTTCTATCATCATGCTCAGTGCCAGTGACTTATGCGTTGGGTTCGCGATTCATATTGATTATTTGCTAGTGCAGAAACGACAGATGGATGTAACGTTATAGGGCTATCAATGATCGATTATATTTGTAATTACGAATTAGCTATTCACTGTTAGATGACGCAAATTTTCAGTAGATGCATCCGAAACGATGTCTCCGGACTGTTACAGACAACAATGATGAGTAGGCGGCAGTTCCAACACTGGGTTCGGCAAGCTTGCTTTGTGTGCACCATTGTCTGTTTGCTAGTTTATGAGACTAGCTCGTCACCGTTAATATGGGAAGAGGACGAGATATTTCTCGAAAACCATGAAAGGAGAGGTCCCTTTCTTAGCAGAAACCACGAGTACGAAGGCAGAATGTACGTTGTGTCATTCAGTTTTTTCCATTTAACACGCCGATAAAACTCAACACGTAAAGAAAAAGAAGCACTTGTTGGCAGTTTCTGCGAGAACTTCTAGCAGCATAATTTCTTTTGTAAGCATGAATGAACTACAAACAGAAGAAGACAAACTTATCGCTGTGACAGGAGGGCTCTTTGCGTTCCATACCGAAAGCACAATCATTCTTTCCGTTCAATTGTCTGCACAGCTCTTCTCATCAGAGATCTATTGGAGAAGAAATTCACATGTTCAAGGGCAAAATGTGAGTCGCTATTAGTGAACGTTTTATCGCCATACGCAGTGCATGAAGTTCAGTCAAACTGCTAAGTATGTGATGGTTGATGCATCAAATCAAATCACAAATCGGCTAGAGCCGATTCTACTCAGGTATTTTACTCCTACCACAGATGTTCAGTGCAAAGTAGCCTTCAAAACACTGGTAGAGAAACGACAGAATTACACTACTGGCCATTAAAATTGCTACACCAAGAAGAAATGCAAATGATAAACGGGTATTCTTTGGACAAATATATTATACTAGAAGTGACACGTGATTACATTTTCACGAAATTTGGGTGCATAGATCCTGAGAAATCAGTACCCAGAACAACCACCTCTGGCAGTAATAACGGCCTTGATACGCCTGGGCATTGAGTCAAATAGAGCTTGGATGGCGTGTACAGGTACAGCTGCCCATGCAGCTTCAACACGATATCACAGTTCGTCAAGAGTAGTGACTGGCGTATTGTGACGAGCCAGTTGCTCGGCCAACATTGACCAGACGTTTTCAATTGGTGAGAGATCTGGAGAACGTGCTGGCCAGGGCAGCAGTCGAACATTTTCTGTATCCAGAAAGGCCCGTACAGGACCTGCAACATGCGGTCGTGCATTATCCTGCTGAAATGTAGGGTTTCGCAGGAATCGAATGAAGGGTAGAGCCACGGGTCGTAACACATCTGAAATGTAACGTCCACTGTTCAAAGTGCCGTCAATGCGAACAAGAGGTGACCGAGACGTGTAACCAATGGCACCCCATACCATCACGCCAGGTGATACGTCAGTATGGCGATGACGAATACACGCTTCCAATGTGCGTTCACCGCGATGTCGCCAATTACGGTTGCGACCATCATGATGCTGTAAACAGAACCTGGATTCATCCGAAAAAATGACGTTTTGCCATTCGTGCGCCCAGGTTCGTCGTTGAGTACACCATCGCAGGCGCTCCTGTCTGTGATGCAGCGTTCAAAAATGTTCAAATGTGTGTGAAATCTTATGGGACTTAACTGCTAAGGTCATCAGCCCCTAAGCTTACACACTACTTAACCTAAATTATCCTAAGGACAAACACACACACCAATGCCCGAGGGAGGACTCGAACCTCCGCCAGGACCAGCCGTGATGTAGCGTCAAGGGTAACCGCAGCCATGGTCTCCGAGCTGATAGTCCATGCTGCTGCAAACGTCGTCGAACTGTTCGTGCAGATGGTTGTTGTCTTGCAAACGTCCCCATCTGTTGATTCAGGGATCGGGACGTGGCTGCACGATCCGTTACAGCCATGCGGATAAGATGCCTGTCATCTCGACTGATAGTGATACGAGGCTGTTGGGATCCAGCACGGCGTTCCGTATTACCCTCCTGAACTCACCGATTCCATATTCTGCTAACAGTCATTGGATCTCGAACAACGCGAGCAGCAATGTCGCGATACGATAAACCGCAATCGCGGTAGGCTACAATCCGACCTTTATCAACGTCGGAAACATGATGCTACGCGTTTCTCCTCCTTACACGAGGCATCACAACAACGTTTCACCAGGCAACGCCGGTCATCTGCTGTTTATGTATGAGAAATAGGTTGGAAACTTTCCTCATGTCATCACGTTGTGGGTATCGCCAAACTTGTGTGAATGCTTTGAAAAGCTAATCATTTGCATATCACAGCATCTTCCTGTCGGTTAAATTTCGCGTCTGTAGCACGTCATCCTCGTGGTGTAACAATTTTAATGGCCAGTAAGGTATTAGCTAGCTACATTCTGGATATTTTAAAAAAGCAAGATATAGTTGACAAGATTGTCGCATTATGTGCAGATAACTGTAATACCAACACTGATGGGTATAAGAGGGCAGGAACAAACAATGATTATTCTACACTATAAACAGTTTTCTCAAGATGAACATCCAAAGCATCGGTTGTGCAGCCCGCGTGGCACACAGTGGAGTTCAAACAAGTGCTGACTTTCTTTCCATTGACATGGAAATTGTGAATTTCCAAGATTGTCACATTTACACTGTGAGTATAGAGGAACTGAAATCATTCTGTGATTTCGTTGATACTGAATACAAGCAAATACTGGGTATGAAACTTCCTGGCAGATTAAAACTGTTTGCCGGACCGAGACTCGAACTCGGGAGTTCTTCCAGGAGTGCTAGTTCTGCAAGTTTCACAGGAGACCTTCTGTGAAGTTTGGAAGGTAGGAGAGGAGGTACTGGAGGAAGTGACGCCGTGAGCAGCCATCGTGAGTGGTGCGTGGGTACCACAGATGATAGAGCACTTGCCCGCGAAAGGCAAAGGTCCCGAGTTCGAGTCTCGGTCCGGTACACGGTTTTAATCTGACAGGAAGTTTCACATCAGCGCACACTCAGCTGCAGGGTGAAAATTTCATTCTAAATACTAGGTAGTATCAGAACTAGTTGGTAGTCATTGTTGACGAGAATCACAAGCGTTATTGATATGTATGAACCTTTGAAATCTTATTTCCTGTCTCAGGACAGATGTTGTACATTATTGAAACAGTTTTTTAAGAACGCACAGTCATTTCTTTGGCTTTCTTTCACACAAAGCTAATTAAAAATGTTTTAAAATTCAGTTCAAATGTTGGCAAGAACCGCGATTTCAGTAACAGAATCAGACTTCTTTAGAAAAGTGGACTTATCCATTTCGACCTCTGAAATCATTTAACTGGATAACACTGCAAAATTCCGTTCCTGTGGCTAAATTTTTAAATTGTCTGCAAATTCTTAAGATAGTAGGTTCAAGTGCAACATATCACAGAGATGAAGATGCATTGTTTGATGCGATATAATGCGTAAACAACATTGTATCATAGAAATTTGAGGAAGGAGATAAAGGTAATTTGGAAACAAGTAAGAGATGATGTAATGTATTCCAGAGGCTTAAAAGTACAGGTACTTCGCCTAAAAAATATAGAGACGTTTGTGAGTTTTGCCCTTGCTGAACCAGGCACAAATGCTGTCGTGGAATGGGTATTTGCAATTGTGAATTCCCTTTGGATCGATGCGAAAAACGGTTTTAATTCTGAAACTATTGAAGCTATTGCATTAGTTAAGACTTATTCAAATGGCTCTAAGCACTATGAGACTTAACATCTGAGGTCATCAGTCCCCTAGACTTAGAACTACTTAAACCTAACTAACCTAAGGACATCACACACATGCATGCCCAAGGCAGGATTCGAACCTGACGCCGTAGCAGCAGCGTGGCTCCGGACTGAAGCACCTAGAACCACTCGGCCACAACGGCCGGCTAAGACTTATTATCAAGACATTGCCTGCAAGGTGTTCTGCAACCTGTTATTAACTAATTCAAAGTTTTTGAAAGATATTAGGTCTTCTGATAAGTAGGAAGCTAGAAGCAGTGTTCCCGACAAGTAGATGAACAGTCTACAAAAATGGCTCTGAGCACTATGGGACTTAACATCTGTGGTCATCAGTCCCCTAGAACTTGGAACTACTTAAACCTAACCAGCCTAAGGACATCACACACACCCATGCCCGAGGCAGGATTCGAACCTGCGACGTAGTGGTCGCGCGGTTCCAGACTGAAGCGCCTAGAACCGCACGGCTACAACGGCCGGCGAACATTTTGCGTATTAGTGTTCGTTTGTGAGAAATCATTCTATCAGTTCCTCAGTATTTTGAATTATAATAATTTCTTGGAAAAAACAATGAATTATTATGTGACGCAGTGCTAATACAAGCATGTTTTGAGTGGCCTGTTAAAATATATGCATTTTCTGTGCATAAACTTTAGTTTTTACTTGTTTTGGTAAAGCCGTGCAGTCATATATTTTTTTGTGTAGTCATATATTTTTTGTGTAGAGTCCCGTTTTGCCCAGTTTTTTATCCCAATTTTTTCGCAAATGTCCCGTTTTTTCACGTGAAAAATATGGTCACCCTAGGATAAGACTCTTTCGAATACTTATTTGACCGACAGTATTTTGAGCTTCATGTGAGCTGTTTGTTGGTGGGAAATAGATAAGTGGAAGAAGGAATGACTTCTGTTCTCCTGCCGTTTTGTTGGAAAAATCTAAATCCCCGAACGGAACGAGAATGGCGATTTTCGTGTCAAATGAGGACTATTTTAGGCCAGAAAAAAGCAAGATACGATCCACTGGCGACACAGCAGCAGTTTCCGGAAGTGTTCAGTGACCGAGTCGGGTGCTTAATGAAATGGAGCGAATGCTTACGATGCCTATAATATGCACATAAACAAAAAGAGAAAACAGAGATAGCCGTGTACGCAGTAGGTGGACACAATGGACGGCTAGACTTTGAACTTGGTCTACAGCGCATGTGTAGTGTTGCGTGTTAGTTCCGCCGCCGCCGCCGCCGCCGCCGCAATGCAGTTGCAATAAGCCGGTAAAGGCACTGGGAGTGGATATAGACTCACATCGTTGTGTTCAGTACGCAGTAGCCGCTATTCAGACATGTTTCTTGGTAACCCCTCTGCATAATTATATTTGCCATCTCCTCACTTCTCCCATTATCACAGGTTCTTCCTAGGCTGTCGTAGAACTAAGCTAATTGGAGGAGAAAATTTCTTATCACTTAAATTTTCTTTTCGTCGTATTGAGTTCTTTTTGTCGCTTTAGAACAGTACTCTTGCTTTTGCTGTTCCAAGGATGTCACTTTGGTCCATACAAATTTTACTACTGATTACAGATGAAGAGTATATGACGTCAGTTACTGTAATAGGGTTGGGACGTTTCACGGTACAGTCCGTGATTGGCTCTCCCACACACTGCGAACATAAAGATCTCAACCACATCATTTTGGGATGTGCTAAATTGCTCCACATCAAAATAAAATCTGGGGAAACCTTGTAAAAATGAAGATTTTCTTGCCAACAAATATAAAACTCTAATGAGTGAGAACAAACTCAAAATTAACATTTTAATAGCGCGTTACCTGTAAGAAGCCGATTTGGAGCTCTGACATGTCAAATAATGAATTTGTAGTTTTATATATGTATAAAAAATTGTATATTTAAAATTTAATTGTAGTAATTAACCTAAGCGGTTGTAATGAATATATGGCTTCCTGCAAAGCTCCAACAACATTAAATTAATAAAAAGTTAAATTAAATTAAAAATTGGTTACAGACTTTGCTTGTATCTCAGTAATGCTGTTTGCTAATTTCATTAAATAATTTTCTTCTTCAGTAAATAAAAATGAAAAATTAGTAAGTGAATACTTTCCTATTCACGCTTTTACAGCTATGACAGCTAACAGCATGTATGACAGTTGTGCAGAATGATTCAATTTGGAAAAGTTAATTGAGCCTGAGAAGAGCGAGAAACAAAAGTGTAAGATCGGCAGGTGGAATGAAGGACAGAAAACAGGAATAATCAGGGATAAGAAAACCATTGATAGTACCGACAATCTGACTGGATCGCTGTTGGACTAGGAACGGGAAAAACCGCTACCGACTGTATTTCTGAATAACCGGAATTTTTCAGTATTTGTTTTGTAAGTAGGCTGTTTAGGTTTTCTTATTGGTAACGCCACGTAGTGCTCTGTATGAAAATCACTGGCTGTGCTGTGTGCAGTCTGTGGCTAGTTTGCATTGTTGTCTGCCATTGTAGTGTTGAGCAGCTGGATGTTAACAGCGTGTAGCGTTGCGCAGTTGGAGGTGAGCCGCCAGCAGTGATGGATGTGGGGAGAGAGATGGCGGAGTTCTGAAATTTGTAAGACTGTCATGAACTGCTATATATATTATGACTATTAAGGTAAATACAGTGTTTGTTCTGTATTAAATTCTTTCCTTTGCTAACTATGCCTATCGGTCGTTAGTGCCTTCTGTAGTTTGAATCTTTTATTTAGCTGGCAGTAGTGGCGCTTACTTTATTGCAGTAGCTCGAGTAACCAAGATTTTTGTGAGGTAAGTGATTTGTGAAACATATAGGTTAATGTAAGTCAGGGCCATTCTTTTGTAGGGATTTTTGAAAGTCAGATTGCGTTGCGCTAAAAATATTGTGTGTCAGTTTAAGCACAGTCTTGTATAATTGTTCAAAGGGGACGTTTCATATGTCGACCCTTAGCCGAGGATACCTCACTGGAATCTTCTGATTTTTTTCTTGTAGTTTGTGTAATTAGTGTAGCTATTGTTTATTGCTAGCGCGTAATTGTAGAGAGAATCTCCTTTGTAGTTGCAGTCTTTCATTGTTGTACAGTAAAACAGTTGTGGCATGCATGTAGATTTGCACCAAGTATTTCGCAGCTGCGCTTGCAATTAACTGCATATTAATTTCAGTGCTATGTTAAAGTGTTCTCTTATTTTTGCTATTCAAATTGTGCTTTTCTGTGTTATCGTGTGAAATATTGTGACAATAATGGCGTGTGAAAAACGTAACACTAGGCTCCAAAGTAAACTGAGAAATAATAGTGACGACGAGCGTAGCTTGCCAGCACCACTGTGTAATGAATTAACAGACGTTCAAAGTAGTAATTTGGTAACTGGCTCAAATGGCTCTGAGCACTATGGGACTCAACTGCTGAGGTCATTAGTCCCCTAGAACTTAGAACTAGTTAAACCTAACTAACCTAAGGACATCACAAACATCCATGCCCGAGGCAGGATTCGAACCTGCGACCGTAGCGGTCTTGCGGTTCCAGACTGCAGCGCCTTTAACCGCACGGCCACTTCGGCCGGCAATTTGGTAACTGTGCATAGGGAAATGGAGCGGGCTGCAAACAATGGCGTAGACAGTGAAACAGGTAGTGAACAGGGAAGCATTATCGATCGATCGCTCGGCAACAGCTCGCCTCAGGAATCCGAAATGACAGGACACAATTTTGCAAATACTGTAGTTTCAGGTTTTGCGTCCTCACCGCTTTCTCAAATGAGTCAAGACACATTTTCCGCTTGTCAAAATGTGAATGTTGCCGGTGCAAATTCACTGCCGAAAAGCACTGAGGAACATGTTTCAGACACCAGTGCATTGTTATTACAATTAATGCAACAAATGGGACAAAAGCTTGAAAAGTTAGACACAATGGAACAAAATGAGAGACAAACACAGCAACAGTTAGACACAATGGAACAAAATCAGAGACAAACACAGCAAAAGCTTCAAAAGTTAGACACAGTGGATCAAAATCTTAAAAAGTTAGACACAGTGGAATAAAATCTTAAAAAGTTAGACACAATGGAACAAAATCTTCAAAAGTTAGACACGAAGCTTGAACAAACACGTGAAGATTTAACTACTGAGTTACATAACATCGAATCGAAATGTCAAAAAGTCTGTAATGACGTAAAAACACAAATTTGTGAGCATTTCCAACCTATTTTTTCGCGTCATGAAAATGCATTACAGAATCACGAAGCAGCCATAAAAGAAGTGCAAACTATTGTTCATGAAAATTACGACACCTTGCAAGCTAAAATTGACTCAGTTGCATCTACTGATTCGGTTACGCAACTTGCAAAAACTCAAGAAAACTTAAAGGACACAGTAGATACGATTTCAACACAAATGGACACTCTGAAACTTGGTTCAGAAAAACACACTGAGGAAATAAGTACACTATTGGAGAAAGTAGCCGAACTTTCGGATCAGTTCACTAACTTATCTGCAAAGGTAGATGATGATCTGAATGACACAAGACCTGTAGCCATCACTGACACAGAAGAGTATGAACAAATTAAGAAATTCAAACAAAATCAGAATCAAATTAATACGCAATACAAAAGAGAAATCCGGGAAGTACAAGATCAGTTGGCACAAGCAATACAAAAATTTCATATTTCAGAGGACACTCGCGCTCCAACACGGGAAGAGGGACTTAGAAATACGGAACACCCACAAGATAATAACACAGGACACTTCGGAAATTATGAAAGAAATTGGCAAGGTGCACCGACTTTTGAGATGGAACCGCCGACACGACGTAACAATGACAGATATGCTACTCGCCGACACGATGATTTTGACTATAAGCTGTTTATTACTACACGTGAATTCAAAACATTTAAGAATTCTGCCAACGACATTCATCCACAAGCGTGGCTCCATCAATTCTCTCATTGTTTTCCTCCCAACTGGTCATTGGAGCACAGGTTAGAATTTATGTGTGGCTACTTGGAGAATGAACCAGCTGTAAGAATGCGATCGGTCATTCACGATTGTCACAGTGAAGGAGATTTTTATCATGCCTTCCTCTCAGCATATTGGTCTCAAGCTACACAAGACCAAGTAAAACATAGCATCATAATGATGAAACATTTCGAACAATCTAAATTTTCCAGTCTTGTGAAATATTTTGAAGACATTTTGCACAAGAATCAGTACCTGTCAAACCCATACAGCCCCTCAGAACTCATCCGCATTTGCTTAATCAAACTGCCTGAACATTTACGACATATTATTTTAGCAGGACGTTGCAAAGACGACATTGAAGCTTTTCAGGGACTCTTACAAGACCTGGAAATTGACACTGACAATCGCGGAACGCGAAAACAGGAGCACAACAATTACAGATCACATCCGTCACAATTCCGCGATGACAGAAATAATACACGACAAGGCTATTCATTCAACGTAAATCGTGACCAAAACAGACACCACCCGTCTGACAACCGTTGGCAGAGTAGTAATAGTTACAGAGAAAGATCGCACTTCCGTAGTAATGAATATGACAGAGATAACCACAGAAAGAGACAATATGGGAACCAAAACAATTATTACCAGGGGAGACAGAATAACTTCAGACGCAACAGTTTAGCGCGGAGTTACGATTCAGGGAGAAATTCTCCACCACGTGACCGACAAGGAAGAAACTACGGAATCTACCGACATGACGACAGACGATATAACCATAACGACAGACGTCAATTTCATCAGAACTGGCGGGATTCTAACACGGCTGTGCCCTCTCGGCAAGGCGAATTTGTAGAAGTTAGGTCTCCTAATCCCAATAACGACGCGCGCCAACGAAGAGACAGACAATGACTCGCACAGCAGGCAGCCGCGTGCGCCAGGTGGCTCAGAGAAAAATAACATAGACGCTAACCTTGAGAAAAATTCCAGCATTCTTTACCGACGTATACCGCCTGACAATTGCGTTGAAGTTGAAACTCTGCGTACTAGGAAGAGTAAAGGTTTACACCACATTTCACATGTAAAACCGTTTATTGAAAGATAATCTGCTTTTTAACTTTGTCTTTGCCATAAAATTTTTCACTTCACATTTCTAGTATGCTTTCTCAGACTTAGAATCTGTTAACATGCAACAATGTTTGAAGTTAAATATCCAGTCAAGAACCAAGAGAACTTATTTAAACAGAAATTACGAATGCATTGTTATAGTGAACAGACGACACAGTGTTGTTATTTGTACATTCTTGCTTGTTAGTTGCACGATTACGTAACGACTATCAGGCTTACATACATAGAACATGTACTGGTACTGCTAATGAGATTTTAGTGCAACATTTTGGTTTACTTGAAAATACATTATGGATTCAAGGTGCTTTCTGAGAGATACCAGATGACACAGTGGTTAGTTTATTTGACAGCTACACGACTATATCACGACGCTTCTAATGTGTGACACAATTTACCTTGTTGCTTTTGCGGTGTATCTGTTTTATATCTGCACAGTTTTTCTGAATTCTTCTGGAAAGTAAAACATGTTTTAGTAGTAACTTTTATGGTATAGCTACAAGGAGACAGCCTTTTCTGTAGCACAACAATATGTTACAGCACAGTACTTTCTTCATCACGGCAATAAGCGTAATAACTAAGATATCTATACTCAAAGCATTTCACTTTTGTTTATCATGAGGTAAGTACATTGACTTCTGCAGAACTTAGCTTTTGGAGGAAAATAACTACGACACTTTCACAGAGATTATCTTACAACAATATGCACATTTAGCGCTACAGGACACGCATTTGAGTGATTAATTTTGTACTTAAAACATTTATTTTTAAAGATATTAGAAGTACAATGATACGAAGTTTTTCCGTGTTACATTTCATTCCATTGCAATAATCTGTAACACCTGAGGGTATAATTACATTAATTCTCAGGGGGGTACACGCTTACTTTGTGTATCATGTGTTTGGCAAGCACAATGAGCCCTAGCTAATATGGTATTTGCTTACACAACTTTACACATCAGTACCATATTTCTCCAACACATAATTACACAGCTACCTGATCATTTAACTTAGAGAGACAAACGTTTTTACTACGGCAGTGACAGATGTTTACGTAATTACACCGTTGGATAACTTCAAACTTACGAAATTGTATTTTGTCTGTACTTTGTGAACTATTCATATTTTTTCAGACCCATTGTGATATTATGAGAACTTTGAATGATATATTTGGTATGGGATCACGATTTTTAAAGTACGTTTGAGGCAGATGACACTTTTGACATGAGCAGAGAATTTTTTTTTAGGGTTTGAAATTATTGCAAAAAGCTACGACGTTTTTGAGAGTTGACTGAGGTGTTATGATATTATTACGACGACGATGTGTATTACGCTGCTGAGGTATGTTTGTGATCAATAAGCTGATGCTATATGAGGAATTTGATTATGCTACATGACAGAGCACTGAGAGGCCTGAGTCGAAACAAGGCCCCGGGAGTAGACAACATTCAATTAGAACTACTGATGGCCTTGGGAGAGCCAGTCATGACAAAACTCTACCATCTGGTGAGCAAGATGTATGAGACAGGCGAAATACCCACAGACTTCAAGAAGAATATAATAATTCCAATCCCAAAGAAAGCAGGTGTTGACAGATGTGAAAATTACCGAACTGTCAGTTTAATAAGTCACAGCTGCAAAATATGCATTGTCCTCTCCCTGTAGAGACAAATGGAAAAACTGGTAGAAGCCAACATCGGGGAAGATTGGTTTGGATTCCGTAGAAATGTTGGAACACGTGAGGCAATACAAACCTTACGACTTATCTTAGAAGAAAGATTAAGAAAAGGCAAACCTACATTTCTAGCATTTGTAGACTTCGAGAAAGCTTATGACAATGTTGACTGGAATATCCTCTTTCAAATTCTAAAGGTGTCAGGGGTAAAGTACAGGGACCGAAAAGCTATTTACAGTTTGTACAGAAACCAGATGGCAGTTATATGAGTCGAGGGGCATGAAAGGGAAGCAGTGGTTGGGAAAGGAGTGAGACAGGGTTGTAGCCTCTCCCCGATGTTATTCAATCTGTATATTGAGCAAGCAGTAAAGGAAACAAAAGAAACATTCGGAGTAGGTATTAAAATCCATGGAGAAGAAATAAAAACTTTGAGGTTCGCCGATGACATTGTAATTCTGTCAGAGACAGCAAAGGACTTGGAAGAGCAGTTGAACGGAATGGACAGTGTCTTGAAAGGAGGATATAAGATGAAGATCAACAAAAGCAAAACGAGGATAATGGAATGTAGTCAAATTAAATCGGGTGATGCTGAGGGGATTAGATTAGGAAATGAGACACTTAAAGTAGTAAAGGAGTTTTGCTATTTAGGGAGTAAAATAACTGATGATGGTCGAAGTAGAGAGGATATAAAATGTAGACTGGCAATGGCAAGGAAATCGTTTCTGAAGAAGAGAAATTTGTTAACATCGAGTATAGACTTAAGTGTCAGGAAGTCGTTTCTGAAAGTATTTGTATGGAGTGTAGCCATGTATGGAAGTGAAACATGGACGATAACCAGTTTGGACAAGAAGAGAAGAGAAGCTTTCGAAATGTGGTGCTACAGAAGAATGCTGAAGAAAAGGTGGGTAGATCACGTAACTAAAGAGGAGGTATTGAATAGGATTGGGGAGAAGAGAAGTTTGTGGCACAACTTGACTAGAAGAAGGGATCGTTTGGTAGGACATGTTTTGAGACATCAAGGGATCACAAATTTACCATTGGAGGGCAGCGTGGAGGGTAAAAATCGTAGACAGAGACCAAGAGATCAATACACTAAGCAGATTCAGAAGGATGTAGGTTGCAGTAGGTACTGGGAGATGAAGAAGCTTGCACAGGATAGAGTAGCGTGGAGAGCTGCATCAAACCAGTCTCAGGACTGAAGACCACAACAACAACAACGTATTTATTATGATGAAATATTGAAGAAGTGTCTACGAATATGTATACGTATTATAAAGCAAGGAATAATGAGTAGTGATTAGGGACTCTGATTTGTGGAAGAGGATATTGGAAACCAAGAATCGTACTTTAGAATTATGAAATTTGTGTACATGTGTGAGTGTATTACAATGCCGACGAAAAATTTTTTGGACACTGTTACATCAACAGGACTTTGTTTCTACAGATTTGTAACGCAAATTCTTGACCTGTGAAATTTTTTATATGAGACTGCCACTGTAGCAGAAACTGCTGTCATAAATATTTCAGTAAGAAAGCTAAGTGACCTTGACGTAATGCGTTTTGGGCGCCCAGCTGAGAGATAGCCGCTTGACAAAAGAAAGCCATTAGGTGGAGAAAAAAAAAAAAAAAAAGCAGAGGCCATTATCCTCGCTATTGACATTCCTTTGTAGAAAGCATCGCAAATACGACACGCTCAATCTTGAAAACATATGATAACACTGTGGAGCTCTTAATTTATGATATTTACTGAAATGCCTAATGAAATGACGAGAAATATTTTATGTCTATACATCTGATTATGACTACTGTCTTTCCAGTTGAGAGATATTTTTTACTACCTTATGAAATGCCATATGGCTTGCTTTATATATTTATTTACTGATTTTGTTTAATATCTAGTTTCTAGCTGCGCTGCAGCATTGGTTAAAATAAAATTTTATAGATGTACTAATATAAATGTTTTCTGTCTACAGATCGAGTAAATAATAATTTTTTTCAAAAAAATGAGGGAGCACAAAAAGACATTTACCTTCACAGGAACTGCATTCATAATTTTCTTTTCAAATACTTGGTAATTTTTTGTAGAATAAGTTGTGGTGCACCACTTTAATGACATAGATATTAAGATGTGAATAGACATTTCCCTTATCTGCGTTGTTGTCTTTAGTGTACTATTTTTTCTGCTTGAGCTTTGTCATGTATAGGTATAAGTTATAGCATTTGCTGCTGCTGCTTGCCAGGCATAGTGTTACTGAATTTGACTCTGTATTACTCTGTTAAGCTAGTTTTACTACGGATTTATTTTTCTTGTTTGCTGCACAGTGCCTTATATTAGTTGTAATATTGCAATTGCTTTGCCAATTTGAATTTTTTGTCATTGATGTTTGTGTTAATTGTTTTGTGCTGCTGCATTGCCTCATCCCTTAGTTTAGCATCTGAGCTCAGTAGATTTAAGTTAGCTTAAGAGGGGGTAGACCATATAAGAAACTAACTATGATGGATTGGAAGAAATGCATTGAGAAGCTATAAGAAAATGATTTGGCCAAAACAGTATTTTGAAAGAGGATATGAACCAAAAAAGTAGGGTTTAGGGACAACAGGTTTAGGTAGGATTTTCTTGGAAATAAATGATGAAGTAAGATAATGGAAAATAAATAATGAGGTAAGAAATATGTGAACATATAAATACAGAAAGCATGCTTGAATAGGATTTTTTTGGTGGAAACAAATGTTGAAATAAGACGAAAGATCTATGGAATGAAGTTTTGGGTTGGACTGCAGTACCAAATGTTACACTGAAAACACACCTTTCCTTTTGTGTTATCCCACTATGTGTTTGTGTACCCTTATGTATTTGTTTTCTTCCTGTCTCTGTGTAGTTTCATAGAATTTTTTCTTCTTCTAATACTAAGCTACATTCACTATGACGAGGAATACTGTTATCCTCAAATATAATTGGCATTAATAATATGTTATTTACCTTGTAAATATGCTTAGACATTATTTATTCTGTTTTGTTTTAATGCTTATGTGTAAAGTTGATGTTTCAAAAGTTATTCTGATCTTTTATGTATTTACTTATCTCATAATTCCTGTAACACTGATGTATATGTTTATTTCTATTATTTTGTATAGGCTGTATTACTACAAATGTTATCTGTATTATTATGTTTTTAATGATGTATTTTGTACATTTGTTATTGTATTCTTATGTTATAAAATTGTAATTGACACCAGTTCATCAAATTAAGTAACTTGTAAGTTACATTTCACTGCACACGTTTCTGTTGGTCATAGTATATGGACAATATGCGTGAAGTAGGGACTGATAGTGTTTGCACGTGTGTTAATAATTCAGCAAGGGACTGGATAACAGCATTGTTGGTTCTAAGAATAATTCCAAAAACTTTGCGAGTGCACAAGTGGTGGTTTATGGACTTGCTATATAGTACAAGACTCTTCGATGGTGATTGTGCACTTGCACAGTCGTAACAGATGGCTGCTGGCCGTCTCTACAAGGACTGAAGTGGGTCTGCACCTTGGATGATCCACCAATACCATACTCTCTACCAAGACTATAGTGGGTCTGCTCTGTGATGACCTACCTACCAATATTCTTCAAACATTCGAATGACTCTGCTGTGGGTTTGCTCTGTTGTGGCCCATTACCTGCATGTCAAGAGTCAGCACTGTCTTTCTGTTGGAACGACAGCACTCCTTCTTCAAGACTGCATGGAAATCCATTACTTCCGTGTGCATTTTCTTTTATTGCTCAGACTTTGAGAAAAACTGCAATTTCACTGTGATGAATGATCAGGACTGTCTTTATGGACTGTGAGTAAATTTTAGCTTTTGGCCAACCTTGTATCAATAAGTGTGTGCATATGATTTCTTTGTTATTGTAATTGTGAAAAAATTTTTCACAAATATGTATTGGCCAGTGCCCAAAACAATTTGTAAAATTTTTTGTGGGGAGCATGGGGGCTATGTAAGTAGGCTGTTTGGTTTTCTTATTGGTAACGCCACGTAGTGCTCTGTATGAAAATCACTGGCTGTGCTGTGTGCAGTCTGTGGCTAGTTTCCATTGTTGTCTGCCATTGTAGTATTGGGCAGCTGGATGTTAACAGCGCGTAGCGTTGCGCAGTTGGAGGTGAGCCGCAAGCAGTGATGGATGTGGGGAGAGAGATGGCGGAGTTCTGAAATTTGTAAGACTGTCATGAACTGCTATATATATTATGACTATTAAGGTAAATACAGTGTTTGTTCTGTATTAAATTCTTTCCTTTGCTAACTATGCCTATCGGTCGTTAGTGCCTTCTGTAGTTTGAATCTTTTATTTAGCTGGCAGTAGTGGCGCTCACTTTATTGCAGTAGCTCGAGTAACCAAGATTTTGGTGAGGTAAGTGATTTGTGAAACGTATAGGTTAATGTTAGTCAGGGCCATTCTTTTGTAGGGATTTTTGAAAGTCAGATTGCGTTGCACTAAAAACATTGTGTGTCAGTTTAAGCACAGTCTTGTATAATTGTTCAAAGGGGACGTTTCAGTTTGATCTCGGTTACAGCGTCTTTTCTTTCCATTTTTTGCTAATAACCGGGTAAAAAGGCCGGCATATCAATTTACCATATCAATAGTGCTAAAATGTTTGGTTTTCAAATAAAGCTTTTTTTTATTAGAAACGAGAAGTGTTTGTAGGTAATATTTCCATTGCTATGGAGTATTCGGTTATTATACACCGATGCACCAAAGAAACTGGTATAGGCATGGATATTCATATAGAGACATCTGTAAACACACAGAAACGGCACTGCGGTCGTTAACGCCTATATAAGTCAACAAATATCTGGCGCTGTCAGATCGCTTACTGCTGCTACAATGGCAGGTTATCAAGATTTAAGTGAGTTTGAACGTGGTGTTAACGTCGGCGCATGAGCGATGGGACACAGCATGAACTGGGGATTTTCCCGTACGACCATTTCACGACTGTACCGTGAATATCAGATATCCGGTAAAATATCAAATTTTCGACATCGCTGCGACCGGAAAGCGATCCTGCAAGAACGGGACCAACGACAACTGAAGAGAATCGTTCAACGTCACAGAAGTGCGACCATTTTCGAAATTGCTACAGATATCAATGGTGAGCCATCATCAAGTGTCTGCGTGTGAACTATTCAGCGAAACATTATCGATATGGGCTTTCGGAGCCGAAGGCCTACTCGTGTACCCTTGATGACTGTACGACACAAAGCTTTACCCCTCACCTGGGCCCATCAACACTGCCATTGGACTGTTGATGACTAGAAACACGTTGCCAGGTCGGACGAGTCTCGTTTCAAATTGTATCCAGCGGTTGGACGTGCATGGGTATGGAGACGACCTCATGAATCCATGAAACCTGCATGTCAGCAGGGGACTGTTCAAACTGGTGGAGCCTTTGTGATGGTGTGGGGCGTGTGCAGTTGGAGTGATATGGAGCCCCTGATATGTCTATATACGACTCTGACAGGTGACACGTATGCAAGCATCCTGTCTGATCACCTGCGTCCATTCATGTCCATTGGGCATTCCGACGGAATTTGGCAATTCAAGGAGGACAACGCGATACCCCGCAGGTCCAGAATTATTACAGAGTGGCTCCAGGAACATTCTTCTGTGTTTAATCACTTTCGCTGACCACCAAACTCCCCGGATATGAACATTATTGAGCATACCTGGGATGCCTTTGAACGTGCTGCTCAGAAACGATCTACACCCCCTCGTACTCTTACAGATTCTCTCCAGCACTAATTCAGACATTAGTCGAGTTCATGCCACGTCGTGTTGCGGCACTACTGCGTGCTCGCGGAGGGCCTACACGATATTAGGCAGATGTACCAGTTTCTTTGGCTCTCCAGTGTAATATCAATAAGAAGCCGCGCTACCTCTTCTACTCCAAATTAAGCAGTCAATCCACTTTCTTTCTGCATATCTACGATCCTGTCACCTACCATCTACATCTCGTCTCTTTGCCCTCCAGAATTCTCCAAGATCCATCTTTAATATAATTTTATCCACAGTCCATTTATCCAGATACCTTACCAAGAATGTTATCTATTTAGAAAATGCATTTACACTACACAATGAAAAAAGTGAAGCAGCCATAAGAGGAGAAGGAAACGAGATGAAATTTAACTCATTGACAGAGTATGTGATGTTATTTCAGTGATACCAAAATCGAGTCAATTTTATAAAGAACTGGCCAGTATGAGCCACTTATAAGCACGACGTTGCATCCGTCTGCTCTGGATGTATGCACTGATTCAGTTCTAAAGGATGCCGTAAAGCTGTTATATCCTCTCGTGAGGCAAGCTAGCCCATTGTTGTTGTGACTGGTGCTTGCTATCCAGGATACTGACAATGGATGAAGTTGACATCTGAGCTGGTCCCACACATGTCCTTTGGAGGAGAGATTTGGCGATCTCGTTGGCCATCGGGGTAACTCACATCCTGCTGACTGTTTGTAGACACGTAACATGTGTGGACATAATATGTCCTGTTAGAAACTGACCCCGCGATACTACTGCGTGAGAGGTAACACACGAGGACGTAGGATGTCCGTGACATAGCGTTGTGCCATCAGAGTTCCCTCCTTTACTACCATCGGTGACCTGAAGTTATATCCTATGCTTTCCACATCACGATGCCAGAAGCAACACCGCTGTGCCTCTTCAAAACATCGGAAGAATGGCACCTCTCCCCAGGTCGCCGCCATACTCGCCGACAATGGTCGTCCAGGGTAGTGCAAAACAGCGATTCGTTGCTGAACACAATACGACGCCATTCATCAGCAGTCCTTGCTTCCCGATCACGGTACCACTCCAAGGATAGCCGTTTGTGTTGTGGAGGGGCAGCATTGGAAGGTTCTTCCTTAGCCTGGCTGTTGCTAATCTCCGACCAGTGCTGAAAGATGACACAGAATATTTCAGGCATTCCATTATCGTACTGGCCCGATAATAAGCCGCCGTTATATATAAACGGCACCCCTAAATTTCGAGGAAGAAATTAAAGCTTATTCATTTTGCACTAAAATAAGCCTCACTATAACCGAGAACAGAAAAATACCAGAAATTTTCTTGGCCTTACATGTAAGACCTAGGTGCGAACCGTAAACATATGTTCTAACATATAATACGGCACCACTATCACTGCCGGCATTTACTTTATCACTTTCACTCCCAATTTTTTTCACACTCTTCACACAGTACGTCACCCTCGACGCCATCCAGCTCTTTCGATTCGCAGCATTTCTTGAACCCTCTATGATGGACTCTGATGATGTGGTCCGCAGCTCGTGGTCTAGTGGCTACCGTTGCTACCTCTGGATTACAGGGTCCCGGGTTCGATTCCCTGCCAGGTTGGGGATTTTCTCTGCCCAGGGACTGGGTGTCTGTGTTGTCCTCATAATTTCATCATCGTCATCATCATTATCTTTGGTGACAGTGGCTAGATTGGACTTTGAAAAAATTGGGACTTTCTAGGGGCATTGATGACTGCGCAGTTGAGCGCCTCACAAACCAAACATCATCATCTGATGATGTGGAGGACAATGACGCAAGAATCCTCTCTCAAAATCTTACCAAACAGTGTAAGGGGCACTTCTTTCTCCAGGAGCCAATCTGAATATATTTTTAGGAGGTTGTCCTTGAACGACTTGTTTATGGCCACATCTAGCGCCTGTAGTTTTGAAATCACTCCTCTGGGTATTGAGACAAGGTCTCTCTCTTGTGCAGCGAGGTTATCTTTCACTTCAGCAGTTAGGTGTCCCTTAAAAGCATCCAGAACTACCATAGCTCTCTTAGCAAACAGTGGCCCAGGTCTGCGATATCAAACAGTACACAGTCAGTCAACAATCAGTTGCGTTGTCATCCAGCCCTTTTATTGTCAGCGAATCAGTAAGCCCTTAGGATAGTTTTCTTTGGGCATAGGTCATCTCTTCAGAGGGTCACAAGGGGTTAACTGCCCCCCCCCCCACCCCCCATCCCCTGTAACAGCTAACATCACAGTCAAGTGCGCCCATACGATAACTGTAGGTAGGGCCAAGACAAGGGAGGAGGAGTGATGGTATGGAGCTCATCTGGGGTTGCCATAGCTAGCTTGGACCTCGTCGGGACACTCTGAGAGGGGGTGAGGAAATGAAGTTCAAAATGGTTCAAATGGCTCTGAGCACTAAGGGACTTAACTTCTATGGTCATCAGTCCCCTAGAACTTAGAAATACTTAAACCTAACTCTAACATTCTGCGTGGTGTCTGTTGTTCTACATCGTGTCTCCCTATCACTTTCGTGCAACGACGCTCTGAGCGTGTTTTTTAGGGAATTGACTAGTTTGAACCTGGGACCTGTTGCTGGTAAGGAGACGTCAGACCACACATGACATGTAGAGTTCAGAAGAGATCAGTGAGACTAGCGATGATATAACCAAATACTTAATGATTTCAGCGTCAGCTCCACTGCACTCCCTGTAAAAGAATCTTAATACTAACTAAATTTAGTGGAAAGGGTTCAAGGCTTTCCCATTTTTAGTTAGCTGGTAAAATAACGTCGAAAAAACAGTTAAGTTTACCATTGGAAATTTTATTCTACTCACAAAACATTGTTTATAAATTGCACTATTGATAAAAGGAAATGTTTTAATACAGGATGGCAAAAACCAACTGCGTTCAACAAAAATGTGAACGAATATTCCCTGAATGGGTTTCCAAGTTCTACAATGGATCGAAGGATGACCTATGTCATATCACATCTATAATCTAGGTTTAAATTAAGTTTCAAAAAAGAGAAAACTATCAAAATGGTCTACAGTGACCCTCAATTATCTTTAATTACTTATCTAACTTGTCGTAAATTACAGTGGCTGATGTGGCTTATCAATAACTATATAACAGAAAAATCATTGCATTTCAGATCTTTACTTCAAGTGGCAAATGCGAACACCATGAGCTTTAATTGACGATCGACACTAGCATTACACAAAAAGGGGGTGTAACAGATGAGACTTTTGCAGTTCTGAGTGAAGCTTTATGTGCTGTTATGCGGCATCGCGTGCGTTCATTACCTTGTCGGTGTTCGTCAGGGGGCGGCGGACAGCACAGCACCGCTCACCTTGCCGTCTCGGAAGCAACTCTCTCCTAACTTCTCCTTACTACAATTTACCGAAGTTGGTTTAAAAAAAACTAGCTGGCTGTATTTTCATCTGACCAATCAGGGTCTCAATGTTAACCTTAAGCTCCACCTACAAAAATTCTGTCTATCCAATGAGAAACGTTATACTTTTCGTGGTGGGGCAATGTTTTTAAAGTTTGCAACGTAACAGAGACGCGAAAAAGTCTCACGCTAACACTTGCAGCTGGTGTGGTCCTTTTAGTGTTATCGTAAGATCAATGCTGTTCTTCTGGAGGGCTCTATCTTTTAACTTGGGCTGGGGGGTGGTCCTGACGTAACAGAGACGCGAAAAAGTCTCACGCAAAAACTTGCGGCTGGGGTGGCCCTTTTAGTGTTATCGTAAGATCTATACTGTTTTTCTGGAGGGCTCTAGCTTTTAACATGGGCTGGGGGGTGGTCCTAGCGGTTAGCTGGCGACGTGGGTGTCCGTCCCTTATCGTAGGGCCTTCTAGCTTAACACGGTTCTGCTCTCGGCTTCTGTTCTCGTTTCTCCCCTCAGAACTGCGTCTGTCTCACGGTGGGAAGGTATGACATGCATTTAGGCATTCTTGTGTTAGTCTGTGGTATTCCATTTGCTCACTCGTTACTCGTATTACTTTGGTTAATTTAATGTCACGATTTATTCTGAGCTATGTGACATACTACTGGATTTGCTTATCATGTCAGGGTTTTCATGGAAGGTGTTGGATTTGCCTGACACCTTACATAACTAACCTAAGGACATCACACACATCCATGCCCCAGGCAGGATTCGAATCTGCGACCGTAGCGGTCACGCGGTTCCGGACTGTAGCGCCTAGAACCGCGGCCAGCCAAGGAATGAAGTAAAAAATTTATTTAACATAATTAATTTTTATTTACAACACAATTAATGGAACTTGTTGCGGCAGAAGTAGTTGATACACCATGTTTTTCGGATGAGTTCACCTTTTTTAGCAAGTGTTTTTTCGCTTTTAGTTATTTATAAAACTCCATGCAGTCAGGTTCTAGTTAAACTGGTACTGTAAGATTGATTCCACAGTCGCTGGCAGCAGTTGATTTCTCCCATCAGTCCACTGGCCCAACATCAGCGAAAATACACATTCCACAGTGGCGTTGTGGTGCGGGAATAGAAAACAAATACTGGCATAATTTTAGCGTTGGCATTTGTGTTCAGGATTCGGTTTCCTTAAGAAATTAAACCAATCTTTCTTCGACGGAGTATTTAGACTTCCAATCTTCCGAGTTATGGTGTGTTTCTAAAACTCTCTTCAGATACATATATTCGTGAAAACAATTGTCGCATGAAATTTTCACACCATTTTTAGTCAGGTGTTTAATAGTGTTTTCAATCATCGAAGTATACGTCACTATACACTTCACGCCCTTTATAGCCGCGATAAAACTTCAAACATTGCTACCTTGCATTCGTTGTTCGTATTACGTCTAGAAAGAACCGTCTTACCAGATCGCTGTTCGAATGACAACTACCCCGATTCCCTCGTGGAGCTGTTTAAATAGTTCCAGCCCCGTACTACTGGAGAAGTTTGCTATTTTCTCAAATGACGGCGCTAGATCTAGAAGGTCTTGTATCGTCGATACAGGATACGCAACATCCAACTTCGTCTGTGAGACGATCTTCTCAACAAAAACTCGTTGACATGCTGCGCTAACAGATGGTGTCACTTCAGTACTTAAGCCATGCTCGTAACAGTATTTTGCAAAATTGGGACAAAATTGGGTCTTGTCGGGATGTCGGGACAAGAAGTTCATAATTGTAACCTCCCGAAATATTGGGACAGATGGCAAATCTATGTACACTGCGTCTTAAGAATGTTTGATCTCATATGAATAAATGAAGTGTACGTGTAAGAAACGCTATATTAAAATATTTTAATGTTGAACCAGTTGTACATAATACTGGTTTTGAAATCAATTTCTTGAACGAAAATCACCTTTGTACAGTATATATATTTTTTTCCTTTTTCCTGAATGGCCGGTGCGGGATGGCCCCCCCTTGTTTATGGGCGCCCATGATCACAATCATTCTACTTTTTCATTCCCGGTTCCTTTTAACGGGACACTTTTTGTTCCTTTCATGTCTACGGTCACATTGCTCGACATGTCACAAAATACAGGCGATTGTTCGGCATTATCAGTCAGATGAAAAGGGTGTGGGTGATTTCCGGAACCGGATTGACGTACTGCTAGAAATTAATCAGTTTCGCCTTGAAATCTGCTGACATCCTCTGTGCTGTGTAGTAGTTAGTCGGAGAAGAAGACCTTTGCTTTGCATAAACCGGCGACACCAACAAATACTCACACGAAATTCTCCTTATAGCACTTTAAGATTCTTGCGATTTACAAGGCCTTCAGTTGGATTATTTCTTGTGAGATAGGTATCCCATCTTTCCTCTTATCTTACACGTAGGAAAGGACCTCTGCTTTGAGTTCCGGATGTTTGCCACATTTCAGTCCCCTGAATGATTTTCTCGTTGATGTCGCCTTCTTACATTTTTCTTCTGAAGCAACCCAGTCCATGGTTGTTTACAGCCTCCCTGTTGGTTGTGGTTTTGACATGGTGCACAACGGTAATGTTGAAACTTACATCATCACTACTCCAAATTCTTCATCTTGGTAATATTTTTCGCTCTAAAAATGTGTAACTGAAACTACATTGTAAGCTAGTGACTCAGTACTGTTAAATCTACACAAATTAACGCAATAAAATACCGGCAAAAGTTTGTATTGTTACGTAGTAATAATAAGAAGCCTTGCCATCAGTTTCGGTTACAGACGTTAGTTGTATTATCGCAAATGAGCTTAATTATTTTATAGTTAGTGTATGTTAAAGGCAAAGTAGCGGATATAAGCCGCACTTTCCGAGGATAACTATTGCTAAAAAGTGCACCTTATTTTCGATGCTTGTTCTCGTGTCTGAAGTGTCGGAACACCGATGCTGTCGATGACCTTCTGAATGGTTGTTTGCATCTCAGAAATGGTTTTGCCTTTAATACAGCCCCACAAAAACGAGTCGCATGTGCTCAGATCCGGAGAATATCGCGGCCAATCAAGGCCCATGCCAGTGATTTCTGTGTACCCCACAGGCAGAATGCGGTCCCTAAAGTGCTCCTCCAGGACGTCAAACACTCTTCTGTTTGGATGGGGTCGAGCTCCGTCTTGCACGAACCACATCTTGTCGAAATCAGGGTCACTTTGGATAATGGGGATGAAATCATCTTCCAACACCTTCACGTACCGTTCGGGTGTCACCGTGCCATCAAGGAATATCGTGCCGTTTGTTCCGTGACTGGACGCTGCACACCACGCAGTCACCTGTTGCGGGTGAAGAGACTACTCGATTGCGAAATGCTGATTCTCAGTCCCCCACGGCGCCTGTTTTGCTTGTTGGCGAGCAGATCCAAATGAAAGTGGGCCTCGTTGCTAAACCAAACCGTACTGCGCATACTAATTGTCATCATGGGCGTGGCCAACCGTGCAGTGTGTACGTCCTAAAGCAAACCGTTTAGAAGTTATGACGATTTTATTTCATATAGATCAGTAACCGTCAGCCTCGTATAAATTTCGGTACAATGGCTGCTGCTTTGCTAACAAAATACAGCTCAGTTTTCTAATATACATTTCACTGTAGTAGAGCAGAAGAATCTTAAGGTTGGGTTGAATAACTTATATAAAGTTAAACGGGTTCAAATCTTTTTCGACAATAGCTGTCTTTCTTCTACTACAATCTTCAATTTAAATTTACATCTTCTCTGAAACCTAGTCAGAATTTCTTCAGCACATTAAAGCATCTCAAGTTCGTCGATTCAAACTCAAATTTTATTTAACGTATTTCATTTTACTGAAACGCTTCAGTTTCCTTGACTGATCAATATCTTCTTTTAAATTATTGTTTCAATATGAAACTAAAGCTTAATTTCTACTACAGTCTAATGTATGCGACGCCATAAATCAGTTTGTATTTATACATGATAATGTATAATGTGAAAATAGGAACCCACAGAAACCCATTTTCGAGGTTGCCGGTCTGTGGAAAATTTGGAAAAGGCTGATTGTCGTACGTGATTTTAAAATAGAATAAAAAGTATCACAACAAAAGATGGAATTCTCATATTGCATGTTTTTTGCTTTAATTGTGCATGTTTTATCATGTGATAGTGCATGAATGCATGCATATTTTAAGATTTAGTAGTGCACTGAAGTCGTGGCTTCAGTTATAAAGAGCATAAATAGATTTTGGGCGAAAGACGAGGATGTAGGTCGCAGTCGGCTCGGATAAATTTAACCAGACCGCTGAAAAAAATATTTTGGAAACGAATGAACTATAGAACGTGCTGTCATCACATAACCCTTCCGCTTTCCGAAAACCCCCGTCGTTCCGTATCGGAACCGGTTTTCATAACTTGAGTACTGGCTGTGCGATCAGATTGGGCGATATTTTACCATTTGGACTAATAACTGCAGGATTTTGAGCAATCGTTCGAAAGAAAAGTAACAATCGCTGTTTGGGCGATAAAATTGTTGATCAACGAGATTTCTGTGGGGACGAGGCAGATCCAGATGTATTCTGATGCAATGATTTTAAGATTATTTCCAATGCTGTTAACTGTTCCACTGCCGTGTAAAATGTTGAACCATTCCAACCCCAAAGTTCTACCAGCCTTAAAATAACGACTCCAAAGCCAACATTAATTTGCTATTGATAGATAATTAGGCTATATAGTAGTGCATACATAGTTTTAACTTGCCGTAACGCGAGTGGACGAATCAAAATCGTGTTTCTCCTCCTTCTCGTTACAAACTTATCCATAGTTAGAAATTATCAGAACAACACACAGCACAAAACCACACGGCAGCGCTTACATCAGATTCAACTACAAGTAAAAAGTGAACTGATTAAGAAAATAACAACTGAACTCAAGAAAGGCCAACAATGTACAATAGTTGGTATTGGATAAAGTAAGAATAGATGATAGCCAATAGTGCTATCGATATATCGGCAGCTTAAATCTTTCGGTGGCCTTATTGATTATAGATAATACTCTCTTTCGTCGTACGACCGAAAACAAATTATAAGGGGCGATCAAAAAGTTTCCGTTCGAAGGCCGTACAGCCTTGAATTGTTATGCCAAGAGGACAAAATCGCCTGGCCTTGCGGCAATGATCCCATCGTCGCACCAGGTTGAATATACCTGTTTGGTAAAACATCGTGTCCCGCTGCGTGAAGAAGTGCGTTAACTGCTTGCTGGATGTCCTCGTCCGACGGCAATCGTCGATTCTTCAAGGCCTTTTTTAAGGGACCGAAGGCGTGACAATCGCATGGGGAGAAATCAGGGCGGATGCTCGAGTGTCTCCCATTTGAGTTGCCACAACTTCTACGTTACGACATTGGCGATATGGGGACGTGCGTTATCACACAATTCCACAATGGTGGTTTTCGGCCGACATACTGCCCCATACATATTCTTCATTCTTCAGTGGATGTCAAGAAATAAATAACAGCACGTTGGTGCTGTTTGGATGCATTCGGTGATTACATCGCTATAGTTCGTTTCCACATTTACCGCACGCATTTCGGAAAGCCACGAATGCCGTCCAAATCGCTTGCCCAGATATCGATGCTTGTGTACCCGCTACGGAGTGTCGCTACGTAGCATTTACGATGTAGCAAGGCCCTCAAACTAAAAGTCTATGATCCACCCTTATATTTTCAAATTCACTACATGGCAACTAGGTCCTACTTCGTTTAGGTGATATCGGGGGTCCGGACCACCTGAACGCCTCTTTGATTACGTCCTTGCATCTGACTCCGTTCACTCTCGTTATACACTGAAGAAACGCAGAAACTGGTACACTTGACTAATGTCGTGTAGGCCCCCGCGAGCACGCAGAAGTGCCGCAACACGACGTGGCGTGGACTCGACTAATGTCTGAAGTATTGCTGGAGGGAACTGGCACCATGAATCCTGCAGGGCTGTCCATAAATCTGTAAGAGTACAAGGGAGTGGAGATCTCTTCTGAACAGCACGTTCAAAGGCATCACAGATATCCTCAATAATGTTCATGTTTGGGGAGTTTGGTGGCCAGCGGAAGTGTTTAAACACAGAAGAGTGTTCCTGGAGCCACTCTGTAGCAATTCTGGACGAGTGTGGTGTCGCATTGTTCTGCTGGAATTACCCAAGTCCGTCGGAAAGAACAATGGACATGAATGGCTGCAGTGACCAGACAGGATGCTTATGCACGTGTCACCTGTCAGAGGTCAGACGTATCAGGAGCCCCATATCACTCCAACTGCACACGCCCCTCACCATGACAAAGGCTCCACTAGCTTCAACAGTCCCCTGCTGACATGCAGGTTCCATGGATTCATGAGGTCGTCTCCATACCCATGCACGTCCAACCGCTGGATACAATCTGTAACGAGACTCGTCCGACAAAGCAACATGTTTCCAGTCATCAACAGTCCAATGTCGGTGTTAACGGACCCAGGCGAGGCGTAAAGCTTTGTGTGTCGCAGTCATCAAGGGTACACGAATGGGCCTTCGGCTCCGAAAACCCATGTCGATGATGTTTCGTTGAATGATTGACACTTGTTGATGGCTCTGCATTGAAATCTGCAGCCATTTGGGGAATGGTTGCACTTGTGTCACTCTGAACGATTCTCTTCAGTTGTCGTTGGTCCCGTTCTTGTAGGATCTTTTTCCGGCCGCAGCTGTGTCGGGGATTTGACGTTTTACCGGATTCCTGGTATTCGCGGTGCACTTGGGAAAATCCCCAGTTCATCGCTACCTCGGAGATGTTACGTCCCACCGCTCGTGTGCCGCCTATAACACCCCGTTCAAACTCACTTAAATCTTGATAACTTGCCACTGTAGCAGCAGTAACCGATCTAACAATTGCGCCAGACGCTTCTTGTCTTAAATACGCGCTGCCGACCGCAGCGCCATATTCTGTCTGTTTACACATCTCTGTGTTTGAATACGCATGCCTATACCAGTTTCTTTGGCGCTTCAGTGTATATCGTGCCCGGCCTGGTAACAACACTATACACGAGCAATACTAATCCACTGTGGTGGCTGTTGTCTTCGCCACACAGAACTGCAAATTCTTAAATCACTTAGACAACCGCCGATGGTGTGTATGCGTACGAAGTTACATTCACATCGGACCATGTCTTCTGGGCGCTTCACTTTTTATATGAGGCAGTGTGTTCCATCAAGCTTGATATTATTCTTTTTATTGGTAAGAGAGCGTCTTTATGTATTTGCAATAGTTTATTCAAAGTCTAAAGACCAGCAATATGGCCACTGACAAGCTGCCCCTATTACCGGATTTTGAACAATACAAAAAAACTCCCTTTTGGAACTGAGTTTGTAGTAAACGTACAGAACACGGACTCGCATGAGGGAATGAGCCCATTCTTCGTCTGTATATACCAAAACCGGTATTAGGGACTCTTCATTACACAACATGTCTGCTGTTCTCGACACAGCTCTGAAATGGCGGCACTCGCCGTTCCTGACACCGCAGCTGTCGCCTCGAGGCAGACATAGCACCAGTTTGCGCCTTATACATCTGCATTAACGCCCACGTCGCCAATAGTCACGCCGCACGCCTTGCTTAGCACCAGTCAGGGTCACGGAATTCAACGCGAGACAAAGCTTCAGTTACCGGAGGAAAGTTGCACGAGAAGATCTTATGTACACTCAAAAATGTAGTGAATCGATTTTTTGCCTTGTATCCTGATAATTCGCTGTCACGGTTAACAGCAGACAGCATGGATAGTCTATGTCTACCGTCACCAGTTCGCCACAATGTGACACATTATGCACTAGAACGAATATAATTAAAACTCCACTAAATTTCTCAAAATCAAAGCGAGTAGAGAATTAGCTCCAGGATAGTGTACAACAATGTTCTCATAATTTTAATTGTATTTTAATCAATAAAGCTGCAAGTCTTCAGCCAAATAAAATTACAGACGCCACCGTGCAGACATCTGAGTATCTCGGGAACTACGAGTGCCGGCCGGGGTGGCCGAGAGGTTCTAGGCGCTACAGTCTGGAACCGCGCGACTGCTACGGTCGCAGGTTCAAACTCTGCTTCGGGCATGGATGTGTGTGTTGTCCTTAGGTTAGTTAGGTTTAAGTAGTTCTAAGTTCTAGGGGACTGATGACCTCAGAAGTTAAGTCCCATTGTGCTCAGAATCAATTAAACCATTTTTGAACTACGAGTCCCACAGACCATTTTAAGGATTCTTTTATCGAAACGGCGCGGAAAGGGTGATTTCATAAGATATGCGTATGTGATCAGTGTAAACATGAAAGAATATGTTATTTTTTACGATGTTACAGTGCCTGTGTTATTCCGAAATAGGATACACATGGTTGACGACATATGGAAGTTTAGGTCAGGCTCTGAGTCGTGCTAGGATAGCCTAATGGTTGACGGCACGGTAGTTCGGCGTGTCGTCACTTCTCTCTGTAAGCTGGTCGCAGGTTGTGTTCCGAAAATGAACAACATAGAGACAGAACTGATGACACTTTCTGCAGGACCTGACCATCATTTTTCAGGACAATGTTCAAGCACGTACAGTGCAAGCTGTTACTGATTTGTTTCACTGATGTGGCAGCTATACCACCTACTGCACTCTCCTGATTTAAGCCCTCGTAAGTTCAACTCGATTTCTAAACTGAAGGAAACACTTCACGGTATTCGCTTCAGAACTGCTACAATAGACCGCGCCGCTCGAATTGTCAACATAACTGGCACTGCTAAGAGTATCCTACGAAATCCACATCACTGGCAACGGGTTGTGACTACTTTGAAGGTCAGTAAAAATTTTGAAACACGTATCTATTTTGTACGAGCTGTAAATAAATAGTTGCCACTATTAAAGTTACAACCCTCGTATTAAAAACAGAGGGCGTGCAGACATGCCTCCTGAGCGCCATTTGATTACCAATAACTGTGACAAATGAATCACTAACGTTACAGCCCCTCAGTATGCACATTTTATACCCTGGTGCCAACGAACACAGTCCTTGAGGATGTTGCATTTTTTCCGGCAGTGTAATTGCCTCACCTCACTTAATTCGAGTACTCTCGTTTCCTGTGTTTTACTTTTTATTTAGCTTTTATTTATTCCCTCTGAAATTTAGTTCCTATTCCGAATTTCTCCTTAGTTACCTATACTGCTTGCTCAATGTACAAACTCACTCCCTATTCAGGATTGCCTCCATTTCATGTCCGTCGACCCTTATAAATGCAGTCAGGTTTGTGTACTTGATGTAAATAATTATTCTTACAAGTCTTGTAACTGTAGTCATAGGTCCCCCAGAGCAAGTTTCTAGAACGGCGTCCCCTGTCGCTCCTGCACGTCTGTCCCCCCCGCCCTCAGCCCATTCTCATCTCAACAAAATGTCGCACTCAAGTCGTCTCACTCACAGGTCAGCACGTTCTTGCGAGAAGCACAGCGTCTTGCTTCGTGTTCTGTCACTGACAAGGAGAACACGGCAAGTGCCGTAATACGATTTCCCAGAAATTTCGCTCATTGGAAGAGGAGGCAAAATAACCAAACACGTGCCTCTGCTCATCCGTAGATACTTGACCCTTTTTTTCCGAGAAAACGACTGTCGATGAGTGTTGCTATTTGTGCAGCAAAATAACTGATGATGGTCGAACTAGAAAGGATATAAAATGTAGACTGTTGATGGCAAGGAAAGCGTTTCTGAAGAGGAGAAATTTGTTAACATCGAGTGCAAAAAATGGTTCAAATGGCTCTGAGCACTATGGGACTTAACATCTTAGGTCATCAGTCCCCTAGAACTTAGAACTACTTAAACCTAACTAACCTAAGGACATCACACAACACCCAGCCATCACGAGGCAGAGAAAATCCCTGACCCCGCCGGGAATCGAACCAGGGAACCCGGGCGTGGGAAGCGAGAACGCTACCGCACGACCACGAGATGCGGGATAACATCGAGTACGTATTTAGGTGTCAGCAAGTCTTTTCTGAAAGTATTTGTATGGAGCGTAGCCCTGTGTGGAAGTGAAACATGACCAATAAACATTTTAGACGGGAATAAAATAGAAGCTTTTGAAATGTGGTGTTACAAAAGAATGCTGAAGATTAGATGGGTAGATCACGTAACTAATGAGGAGGTACTGAACAGAATCGGAGAGAAGAAGAATTTGTGGCACAACTTAACTAGAAAAAGGGATCGGTTGTTAGGATGCATTCTGAGGCACCAAGAGATCACTAGACCAAGAAATGAATACACTACGTAGATTCAGAAGACGTAGGTTGCAGTGGTTACTCGGAGATGAAGAGGCTTGTACAGGATAGAGTAGCACGGAGAGCTGCATCAAACCAGTCTTCGAACTGAAGACCACAACAACAACAACAGCAGTGTGAGCTGTTATAACTGATTACAGTGTTTTTAAATTCTTGTATACTTGTATTTCTATCTTAGATCAAATATTAATTCTTATATTTTATTCTTACGATTATTCTTCAGGAGGAGTGCATACCCTGGAAAGATACCGACCATAGAAACATTCAAAACATAGAAGTCCCGAACATGCGCAAGACAGGTTTGCCACAGCGACATTTCTTCATATCAGTTTTCCTCGGGAAAGAACCGTCGATAACATTGTTGAAGATTTCATACGTTAGCAATAATTTCGGGGCAAATGACGCATAACGGATCACTTTTCCGAGACTGGCACTTGCAATTGATTATGAATTAAGATACACTACAGGAATTTCTCCGACAACGATTTCAAATAATTTTTCCGCTCATTTATGATTTCTTTAATTTATTCATCTGACATTTCAGTACACTTTTCCATTCATGTAGGGTTTCTTTAATTTACTCATCAGATATACAATTAATAGGCGAATAAGGACAACGTTATTTCAGTATTGTATTGTATTGTATGTTAACCGGGGACCTAGAAACGACGGAGAGGCTCCGTCCAGCCGCAGTCGTCCACAACCCCACGACGACTACCGCAGTCCACTTCACCCCTCCGCCGCCCCACACCGAACCTAGGGTTATTGTGCGGTTCGGCCCCCGGTGGACCCCCCCAAGGAACGTCTCACACCAGACGAGTGTAACCCCTATGTTTGCGTGGCAGAGTAATGGTGGTGTACGCGTACGTGGAGAACTTGTTTGCGCAGCAATCGCCGACATAGTGTAACTGAGGCGGAATAAGGGGAACCAGCCCGCATTCACCGAGGCAGTTGGAAAACCGCCTAAAAACCATCCACAGACTGGCCGCTTCACCGGACCTCGACACAAATCCGTCGGGCGGATTCGTGGCGGGGACCAGGCGCTCCTTCCCGCCCGGAAAGCCGTGCGTAAGACCGCACGGCCAACCGGCGGGCTATTTAAGTATACATTGGAAAACATTCGTGTAGTAATTTTCTACGTACATGTGTGGATAAATGAAAAACAAAAATAAAAATAATGATCAAGTTTGGAACACAGGGTGCCACAATAGAAAGGCGTGACACCAGCCACTGTGCTTCCGTTGGGGTTGGACTGTCTGCTCGCTAACAGCCACATACACAATGTGATCAAAAGTATCCGGACATCCCCAAAAACATACGTTTTTCATATTAGGTGCATTGTGCTGCCACCTACTCCCAGGTATTCCATATCAGCGACCTCAGTAGTCATTAGACATCGTGAGACAGCAGAATGGGGCGCTCCGCGGAAGTCATGGACTTCGGACATGGTCAGGTGATTGGGTGTCACTTGTGTCGTATCCGGTGAACGTCATCTGCCAGCGTGTGAAGTGCCAACAGTAAAATTCGGAGGCGGTGGTGTTATGGCGTGGTCGTGTTTTTCATGGAGGGGTCTTGCACCCCTAGTTGTTTTGCGTGGCACTATCACAGCCCAGGCCTACATTGACGTTTTAAGCACCTTCTTGCTTGCCACTGTTGAAGAGTAACTTGTGGATGGCAATTACATCTTTCAACACGATCGAGCACCTGTTCATAATGCACGGCCTGTGGTGCAGTGGTTACACGACAATGACATCCTTGTAATTGACTGGCCAGCACTGAATCCTGACCTGAATTCTATAGAACGCCTTTTGGATGTTTTGGATTGCCGACTTCGTGCCAGGTCTCACCGACCGACGTCGATACCTCTCCTCAGTGCAGCACTCCGTGAAGAATGGGCTACCATTCCCCAAGAAACCTTCCAGCTCCTGATTGAACGTATGCCTGCGGCGTGGAAGCTGTCATCAAGGCTAAGGGTGGGCCAACACCGTATCGAATTCCAGCATTACCGATGGAGGGCGCCACGAACTTGTAAGTCATTTTCAGCCAGGTGTCCGGATACTTTTGATCACATGGTGTAAATCACCTCGAAAATTATTTCTAAAAAAACGATAGAATATCTACGGATAATTCGAGACACGTGTTCGCTTATTCTGAACCCTCTTCCATTGAGCGAAGTTTCTGGGAAATAGGTTTGCAGCCCTTGCCGTGTTCATCTCGTAAGACTTTTCAGCTTTTTTGTTTCGCTCATTCCCCGGTCAAACAGTGCTGTGTCGATACGCACCGCCCTTCTATTCATAGACCAGATAACCGTTTCTGACTCAGTGCACGAGATAAGCACTTTAAAAATATTTTTAGCTTGGAAAAAGAACGCTTCTCTTTTGCAGCAGCTGTAGGTTCTGTTAGACACATCAGGGCGGTGCTGGAAACGGAAGAGAAATGTCCTAAGGAGATGTCTTAGAAAAACTAAAGTTCTTTGTTTTTAAGATCTTCGTCACACTGGGCAGATATGACCAAACGCTGGATTACTCCGAAAACTTCTATATCTTACATTACTCCTTAAAACAAAGCGTTTTGTTCGGATTAAATGTTGTCAATCATTGTGTAAACAAAGTGCCATTCCAAGGCTAGTTATACACTAAGGTGACAAATGTCATAGGATAGCGATACTCATGTATACAGATGGCGGTAGTATCGCGAATACAAGGTATAAAAGAGCAGTGCATTGGCGGAGTTGCCGTTTGTACTTATCCATCTGAAAAGGTGTCCGACGTGATTATGGTCACACGACAGCAATTAACATACTTTGACGGATGGAATAGTAGTTGCAGCTAGAGGCATGGGGCATTCCATTTCGAAAATCGTTAGGGAATTCACTATTCCGATATCCACAGTGTCAAGAGTGTGCTGAGAATACCAAATTTGAGGCATTACCTCTCACAACAGACAACTCGTAGCCGCCGACCTTCACTTAACGCCTGAGAGTAGCGACGTTTGCGTGAAGTTATCAGTCCCAACGAACAAAAAACACTACGTGAAATATCCCAAAAATCAATGTAAGGCGTACGACAAATGTATCCATTAGGACAGTGCGGCGAAATTTGGCGTTAGTGGGCTATAGGAGCAGACGACTGACACGAATGCCTTTGCAACAACACGACATCGCCTGTAGCCCATTTCATGGGCTCGCGACCATATCGGTTGGACCCTAGACGACAGTGAAACCGTGGTGTGGTCAGATCAGTCCAGTTTTCAGTTGGTAAGAGCTGCTGATAGGGTTCGAGTGTGGCGCAGTCTCCACGAAACCATTGATCCAAGTTGTCAACAAGGCACTATGCAAACTATATATATATATATATATATATATATATATATATATATATATAGTAAGAGGTCCATGATTAAGGAATTTGTTGCTAGCGCACTCGAGCAGATGTAATTTCGATGGATTGCTCACGCGCTGCCTGCGATATGTAAGCTATAAGAGAATCTCAGACCAGAGAGCAGTGTTGTCAACAGTAGGAACGGTGTAGCAGTTGTAGTAGTAGTAGCAGTAGCGAGGAGTCTGGTGTGTGGAGTTGGCTGGGCCGGTCGTGGGGGAGCGATGGCGGTGCCTGAGCATTGTAGTATAAGGTAAAAGCAGCCTCGTGCATATGTAGTATTGTTATATCAAGTCTCATGTAAATGTTTTACAAAAAACTCTTAATAATAATCTTTCTCATAAAAAGTAACTTTTCACAATCTTTCATCTCAATTTAAAGAATTTACTAATTTCTCCAGTCCATGGTCATCCCGATTATTGTAAACAAAAATCAGTTGTTTCTTTTTATACATGACAAATCTATTGGCCAGCATTGCACTGGGCTGTGCCATAAAAATTTATTGTAGGAGCAGATATATACGCGTTATCCGGCGATCTTATTGAGGTAAGAATTTTCATTTTTATTCAGAATGATCTTTCAGGGCCATGACGCAGCACTGCTGACGTCCAAAATTTACCAGTTTAAATTCACAGTCAATTATTGAAAGGTTATAAGTGAGGCACAATTCTATTGAGAGATTACTCACATTTTTATTATTGCTAGAGTTACGGAATTTATCTGTTGGCAGGTTATGCTAAATGTCAATGCTATGTAATTATTTTTTATTGGGAGGTTACGGTAAATGTCAATGCTATACATAATTATATTTTTTTGGTCGGGAGGTTACAATATATATATATATATATATATATATATATATATATATATATATATATATATATATATAGTAAAGGCTCACCGGCCATTTGACCATATTCTTCTGTGCTGATGCACAAACTGTGCCCGAACTCTTACGGGAATCGGCAAAAAACCGCGAGCAATGAGTATAATGGGCAGGGGCACTATGAATATAGTGCGGGACAAGAAGTTGGGAATGTGGGTCTCACGAGAGGCGTGCCAGAGATAAGTCCCTGCAGTCGCAATATCATCTGTGTCATCTGTGGCTCAGTTGGATAGAGCGTCTGCCCTGTAAGCCCGAGCTCCCGGGTTCGAGTCCCGGTCGGAGCACATATTTTCAACTGTCCCCGTTGACGTATATCAACGCCTCCTGTGTGCAGCTAGGGGTATTTATTTCATTGTAATTTCACACTATGCAAACTGGTGGTGGCTCCATAATGGCGAAGGCTGTGTTTCCATGGAATAGATTGGGTGCTCTGCATGCATGTTCGACTACTTGCAGCCCTTTTGCAGCCATTCATGGACGTCATGTTCCCACACAATGTTGAAATTCTTATGGATGACAATGCACCATGTCACCAGGCCGCAATTGTTCACGCGACTGGTTTGAAGAATTTTCTAGACAATTCGAGCGAATGATTCGGCCACCAAGATCAGCCGAATTAATCTCATCGAACATTTATGTGACATAATCGATAAGTCAGTTCGTGCAAAACATCCTGCAGCGGCTACACTTTCGCAGTTATGGAGTGTAGAGGCAGCATGGCTGAGTATTTTTATGGGCACTTACAAGGACTTGTTGAGTCCATGCCACGTCGAGATGCTGGACTGCGCCGGCCAAAAGTATGTCTGACACGATATTAGGGGTATCCCACGATTTTTATCATCTCAGTGTAGGCTCTGTCAGCCTTTCACTTTCATATATGTCGACGAAATTATTCTTTACTGTTTTTTCTTTTTTTTTAGGAAATTTACACTCGATGTCCCTTCTTTCACAAATGTCAAATGTTTGTCGAAAGACTCTTCCTCACAGCTCCGTTCCTAAGAGGTCACACGTAGTTGCAACATCCATACTTTCACATTTCGTAGCCGTAGGCACTATATTGATTCATTTCAGGTTCTATTCCTACACCTCGTTCATTGTATTTCTTATTTGTAAGAATTATGTTTATCAGAGCATTAAAAACTTCAGTGAATATTTCTGGAAATTTGGAAATTTATGGTAACTGGTGAGGTCATCAGTCCCTAAGCTTACGCACTACTTAATTAATTTAAACTAAGTTACGCGAAGGACAACACACACACACCCCCAGCCCAACGCACTTGGTTTAATGCCTTAACATTACTTTGGAAGTGCTCACGTAATAAGTTTTAAACTGCAGCACAATAGCACGCTGTGAATAAAAAAGAAAAAAAATTTTTATGTCGTCATCTGTTTCGAAATGCACAGCTCTTTCTTGATTAGCCTCCTACAGTACAGTACAGTACTTAATTAATTTAAACTAAGTTACGCGAAGGACAACACACACACCCCCAGCCCAACGCACTTGGTTTAATGCCTTAACATTACTTTGGAAGTGCTCACGTAATAAGTTTTAAACTGCAGCACAATAGCACGCTGTGAATAAAAAAGAAAAAAAGTTGTGTCGTCATCTGTTTCGAAATTCACAGCTCTTTCTTGATTAGCCTCCTACAGCACATTAAATGACTAAATTTAAATAGTGACTGTATTCTTTTTTGCACACAGTTGTATGCGCAACTTGACAGACGCTTCGCCGTAGCGCTCACGTCTAGTTCCTATCGTTCTATAGATTCAATTAGCTGATGTTCGACTTCCAATACAGACTGATCATTGGCCTGAGTGAAAAGGTAAAGATAAAGCTGCGCCCCACCCGAAGATTGGTTTGAACACCACAGTGCTTTTCTAGCCATAGTCTTGTTGGACTGGTACGCCGTTGACGTCCTCTGATGTTTGAACTGACAGACTCAGCCAATTCCGGGGGAACCTACAGTTTAATATGGACTTCGAAACAAAATGCAGCTCGACGTTTTTCACGTTGACATGTAAAAGTCCTAGAATTAGTCGGATATCGAACTGCAGACCTTCGTACCCGTAGTGTGGCATTTCAGCAATGATCCACAGATCGAAAAAAGTAAATTATTTGCATTTGTGTACATTTGAAGAATTTCCAGTACCATTTTTTATTATTTTAATACAGCCAAAGACTTCTCTTGACTGATAATTTTTTCTAATTTTTCCAATTTTCTCTTCCACTTTGAGTTTTCCTCTCTTTTCTTCGTACACCATACGCGCCCCGTATTCTCGGAGGTCCCTGGACATTCCGCCGCTTATTGCGCCTGCTGTCATCGCTGGATAGTTTTCTTAATTAGATGGAGATTATTTTCCGCATGTCCGCATGTACAGAGCAAATCGCGATGTGACGCATTTCTCAACAATACAGGGGTTCCAGCAACGACCCCGACTGTTGCTGAGCAACAGTCTGAGACGAAACGATTGGAACGAATATGTCCATCCCTTGTCAGCACAGAAGAAAAGTGCGAAATGCAATAAGAACACGGAGCAGCAGTAGCACTGACAAGGTAAGTAAACCACCGACAAACATCCGAGTTCTGACAATACCCGGCAACCAAAACACAGGCGTCAGTTCCATTGCACCTTTCTGCAGATGCAGAACATAAATCTTTGCAGAATATATCGGGTGTAACTAAATAATCTACACAGACGTTGAGGACTTGCAGTGGGGTTTAATATAAACGGCTGCGATTGGCATGGTGTCGTGGCCGGAAAACGTACACTACTTATGAATGGCGTCGCACTGTGTTCGGCGTTGAATTGCATTTCTGCACTACCCCGGATGACGGTTGTCGGCGAGCTTGGCGGAGGCCTGGGGAGAGAAGTGCCATGCTTCCAATGTTTTGGAGAGGCACTGCAGCGTTACTTGTGGCATCACGATGCTGGTAGGTACCGGCTATGACGAGATCATAGCGTGTAGTGGGTGAGGGAACTCTTGAAGGGACAACTGCTCGTCACGGACGTCGTGCAACCTTATTTCTACCTCTCACGCAAGAGTGTTGTGGTGCCAGTTTTGAACTAGACAGTGCTGGTACGCACATCCCACGTCTCTCAACCAACTGTCTGATGTGCTAAGTTTGCCCCGTGATCAGCTAGATCTTCAGATCAGTCGCCGATAGAAAATGTAAGGACTAGCTCGGACGTCAACTCAATATGAATGTCTTTGTCCGAGATATCAAGAACCATTTACAACAGATGTGGGCAACTTTCCTCAGGGGAGGATACAACGGCTTTTAACGCGACACCAAACCGAATCAATGCACACATCCAGGCCAGAGGAGGCGCGACGTCATACTCATAACTGGGCTCATACCGTCAAGCCCCCTGTACAGCTGACTCGATTTTATAATCACTGAAATAATATAACATGCCCTCTCAACTAGTGAAGTTTCATTCCGTTTCCTCCTCTACTTCTGGGTGCTTCAGTTTTTTTGTCAGGCGTATTTGATTTTAAAAGTTGATAATGTTCACTCTAACTGTTCCACTCTGCCACTTTATTCCACTCTTAGTCTTAAATCTTGTTCTGTCTAGTATTCATATTTTTATTAAACTTTTATTTTCTCTATTTTAGCTAATATATAATTACGCATATATTCTTCCAACTAATATTGCTACTAATATATAATATTTTTTCATTACTTAACATTTATTATTATTACTTTCACATGTGGAAACGTACCGTTTCATTGCTACATGCAAAATACCACAACACACCTTCAAATCTCCCGCATATACAACGCCATTGACTGGGGTATTACGTACGTGCTCCATTGTTTACGTGATGTATCATGCCCGTTCAGTTTTGTTTCCATGCCATTCAGTTGAGTTTAAAATGGTGTACCAACTCATTTTTCACATTCGGTCCGTCGCGCAGACCACTCAGCTACCGGTGGCGGACAGTGGACAGGTCATGGTGGCATAATTGCTTACCCTATACGTTCTCGCGACTTCAGCTCACTAGACTACCAGCTGTGGTGTCACACGAAATCCTTGATTTATGAGACCACTGCGGTATCAAAGAAAGACGTACAGGTGTGGATTATGGCTGAGGCGGATGCTGGAGGACCAGGGACTGGTGATGGTGTGTACCGGAATGTGGTACGGAGGTATCGTATCTGTCTTGTCGGCGGCCGTCTCAGCGAGCTCTGCTTGTAAGTGGAAAGAAGACGACAAGCAGCAGGAGTCGGAGAGCAACGAATAGCGGTAAAACGGTGCGTTTTCGAACATGAGTTCCTCCGCTAAACTTAACCGTCTTGGTTCCCTTCCGCAAGTCTTTGAAGTCTGTACAGGAAACTTGGTTACACCCTGTAAGTGTAGGAGATTTCCGAGACGGTAGTTATATTCAGGACAGTTGGATTTTGCAAACCCGTCATCGAAACTATTTATAACGGCTTTTCTGAAGCTATTTACGTCTCAAAAACCTGGCTGTTAAGCATTTTGTAATTACAGGAGACTCGGTCTCTCATAAATTATTGATTCTCCTACAAAGTTTCCGTGCCAAGTGTCCTTACACATTTACACGTATAGAAAATGTGTAACTACTCAAGCGTATCACCACGGTGATATATGTTTTTCAAGCACATATCAGTAAGAAATAATACATTTTATATGAATTTCTAACATTTTATTGACGAATTTTAGTTACCAAGCTGTATTTTTATCATGAAATTAAGTTGCCCTGTAAATCGCAGGCATTCTAGGTAGTTTGGCTGTTAACGGAATGAAATTGTTACTTCTGCTCAAAGTAATTAACTTTATCGTCTTTGTGTCAGTGTAGTCTGTACCCTCAAACCCAGTTCAGTGATGCCATATTTTCTTGTCTCCTCACGTCTCTGTTATCGGACAGACTTAGGTTGCTGCCAACTTTGCCGATCAAACGATAACATGTGCAACAAGTGTGACGCGATAAACATCAATGCTTATTGCTGAGTTTCATTTCGGTGGAAAATACTTTATATGAATCATTTGCACATCGTTGTCTGCTCCTGGTCCCTCACATCAAGTAGTCGAGTCGACAACGAGTTCATTAAAGACCCGACACAAGAGCGATACATCACTGGCAATGTCGACAGTAGTATCTCCTGCCATCGATCGCTCTCATCGACCATCCCACACATACGAACGATTTACGAGCCAGTTTCAACCCGTACCTCAAACGTCACTATATCTTAAGTGCTGTCATGTTTAGAAACAATAGCAATGTCAAATAATACTAGGAAGAAAAGAGTCACCTGACTGATCGATTTTACTTATTTTTCCAGTTCTGCTCTTCACTTAATTTTATCCTCATTATTTTTTCATTTCATCCTTCGGGTACCAGGAGACCGTTGTTCTCGGGGACCACAGTTGCCGCAGTCTACCTACGTCTCTGATACTTGGCTGTATTTTATCCGTGAGAACTTCAGAACTGCAAAGAGCCAATACTATTCACCATCGTCAAAAGCGTTTTCTAAATCTACAATTGGTCCCTGTCACCGTCCACTTTTACATCCAGATACATCACAACGTTTGATAAAGCTGTCTTTTCCAGCATCTGGTTGAGAGATTTAGTTTGCACCAAACCCGCTGCCTGAAATTCTGTATTTCGCTGAGCGCCTAACTTGTTCTGCTTAAGTGTCCGAAGATAACACTTTTCACGAAATCAGCTGCTTTCCAGGCGCTGTTTCGCTTGCTCTCCACTTTTCTAAAAGTAGATGCTACGTTTTGGCAATGGGAGAGGAAAATGTGCTAGCAGCAGTTTATCTTAGGACGCTGGCGCAACGCAGGATTCCAAACGACTGGGAAAAATTTCAGTTCATTCTCGTATCCAGCCAGTGTCTGAAAGGAACCGTAAGACTGATAACCTTATGTGAGCAGAGTTTAACAGCCAATAGTACGACACAGCTGCCGAAAGAACAGACTGTAATGGAATACCTTTACATTTGTTTTGTATAATGTGTTGTTGGTAATAACAAGTCAATATTGATTATGTCGATACTCCAGTCCTGTGAAATCAATTACGTCAGACTGTTGTGTAGGTATTTAGTACTTAACAGCCTGTTGCATGTAACTTAGTTTTATATATAATTATTTTCTTTAATACAGATTGTAAATGCTCGTTCTCCTTCTGAGGAAAGAATATTTTATTTAACGTTAGGACGTCTTACCTTGCTTTTACGCACCTGAGCGCCTTTTCTCTGGGCGCGGTACGAAGCTCACAAAAAGCACACAGTCGCCCCGAGGCAGTGTTTGAGTACAGTCCAGGTAAAGTGCGCTCTACGAAGTTGATAATCGTGCAGAAATATTATGCAATTTCTGGGAGAAAACAGCGGTTGTAAGTCGTCTCATACAAACTGTTGCTCTGGATCCGTAATATTCCACGCAAAATTTTGTGTCGTCTTTGGGTTACACATCAAGCATTGTTCTAAATGGTAGACAATATGGCGTACTTTGTCTAATAAGAGATGTGAAGATACCGTGAAAGCTAATCTGCACAATGTAGCTGAAAAGCAAGATTTTTGTCACTCATAATTCTTACAGAAGAGGCAGCCATGTTTGGGGAGAGTGTGCTGATGTGTTTAAACAATAGAGAATAGAGTGATCATTCTACAGCGACTTGTCTTACTATCAGTGAAAATTACATTTTGCTACTTTTTGTACATAACTTTCAAGTATAGCTTATTTACAAGAATGCGTCACTATAAAGTTTTGTATTGAGTAAGGAAGTTACACTACAAGTGTGAAACGTAACTCCGTAAATTACTCAGTTATTTAAGCTTAAAATAAATTTATTAAGTCAAAATGAGTAACGTTAGTTCTATTTGAATAGCTTTGTTAATTTGGTAGCAAAAGTGATCAATACTAAGTGTCTTGATAGTTTCATTCTTGAGCTAAAATTAAAGTTGAATTCTTTTAAGGAAAATTTCAATATCAAGTTTAAATTCAGTGAAGAGAACTAGTCTCAAACTTTACCCCTTCACGGCTGATTATTCATTTCAGAAGGAAAATGCTCGAGGTGAGTTTGTACTGTTTCCTGACTCAGTTGTAAATACTGTGATATAGGGGACCTTTGGTAGACACTCCGGATAATATGGACAACCTTTGCAGTAGACAAATAGATTTACTCCGGTCAACTTAAAATAAGAGTTAATATCACAACGAGCTTTTCTCAAAAGGATCGAACTGTGACTTCATTAATCTTTTCAAGTGTATAGACTACGCTACGATAGCAAGAATCGTAGCTATGTCACGGTTCATGACTAGCCACTCGAGATCAGTCACTCGTGAAATAGGCGATAAAAGTATATCATATTTAGAGAAAGTAGATAAAGCTCTTACAGAATCAGTACTTGGCGTGGCATGAATAGGAAAATCCTCCAAGTAAGGAAGCAAGTGTTGCGAGCTTTTGCGTATAGCACAATATTTCCTTATAATTTGGGGTTGTACGAGAAGACACAAATTATATTTTATTTTCGTCTTCACGATGTTTAGAAAGATATTTCCATTCAACTCGATATCGAAAAATCAAACTTTTGCTATAAATTCAGGTAAAAAGTTGAAAATAGGTTCAAACATGCACACAAATGTTCAAACCTTAAGGACGAAATTAACTTTCGTGTTAAGTGGCACTGCCACGTAACGTAACTCGATGAAACTTGGGCCAAGAGTAGAAAGAACTACTACAGTATGGTATATAGTATATAAACTGTAATATATATGCAATATATATATACTACAGTATCGGCGAGCTGTCCTTTTGAATCGTTATGCTAGCCATCTGTCTTAAATGCCTGCTAATCCGGCCCAAGATCTCTTTATCTGCGCCTACTTGCATTTAGGGTATGCAGACCGCTCTTCCTCTCTACTACCACCGGGAGTCCGCTTCCGTCAACTGCTGCGTTCTCTTTTTCTCCGCTTTCCTAAAATTTTCTTGACAGCTGGGGGTACATACAGCACCGCCTTGGCTCCACCTCCCCCCTCCCCTCCCACATCTGCATGCTCCGTGACCTTTGTCAGCTTCCCAAGGGTGGTACCCCTTCTCTCTTTTATCGTCGGGCATGTGCGCACAAATGAAGGATGCCACATTTATTTACACTGACGGCTCAAAAACATCATTTGGTGTTGCGAGTGCCTGTAATGTTGGCGACACCCCTAATAGATTTCGGCTTCCCGACTAGTGTTCGGTTTTTACTGCGAAGCCTTACGTTGTTCTCCAGGCTGTCCAATACATCCGTCACCATCAGCGGATACAATATATTATATGCTCAGATTCGCTCAGCTCTCTCCTCAGTCGCCAAGCTCTCTACCTTGTCCACCCTCTGGTCCACCGGATTCAGAACTGCCTCCACTTGCTCCACTTGGGGAGTGTCTCTGTGGCATTCCTCTGAATCCCAGGACGCGTTGGTATCTGTGGAAACGAGGCACCCGATGTAACGGCCAAGGCTGCAGTCTCTCTTCTTCAGCCTACTGTTCGTATGGTTCCATTCGCCGATCTAAAGAGTGTTTATGTCGTCGTGTTGCTCTTTTATGTCACGCGCATTGGTCTACACTTCCCAATAATAAATTGCGGGACGTGAAAGCTCTTCCCTGTGCTTGGACCTCTTCCTCCCGAACTCGTCGTCGGGAGGAGGTAATTTTAACTAGACTCCGGATAGGGCACTGTCTTTTTAGCCATCGAGACCTTTTAAGTGGCGATCCGCCCCCGCTTTGTCCCCACTGCTCTCAAGCGTGGACGGTGAAACACCATTTACTTCAGTGCCCCTATTTTACTCCGCTACGCGCCCTTTTACAACTGTCGCCAGATATATCTTCCATTTTAGCTGATGACACACGCTCAGCCGATCGCGTCCTCGAGTTTATCAGTGACAGTGGGATGACGTCGGTCATTTGAAGCTCCTTTTGGTGAAAACAACCCCTCCCCCTTCTTTAATGGTTTTCTAGGCTTACTTTCTGTTTTTTTAGTTTCTCCACTTTTTAAGTTTCACTCCCATTGTTGCTGATTTCCAATTTGGTTTTCTTACCCTTCCCTAAGCCACAGAATGGGCGCTAATGACTGTAGCAATTTGTTCCCTAAAACCATAACAAAAAAAGTATAGTGTATAGAAAGAAATACCGATGACACCAACTGAAACGCGACTTTTATTCGAAGACAGTAATTACTCTGAAGTCACCGCGATTCATGACGGTCCCCTGGGTACTTAAAAAGGCGGGACATTATTCGTAACATGCTGTGTGAATACCGCGGACGAGAATGCATGTTGTTCAAGGTGCTCCCATGCTGGCCACAAGGTTGATCACGAGTTCTTGTGGGAGGGCCTCCCACCCAGCGAGGTTCACAACTGCTGTACGGTCGTTGGTGCAACTGGACGTACCGCAGTACGTCTCCTCAGCACATCACATACGTGATAGATGGGATTTAAGTCTGGGGAACGGGCAGGCTACGTCATTCGCCGAATGTCCTTTCGTTTCAAGACCTGCGTGATTTCATCTCAAATCATACAGGTCATGTCAACTCGTGTTTACGGAGTTCTCCGGAAAATGTATATATTAGGCCTCTATATCATAAGTGTTAAGAAATAAATTACTTTCGTTTTATCTTAATTTTTGTAAATGGCGCGAATGAATGTTTCGTAAATAACTCTTAAAACAGCAGAGAACAAAAAAAAAAAAAGAAAAGAAAACTAATAAACCAAAAGTACTGGAGACTTAGCAGACGTTTTGCGTTAAAGTTCCCTTTTAAGGTTGAAATTTAGCAGACACCTGCCCAGTTATGGGCTTCCTTTAACTTGTTGTTGTTGTGGTCTTCAGTCCAGAGACTGGTTTGATGCAGCTCTCCATGCTACTCTATCCTGTGCAAGCCTCTTCATTCCCCATTATCTACTGCAACCTACATCCTTCTGAATCTGTTCAGTGTATTCATCTCTTGGTCTCCCTCTACGATTTTTACCCTCCACGCTGCCCTCCAATACTAAATTGGTGATCCCTTGATGCCTCAGAATATGCCCTACCAACCGATCCCTTCTTCTAGTCAAGTTGTGCCACAAATTTCTCTTCTCTCCATTTCTATTCAATACCTCCTCATTAGTTATGCGATCTACCCATCTAATCTTCAGCATTCTTCTGTAGCACCACATTTCGAAAGCTTCTACTCTCTTCTTGTCCAAACTATTTATCGTCCATGTTTCACTTCCATACATGGCTACACTCCATACGAATACTTTCAGAAACGACTTCCTGACACTCAAATCTGTACTCGATGTCAACAAATTTCTCTTATTCAGAAACGCTTTCCTTGCCATTACTAGTCTACATTTTATATCCTCTCTACTTCGATCATCATCAGTTAGTTTGCTCCCCAAATAGCAAAACCCATTTACTACTTTAAGCGTCTCATTTCCTAATCTAATTCCCGCAGCGTCACCTGATTTAATTCAACTACATTCCATTATCCTCGTTTTGTTTTTGCTTTAACTTACAAATTTGTTTATCCATTTAAAAAAAATTTTCTAGTTTGGAAATTCACTGAACGCTATGTTTTCTGTCTTATTACCAGATATTACTAATGTAATTATAAACAGTATCTTCTCTGCTCCAGTTGTTTGTGTTATGTAAATATTTATTACTAAAAAAGTAAAAAAATGCATTTTTACGAGTTTTTACAAATTATTTGCTCGAAAACCCCCATCCGAAAACTTCTGAGAATTACACAAAATATTGTTTGGTTGATAGGTTCTTGTCAGTGGGCTATAATTTCTGTTAAAAATTTTTCAACGTTCTGCATATTTCGCGTCACTGAATTTCTAGTGTAAAATACGCATATTGACAATACTGCTTCCAGCGCTCTTCTGTTTATAACAAACTAGTGAGAACTTGCACATAAACCACTCTGCATCGAGTTTTGTGTTTGGCTTGAACTTTTTGTTACATACAATGTTAGTGAGGAAATAAAAGTAGTGAAAGAGTGAGGTGCGTGGACTATGAAAAAGACACAAGAAGGTGGTTTTTAACAAAAGTGAAAAACACGTCACAGTTGTTGGAAGTTTGTCAGAGGTATTGCAGAAATATCTTGATCCTCAAGTAACGGTAATAACATCACATCCATTGTGCAGGAATTGCTACACTCACTACAAGAAGAAATTTGTGACAAGCACCTGAACGATCACCATCATCCGAATGTGAAACTGAAGAAGATAGTGCGGACGCATATATTCATGGGTGTGAAGCTGTTGATGCGTTGAACGTCACCATTTCTGCTGTAGCCCCTGCTAAATCCCCCTTTAAACGTGCAGGAAAGGTACGAAGCACAAGAAGAAAACAGTATGTAAAAAGAACAGTGGCAGAAGTTGAAACAAGTCTTACACGAGCAACGTCTTCAAAACTGTGTAAAGTGCGTAATGTAAATGCACTTAGTGCAGAACCTGAAGATAGTGATATGTGCACGAAATGTGTTGTGGGATTTTGAAACCTAAATACTGCTATCTCAGCAGCCACCTACACAGAGAAGGTACTTTTACTGACACTCATACCACGTAGCTACTCTAAGCAACAGATGCAGATATACACACCCACTTCCCCACCTTATTTGATTTCAAAAGCTCGTAAAATAAAGAATGAGAAAGGTATTTGGGCATGTCCAGATTCATACTGTGGGCATCCATTGCAAGGTAATACGCTTGCTGTTGGTCTGGAATATTTCCTAAGTGATGACAGAGATTGCAGCAGGGAATTCCTAACCAGGCTGATGTTATCTCTGTTGGTGAAAATGGCGAAAAAGTTAAAATGGCAAAAAAAGACAAGATAAATAAGAGAAGCGTGTGTCCTAATGAAAATGGAGAACCTGAATTTAAACACTGGTCTCACAAAATTCTACAGCTTATGATCAAAATGGGTAAAACGTCAGCCAGGGAACGAAATATGCACATGATAAACGGCACACGACACCCAACATCCAACGCCGTCTGTGAGACGATTTTGTCAACATAAACTCGTTGACATGTTGCGCTAACAGATGGTGTCACTTCAGTATTTGAGCCATGCTCGTAACAATATTTTGCATAATTGGGACAAAATGGGTCTTGTCGGGATGTCGGGACAAGAAGTTTATAATTGTGACCTCCGGATATATCTGGACAGATGGCAAATCTATGTACACTGCGTCTTAAGAATGTTTGATCTCATATGAGTAAATGAAGTGTACGTGTAAGAAACGCTATATCAAAATATTTTAATGTTGAACCACTTGTACGTAATATCGGTTTTTAAATTCATTTCTTGAGCGAAAAACATCTGAGTACAGTATATTTTTTTCTTTTTCCTGAAAGCTCCGTGTGGCACGGGGGGAGGGGGGGGGGGGGGTGAGGAGGAGATGCGGGACGGGGAAGGTGAGGGCGCCCATGATCATAGTCGTTCTGTTTTTCATTCCCGGTTCCTTTTAATGGGGCGCTTTTTGCTCCTTTCATGTCTACTGTCACATTGCTCGACATGTCACAAAATACAGACGTTTGGTGGGCATTATCAGTCTGATGAAAAGGGTGCGAGTGACTTCCGGAACCGGATGACATAGTGCTAGAAGTTAATCTGCTGGCATTCTCTGTGCTGTGTAGTAGTTCGTCAGAGAACAAGACCATTTCTCCGCATAAACCGACGACACCAACAAATACTCGCACAGAATTCTCCTTACCGCATGTTTAACACTTGTGATTTCCAAGGCCTTCAGCTGGATTATTTCTTGTGAGACAGGTATCCCATCTTTCCTCTTATCTTGCGCGTAGGAAAGGACCTCAGCCTTGGGTTCCGGATATTTGCCACATTTCGGTGCCCTGAATAATTTTCTTGTTGATACCGCCTTCTTACATTTTTCTTCTGAAGCAACCCAGCCCATGCTTTTTTACAGCCTCCCTGTTGGTTGTGGTTTTGACATGGTGCACAATGTAAATTTGAAACTTACATCAACACTGCACCAAATTCTTCAGCTTGGTAATATTTTTCGCTCTAGGAATATGGAACTGAAACTGGATTGTAAGCTAGTGACTCAATACAGTTAAACCTACACAATATTAGAGCAATGAAATGCCGGCAAAAGTTTGTATTGTTACGTAGTAATAATAAAATGTCTTGCCATCATTTTCGGTTACAGACGTTAGTTGTATTATCGCAAATGAGCATAATTACTTTACAGCAAGGGCATGTAAAACGCAGACTAGCAGATATAAGCCGCACCCTAACCTTCCGAGGATAAATATGGGTAAAAAGTGCATCTTATTTTCGATACTTGTTCTCGGATGGCTGACACGTATATGAATGGATTAAGATCCCCTCCTGTGACGGTCAGACGCGGTCGTGTTAAACCTGCCCTGAGGTTCGCATGCAGTTCAACATCGGGCCACTGTCACATACGAATGCCCCAGAAATCTGTCCATAGTACGATTCGACCAGGCATGGAGGCCCACAGTGAGACCCCTTTCAAACTGTCTCAGATGACGAAAACTGTGTTAAAATGTGTGTGAATTCCAAACGGACCAAACTGCTGAGGTCATCAGTCCCTAGACTTACACACTACTTAAACTAACTTACGCTAAGAACAACACACACACCCATACCCGAAGGAGGACTCGAAACTCCGGCGGGAGGGGCCGCGCAGTCCGTGACATGGCGCCTCAAACCACGTGGCCACGCGGAAACGGTCTTTCACACAAGTACGTGTCAATAGTTGACAAATTACGGCGTGCACAAACTTTATTCGTCATGTAAAAATCACTACAGATATTCGGATTTAGGTTATGAGATGTTCGCTATGCCTGCCCTAATAGGTGGCGCAGTGGTTAGACACTGGACTCGCATTCGGGAGGACGACGGTTCAATCCCGCGTGCGGCCATCCTGATTTAGGTTTTCCGTGATTTCCCTAAATCGCTCCAGGCAAATGCCGGGATGGTTCCTTTCAAAGGGCACGGCCGACTTCCTTCCCCGTCCTTCCCTAATCCGATGAGACCGATGACCTCGCTGTCTGGTCTCCTTCCCGAAAACAACCAACCAACCTGCCCTAATTGGCAATGTGGCGCAGTCGAATAGCGAACTTCTGTATGACCCGCTGAAGTGTCGGAACATCGATGTAGTCGATGACCTCCTAAATGATTGTTTTCATCTCAGAAATGGTTTTGGGATTACTGCTGTACATGTATACAGCCCCACAAAAAGGAGTCGCATGTGTTCAGATCCGGAGAATATGGCGGCCGATCGAGGCGCATGTCAGTGGCTCCTGAGTACCCCACAGGAGGAATGCGGTCTCCAAAGTGCTCCTCAAGGACATCAAACACTCTCCTGTTTCGATGGGGCCGAGTTCCGTCTTGCACGAATCACATCTTGTCGAAATCAGGGTCACTTTGGATAATGGGGATCTTCCAAAACCTTCACGTACCGTTCGCGTGTCACCGTGCCATCACGGAATATCGCACCGATTATTCTGTGACTGGACACTGCACATCACACAGTCACCCTTTGAGGATGAAGCGACTTCTTGATCGCAAAATGCGGATTCTCATTCCCCCACATGGGCCAATTTTGATTATTGATGAACCAATCCAAATGAAAGTAGGCTTCGTCGCTAAACAAAACCATATTGCGCATACTAATTCCCATCATGGCCTGTGGCCTACAGTGCAATTTGAACATCCTAACGCAAACCGTTCAGAAGTTATGACAATTTTATTTCACGCAAATCAATGATTGTAACCCTGTATACAGGGTGAGTCACCTAACGCTACCGCTGGATATATTTCGTAAACCACATCAAATACTGACGAACCGATTCCACAGACCGAACGTGAGGAGAGGGGCTAGTGTAATTGTTTAATACAAACCATACAAAAATGCACGGAAGTATGTTTTTTAACACAAACCTACGATTTTTTAAATGGAACCCCGTTAGTTTTGTTAGCACATCTGAACATATAAACAAATACGTAATCAGTGCCGTTTGTTGCATTGTGAAATGTTAATTACATCCGGAGATATTGTAACCTAAAGTTGACGCTTGAGTACCACTCCTCCGCTGTTCGATCGTGTGTATCGGAGAGCACTGCAACATACATCGCGCTTCTACAGAATGATCTGCCAACGTTGCTCGAAAATGTCCCACTGGAAACGCGTCGACGTATGTGGTATCAGCATGATGGTGCACCTGCACATTCCGCAATTAACACTAGGCTGACCCTTGACATGATGTTCGACGGGCGTTTCATAGGACGTGGAGGACGCATAAATTGGCCAGCCCGTTCTCCTGATTTTACACCTCTGGACCTCTTTCTGTGGGGTACGTTAAAGGAGAATGTGTACCGTGATGTGCCTACAACCCCAGAGGATATGAAACAACGTATTGTGGCAGCCTGCGGCGACATTACACCAGATGTACTGCGGCGTGTACGACATTCATTACGCCAGAGATTGCAATAGTGTGCAGCAAATGATGACCACCACATTGAACATCTATTGACCTGACATGTCGGGACACAATCTATTCCACTCCGTAATTGAAAACGGAAATCACGTGTGCACGTGTACATCACCCCTCATGGTAATGTACATGTGCGTCAGTGAAAATACCAATAAAAAGGTGTTAGCATGTGGACGTAATGTGCTGTTCCAGTCTCTTCTGTACCTAAGGTCCATCACCGTTCCCTTTGGATCCCTACGTAATTCGGTGCTCTCCGATACACCCGATCGAACAGCGGAGGAGTGGTGCTCAAGCGTCAACTTTAGGTTACAATATCTCCGGATGTAATTAACATTTTACAATGCAACAAACGGCACTGATTACGTATTTGTTTATATGTTCAGATGTGCTAACAAAACTAACAGGGTTCCATTTAAAAAAACGTAGGTTTGTGTTAAAAAACATACTTCCGTGCATTTTTTAATGGTTTGTATTAACCAATTACACTAGCCCCTCTCCTCACGTTCGCTCTGTGGAATCGATTCGTCAGTATTTGATGTGGTTTACGAAATATATCCAGCGGTAATGTTAGGTGACACCCTGTATATTAATTAAAATATATTAAAATTAAAATGTAAATTAAGATTTCAATATATCTTAAGGTTGGGTTAAATAACTTATAGATAGTTAAACGGGTTCAAATATTTTTCTAGAATAGCTATATTTCTCCAATTACAATCTTATATTTAAATTTACGTCTTATCTGAAGTTGTTGTTGTTGTGGTCTTCAGTCCTGAGACTGGTTTGATGCAGCTCTCCATGTCAAAATTTCTTCAGCACATCAAAACATCCCATATTTCTCAATTGAAACTCAAATATTATTTAACATCTTTCATTCTATTGAAATGCTTTAGTTTCTTTGACTGATCAAGAACTTCTTTCAAATTATTATTTCAACAGTAAACTTGAAACTAAAGCTTAATTTCTACTACAGCCTGATGTATGCGACGCCATAAATCAATTTGTATTTATACATGACAATGTGGTTGTACTGTCTTTGACGCTAGTAAATTCCCCTAAGATGTACAAAATTTGTGGTCGCTTATAAGGCGTTTATTTACAAATACTTTGGAGTTGTATCCAAGGACATTACGAGTAACACACTTCGCAGTAGAACATCATTCTTGTAGTAAAACTTGAAGACATGATGCATCGTCGTTCCATAAGGGAGGCATGTTTATGCACTGATACATAGTATTAGTGACGATTTCTAGCCGCCTTCCAATGTAAATACCGTATGTCTTTTATGCCTAGAGGCTCTCAAAAGATGTTCGGCTCGTCTTCGATGCCGCTCTTTTCATTTAAGCAGAGACACTACTTCTTTTAGAGAACTGAAACTCGTCAGGAAAGAAAGTAATTCGGAAAAAAATTGATTATGGCCTATAGTAAGGGACCAATACCGGCATTTGCCTAAACTGGAAATAGTAAACCACAGAAACCCATTTTCAAAGTTGGGGTTCAGTGGAAAATTTGGAAAAGGCTGACTATCGTACATTATTTTCAAATAGAATAAAGTGCTTGACAACAAAAATGGAATTTTCATATTTGATGTTTTTTCCTTTAATTCTGCATGTTTTGTCATGTGAAAGTGCATGAACGCATGCATATTTTAAGATTTAATAGTGCAGTGAATTCATGGCTTCCGTTAATATAGTACTGCAAGAGCGTAAATAGATTTTGGACGACAGCGAAGGTCGCAGTCGGCTCGGCCAAATTTAAGAAGCCCGCTGAAAAAAATCTACAATTGTTGTTTACAATCACCACTACAATGTATGTTCCTAAGAGGAAGGAACTAATCAGTATTATGATTTAGAAGCAAAATTTGACTAGTTTTATGTGAAATGGCTCAGCGCATATCAGTGCTTCTTTTGAAATGCTGTGCTCACAGTGCACTGACATAGCTCTGATAAAAAATATTTTCAGTACCAGCTAGCGAACCGTTGGAGACCAGTTATCTAGATTAGGAAACTCTAGTTCTAGAAAAAATATCTGCCTAGTTCCATAATTGTCACAGGTCCTGGGTTGTGACTTCCATGGAACTGACTAATGGCATCATTGACTCCTCCCAAATTGAAGAATTCCCATCCATTATAGAGGTAATTCGTTGTTGTGTTTTTTCTTAATTTTCTAGTTTTTCAGCAAGTTCACTGACGGCAAATCGACACTTTTTAAGAAAATTAACTGCTCTTTTGACCTCGTCCACAGTTTTTTGTACTGAATTTTGTGCTGCATGTTGCACAACGAGGTTTAAAGAATGTGCAAAGCGTGGAACATGTGGAAATTTCAGAATGACAGCTCATATCGTGTTTGAAATTACTATGGCAGTGAGTTTAAACATCATTTTAGAATTGGTGGTAAACGTCGTTACTCAGTTTGAAATATTTTTTGCAGTGTTTCTTTCTTCGGACTGGAGGCAATGAAGAAGGTATTACTTTGAGTCTTCTCGTTTATAAAAGGTCCATGGACACTAATGTTATTTTTAATTGCCCACTTACCATTGCCTTTTCAGCTACGAAATAATTTTTAATATTTGAAATAACGTTTTTCGAGCATGTAAATTATAGTTTGGACATTTTTTTGGCTTTCTGAATGTTGTGTATCTAATGGTCTAATTTCAGTTAATACGATAAAACATGCAAAGTAAACTTTCGGGGCTGGAAATGTCACAATTAATAAAATGTTCCAGGCTATGATGCCATAGTCGAATGGCTGTAACAACTAAACCCAACGTTTCGTCCTCATCTGCGGAGCATGGGTCCCTTAAAATTTTGGGATCAGGCAGTGAAAACTGCCAACCAGGACCTGAATATATGATTCTGGTATGTGGATGACACATTTGTTTTATCGAGGTATGGCAGAGAGGAACTAGGCCGTTTTCACAAACATCTCAACGGGATCAATCCAAAAATTTACTTTAGCATGAAAGGAGGAAACAGGATAAATATTAAATTTTCTTGATTTGAAAGTTTTCAAGAAAGGAAATGGTAGCTTAGTCCACATAATTTACTGAAAACCCTCACATGCAGACCGTTACCAACGCTGGGATTCGAACTACCATCTACAACAAAAGCAAGACATCATAATAAGATTGACAGATAGAGGAAAGAACATTTGCGAAGCAGAGCTGATTGACGCAGAATTGAAACATTTCACCAATGTATTGCTCAAGAATTTTGGTATTCGTCTGCTGAGGTAAAAAGAATGTTAACCATTCCACAAAAATCATAGCAATGTGCAAGCGCCTGTGAAAGCCTATGTTTGCCTGCCTTTCATTAACGACGTTCATGAGTGCACAGGAAAAATCTTGAAAAATGGAACATTACGGTAAGCTACACACCTACCCGGAAGATACAAGATCACCTAAAACTGGCCAAGGATACTCGCCAACCACCGGAAAGAGCAGGAATTTACGGGATTCCGTGTAGTAGTGGGGAAGTGTACATTGGTACTACAGAGAAAAATCGTCAAATAAACGACTAGAAGAGCACAATGGAAATTGCAGAAAGGGGGGAGGGGGGGGGGGTCGGGGGAGACAGACAGATCAGCTGTTGCGGAACATGCCTTGCAGCGGGGAGACTGCCCCATTTATTTTGCTAGGGCTCAAGTACTATCAGCCACAAGTGTATACCAAGAAAGGCTACACAGAGAAGCCATAGAGACTGTAAAAAGCCTCAGGAATTTCAGTAGGGAGGAGGAGGGGGTGAGACTGAACGATATGTGGATTCCGGTGCTGAAGAAGCTGTGTCCCAGTCTTCCGCCAGGGGCTGATAGCAACCGTGGACGACGGCAGTCGACAACGAACAACTGTGTTAAGGTATTCAAAACTGTGACGTCACGCCACCGTGTCGATGCACGAGATAACGGAATTTTTCTGTAGTCAGTGGAGAGCTGGGGTGTGAATTGGACATACAAAGAAGACACCATCTCCTTTAAAAATGTTCTTTGCAGATGGGGACGAAACGTTGAGTTTCAATGTTAAATCCATTCGACCATGGCATAATAGCCCAGAACATTTTATTAATTGAGATTAGTAAAGGTACTTACAGGTTGTTCCAAACGAAAATAAGTTGGGGGTGAGAGAGTCACAAAATAAAATAAAACAGAATCACAACAAGAATCAAATGACAGTGGTGAACTGAACACAAACCAAGACGCACTTTGACATCCTGTAAACAGGACTACATCTGAAGTGGAAGCAGATACCAGAGAGAACGAATTGCGAGAAACTATTTCTCGAATGTCTGCATAAATATCATCAGTTGACTGAGATTTTATTTGGCTTCCTGATCCACCATTCCAGAGGTACTCTTGGATGGTTAGACTTAAGACATCTCTTCAAATTTGATGAGGAACCAGAAGAACAGGAAGTTATCTGTTGGCAGTAATGTAGTTTTCCTTTTTTCATTCTGTTTGCTAAAATGTACCACATATCGGTTCAGGCTCTTCTGACGAAGGCAGTGTGGTTGACCTATGTTCTGCAGCATTGGAAAATACACTATATGGGAAAATGAAAGTATTTGCTATCAAAATCACTTTTTAAATAGTAAAATCTTAAAATGTACTCAAATGTCGAACTCTGTGTGAAGAATGGTGATGGTCAAAACAATTCTTTCCAGAGATCAGTTCAGAGCTGGTTACTCACTGGAGTGAACTAGCTCTTTTTCTTGACTTATCACTCACAAAAGTAAATAAAATCATCTTGCCTTTTTAATCCCAGGTCATTATACTTGTGTTTCTATCAGATTTAGTCCCGTTTTGAAAGATCATAGAGAAGTAATAAGTTTATGTTATGTCCCTAGAAGTTTTGAAATTTCAATATTCTGCATTTCATCTGCTGTAAAAATTAAAAATATTACAACAAAATTCTAATTATTTTTCATGAAATGGGTAAATTTTAATAGTAACACTGATTCTAGTTGTGTTTTAATAATTTTATTGGAGATAAAATAGAATATTAGAGATACAGAGTAACTGCAGTTAAGTATCTACAGTCATCATTTACAGTAGTGTGATTTATAAATAAAATTTGATCTATTTTACTCAAAATGAGTCGCTTTCTTTTCTCAGTGCATTATGGTCCTACATTTGAAAAAACGCAATCACAGGACACTGGCATAGCTGGGATGCATAATATTTTTAGAATCAATTGTTATAGTGTTGGGTACAGCAATTTTCCAGTTTCCCACCAGTTTAACGAAGCGCCGTTTCTAGGCAAAAAGGCTTCAGATAAATATTTCTCTGCTATAGGATTTTTTATAATGGAGACTAGAGTTTAAGCTTTAATTACAAGCAAAATGAATTATACCGACGTTTTTCTTTTTTTATTCTGCTTTAGGCTACATGGAGCAAGTTTTTTTTAAGTTCAATATATACCTTGAATAGCCAAAGAAACTGGTACACCTGCTTAATATCGTGTAGAGCCCCTGCAGGCACGCAGAAACGCGCAACACAACGTGGTGTGGACTCGATTAATGTCTGAAGTAGTGCTGGAGGGAAAAGACACCATGAATGCTAAAGGGCTGTCCATAAATCTGTAAGAGTACGAGGGCGTGGAGACCTCTTCTGAACAGCACGTTACAAGGCATCCCAGATATACAAAATTGTTAAGGCTTTCATGGCCACTTGTTGACAAACTGCCTGTTGGCTTCGGTCTCGCGTTCATCGACCGACGTTCGTCTGATGATTTTACTGACGTTTCGCCAGCACGAGCGGCTGACATTGTCAGAGCATACCACGCACATGCGGAAAAGTTTATGTCGGAATTACTGGACGATCAATCAACACCAGGATCAAAGAACATAAGCGGCATTGCAAGTTGGGGCAGGTGGAGAAATCGGCCGTGGCAGAGCACGCGCTGAGTGACACAGACCACGTAATAAAATTCGCCGAGACAGAAGTTCTGGCTGTAGAGAAGCACTATCACACCCGCTTGTTCAGAGAAGCTGTAGAAATACAAAAACACGGGAGTAGCTTCAACAAGAAAGAAGAAAGCCCGAAGGTAAACGGATCCTGGCTTCCCGTGCTGCAGCGAACGACCGTCGCAGGTAGCAGGAGGAGAACCGCACCGGAAATGACCGCGGAGAAGCCCTCGGACGTTGGGGCGCCAGGTACATACAGTCTGCGGCCGCGAGCTCGGCTCCAATTCACCACCGGGAATGGCGGGTGAAACTTTGACAATGCCAGCCACTCGTGCTGGCGAAACGTCAGTAAAATCATCAGACGAACGTCGGCCGAAGAACGCGAGACGGAAGCCCATAGACAGTTTGTCATCCCAGATATGCTCAATAATGTTCATGTCTGGGGAGTTTGGTGGGCAGCGGAAGTGATCCTGCAGCCACTCTGTAGCAGTTCTGGTCGTGTGGGATGTCGCATTGTCCTGCTGGAATTGCCCAAGTCTGTCTGAATGCACAATGGATGCTTATGTACGTGTCACCTGTCAGAGTCGTATCTAGACGTTTGAGGGGTCCCTTATCACTCCAGCTGCACACACCTCCACCAGCTTGAACATTCCCCTGCTGACATGCAGTGTCCACAGATCCATGAGGTTGTCTCCACACCTGTACACGTCCATACGCTCGATACAATTTGAAACGAGACTCGTCCGACCAGGCAATATGTTTCCAGTCATCAACAGTCTGATGTCAGTGTTGACGGGCCCAGGCGAGGTGTAAAGCTTTGTGTCGTACAGTCATCAAGGGTACACAAGTGGGAATTCGGCTCCGAAAGCCCATATCGATGATGTTTTGTTGAATAGTTCGCACGCTGACACTTGTTGATGGTCCAGCATTGAAATCTGCAACAATTTGCTGAAGGGATGCACTTCTGTCACGTTGAACGATTCTCTTCAGTCGTCGTTGGTCCCATTCTTGCAGGATCTTTATCCGGCCGCAGCAATGTCGGAGATTTGATGTTTTATCGGATTCCTGATATTCACGGTACACTTGTGAAATACCGTCGTTTGGGAAAATCCCCACTTCGTCACAACTTCAGAGACGCTGTGTCTCATTGCTCGTGTGTCGACTATAACACCACGCTCAGACTCACTTAAATCTTGATAACCTGCCATTTCAGCAGCAGTAACCGATCTAACAACGGCGCCAGATGCTTGTTGTCTTATATACGAGTTGCTGACCGCCGCGCCGTATTCTGCCTGTTTATATATCTCTGTATTTGAATACGCAAGCCTATATCAATTTCTTTGGCGCTTCAGTGAATTTCTTGGTTTGTTATGAACTGCTCATTCCAAAAGTAAATAGCCTGAAATGTATTTGTCCAGTCTTAATCAAATTTTAATAGGCTATAAGCACATGTATTGGTAGCGCAAAACTCAAGTTACAGAATTTTTCAATCACCCACAACGAATTTCTAATGATTTTTCTAAAGTATTGTTTTCTCTGCCTTGGATAAACGCATAACAGAAAACGTGGGCTTGTTTTGAAGTAAGCTGTTTATAAGAAGCTACAACGACTGTGACCATACAGTGTGTTATGGATTTTATAAAGAGTGATATCTCAAACTTGTACTGTGGGTGCTGGACCTCGCAATTAATAGTGTGCACGGCTGTGAAAATGAATGCATCCTTGCCATGAAGCCCCGAGGTGTTGGAAAACGGTTTGCCTGTGACTGGCAACATAGCACATGATTCTGCCACTGTGCCCAGTGTTATTTCCGGGATGTAGCACCACAGAACTAGTTTAAAATATCACTCTTTATAAAATACGTATCACACTATACTGTAACAGTGGTTGTAGCATCTTACAATTACAAAAGAGACCTTCAAAACAAACCCACACACTATGTCACATGTTATCCTGCACTGAGAAAAACATATTTTAGGAAAATCATAAGAACTTTGTTTTGAGTTATTGAAAAATTCTGTAACTTGATATTTTCACTACAAATAAATGTGCCTATAACCTATTAAAATTAAATTAACATCGCATAAATACATTTCAAGGGATACAGTTTTGAAGTGATCAGCTCGTAGTAAAGACACCGAAAACCAGACAATCCTTACTACAACCTAAAATAAAAAAATATATCTTGAACCTGAATACCAAATTGCTCCATATATCGTAACACAGAATGAACGCCATGGCTACACGCCCTGGAGGAGCAGTGCAGGCCGCGGAACCTCTGCGCCCAGCACACACACCTATTACAACCGCTGCGACAGCAACACAATTGTCTCAGCCAACACACGACACTGCACCCACACCGGTACCAACACCAGCCCCCAGAAACAACACGACCCCACCCCCTGTAGCCACTGCCTGCGAACCTACACATGTCACACATGAAAACACACTAACACAGGGAGCCCCAGAACCGAAAACCCAGAGAAGGCGTAGGCGAACACGCGGAAACAGGAGCGGGAACACGCGCGCACCACAACAGAATACCCAGCGACAACAAAACAATGACACACAGACACACAGTCAGCAAGCCAGCAACACCAGCACACACACTACTCCTCCCCCCAACACATCTAATACACAGGCACCACAAAATGTTCCACGCAACAACACCACAAGCGCCAGCCCATCCATAACGCCAACACCCGCACCAGCGGCCGCTAACACCACAACTGAGCCACAGGCCGACACACACAACGCCAACACAACATCCGGGGGTTTATTGGAAACACTATTCCCCCGTCACACGACCACCCAGATCCTTCACAAGATCTGGGCGGCCGTCGCCACACTCCTTACACAGCTCACGACTGCCCAACCCGGGCAGTACTGGGCTGCCATACAAACAGCATTCACCACACTGTTTACACACATACATGGATAACACACCACACCCCGCCCCCATCGCAAACAACCAGACACTGACACAGATCCTGTTCTGGAATGCAGACGGGATCAATAACAAAAGGGCGGAATTCGCCGCGTTCATGGAGCGTAAGGGTATCCTTATCGCACTGCTGAGCGAAACTAAGCTCAAACCACGCAACCAACTAAACTTCACCGGCTACTGCGTCTATCGTACCGACCGACCGGACGGCTCCGGTCACGGCGGAACAGCCATCATCATACACAAAGACATAGAACACACAAACATAGTGCTCCCCGAACTCGAAAAACTAGAGGCAACCGCCGTCAGGGTCGTGTTCAACGGAGCCTACACTACACTGGTGTCAGTATACAACAGCCCTAAAAACATCAAAACACGCGACATCAGCACAATACTCAACACATCACCGCGCGTAATAGCCGCTGGAGATCTTAACGCAAAACACCCGGACTGGAACTCACGAATACGAAACTCCAACGGCAAGAAACTATACGAACATGCACTAGGACGAAACTACATCACACTAGCGCCGACCGAACCGACGCACATTCCCTACCGGAGGGGACACAGGCCAGACGTGCTAGACATGGCCCTCATCAAGGGCATAACAACGACACTCAACGTTGTCGTTGAAAACGATCTGCCCTCAAATCACCAACCCGTTATACTATACATTGAAGAAACACTGCAGAACATGGAACAACGCAGGATGTTAGACTACAGGCGCGCGAATTGGACCCAGTTCAAGGAAGCGCTTGACAGTCGCATCCCACCAACCCACGCGATTAACGAGACAGCCCAAATTGACGAGGCAGTCGAAACCCTCACCGGCGCCGTCCAGGACGCAATAGCCAACACCATACCAATCCGCACGCCACAACAACACAGTGCTGCCCTGCCCCAGGAAATCCTGGGCCTAATCTCAATGAGGAACCGCCTCAGGAGACACTGGCAGCGTACCAGGCGCCAGCACTTCAAACGGCACATTAACAGGCTCCAGGGTATAATCCGGGAAAAAATACAAACATTCAAGACACAACAGTGGGACCAGAAACTCGAAGGGCTAGACACCACGCGGCCTGGCGTGTGGCAGCTAGCCCGACACTTCACCAGGGAGAAACTGTACACCCCCACGTTACAAGGGCCAGACGGACCAGCATATTCGGCGGAAGAAAAAGCGGAACTGATGGCCCTCACACTCGCAGCGTCATTCACACCGAACCTGGATCCCTCAGACCCAGCATTCACACTTGATACGGACCAGGAGGTCACACGCATCTTGGCCCAACCAGCGCGCAACAACATCCGACAAGCTAGTACAGCAGAAATCAAATGGGCCATCATGCACACCACAGCTAGGAAGGCCCCTGGTCACGATGGCATTCAAAACCGTGTCCTCCAGGAGTTCACGGACAAAGCTGTAGACTACCTAGCACACATTACGAATGCCATACTCAAACACCAACACTTCCCCGCCTTTTGGAAGACGGCCAAGGTCCTGATGTTCAGGAAGCCGGGGAAAGACCACTCCCTCCCACAAAATTACCGACCCATCAGTCTGCTGAGCGCGCTCAGCAAGATCGTTGAGAAGGTAATACTAAAACGACTCACCAGGCACTGCATCACAAACGACACCCTGAGACCGGAGCAATTCGGTTTCAGGAATCACCACTCAACAACACAACAACTCCTCCGCGTCGTTGAATACATAACACACGGATACAACACAAGCAAGGCAACTGGGGCGGTGTTCCTGGACATCGAAAAGGCTTTCGATCGTCTATGGCACAACGGCCTAATACGCAAACTCAGTGACGCAGGGTTCCCCGACGGGCTCGTACGTCTCATACACTCATATCTCACGGACAGGAGTTTCAACACTGACGTGCAGGGCAAACAATCGACACGACATGGTATACAGGCAGGAGTACCCCAAGGAAGTATCCTAGGGCCCTTACTGTTTAACCTCTACATCAACGACCTCCCAGCTACACATAACACGACGGTAGCAATCTACGCGGATGACACTGCCATCCTTGCGCAAGATTGGAAGCCGTCTAACATTAACTCACGACTACAGACCGCACTCAGAACGGCGGAGCCTTGGCTGGTGAAATGGCGTGTTAGAGTAAACGTCGACAAGTGCGAGGCCGTTCTGTTCACTAGAAGACCGAAGCAACTGCGCAAACATCAGCACTGCAACCCAATAACACTACACACACGCCCAATACGTTTCCGCGAGAAGGTCAAATACCTCGGTGTCTGGCTGGACAGGAAACTACTCTGGGGGGACCACATTCAACACGTGACCAACAAAGCTAACGCGAGGCTCAAACAACTCTACCCTATGCTTAACAGGCGTAGCACACTAAACAGGAGGGTGTCTAGGTCCATGTACATGACACTTATTAGACCCCTGATGACGTACGCAGCCCCTGTCTGGGGATACGCTGCGCCAACTCGCCTGCGCCGTCTGCAGCTCATACAGAACAAAGTACTCAAAATCATAAGCAACGCTCCGCGCTACACACGCATCGCGGATCTTCACCGGGAATACCGGCTAGATACTATCTTGCAGGTATTCCAAAAACTCTCCACACGACTGTACAATAACACGAGACACTCGCGCAACCCGTTTATCCTTTCTCTGGGTAACTACGACCACAACCATAGATGGAAGCATAACAGACCAAAGACATTACTGGCTAGGAACTGAACATCTATGGTCTATAGAACGCTAACACGACAGTACTGGCGAGCCCCTGCAACACAGTTATTACTGGAAACCCAGATGTGCGACTAGCCGAAAAACAGGCAACCGCAGGGAAACCGTACTGTACACAGCACGCAAACCAGCCACACACACCCCCCTACACAGTCCGTGAGCCGATCTATGACCGATCGCCCACTAATCCACAACGACCTTGAACTGTTGCAGGGACGCAGCAACTGCAGCAAGCGCCGCAACAAGCTCCAACAACGACAAAGGTAACGATGCACGATACCTCGAACTAACACAACCACACCTTGCATGCACTGTCGCAGATAGCAAGCCGCTACTGCCCTTACTACCCGTCCTACTGTCGCAGAGGTTTTTTTCCCTTGGCGCTGGCCTTGGCACTTTTTTTCCTCTGCTCTTACAACCGCTACCCTTCGATCGCTTTCGACCACTTCTATCTCCCGATGGACCATGTTAATGAGTAGTCTTACCCAGACGCATGGATAACATCACAGCCTGCATCCTGTGACGCCTTGATTCAAAACTAACATGCATACGGAGGTGACAGTAGAACTTTTGTGTTGGTCACCACGTTGGTGCGGGCGTGGAGGGGCCCCATCCTTTATGAAAAAAAAAAATGAAACGAGAAAAATAATGATATAATTCATTTTGTGATAGACCTATTGGTTCACCTGTAATTGAAGCTTAAACTTGAGTCTCCATAGTAAAAAATCGGATAGCAGCTCAACGATCACCACACATCCCGGGTCATGACTTCTGGAGCTGAGAACACACTACAGACAGCTGTTAACATTTTATACACAACCGCTAAGGGGTATAATCTGTTTGTATCTTCACAGAGAAAATAAGTTATGTCTTTCAGGGGCCAGGAGCCATTTCCCAGCAAAATGACAACAAATGATTAGAAAACACAAAGGGTAAACTTGTTCCATGTCTTAGGATATACTATCTCATACATGGCAAAAATGGACATACAAAAGAAAGCAGAGTGATTTGATCATGTTAACAGAACTGTATGGAGAACCTTCAGAACTAGAGTAAGAAAGGCAACGCTACCTAAGTTCTACAAAACGATTTCAGAGGCGACTATGACATTTGGAAGTGAATCTTTGCCTGTAACAAAAAGAAATAAGTAGAGAATACAAGCATTCGGGATGTGATTCCTAGGAAGCATAGCTTGGTGCACACTATCTGACAGGAGGATGCTTGCTGGCATCAAAGAAGACCAGGGAGTGAAAAGCTTAATTGAACAGATTAAGGACTGCAGGAACAACTGAATAGACTGTATCAGAAGAATGAAAGATAACAGAATACACAAAATAATGAAGGTTTATTACCCAGTGGGCCTAATATCTTTAGGAAGACCGAGTAAAAGATGGAAAGATCAATAATTTCAATCAAGAAGGTGTAACAGACAAATGCATGATACATCAAGACAAAAGAAGAATACATCTCACACCAAAAATATTCTGATTTTTTTAAAGTAACTGTGATGTAATAAGTTTTGAAGTTACATATAAAACGCTGATCCAGAGCAAGAGATGTCCTGAAAGAATTAATCTGGTCAGGATAAATAAGTAAATAACAATACATACGTACACTATTATAAATATAAAAATAATTATGGAAACATATAAATATCCAGTAAAGCTGGATAGAGAGGCACTGTGTCAAGGATGTGAGCTTCAAACTAAATCAGTGAGTGAGCCAAGAGCGCAGAGAGCAGAGTGATTCCACAATTCCATACGATTGGGATCAGCTGCCATGCACGATTGGCTGGCGATTGGGACAAACTAAATCAGTGAGTGAGCCAAGAGCGCAGAGAGCAGAGTGATTCCACAATTCCATACGATTGGGATCAGCTGCCATGCACAATTGGCTGGCGATTGGGATTGGCTAATGATCAGGATCAGCTGCCGCACGGGAGTGGCCAGCAATCGGGATCAACTGGCGCACGGAATTGGCTGGCGATTAGGATCGGCCAGTGCATAGGATCGGCTGGCAATCAGTAACGCCTGTTGAACCATAACGAAGCGCCACTCTGTGATCTGCTCTGTGCAAGCAGTGTTAGAAGACTACGGCTTGCAAGACTCACGTGGTCACCAGCAACATATTCTCAGTGGAATGTTATGTCAAAGGGTAAGAAGTAACGATTCATTCAGTAGCATGTACACGTTTTTGGGCTTCTGAAATTTGAAATTTTCTTTTCACATCAAGAGCAAAAATATAGGATGTAAACGATAACTGTTTACTGTGTAGCACAGTAGTCTAGAGAAAGCCGAGATGAACAATTTGATATAGGATATTTGTGGTCTATCAACTTGCGAAACTACCTTAAATAAGCTAAAAACCACCTAAATTAGGGGACATCCAGATCGCGCGAGATTTTCAGTGTTCTCTCACTATCTTCAAGCAAACTATAAATTATGTAGTTTGCAAATCAGTTTTGTACGTTTTCCTTGATAAACTCGAAATCGCAGCGTCTAGCGAAAACGTATTCTAGTATAAAATCAAACGATATTAAACTTCTTTCAAGAAAAGGACCTATTCATTTTTTATCTAGGGTTAATAATATGCATGAACAGAGCGAGAGAATGTTGAAAATCCCACGTGACGTGCCTGTGCTGAGGGTTAGGTAATTTTTGTAGGCCAATGTGAAGCAGTTTCCCAAGTGTCCTATAACAAATTTTTCCCTCTCGACTTCCTCTACAGCACTAGTTACTTGGTAAACAGCGCTTACACACAGCACAAGGCGCAAAGTGCTTTTTACGTTAATGCAGTACCCTGTAGAATTTATCTTTCTTCATTTTCTATTCTTTTCATTGCTAAGAAAAGCTGCATACATTAGTAATACGAGATGTGACAATAAAGTAATGAGACTGATGTGAAAAAAATGTTGCTTATCGTTTTAGTCAAGTTTAGTGTTGTCTCATTCGAAGTACTTCCCTTCTGATTGCACACAGTTTTTCTGCCATTGATGGTAACATTTCTGGGTCTCATCTTCTGTAATATCCTCCAAGACCTTCATCACAGATTTTTGGACATCTTGTTTTGTTTGAAAATTGTGTCCTTTGCCCGCCGTTTTGACTCTTGGAAATAGAAAAAAGTCGCACGGAGCGATACCTGGTGAATAAGGTGGCTGTGGTAGTACTGAAATTTGTTTTGAGGTTAAAAATTGCTGTACTGACAAAGCAGTATGGGATGGCGCATTATTGCGATGCGGAATCCAATTACCAGCAAAAATTTCTTTGCAGTAATATTGGTAAACTATTTGTCCAGGAGGCATCCACTCTTTATGATCAATTCCCTTGGAATCAAAGAAGCACCCAAGCATGCATGGTAGTCCACTGTGGTCTTCATCTTCAACATTCGTTCTGACTTCACTAAACATTTTATGCCAACGAAAAACTTGAGCTCTTGACATAACCTCCTCTCCAAAAGCCTTCTGAAGCTTACCATAAGTTGTCGTCGCGTTTTCACCCGATTTAACGTAAAAACAAATGGCATACTGTTGCACAATATAGTGCGGTTGCACTTCCATGACGAGAGACACAAACATGTGTTAACTTATTACAGCACAACTCACGACTGAGCAGCTGCATCGATGTGCCACATGGACTAGAAGCAGCTTATAGACCAAGGTCAAAGATGTTGTGCCTATGCAAGCCTGCAGGGTTGCCACATCTTGCAAAGAAAATCAGTCTCATTACTTTATATTCAATCTGAAGTTTTCCCAGCATATTTCCAATCTGAACAGTTCTCGGGTATCCGACCGGGTAGCGTCGTAATTTCTCCACAATATTTCGGCAGATGTACACGTACACAGGAACCACCTGAAGATGGCAGCGTGTATGTCTGCTGCAATGCTGTGGAGAAATTACGACGCTACCTGGTCAGATACGCGAGAACTGTTCAAAGTCTCATTACTTTATTGTCACACCTCATATGTGCAAATCCAGACATTCACAAAGTCTTTAGTGCCTTTTTGTTGCAGCTTGGCAAGTGTTCCCTTCAGCATGTGGCATGGGGTGTTGCTCCATCAGCATGCCACAGAAACTTCATTCTGGTCACTAATATTATGACAGAGACATTTTGGATCAAAGGAGCTAACCATACTTTTTTCCGAGTCACCAATCGCTCACTCCTTACAAGGATCTGACCCTTTGAATCAATCCAGGAGCGAATCACCCATCTACAGAGACAAACAAATCAGGCCTAGTGTGAGACAAAACAGCAAAAGAGTCAAGAGCACAAAGAGCAGGGTGACTCAATAGTTGCTTAGCAGTCTTCCCTGTGTGTATTCAAGAACGGTAGGTGAATGGTGAGCAACTGCCAAGTAGTGCATGGAGAGTGTATGGCTAGCAGTGAGCAGCTGATCTGATTAGAACCATCAGGCCCTCTATTTCATTGGACCAGGGTTCCACACATACAGTATATATTACATCACAGTTACATCAGAAAATATCAGTTTTAGTGTGACAACTAGTATTAAAATGATTTGAGTGTATGCAATGGCAATGTGAGTAATTATACCGACTGTAAACTAACAAAGTTAATACTGGCATTATCTGTACTACTGTAGCTGCAGTCAGTAATAGTGAAAACAGTAATAATAATAATAACACAGCAACAACGACTACAACAATAATAATAATAATAATAATGACAATAAATGTGGCGTTAATAACAGTAATGTCAGAGACAGATAAAAAGAATTTACGGGTCTACAAAATGATATTTTCTGATATAGCGAGTTTTGAGAAAAGGAAATTTAAGGAGACTACACTAGCTAAGAAGACTGAGAAATTAGGAAGCCAAGCTGAAAAGAGAGATGTGCAAGGGTAACTAGTGCATACAGGGACAATGATAACCGTATTGCTGCTTTAGTATGCATGGTCATTACCTGCCTCCTGAAACTGCAGATTTTATTTACTTCTCTAATATGATGCAGGGGATTGTTCCAAAGTCTGTTTCCTGCTACTAAGAAGGACTTCGGAAAAGTGGCTGAACGATGTAGCAGGACAGAAAATTTTTTTAAGGACAGCCAGTGACTGGCGTAAAGATGATATCCTTCAAAAAATTTTTATGACTGTGAATCCCAGCTACAGCAAGTTTATTCACAGGACCGAAAAGATTTAGCTCTGATGGGAATGGCTGTTCCTGCCACGCCCTTGAGGCAAAAGCATTAAGGCCAAGGAGAGATATGGGGGACAGTGTTCATTAATAAGACAGTAGAGAAGACAGAGTGTTTGGAAATCTTTGCACTTGTCTATATGCGGCCAGGGTAGCTGTGCATATGATGGTGAAATGTGATCAAAAAGCCGAACCTCACAGATCAAATGAGCACAGGCGTTCATAATCAGTCCCAGACACCGTGAGCTTTCCTGAAAAAGGTTTTGAATGATAATATCATTGTAATCAATGATCAGGAAGGAAGAGATTTTTATATTTTGTAGACCATGGAGAGATGCTGACGTCTTCTTGCATATTACAATTATGTGCCCAATCCAATTTAGATTTTCATCAATTATTACTTGTAGATTCTTTGCTGAAGGAGAGAAGTTGACATTTATCCCATTTAGTGGCAAAGATTATAGGTATTCCCGATATTTCAGGCCAATGAGCGTAGAATGACCAACCAGTATCGCTTGAGTTTTGGATAGGTTGAGCTTTAATCCTATATCTTGCGCTCATTGTGACAGTGCACACAGGTCGGTATTGAGATTCTCAATAGCTGTCTTCAGGTTTGTAGTTTCTGCACGTAGATACAACTGGAGGTTACCATCATATATGCGCTATTTTGAACAGGACAAGAGAGATGATACATCATTTATGTGCAATGAAAAGAATATAGAATCTAATACTGAACTTTGGGGGATGCTTGTTGCTACTTACCTCCATTGTGACTTTATGGTGCCAGACATGATGCACTGCTGGTGAGACATCAGGTATGAGCAAAACCATAGCACTGCACAGGGCGAGAAATTAGGTTACTATGTTTGGCGAGTAAAATGTCATAGTCTGTGGTGTCAAAGGCTCTCCTGAAATCTAAGAAGCACATAATAGTTGCCATTTGTGCATCTGTGGCAAGCTATTTCACAAGTTTTTCTGTCCTGCAAACACACTTTACTTTATAAAAAAATTCTTCATTCAGAAAACTACATGATACATATTTAACCAACTACCTAAATACATTAGTGGGTCCTAAATTTATATTTGTATTACAAATACTGCAGCTTATCTTGTTACTACTACAGGTGTGTTAGTACTACTACTATTTTCACTATGGACATTGCTAAGTTTTACTGCTATCTTATGCTCCATGTTTCTTTTATTACTGTGTTACTTGGGATTAGTTTACTACTGCTATTTTTTTATTTATATGCCACTTTATCTATACTTAAGTAACCTACGCTACCTGCAGCGTTACAGGTGTGCCAGCATATTACAAACCTATGTTGTCTGCCTTGCCCACCGAGCTAGCCGGCCGGTGTGGTCGAGCGGTTCTAGGTGCTTCAGTCTGGAACTGCGCGACCGCTATGGTCTCAGGTTTGAATCCTACCTTGGGCATGCATCTGTGTAATGTCCTTAGGTTCGTTAGGTTTAAGTAGTTCTAAGTTCTAGGGGACTGATGACCTCAGCAGTTAAGTCCTATAGTGCTCAGAGCCATTTGAACCACCAAGTTAATCCCAGTGGGCATACCCCCGGCACCGGGCTGGCCCAAGATGTTGGGGTCGCTGCAGTTCTATCCTGGTGGATTATCCTATCCTATCCTACATCTTAACCTAATTCTTATTTCTACTGTCATTTCTGGTGCATGTCATGATTAGTTGGAATGTACACCCTACCCCTAATCCATGACGTGGCGGATCCCATCAGTGAAGCGGCTGGCCAAGTCCACGCCCTGACGGAACAGGACAGGTGCACAGAGTCTAATTGGGTTTCATTTACTGTTGATTGTTCCTCTGAAATTCCTTCAAAACTTTACATGATATTTCGTTTGAAAGTTTGTTTAGACTGTGAAAGGTGTCGTCTTGCCTGAGCAGGTGGTACATGTCAGGACTGTGACATTGCATTGCTACGTCGTCGAAGAGGGGTCACTCATACACCACATGCTCTGTGGTGCCCTGTATGGCACCACAGTCCCACGTTGGTGTAGTCCGCTTCCCAAACTGACATAGGTATGCTGGGTAGGATCCATGGGCAGTAAGAAAGAGCAGCAGTCCTCTTGTTGGTTTGAAGTATCTAAGCTGTAGATGCTCCTTGATATTGGGCAACATCTCGTGCGTTCTTTGCCCCATTTCTTCATTATCCCACTGTTCCTGCCATAACTCCTCCCCCCTTCTTTTAATTCTAGATGTGCCCCCTACGTAAATCCCCATTATTTCAACTATTTTTTCCCTTTTTTTCTTTTTTCTCCCACTACCAGGCTGCCAGTTCTCTAACTTTTATATCAAGAGGACGGAGTCCCATTAATACTGGTAGTGCTCCCCCCGGAGTTGTTCTGTATGCCCCTACCAAACGCAGGAGTATGTTTCGCTGTACTCTTCTTACAGTCATGGCGGCATGACCCTCGTGAGCTTGTGTGCCCAGATTCCTGACCTATATCCTACAATTGAAGTTAATATACTATTATGACATAATTTTATTAAGTCTAGTGGCAGGTGGAAACGTTTTTGTCCGATCCCAATTAAGTTATTAAGTGTTTCCAGGGATCTTTGTGTTACAGTTTCAGATGTGATGCATCGACTTCTCGTCGATGTCTACACCTAGATATCGGGCCTCACAGCGCCGAAGAATGGTGAGCTGTCTATTCTAACTGTTGGGTTTCTTGCAAATTGTCCTTTTCATAGTAAATACGTGGACTTCCTAGGCGCTACTGTCACTTTTGCTTTGCGGCACCTTGTGGTCAAGATGGATATGGCCCTTTCGATTTTCGGCGCTAAGTCTTCGCGGCTACGGCCGCCAACTACCAGGAGGAGGTCGTCTGTGTAGGTTACGACCTCTATAACATCATTACTGTTCTTTAAGTAGTCCAAGAGGGGTTCCATATTAATGTCCCAAACGAGTGGCCCCAGGACAGAGCTCTGTGGACACACCTTTGTTATCTTTTTACTGATTTTCCCGCTAGGAGACGATAGCCAGACCTCCCTTTCTTCCCAATAGCTCCTAAGACAGCCCTATACCGGTCCTGGACGCTCCTTCTCTGGCAAGCAGGAGAAGAGCGAATGCCAATACAGGCTGTCAAAGGCGCCACTGATGTCTACCATGATGCCAACAATGTACTTGTGAGGGGCTGAGCCACAGACCCCTGCAGCCAGGGCGACTGCATTAGACGCTGATCGCCCCAACCAAAATTCAAATTGCCTGTCACTCATCACACACAATACGCGGTGTGCTGTCAGTCTGTCTGCTAGCAGCCTCTCAAAAAGTTTCCCCAGCAGGTCCAGCAAGCAAATGTGCCTGTCTGATTTTGCTTCTTTTGGATCTTTATCTGGACATTTCTTAATTGTTACAACATTTGCCTTTTTGAAGATGGAGGAGAATTTTCTGAGCCTTAGGCACTCGTTGTATAGCCTAGTGAGAGGCGCCACCAGCAGGGGGGGAGGGGCAGGAATTGCACCACCTCCCCTCCGCTGTAATGCCATCTGGGCCAAGAACACTGCCCTTCTTAAGGGCTCTTATTTGGGCACCGACCTCCTCTTCAGAGAAGAGATAAACCATGCAATTAAATCCGTAAGCCTGTTGGTTTTCTATCCTGATTTGTCGTTGTTTCTCTGAATTATCTTCTTCTCTGTTGTCAGGTTGTCAGGCAACAGGAGCCAGAGGAGGACCTCGGCAGTCTCCTACCAAGTTTCCATCGTCCAGCCCCCATTCCTGATGGTGGACACCACCATTGGTGATCTTTCTTTTCCTGTATTAACTTGTATGGGGTGCCCCATGGGTCAGGAGCCAATGGGCTTTGAACGTATTTTTCCCAACTCTTCACCATGACTGCCCTTAGCTCCTTTTGAAACAGATCTTTTGTTTCCCTGTAAACATGCAACCAACATTGCTTTTCTTCCGTGATGCCACTTCGCTGGTAGTACCTCCTCGCCCTCCTTACAGACTGGCGCATCTGTGCCAGTTCGGCTGCCATGGTGATGGACAAACCGCAACAGCCCTCCTCTTGGCTGGTACAGTTGCCTTCACTGCCTTGTTAACTGCTTTCACCAGTTCCTTGTCATATTCCTCTACGTTCTCTTCACCTTCTGACAATGTCGGTACATCACACTCCCTCACCAAGTAGTCCCAATCGGTCCTGTTGTAGTTGAATTGTATTTCCCATCCCATGTCCCAGTGACACTCCCTATCACCCAATGAGAAAGTTCTTAGATTAGGGTCGCTAGTAGTAATTTGGTCTCAGACAGTCCAATATTTTACCTTTGTTATGAGATTAGACGTTAGTAAAGTAATATCAATATTTGTGCCCTCACCTCCACCACCAGTGTAGGAAGGGGGGTTCCTTTGGTTACTGGCAACCATCAATTGCAACGCCGTGATAGTTTCTTCTGCTTTTTCTCCTCTGTAATCTCGAGTGCCACTGAACTATAGGGGAGACTTCGCATTGATGCCTGCTGTCACGACAAATCTGCACCCCCGCAACGCTGTGGAATTCATCAATTCCTCTGTCATACTGGAAGTACATATTGATGAGGTAGAGCACCCCAATAAGCAATTGTGGTTCCACGATGTTGCAGTGGTCATCGGAGAGCTGTGCGAGAACTATAGCACTCAGTGCACTATTTATGACTATGATTGCAGCACTTGGTTTCGCTTCACTATGGATTACTTGCCAGTTCGCTTCTGCAAATGGGATCTGCCCAGCTTGGGAGTATGGCTCTTGCAGACAGAGCACGTCCAGACTCCTCTCCTTCACCACCCTTTGGAGTTCCTGCATTACTAGTTTAATGTTGTGCACATTTATTTGTCCAATGTTTAACGTGCTCATGGAAAGTTTGTTCATATGTGAGATTCCAGCCAGTTCTTCCTCCAGTCATGTGCTATCCTACCATTTGTAATAACAATTGGTTGTATAACTCATCCAAATCAAATTTTTCATTTCGTCTTTTGAACACCTTTTTGACTAAGTCTTACAGGGCCCCGAAGTCAGTGGGGAGATTCATCGTCTTGGCTGTATCCTATCCGCAGCCTCCATCACCGAGAAGGTGATGTCCCTACCATACTCGTGCCTGAGATGCACCACATGCCTCAGTGCTTTAGTGAGGACAGCCGGCTCCTCAATGCACGCTAATTGCATAGCATGTGCTGGGTTTGGGTATACCTTAATAGGGTTCACCTGCAAACCTCTCTGGAAAGGTGTGTCTAATGGCGAATTTGTACTACTCACAACGTTAACCTGCAGTCGCTCTTTAGTGACCATTTCATTGTGCCTTGTCAGCGGAAGACTCCCTACCACACGATGCCCTTTTGGTCGTTCATGACCTTCAGGCGACCTTAGTCCCTGTCTTGAAGGAGAGGGAGCATCTTTTTGACCACAAGGGTTTGTTTGTATACATACATTCTTCATTACCACTCTTTGAGTTTGGGTCTTGGTGACCTTTTGCATAAATTCCCTGAATCTGCTGGCTCACAGTGCATCCCTCAACCTTTTGCTCGGGGACTTTCTCTTAGGCTTCCTGTGTACGAGTGTAGTCTCAGCCATAATGAGTTCTGGCAATGAGTCTCTGCTCTAGCATTGTGTAGGTAGGGCAGTTTCTTCCGGTGGTGTTGCAGGTTTTCTTCCCTCTTCATGTGCAGGGGGTGCATATCCCAGTCTTGCTGCAGTTTTTCCTTACACAGTCTTCAGCCCCACATGTGGAGCAAGCCCGCTCCCATTCCCAGTGCTTGTGAATATGGTCTAAGTAGCCACAATTGTGGGTTACTACTAAGTAATCTTTCACATTGATGTCATGAAAGCCCAAGTATATCTTGCCCATATCTTGCCACATTTTCCTAGAGACCTCAGCCATGTGATGTATGACATCTAGTTCCTGGGGTCCAGTTTTAAAAAGCAGCTTAAACTCGTTTTTGAATGTTTCCAGGTTCATGTCCTTAAAATTTTGTTGACGGGTTGTTTCGTAAATGTCATTTTCTTTTAGTGTGACAGGTACATCATCAAGAATTAGCAAAGGGTTCCACTTCTAGGGCAGCTCACACTTTATTGCTTTCTTTAATTTTGAATGATTTAAAATTTTATTCCTCCCTTCCTCCGTGGTGACATGCACTATAACTACATTTTTTGTCACCTTTACTATATTTATTTTAATTTTGTCTTTTGCAGAGTTTACAGTGATAGTAAAAATCTCCTGCACCTTTTTAATGTCTTGCAGGGGTCTCAAGAAGACCGCTGTGTCCAGTCTTTTCGATACTTTGGCAATTGTTTCTTTTGTAGTGTGTGTCTTGGTGGCTGCTTGTGCAGCCCCTCCAGCCCATGTTTTTATTGGTTGCTTATGCAGCCGCTCATTCTCTTTCTATAATTCTTCCACTCGCCTCTCGAGCTTTGCACTAGCGAGGGCCAAGGTGGCGAGTTCATTTTTGATTGCCAGAACTGCTGCCTTACTAATTTTCCCATTCTTAACACTAGAATATAGTATTTGATTAATTCTAGTATGCCTTTCAATAACAATTTTTTCATTCTGTCCCAGGACCTCTTCTGAGGTAGGAACAGTAAGCACCAAGACCTCAAAAACGCATTCGTGTCGCTCGCCTTGTTATCAGCCATTGTGAGGTGTAGACAAGTGTTAAGATGGGAGCCTGTCTCTTACCTCAGACCGACTCCTCTGGCATTGGGAGGGTGGTGGGGACTGCTGCATAACGTCCACAGATCTCGCCCCTAGGCCAAGGGCATCCCTGAGCTGCCATGTTCAGCATGCCGCCACCAACGTATTGGTCCTCTTTGGTGGCCCTATCATCAATGATATCACTCAGTGCTCCTCGGCAAGTACGCCTCACACTCTGGATAAGCAGATGCACTTCTCGCCCTTCACCGCCTACTAGCCCTGGCTTCCACCTCTTGGTCAAGGACCCACTCCTACTCAGGTGGTGGGCCAGTCACTCAGTCGATCAGCGGTCTGGACCCAGCTAACCTGACCCAGGCGATGTACCAGCTCCTGGGTTTGGTGGATCACACCCATGGCCGCGGCAAAGCGTCCTTGCCGACTCGCGCCGATATCCCATGCCGACAAACGAGGTCGCTGGCATGCAGGGCACCTGGTGGTCGGTGCTCTGCACAAGGAGGAAAGGGAGCAGCAGCCGCCCGGCACAGAGGAGTCGCTCACAGGGTCACCAACACCTTCCAGCCTAGCAGCCCTACTCAACCCTCCCCCCCCCCCCCCCCCCCCCCAAGGACAGATCTTTGGTCCCTGGACACAGCTCCCCCTGTGCCACGCATCCTTCACTTTCGTATCCGACCTCATGCCAGACTGCCAAGACACTTTATCAGTCTCACTTACAAAATAATTTGTCATTACAGCACATTATTGGTGGCTCATTTCTTCTTATTTCGTCCACATTTGTGGCAGACTCTAATCCTTCCACAGCAAATGCGCCTTCAGTTTGTTGCCCGTGTCTCATGTGTATAATTATATAGAACACAACATGAATTTCATATACCAATAACAAAATCCAGTCACATTCCTTGATTAATGGAACACACAGAATTTGTCTGACAATATGCCAATGGTACATTCAATGTATCTATGAACCCATGATAAATTATTTTCTTATTTTATCTTCATAATGCCATAGTCAGTGTTCTGAGAGCCCAAATGCTTTGTCATCAACAAACATATATGGCATAATTATCTCACTTGCATTTGGTAAGCTAAGGACAATTCATTTTCGTTCATGCGTTTCCACAATGTTGATTTTCTTAAAGGATGTGCTGTAGTCGTCTCTTCCAAACAATCCAAAGTCAACATAATCTGCATCGACCACTGCTTGGAAAAACAATGGAAAGGAAGTCATTATAACTGTATAAAACAGTGTCCCACCTACCTTTGGCTTCGCCAAGTGAATTTGTTTATCCTTGATTGGCCCTATGTATTTTGGGAAATCTGCGTGGATTTGGGAAACATTTGTAAATTTCTTTCAGCTCTCTTCTACCATCTGAGGCAGACACTTGTAATGCAAGCAGACCTACATCACACAGCACACAGGCTGTTGACTTAACAATTCTGTATGTACATTGCAGTTCAACTAGCCTAAGTGATGACCAATGAAATAAATATTTAAAATTTACAGTAAATATTTACACATTATTAAATGAAGTTAACGATTTCAAATTTGATGTAAAAAGTCCATTTTGCTTTTTCTCTTGCACACGAGAAGGTTCAACAATAATGGTGTAACATTAGGGATTAAAGTCAGAAATATAACAAGGAAGCAAAGGAACATGGTTTAAAGAAGCAGTACGAAGACTGAAATACACGTTGCTCATGAGCTGGGGTTCTTGGCACCCATTTTAGAAGCAAAAGATTTAGTTTCAATCTACATAACACAGAATACAGAACATGGAACAGCTTTTCGAATTAACCCTCACAGAAGACAACACTGGTAATCAATTCATATCAAATGATGCTTTAATATCTGGATAGAGTTCAGTAAGCTCATCAATTTCACAAAAAAAAATTACAATCAGAAGTGTGAAATCTGATCTTGAATCCGAATTATGCACACTTCTGGTTAGGCCTTCAATTCCTTCTCCTTCCCCTGAGTATGAAGACAAATCCCTTGTGGCGCACTTCATACAATTCTGACACACATCAAAAGCTGGAATTCCATTTGGAGGTTTTATGCCTACTGTAATGTATCCAAAACGCAAATTGCAATCATTTCATGGTTTTTATGCAATGTGTCAGTCACTTATACAATATGTACCGATGCATGCAGTAATCCCATGACATATTTCAAAATTACACACACCAGCAAATATTTACAATTAGGGTGATGCTCCTCAATAAGGGCAGATGCAGTCTCCACAATATCAAACAGAAGAAACTGTGATGTCTCTAGTACAATCGCATTTGGTTTCAAAAGACTGTGTTGATTCTGTTTCTGAGCTAATTATGTTTTCAGTAAAGTTAATTAAAAAGAGTTAATTTCCTTCTCTTTTCTTCATGTCCATCCTGTTAGTTTCATTTAAAATTTGTTGACATTTCTTATCTCTAAAAAATTACTTGAGTTATATGTAAGATTTCATTTACTCATTATTCTAAAAAATTGAGGCAAAAGTATTATTAATAATAGTATCAGGCATTACTGAGTTATTTTGTTTTTAACTGAGATAATTTTTGATTGATGTAGAATATTAATATACTAGAATTCACTTACATTAAAGTTATAGCCAACATTTCTGATGAAAATATAAATACTCTCATGTTCACATCTTGCTTCTGTAATTCGCTTCTAAAGCATGTGTCGTGATTCGTCAGAGTTTGAGAAACACATTCTGAAGTAGTTAAAAAATTTCGGTTCATCCCCTCATATCATGTTAAAATGCAAAACGCTCCTTGTAGTAAACTACTACTCATGCTGGACGTTCCCAGTACTTTTAATGTATATTTCTCTTTTTCAAAACTACCAGCCCTACATGTGCCACTCCTGCACAATGTCAAATATCTATTGTGACTACCAGTTGAAAAAGAAAGAAGAAGAAATTCAGTTTACTTGCATGACATTCTTGTGGTTATGAAGTATGCCATCTTCATTATAAGAGTACTCTACTTCTCATTGTACCAAAATGTAAAGTGAAGTTCTCTTTCTTATACTGAATTTCAGTTGTAATATAGTGGCAAATTAAACTGTTAGCAGGTCAGCTTTACATATACTTTTTTAAACTTAGTTAACAATAACAGTTACTGAATGTTTCATGAATAAAACTGTTAGTGCAGATAAGAACAAATTCTGTGTACAATATATAGCTAACTCTGTCCAACTTTTTATGAAGTTCTAACTTAAAACGGGACTGTAATTGACTTCATAAACCACATATGCAAGAGAAACATGAGTTACAGCTCTGCACAGAGTGTGGTTATAGCATTGAGTGTGACATGTCATAGTCCATCACAGCCAAAAGCCAAATATATCACGTGTTTGGTCAAGACAGAAAATAGATATGGCGCTCCTTCCAGAGCTACATAAAGCAATGTATGATCTAAAATGCACAAATGACTACATTTTACCTACAAACTTTTTGAAATTTGTGCTGCATTTTACACATTTTAGAAATATCATAGAAAAGCATAAGGAATAACGAAAAGAGAGCCAGTTCATAATCACACTGCAATATCAGAATATAAGATATGAAATAATCAATTCTTTTATCGAATAGTTTCCACAAAATCGAGTGAAAATTGCATAGAGGAGAACACCAGGAATCCTGAAACAGTGTTTTTTAATCTTTTTAAGTGAAAATTATATTTTACTGAGAAACTGGCTTCATATACATAAAACTTTTTTTTAGTAGCACAGCAGATGACTTGATATTTGGCTCTTAGCATTTTATTCCACAGCTCACCATAGAGCTACTGGACTTTGCCTCTCCCTGCAGTTCATACTCTGTTGTGGAAATATTCAATTCATGTGGCCCTAGCCTAAGCCTTCATACTAACTGCATTATCAGAAGCTGGACATAGAGTAGCATCATGGATTAATGTTTTCATATACGATGCACAGCGCTGTTTACAGGAAGGATAAATTTCATCATGTTCCTGCTAACAGGAAGAGAAGTGAGTGTTTTAAAACAAGTGGCCAATGGCAAATGGATATAGAAACAAGGCTGTGGTGAAAATTTGTGATAAGATAAAGAAGAAGCAACTAAAACATATGACTGGAAGTCAAGCTGCAGCAAAGAAAACAAGGGGAAATATGTAGCTTTAACTTTGATGGAAAGACTGCTGACAAAACTGAGAGTTGCTTTTGTAAAGAAAATATTAAACCTAGTTTGACTATGTAGACTTTCCCAGCTAATAAACTGATGATATTCTTCTCAGGTGTGCAGCCAGATCAAACAATCCTCTGAACACAATATTTCCACTGTCCACGTGGTACCTATCTTCTGGTAAAAACACCATATGCTAATCTCGCCAGAACCGACTGATTCCTAAACTATCTAGATGGAAAGGCCGAACAACTGCGAGAAGTCGAAGTTGTGACATCAGAGAGAAGTGGCGAAACTCAACAGCTGTCTTGTGTTGTATCAATAACGTGTTGGATATAAAAAAAACTCGTTGTGCTACGTGACTGAGATTGTTATTTACATTTGCAGAAATCATACTGTGTGTTGCTACGTTATGTCTGTGTGAGTTTAACGCAACATAATATATATTTATGCAGTTTCATCTTCATTTCAGTTATGAACTATTGTGTACCGAAAAAGTGAAGGAAATTATACAGCAGGAAACAAGGTTCATGTGTTCAAGTTTCGTAAAGACGATATAATGAGGAAGAAATGATTCTATTCAATTCCAGTGCAGGATTTTGCAGTTACTAGTTATTCAGTGGTAAGTTAGTAATGCATCTTTCAGATTGTGGTATATAATTGTTGGCCACATCACTTGGCGTTCTTCAAGGAAGTGTTATAAGCCCTCTATTGTTCCTGATCTATATTAACGAAACAGGAGACAATCTGAGTACCTGTCTTAGATTGTTTGCAGATGATGCTGTCATTTACCATCTTGTAAAGTCATCAGATGATCAAAGCGACTTGCAAAATGATTTAGATAAGATATCTGTATGGTGCGAAAAGTGGCAATTGACCCTGAATAAAGAAAAGTGTGAAGTTACTGACATGAGTACTGAAAGAAATCAGCTTAATTTCGATTACACGATAAGTCACACAAATCTGAAGGCTGTAAATTCAGTTAAATACTTAGGCGTTACAATTAAAAATAACCTAAACTGGAACGATCACATAGATAATATTGTGGGTAGAGAAGACCAAAGACTGCGATTCATTGGCAGCACACTTAGAAGGTGCAACATGTCTAGTAAAGAGACTGCTTACACCACACTTGTCCACCCCATTCTGGAGTATTGCTATGCGGTGTGGGATCCGCATCGGGTGGGACTGGCGGATGACATCGAAAAAATACAAACAAGGGCAGCTCGTTTTGTATTATCACGAAATAGGGGAGGTAGTGTCACAGACATGATACGTGATTTGGAATGGCAATCATTAAAACAAAGGCTTTTTTTCGTTGCGATGGGATCTTCTCATGAAATTTCAATCACCAGTTTTCTCCTCTAATTGCGAAAACATTCTGTTGGCACCCACCTACATAGGGAGAAATGATCATCACGATAAAATAAGAGAAATCAGGGCTCGTACAGAAAAATTTAAGTGCTCGTTTTTCCCGCGTGCCATTCGAGAGTGGAACAGTAGAGAGGTTCATTAAAACCTCTGCCAGGCACTTTATTGTGAATAGCAGAGTAATCACATAGATATTACGATAAATGTACTTCACTGCTCATTTTCAGATGAATGACAGCATTTCAAAGCTAGCAACATTACCTGGAAAGTATCTGCCACAGACAGAAATATCATAACTGCTCCACTCCCATAACCTCGATTTGTTTCACATGCCAAACAAGGCACTTTTCCGATCTGTCCAGTCTACCTATCTTCTGCTGCAGGATCATCGAGAGAGCGACCAGAAGATAAAGTACATTGGAGGCAGCAGTACTGGAGGAAAGTGTCAAGCTTAGTGTAGCCAGCCATAATGAGTATTTAAAAAGAATTTCATACAACAGCCTTCAGGAAATGAGAGATAAAGTTAATATAATGTCGTTATAGAAGAATTAGGTGAAAATAATGAAACAAAAATACTATTTTTTACATATATCAATCTACCTGTACAGCCCCATTGCTTAGTGTCATTTGTCAGTGGAGCTCTGATCAAAAGTAGTTCCTTGAAACAAAATTGTCACAGAATTTGTTCTTGAAATTGTACTGGTAACAGAAAGTTATGCATGCCCCTGTGTTTTTCTACACAAATATTTTTTGGAAATGTGTGAATGTTTCACTAAACAAATACTGTACATTAAAAAGTGCCCCAGATGTTCCTCACAGTTAATATACATGAAAATGCATTTTTCCAAAGTCGTAAGTAGTATTGTTTACAACTGTGATAGTCATGTTGCACGTCATTAGTCAAAGTTACGCGTTCTTAATTGTTTTTATCTCATTTCTACATACATAACTATATGTGTCCTCTCTGCAAACTAACCTCATTCAAGTATAAATTCAAAAAACGCTCATTTTATGGGCCCCACAATAATTTTGGTGTCGGGTGTTGTATAGTACTATCGCCCCTTTGCTGTGACGTCAAGATGCGGTTGTTTGGCCTTGTCTGTGGGTGGTGCTGCTGAAAGCGTGAATGGTGGACCTTCTATATGCCGTAGAAGGGTAACAACGCATGCACCACAAATCGTCTCTGCTGCCCCTAGCGCGTGTGAACCTACCACCATCAATGATACAATACCATGGAATGGGGAACACTGCCATATTTTTGGAATTCAAAACAAAGGGGCATGGTACATGATAGTGCAGAAGGAAATCACGAAACCTAGCCTAAAATAACAAATTCAGACATTCACGTAAAGTTAAAAACATGAAAATTCTTTCTACGCTGGTGAATAACAGAAATGAACAAAACCACTAACAGATAATATTTGTTAACAGTACGCACATGAAATGAGACATATTCTTAGTTTTTCTGCTATTGTGCGTGCAGTTATACACTGCACAAACTTAAGGCATGATTTCAAAAGAAATTCGTCAATTGCATATTTTCCTAGTTCGCGCGCATGCATTATCTCACTTTTAAAACAAGCACAGAACGACGAGTGACTAAAATGAGGAAGCCACAACCGTTTTCTACCGACGTTTGTCTGAAATCGGAGGTTACGTTACGTCCCAAGCTCGTTAATTTTGAGAGGACTTATCGCATTTCGTTGTTCCCGTGTTATAACTAACATGTTATGATAGTATTCTGTTTCAGGGCATTGAAGATTTATCACAAATGCATCACTCAAGGTAGATTTGTTATAATTAAATGTCAGTTAAAGACACATCAACTGTAAATGTCGTTAGGAGATTATAAAACAACGATAATAATTCTCGAAACTGTAACCAGTTGCTGTGGTCATGTGATAGGATGTTCAATTGGGGAGTCGAAGGAAGCATGTCCGCATCCTGGTATATACTTTTTTTCCCTTCATTTTCGCGTCTGTAACACAGTTTAGGACTTTGTTATTCATATAACAGAATTATATTCTGTAACGTTCGATGTTATCTGCGTATAAGAGCGTGCTCCAGGAATGAATTTCTTCGATTTCATGACTTCATTCGGATTAAAAAAGAAAGATAATGCTGCTGCGAGTGAAACAACGAGCAATGACATTGATATTCTTTCTTGTCACAAATATTTGTCTTTTTTCAGTATATTTCGCGATTTCAAAGGACGCGTTTCGGTAGGAATCTGATCTAATTCCTTCTAGTGAAATATTCTTGCAAACCACAAATACAGGGTGTATCAAAAAGAATCACTTCAGTTCTAGTAAAAATGGTGTCAGGACAACAGAAAGCATTTTGTATTCTACATTTGCGCATTGGGGGTCAGTAATAACTGTTCAGCGGGACTTTAGTATTTTGGTGTTGATATCCTACAGCACAAAGCATTAGACGACGGCATGAACAATTCCGACAAAATAGGTTGTTTGTGTAAAGGCAAATCGCCGGGCCATCCCCGAGTGTCTGACACAGATGTCGAATGCATCCGCTAAAGTTTCACAAGGTGTCTGCAGAAATCCGTTCGCCATGCAGCTCTACAGCTCAGCATACTCCTGATGTCCATATGGTGTGTATTGCGTCGATGTTTACACATGGAACCATAAATAATTCGGCTGTTGCAAACTCTTCATGAAGGTGACAAACAATAACGTGTGGAGTTCTGTAATTTCGTTCTTGGCCAGATGCACGATGACAGTTTTCTTCCACACTTAGTGTTTAGTGAAGAAGCAACATTCTATTTAGGTGAAAATGTGAACCGCCATAATATGAGAATATGGGGTATGGAACAGCCACATGAAGTTGTACAACATGAGAAGAAATTTAATGTGTTTTGTGCAGTTGCACATGAAAAGGTGTACTGACCGTTTTTCTTTGACAAGAACACTGTTACAGGAAGCACATACCTCGATATGCTTCAGAACTTTCTTTTCCTACAGTTGGAGACTGATTCGGACGACAACAGTTGGAGACTGATTCGAACGACTTTATTTACTGACAGTCTGGGGCATCGCCACACTGGCATCAGGAAGTGTAGGAATTTTTAAATCAAAGCATTACTGAACGTTGGGTTGGTCCCACTGGACCAAATGATTCAGTCTTACATTACTGGCCTCTAAGGTCACCAGACCTGACTGTATGTGATTATTTCTTGTGGGGGTGTTACAGAAGACCCCCCCCCCCCCCCCCATGTGCCTCCATTGCCAAAAACAATGAATGCACTGACACATCGAATAACAGCAGCTGTGGAAACTGTAACTCAAGACACGCTCACTGCAGCTTGTGAACCATTGTAGTACCACATTGATAAATTCCATGCATCTCAAGGGGGGCATATTGAACACCTATGAAAAGATGCAAATGTCTCAAAAATGATATCGACAGGAAGTGCAAAACGGCTAAGCAGCGATGGCTAGAGGACAAATGTAAGGATGTAGAGGCATATCTCATTAGGGGTAAGATAGATAGTGCCTACAGGAAAATTAGAGAGACCTTTGGAGAAAAAAGGACCACTTGTATGAATATCAAAAGCTCAGATGGAAACCCAGTTCTAAGCAAAGACGGGAAAGCAGAAAGGTGGAAGGAGTATATAGAGGGTCTATATAAGGTCGATGTACTTGAGGACAATATTATGGAAATGGAAGAGGATGTAGATGAAGATGAATTGGGAGATATGATACTGAGCACTGAAAGACCTATGTCGAAACAAGGCCCCGGGAGTAGACAACATTCCTTTAGGACTACTGACATCCTTGAGAGAGCCAGCCCTGACAAAACTCTACCATCTGGTGAGCACGATGTATGAGACAGGCGAAATACCTTCAGACTTCAAGAAGAATATAATAATCCCGAAGAAAGCAGGTGTTCACAGATGTGAAAATTACCGAACTGTCAGTTTAATAAGTCACGGCTGCAAAATACTAACGCGAATTCTTTTTGCAAATGGAAAAACTGATAGAAGCCGACCTTGGGGAAGATCAGTTTGGATTTCGTAGAAATGTTGGAACACATGAGGCAATACTGACCCTACAACTTATCTTAGAAGATAGATTAAGGGAAGGCAAACCTACGTTTCTAGCATTTGTAGACTTAGAGAAAGCTTTTGACAATGTTGACTGGAATACTCTCTTTCAAATTCTAAAGGTGGCAGGGGTAAAATACAGGGAGCGAAAGGCTATTTACAATTTGTACAGAAACCAGATGGCAGTTATAAGAGTCGAGGGACATGAAAGGGAAGCAGTGGTTGGGAAGGGAGTAAGACAGGGTTGTAGCCTCTCGCCACTGTTATTCAATCTGTATATTGAGCATGCAGTAAAGGAAACAAAAGAAAAATTCGGAGTAGGTATTAAAATCCATGGAGAAGAAATAAAAACTTTGAGGTTCGCCGATGACATTGTAATTCTGTCAGAGACAGCAAAGGACTTGGAAGAGCAGTTGTACGGAATGGACAGTGTCTTGAAAGGAGGATATAAGATTAACATCAACAAAAGCAAAACGAGGATAATGGAATGTAGTCGAATTAAGTCGGGTGATGCTGAGGGAATTAGATTAGGAAATGAGACACTTAAAGTAGTAGATGAGTTTTGCAATTTGAGGAGCAAAATAACTTATGATGGTCGAAGTAGAGAGGATATAAAATGTAAACTGGCAATGTCAAGGAAAGCGTTTGTGAAGAAGAGAAATATTTTAACATTGGGTATAGATTTAAGTATCAGTAAGTCGTTTCTGAAAGTATTTGTATGGAGTGTAGCCGTGTATGGAAGTGAAACATGGACGATAAATAGTTTGGACAAGAAGAGAATAGAAGCTTTCGAAATGTGGTGCTACAGAAGAATGCTGAAGATTAGACGGGTAGGTCACATAACTAATGAGGAGGTATTGAATAGAATTGGGGAGAAGAGAAATTTGTGGCACAACTTGATTAGAAGAAGAGATCGGTTGGTAGGACATATTCTGAAGCATCAATGGATCACCAGTTTAGTATTGGAGGGCAGCATGGAGGGTAAAAATCGTAGAGGGAGACCAATAGATGAATATACTAAGCAGATTCAGAAGGATGTAGATTGCAGTAGGTACTGGGAGATGAAGCTTGCACAGGATAGAGTAGCATGGAGAGCAGCATCAAACCAGTCTCAGGACTGAAGACCACAACAACAACAACAATGAAAAGATATGAAAAAATTTTTTGGGTTTGTTGTTCATCAAAAAACAAAATTCATTGTATATGTTTATTAGATTCAGACATATAGATGTGCCAAATCGGATGATTCTTTTTGATACACCCTGTGTGTGTGTCTGTTTATCTCCGAATATGTTGTGTTATCTGAGAGTGGTAACAGGAAGGAATGTAAGAGCACAGCTAGAATTGCTGAAAATTAAAATATATTCTGCCAGTCGAGTCAACGGCTGTTGTTTTTTAATATCACATAAAACAGGGATCCAAAATTTGTTTAAAGTGTAGCCCTGGCCTCTGTTTATAATATTGTCCGCCAATCTAATTTCAACAACATCTTTTAAAACATAGTTCCAATAGCGAGACAACCATTTATGTCTTACCATGCAGCAATCTGTGTGCCTCGGTAAGAGAGTTCAAGACAGTTCTCTGCCACAGCATATTTCTCAGGCTGCATCACACGTCGATGGTGATGGTGCTCAGTACATATGTGTTGAAATAGTGCGAAATGTCTGGCTAGTATACGACTTCTCACTGTATATTGGCGGAAATGGAAACTTAGAAACAGCACATTTGAGGTATTCGGCAAACATACTGCAGTGGGGGCAAGAATGCTACCATTTTACAGGTAGCTCAGTGTTACCCTTCACCACATACGCTAAGGGAACTTACGAAGTGCAGACGTAGATGGGTCATTCCATGAAAAGTGAAGGTTTTGTTTCGTCTGAACATTTCCCGTTCCTTTATTTAGTGTCAAATTATGACAGCTCACATCATCAAACCCTTGCTGTATTCTTTTCATATTCAGGTCTATCTATTTTTTCTTTAGTTTCATGTTAATGCCTCGATGTACATTGTATAAACATTACGTCTGTAATCATGGATGACTCAGATGTAATTTAACTTGAGTTGGCATGACACTTTGTATATATTTATCTGACGTTTGTATAGAGGAAGAAACGTGTTTCAAGAGGAATTCAGCATTAGTTTTATTTACTGGAAAGTGATTATCGTATGGAACTTCGCTCCCTGCCAGTAACTCTTTCGATAGTGTGTTTGGCGTTCGAGCCTGTTTCAGTATCCAGTATATCAGGGATCTGTTATTTCTTCGTTAATGTTTCCGTAAGCTTTCGAGCTAAACTGTACAGAACAATATTTAGACCGCATGTGCGGTCACACTTACTAGCCTCCGACTTCGTGGAGGACGCATATGCAAGTTTTAGATGCCTGACAACCACGACGTCAGAGAACAGCGTGGAGATGACCGAGGGAGATCTCTGCCGAACAGAGATTATCTGTGGAATGCCGACGGCGATTTAAATTTACGCGGTGGCTAGGAAAAAGGAAACTTCATTCAAGACTCATAGATCAGGAAGTATAATTAAAACTCTGAGTATGTCCTTGGTGAGTGTGGTCAGCATAAGTTGAATTGACCAACGCGTCCTGCAGATTTTGATGTATGTGCACGTTTTGTTAAATATTGACACTGGTTTAATAGAACGATTATTTGTATTCTAGTTAAGAATGGACGATACTGGTGGTGCAGTTTATATCACTGACACTACTGCAGAGGAATTAGTTACGAAGTTCATGTATCCGGAAAAGGCAGTCGCTAAAAGGAAATCTTCAATATTCACCAGAAGAAGTTCTGTTGCTTTCATGGATAAGGAAGACCCGTGTGATAGTTCATCTGATGCTCCAAGCGATAACTATCCGGTGGGATTTGAAGCCTATGTTGAAATCCTCAAAAATGAAATCAGTGACTGGAAAGTAATGTACAAGCAAAGAAGAGAGACTCGGAAGAAAGCTATAAAACAGTTTCATACGAGAAAGATCGTAAATCAAGGTGTATTTGATGCTTTAACAGAAGAAGATAAAATATTTCTTGCAAGTAAACCAAACTACGATAGGACGGGAAAAGACGCATTGGCAGCCCTAGAGTGGCTGCCAGTTTCCGTCGAGAGAGCGAGAAACGTTGAAAGGTCGATTTCGGATCTTGTAGCGCAAGTTGAGTTAATAGGGGGTATTTTGAAAAAGCGAATAGTTGAAGAATCAGTCATCCAATGAAATCTGGAAGTATTTTCTCATCCGATATTGGTGTATTATGAAAGAGAATATTCTCGTAAGGAGCGGTAAATTACTTTGGTGGAACTCTCAACGTTTAGAGGCCAAGTCATTTGTGATTCTTTGGGAGTGTTAGTGAGTGTTGGTTATTTAGAGCTGTTAATGTTTCTCGTTTTCCGATCGTGTGAAATTTTGACAACCCTCTGTTATATACTGTTCTGACGTAACTATGTTAAATGTTTCGTTTTCGTTGTAAAATATAACCCAAATGGCTGTTACTGCTGCATGTATTAGATTTTAATCAACGTGTTTTTCTCATCACTTTGTTTTCATTTATCATAACACTTTCAAGTATCAAATCCAGCTGCAGCTGAAAAAATGAGCCCCAATTAAAATGTGAAACCTTAGTGTGAGTAAATAAATTATGATGCTTTAATAAAAATGTTTAGTTTGAAATTAACGGTAGACAACAGATGCAAAATTGGTTTGCAGGATAGAATAAGGGACTATAACACACGTCAGTGAGGAATTGTTGTAGAGCATGAAGTTAGTGTAGGCCTATAGATTTTCCAAATTTATTATTTAAGAATGTATATTTATGTTGTTGCACAGTTTAAACCAAACAGCAGCCCTGATGTTTGTTCTCAGTACTTGAGTCCGCTTACCTGTGTGACAAGGAAAATCTTCGTAAAAAGTATTCCACTTGCAGTTTGTATAAAAGTTGTGTAATACTGTCAGTGACAATTGCTATATTTTCATTTTGGGTTAAATTGTTTTTGAAAAATTGCCGGGTGTGCTTGTCAAACAAAATGTTATTACAATAAGAGTCGGGGAGCAGTCGTGGTTGTATTCATTTCTTTAACTGGCAGTAATCTGTCTGTTAAAAGGAAGCGAGTTTGTTTGTCAGCATCATCTGTTGTCAGTAGTCTTCTTATGTTGGGATGCCTAAAAAAAATGGTAGCCTATTAACTCTGTGGGCAGATGCCTTTCCCACTGCAAAAATGTCAGGTAACTTATGATACTGTGAGTACACCACAGTCGGGTTGCAAGTAATTTTGTTGGATGAGTTTATAGTTCCACACCACATACAACTCATTTGGGAATGGAGCGTACTACTTTTCCACACTTATTCTGGTTGTTTATTTCATGTGCTGCAGTATTTTGAAAAGCTGTGTTGTCAGACATTTTTGGTATTATAGCGAGGCTTTGGAGGTCAAATTGCACCAGTATTGTGACTACAATACATCAACTGTAAATATGGGAGGAGAGCTGTAACTGTTATTTGTAGTTTTTTCCCAGAAGAGTTAGGCTGTCAGTGAGAAATGATAGATTTTTATTTTCGAAGAGGAAAAATTTATTACCACACGTTTTCCAGCAGCAGGATCTCTCCCCTCTCTCCTGTAATTCTGAAGTATACAACAAATCATCTGAAATCATTGATGCTCCTGTCAGATATCAAGCCATAAGTTGCACTACAGCACCATTTTCGCCAATAATTTTTCTTTTGGTAAGTAAGTAACATAGTTTCATGTTCTGTGAATCATTTGTACAGTTAATCGTAAATGATATTTTGTATTTTACATTCACATTTATATTCCTAAGTAACTATGGGCACATGCTGATCATGCTGAAAAAGGCTTTTTCCATCACCTTTTGCACATTATAAAGTTAGAAATACCTTTATGGAATAACTGGAGTCATCAAAGAAACACTTTTTTTTACTTTGTTTTCAAATTTAACTTCACTGTCTGTTAGATGTTTCATATCACTGGGTAAGTGTATGTTAGATGAAAGGTCGTTTGCGTGTATGAAAAATAAGTGACCTGAGATTGAGCCTAGTAGAACCCAGTAAGTTTTTTATTCCCAGTCAAAAGAATCACATCTACTTACTGTGGTTGAATTATTAAGTATATCTTTCTGTAATCTTTTAGTCAGGTACTGCACTATCCATTAGTTTGCTATGCTGTCAGTGTATCTATAGCCATATTTTGCAAATGGTTGTGAAGTGCATGGCAGAGGGTACTTCCCATTGTACTAGTTATTACAGTTTCCTCTGATTCCATTCGCATATGGGGCATGGGCAGAATGATTGTTTGAAGGCCTCTGTGTATGCTGTCATTAATCTAATCTTGTCCTTGCACACCCAGTGTGAGCGATAATGTAGGGGGGGTTGTAGTATATTCTTAGTCATCCTTTAAAGCCGGTTTGTGAAACTTTGTTAGTAGACTTTCACAGGATAAACATAAACTATCTTAATCTACCAGTTCATTTTCTTCTGCATCACTATAACACACTCCCATGGGTCAAGCAGATCTGTGACCATTCACGCTGCCCTTGTCTCTACACATTCAATATCTCCTGTAAGTCCTATTTGTTATGGGTCCCACATACTTGAGCAGTATTCTAGAATAGTTTTCACGACTTCCCCAGTATCCTACCAACCAAGAGAAGTCTACCATCTTCTTTGCCCACAAATGAGCCATTGCCGCCGCTACCCCCCCGTCCCCCCCAAAGGGACTTGCCGCTCTTTGGCGGGTTTGTACTTGGCTACCATTGTGCCCCAACCTTTGCAGCATCTTTCTCCTTCCGTGCTGCATGTCTATCCTCTTGCTATTCTTTTTCCCCTCCCATGGGGGACAAGTCTGGGGTGTTTTTGTTAATGTGTTCCGCATTTTCAGCAGCTGACATTAGAACAGTCTTTCCTTTTTTTCTTTCTTCATTCACCTTCCCTCTCCTTCCTATGCTTTGACATTTAAGGTTTATCTTTTTCTTCTTTCCTCCTTGTGCGCAGCTGAAGGCTGACAAACATGTCTGATGCGTAACAGGTGACTGGGTAACGTATAATTCCCAGCCCTTGGCTGACAGGTAGGGTTCGCACATATCTCCTGGTACAGTCCAGGCCCAGGGAGGGGTGATTGCCTGAATTGCTACCTTCCCAAATCGCCAGTTGGTCCCTCTGTCAGGTGCTCAGGTAGTATGACCTGAAGTGTGAACAGTCACCCAAAGGCAGTTACGCCCCCTTGTGAAGGGGGCCCCCTGTTGGAAGGAGTGCACCATTGGATATGCTGGCAGTTGTGGGGGATTTCCTTGCAGTGATGCAATCATCATCTTTGCAGTCCACGTCTACCAAACGTAAAGAGAATAAAGCTCCTGTTTCAAAGACCCTGTCAGCTGCACTACAGTTCCCTGTGTGGTTTCGCATACTGAAAGTAGTCAGTTCTTAGGGTGAGTCCGATTCAGAAAGGTGTTGTTGCAATTGCCGTCACAGTGAAATCCTTCTCTCATTTACGGAATGGAACTTTGCTTTTGGAGACTACTTTTGATTCTCAAGCACAACAAGCTTGCAGCTTCACTTTTCCACATCTATCCTGCTCATGCTGAGGCCTGTAGAACTCTGAATTATTCACGTGCGGTGATTTACACTAAGCTGCTTGATGGTCTCACTGAGACCTAAACGCAGATATACATATCTGATCAGGGTGTCATTGCCATCCATTGGGTGATGAAAATGGTAGATGCCACCTTAGTGCCCACACGCACACTTTTTCTCACCTTCAATAGATGGGTGCTTCCATCCAAGATCAAAGCAGCCTATGAAGTTGTCACAGTTGGACCGTACAATCTGAACCAGATGCGCTTCTACTAGCATTATCATTTCAACCATACTCGAATGTCTTGTCGACACCTGACCAAATGTATAACTTGTTAGGGATGTCCGTGAAAGCTATTGTCCACCTCCTTCTCCCTGCTGTATTAACTGCAATGGCGACAATGCCGCCTCTCCTCCAGATCATCCTGTATATCTCGATGAGCGGGCTGTCCAGGAAATTGGGATAAAGGAAAAAGTACCTTACCCAGGTGCTCGCAAGTTATTGGCAAGTCACAAAACCTGTGTTCTAGTGTCTGGCACTTATAGTACTGTTCTTGCTACATCTCACTCCATGAAGACCTTGGCCTCGCAGACATGTGATATCAAATTCATCTCTGAGGTTTTGAAAATGCCCAGTGTCATGACAGCATCGTTGTCCCCTAATCCAGCTGTGCAACAAGCTATCAAACTCTCACGTCATGGGGCAAAGTCACCAGCTACGAAGTGGCAGGCCAGAAAGGACAGTGAAGACTTCCTAGGTACCTCCAGCCAGCCAACACCCGAGTCTTCCTCTGCTAACTGGAAAGGCTCGAAGTAGTACAACAAAGGCAAACAGTCTTCTCCTTCAGACTCGAAGATCCTCTTTGACAATGTCACCACATGATACCTTCGTCCGGCTGTCCTCAGTGTCGCCGGTGCGCACCACCAACCGTTTTGTGCATTGGACTCTGCAGGTCGACAGCAGAAGAAAGCTGACACTTCTGTGGACCTCATGGAGCAGGATCCTCTGTGCCCTGTAGCAGCAACTCTTCTCAGGCTGCCCCTTGGCAGCCGCTGAGGTGACACCTCTTCATTTTTTCCTCAACATGACTCTCCTCCAATGGAACTTTTGTGGCATTATGTCCAACAAAGAGGATTTATGACTGCTTATAGAGTCGCAGTGTCCACTTCTGCTCTGCTTTCAGACAACAAAATTGTGTCCTCACGGCCACTTTGAGCTCTCGCATTTCTTCCTGGTCAGTTTTGACCTCCCCGCCGAGGTTGGCATTCCATCTCTTGAGGGAGTCATGCTTCTCCTTTGGGTTGACATTCATAATAAGTACATCCCCCTGACTACCTACCTTCAACCTGTTGCAGTTTGCCTTTACCGGTCAAATTGACCTTTTCCCTTTGTACCATTTATATTTCGTCATTCGATGTCGCCAGGGCAGATTTCCTGCAGCTTTTTGGGCAGAGATCTGGCCTATTTCTGCTGCTTGGTCTCTTTAATGTGCACCATCCGTTTTTTTTTTTTTTTTTTTTTTTTTTTTTTTTTTTTTTTTTTTTTTCCCCCCCCCCCTTGCAGACTCCATGCACACCTATTCCTATATGGACCTATCCTTCTGCACTGCCCAGCTTGCCCATCATTTCGAGTGGTCAGTTCTCTCGGACACTTACTCGAGCGATCGTTTCCCGTGTGATATCCATTTTCTGACTCCTACCCCATTTTCGTGCACACTCAAATGGCAGGTTACTAGGAGCAACTGGAGGGTATACTTCTCCATGGCGACCTCGGACGAACAGGATTTCCCCAATTGTGATGACCAGGCAGAATATCTTACAAATGCTGCCAAACATTCCATTCCTCGAACTTCCTCTTTATAAGGCCATGTCTCAGTCCCTAGACGAACTGAGGTGTGTCGCGACGCAATTCGTGTATGGAGACTTGCATTTATTATAATCAAGTATTTGCACAGTGTCGTCGTGTTCTTTGGGATAGCAAAAAAGCTAGCTGGATTTTATTCACTAGTTTTTTTAACAGTTACTCTCCCTTTTCCGTCGTATGGGCCAACCTCCGACTGCTTCTAGGACCAAGATCCGTTCCCCAATTTCTGGCCTGACATTAGCAGACAATGTCATCATAGACCCACCATTTTGCGGAAATTTCAGGCTCCTCCCGATATCACCCTGCCTTTCTCCATTGGAAACCAGTGGAGGAGGCTCTTCTCAGAATCGTGAGTGTTACAATGCCGCTTTTTCTACGAGGGAGCTAGACCATGCTCGAGGGTGTATACGCTCTGGGAAATCTGGGAAAAACCCAGAAATTTTTTCATCTCAGACAAAATTGTGAGAAACACATGAATTTTCAAAAATTCCAGGAATTTTTGTGGGTGTTTTAGTTTTGAGTTAAATTTTTGCAATTTTGACTGGTAAGAACTGAAACTCTAATAAAGAATTTTACTTTAACCTACACTACAGAATAATACTGCAGCAATAAAACATAAACGAAGGGAGAGGGGGGGGGGGAGGGGGATAAAGCTTAAGTTGCAAAGGAAATGCACCTTTTACAACAACAAAACACGGTGCACACCCAAGCGTCTGCCAACAGCAAAATTTGTCAAAGGCTTTAGGATGAATACTATACAATAATTCATAAGAACAAACTGCTTCCGATGACGTGACGTCACAACGGTTTACATTAGATTCATTTTAGCAGTTGCCAGCAAGTTCATGTGCATGCGCAGTTGAGTCGGTTATGAGCAGTACCTGCTCCTGCTTATGGCTACTTTAGGTTGTTGTTGTTGCTGTTATCAGCAGTAGCAACAAGAAGCTAGATGCTACCTGGAAAAAATTTTCTGGCGCATCCAAGCTGCCAGATTCGCACATGCTCAGAGTAGTCTGTTATAATGAGGATGGGGCATAGTCTCCACATGACCTGTGTTTAGGGTTTGTGATTCTTGTTTCCTCTTCACTTACAGCTCTCATGTAAAATGAATTTTTGTGGCCGGTAGCTAGCAAGTGAATTAAAATACATTCACATAATTATGGAAGAGGAAAATATGTTATTAGTTCCAGTTTCCTGATTTTATTTGAAATTAAGCGTTTCATTCCTCACTATTGGCTCTAATGTCAACTCTTTGCTGAATTACAAATGCCCATTTTCATCTTATGGCATGTATGATGTTATGCTATAATAAAGAACCAAACATGAGATAATAAGAGACTGGTACTTCAAGAAAATTTGGAGCCCGAAAACCTCTGAAGTGCTTAATATCAGGTTGGAGCCTACTTTGTGAATCTGGTCATATGAACGTGCACTTTCAGCCGAATTATGCATTTTAGTGTGGTTTATGAAATTCCAATGCTCTTGGAGTATCCTCTTGATGTCCTGTTTAGTTTACAACATAATGCTAGATCTCCTAATGCTATATAGGGGTGAACATGTTAGCTTCCTACATCATCATAACTGTGCATGCACAGTAATGCCATTTTCTGGCTTTCTCTGACAACTGCTGAAAAGAATTCTATGGTTGCAAGAAAATATTGCGAGTGGTGATCTAAGTGCATTACTTTCAAATTACATTTCATTTTACACAGGATGCATTATGTTACGTGTGCGTTTGATTCTCATTTAAAGCTTAACACTTTGAGGGCCACCCACTTATAAGAATTTTGAGCTCAGAAAACCAGATATTTAGGTCATTGTTTAGAATTTTACTGACACATTTGTATTATGTATATGAAGGTGTATCCTGCACAAAGAAAGACTAATGTTACATATATGAAATTTTATATTTTCTTGTAGCTACACTATGTGTATTAATTTAAATCGTAAACTTTTCCTGTTTACGTTTCGCGCTACTGAACAGTGATGTTGCTATTGGCTGACTACATCACATGTTCTATGCTCTGAATATCTGCTGTCATCTGATCAGCTGGCAAGATCACGTGACATGAACTGTGATTGGCTTACAAACGCACACTGCAATGTCAATTTCAATGCTTCAGAAACTAATGTGCTGTGTTATGGAATTCAAATATATACTTTCATAATACAAAAATATGCAGCATACATGTTGCTGCACATCAAAGAACTTTTCAAAACGTGCAGTTTCTTTGGGCTGGGGGGGGGGGGGGGGGGGTTGTTTTCTAAAGTGCCAGGAAGTTCTACCCCCCCTCCCCCCCTCCCAGTTCAGCCCACTAGTTCTTATATTCCCCCCGTGTTGACGTCTGTCAGGATGTTGTCACTTTGGCATCGCCACTGGTCCTCCGTTCATGGAAATAAGCTCTGGGTTATTAAGCCTCTCTCAGTGGCTTAGACGACCTTCTCTTGCCCCTCCTGCTGCGAGGAGGTCATTTTAACTAGGTTGCGCATTGGGCACTACCTTTTTAGCCATCATCATTTAAGTGGTGTTCCCCCACCACTTTGTGCGCATTCACTCAACTTTTAACTGTCTGCCAGTTTAATGTTGGCATTTCCACGAGTGATGGATAGAACATTTGGAATTAGGAAAATAAAAATATAATGTTCATTTTTTATTTTGATCCATGGTTTTTTTCTGGAATTCAGACTTTTTATATTCAGTAAAAATGCTAATGAGCTATTTTAGTGACTGACCATTATTTTTGTCTGCAATTAAGAAAAATAGTGGTCTGATGGACAGGACAAAAATTAAGTCACAGGTGTTGCAGACTGCAGAACATTACATTATATCTTGGGACTTATTTATACATATAACACTAAATGAAATTCGAACACGAACATTAATCTCCAATAATTTTACATAGAAATAAAGGGTTGGAATTCTGTCGTAAGTTGCGTTGTATCCATTATTTATTTTGGTGACCAATTTTGGATATTGTGTCCATTCTCAAACCCTATGTCTTCATGAGTAATTGAAATACAATCAAGTATGCACGTCTGGAACAGCCACAACAGACATTCCAAATGGTAACGCAAATAGTTTGATATGAGGGGCTGTCAAAAGAGAACCAAACACCTGTCTAAATGGGACCATAGAATGGTTCTGTTCCAAAGCACTCATCACATGTGTAAAGACATTTACCCACTGGGAGATGAGACAATCAATTCATATTTCAAAGAATGCGGTGGACTGCTGATGGAGCCGCAACCACACCTGCTATTGCACTTCCTTGTATGACTGTAACTGTTGTCCACTTTTGTCTTTCTCCAGGTCGCCAGTGATATGAAAATCACATGGTGAAAGATCTGAGCTGTATGGAGGATGTTACAGTGCTTCAAAACCAAATTGCTGTAGCTTAACCATCGTCCCATTGGCAGTATGGGGGCAGACCTTAACATGCTACAGGAGTTTTGGTCTGATAGCATTGCTGGACGTTATGACTTTATGGTGTGTATCAATTTGTGCAGTGTGTATTCATAGTGCTGCACACTGTGGTTCCATGCTCCAGGAATTTGACATGCAGAGGGAGCGTCCTGTTGCACGGTAAAACCCACACTGCCAATAGGATGAAGTTTACACTTTGGTGATTTGGTTGTGTAACACTGCAACATCCTCTGTACTGCCTGGATCTTCTACATGAGGTTTCATGTCATTGGTGCCCTGGAGAAAGAAAAGTGTGATGGATATCGGTTTCTGTCAAATGTGGAAGTGCAAGATAGGAGTGGTTGTGGATCCATCAGTGGCTGACTGCATACTACGAAACAGGAATTGATGCTAAATGTCTTAATGCATGTGATGATTACTTTTAAATGGAACCATTCTATTGTGGTGCGCTTTCTTAAAGTGAAGAGCTCTCTTTCGACTGTTCACATAACATTGAATACTTTAGGAATTAACTAAAAGAAGAAAACATGCACTGAAATGTACAGACACGAAAACACAAATGAGAAGTTCAGCATATTTATGGATATATTTACACATTATTTTAACATGTCATTACCAGCTAAACATCAGAAAATCAAGTGTAGTGGGCTGGTTGACAACAGGTATAAAAGTCATGTGCTGAAAAACGAAGATTATGTGAGATCTCAGTCTTCCATGATATCCAGTGAATTCCTTGCATATTTCAAGAATTATGAAATGATACTTAAAAAAGTGACCAAAGAAGCTAAAGTAATGGCAAAGGACTGCTATATAAGTAATGCCAATAACAAAATGAAAGCTCTGTGGAGTATAGTGAAAACAGCAAACTGACAATGTTTCTCCTCAAAATTCCAATATAAAATTGAATTGTAATGGCAAAGGAATTAATGATCCTAAAGAAATAGCAAATGTATTCAATACTTATTGTAGCAATATAAGTGAGCAATTAATCACTGAAATCAAACCTTGCAATACAAACTGCCCAGTATCATCTGTAAATACCAACACAAATCCTCCTTCACTGTTTCTCTTTCCAATAACCCAGAAAGAAGTTCTGTTATTAAAAAAACTGTGGAGATCTCATTAGTGAACCATTAGCTCACCTTTATAATAGTTCCTTTCAAACCGGAATTTTCCTATCGTGCCTAAAAACGGGTAAGCTCAAACAACTATTCAAAAAAAGGGTAAAGAGAATGAAGTGGCTAACTACAGGCCCATTGCTTTACTATCTGTATTCCCAAAAATCATAGAAAAAGTTTTTCAATTGGTGGTAGATTTTCTGGAAGAGCACAAAATACTATTCACAGCACAACATGGTTTAAGGAAAGGCTGATCAACTGATACAATAATTTTTGAACTATTAAGTACTTCAGAAATTAGATAATGGCAAAAATGTCGTTGGAATATATCTAGATCTCTCTAAGGCTTTTGATATAAATCACACACAACTAATGCCTAAGCTTGACAACATGGGATTAGAGGAACATCTAACAACTGGATAAAGTCGTACCTAAGCTGTCAAAAAAGTGGTTGAAGTGCAACATCAAAATTTCATCAAACTCACCTAACACCATTCAGACCATGAAACCATTAAATATGGAGTGCCACAAGTTTCAGTTCTGGGACCTCTCCTATTTCTGTTATATGTGAATGACCTAACCAAATTCTGTGGGAACGTCATTCAGTTTGCTGACTATGCAAGTGAGCTAATGAGTGGAAAAGAAATGGAAATGCTTCAGAAGTCTACAACAGAGATGCTGAACAATATCGAAAACTGGTTGTCACAACAAATAGGTAATAAATGCAAGTAAGACAGTGGCACCAAATTTCTATAATGTGAGAAAAGGTGAGCAAACTGTTCAGACTCAGATATCCGACAAAGACCTCCAAAATGGAGACAACAATAAGTTCTTAGGAGCATGACTCCAAGATAATCTTAAATGGGGGATGCATATCAAAAAAAGTTCGTGAGAAATTGAGCACTACATGCTACTTAATGGGAATATTAGAGGGATGCTACAACAAAGATTCTCTGAAAACTGTATTATATACTCAAAACTGAAATATGGAATTATTTTCTAGGGTAACTCTTCTCTTAGCCAAAAGCTCTTAAGGCTACTCCTATGACAACAGGCAAAAAAAGGAGACTTTCATCTAGAGCCTACCAACACCACCCTGAATAAAAAAGGAACCCTATATTATGAGAAAGTTATTTATAACAAACTTCCCCCACAAATTAAATCAATAAATGACCAGGCAGATTTCAAGTCAACTGCTAAGGCATATTTGACTCATCACTGCTTCTATAGCCTCCACGAGTTCCTTCAGAAATTTCACTAACAATTTGAGTCTTTGCCTTAGTGATATATCATATTTACCAGAACTTTAATGATTTACCATGTAAATGTTACTGTAATACAAATATTAATCTGCCAGTACAGTACATGCTCTTTCTGCTTTAAAATTTCTACTCTTTATTTTTGTACATTATTTGCTCTGTATATTGTAGCATTTAATGTAGATATAACAAAATTAATGCAAATTTAATGTTATATTTTGTTATACATTGACTTGTCCTACATCAGATTGTACTATTTGTGTACTATATGATTACCACGACCAATAAAACTCTACTGTAATTTGCTATTGTATGTTAAATTATTCTCATTGTCATTTGGGTTGTCTGTTGTGGCTGTTCTAACAGCATACTTGGCTATTTTTCCATTACTTGCGAAGATGGAGGTTTGAGAATGGACACAATGTCCAAAACTAGTGACCACTAATAAATAAAGAATACTTCATAATGCAGCTTATAATGGAAATCCAACCATTTATTTCAGTAAAAAAATACTGGTCCAAATTACACATAGCATATGTTAATGCAGGCCATTAATAAATTCAAAGTTTTTTGAAACAATAAACGTTAAGTGATGGACAGGACAAGTCCTCCGACTGATCCTTTAAAATTATATTCAGCACTTTTAAGATGGATAGCATTAAATAAAATAGTAGTATTAACAGGAAAAAAGCTTTGGTGAAAGAATAGCAGTGTACAGACTAAATTAAACAATAGAAACACCCTTTTCTTTAAAAGTCATCAAACTTGGAAAAAACCCCTACCATTTACTACAACAGTAGGAGAAAAATTTTTAACACTTTATCTTTGTTAAGAGCTTATACAGTCTATAGCAGAGGTAACTTATAGTGGCCTCTTATATGTATACTGATACTTCAATTTTATTTGGAGAAATCCCTCTAATCACTTCACCAGGATGATGTTTTCTGTCATATGTCACAGCAACTAATTTACTGGGTGCAGTATCTGAAACAATTTGCACTGTCATTAGTGTCACTGCTGTTTTGAATTGCAGGAATATCTCAGCCGAAATCATCTGACTCATCCAAAGAGTAAACTTAATCTATTCTTAGTCTTTGTTATTTGGTCTCTTTCTGCATGTTGCACTAAACCATTTCAGAAGCACTTGTTTTTGCAAACAATAAACGATCTGCGTGATATGATTCGAAAAAGTGGCTGGACTGACTTCTGGGTACATCTGACACTGTCAGCCAGTGTTTAGGTAGTTTTCAAGTACTGATTCTGTACTTCTGAAAATAATTTTTCCTCTTGCTCAATCAAAGAATGTCTGTGGATTAGACACTGAGTACAGATGATATTTCACACGTGTCCAAACCTTTCTGTTAACATTCCTACCAATTCCAGCAGCTGCTCCTTTTCTGTGGAATACTGCAAGAAAGGGGCATTGGATCTCTGCAGCAAAGTCATCTTGTGAATAGCACAATGAGCTCACGATAAATTTATTTTTAAATTGGGATGCTGCTTCATCAGAGAAGACAAAGATTGTTTTTAGTTGCAGTTTTTCATTTAGCTCAGGTATCATATCGTTCAAAAAGATCCAAACTACATATCTGTCATGCACAATGTAGTTGCTAATTATTGCAAAAGATTGAACTCCTATACCAGTCCAAACAAATGCACTGGAGGTAGTCACGTGTTCTTAATCCCAATGTGCTGATCGTGTTTCATCTTGGGGAAACCAACAAATTTTCCCTCTTCCAGTGCTTCCATTATCACAGACTGATTCTTGTCTACATCTTTGGGGCCTTGGGTCACGTTAGGGTCCCGGGGAATGAAATCATTGAGAGGCTGCCACTTGAGATCAGTATTTCAGAATCGGTCTTCCAGTTGGTACTATGCCATCAAGTTCTAAGGACTTGGAATACTGAATGGCATAATCTGACATTGCTGAACAAACTATGGCTAATAAAGGAAACCACAAATCTGTGGAGTCTTCCATGTTGGCCTCTCACAAGGACTCAATTGTTAGTTGCCAACTTCACATGCACTTGGCTGACTCATAGTCATCTGCTTTGTTACGAGTGTCTGTCCAACTGTTGTGATGCCTGTTTGACAGTTGTCCACATCCTGACTGTTCTAACCTAGCCACCCTGTGGCGGACTCACCACTGGTATTAGCAGATGATGTCTCGGTGGCTTTCAGCCCTTTGAGGGGTTGGCAGGATGCCCTGTTACCTCCTCTGCTCCGAATGGTTAGTGGCTGTCTGGGCTTGATGATCTGTCCCAGTCCTCACCCTATGTGCTCTTTTGCTCTTCTTCCCCATTGTCATGTCTTCTGTTTGCCTTGGTGTTCAATCTTCATTTTTCTGTGCTTCTCCTGCCCTGTCTGTATCACTTGTCTTTTCTGGTATTGTTGGGTCAGGTGCCTCTGGTAAGTGATGGGGATTATGCTCCCATCACACTTCCTGCCTTTGGGTGGCCTCTGGCTGCTCCCTTGGTTGGGGTACCTCAGCCACCTTTCTTCCTTCCCCCTCTTTTGTTCTTCATTGTTCCTTTCTGTAAGCTTCATTGATCTTTGGTTGTTAAAAAATTAGGTTAATCAATAATGTGTAAGTAATCAATCCTATTAATAATTTTGACTAATGTCATAAATATAGTTCTGGATTAACACCAAAAATTAAAATAGAGTGAAAAATTTAATGTTGAATTTAACATAATGCACTCCAAACACTTTGGAAAACGACCTCAGAGATAGCAGTGCAGAAAGGATGTGTTAGTTTTGATGCTTTAGGGGTTAGAATTAACTCAATTTGTCCCACCCACCACTAGCAGCATGTCTGTCCATCACAGTGCTTTGTAATGCGTAAAAAAATTCGAATTAGAATACAATTTTCAGAGTTCAGTAGTTCTTCAGTGTGACTTATTGAAATGGAAATGCCATGTGGCTAGGGTCTCCCATCAGGTAGGCCGTTCGCCTGGTGAAAGTCATTTGAGTTGACGCCACTTCGGTGACTTGCATGTCGATGGGGATGAAATGATGATGATAAGGACAACAAAATGTTCAAATGTGTGGGGAATCTTATGGGACTTAACTGCTAAGGTTATCAGTCCCGAAGCTTACACACTACTTAACCTAAATTATTCTAAGGACATCTAAATGATTAATGGAAAATCTCATATAAAGATGTGAAACAAATACAAAGAGATAGAGGGGCTGGCCAGTACTCACCTCAGCTCAGTACAGCCGATAGATACACACAAAACAGAACCAAAAATTTACGTTCCTAGCTTTCGGAACAAATGTTCCTTCATCAGGGAGGAGAGAGGGGAAAGAAAGGGAAGAAGGGAAAGTAGATTCAGTTACTCACAACCCAGGTTATGTAGCAACAGGGAAAGGAAAACAGGGAGGGTAGCAAGGATGGAGGCATGGTTGTCAGAGGGAAGCCAAAGATATAAGTGCCAGCTTCAAACCACAGAGGATGCATACAGAAGTAAAGAGGTATATAGTATAAAGATAAACACAACTATGTAGGATGAAAAAATGCGTGAATGGCTAAAGAGGAAAGGGAAAGAGGAGAAGACTGAAGAGTAAATGGGAGTGAGGTGGTTTAACATAGGTTCAGTCCAGGGGGATGGCGGGATGAAAGGATGTGTTGCAGTGCAAGTTCCCATCTCCGCAGTTCAGAGGGACTGGTGTTGGGTGGGAGACTCCAAATGGCACATACAGTGTAGCAGGTTCCTAGGTCCCTAGAATTATGCTGGAGGGCATGCTCTGCTACTGGGTAATGGACATCTCCTAGGCGGACAGTTCGTCTGTGTCCGTTCATGCGCTCAGCCAGTTTAGTTGTTGTCATACCGATGTAAAAGGCTGTGCAGTGCAGGCATGTCAGTTGATAAATGACATGTGTAGTTTCACATGTGGCCCTGCCTTGAATTGTGTATGTTTTACCAGTAGCGGGGCTGGAGTAGGTGGTTGTGGGGGGGATGCATGGGGCAGGTTTTGCAGCGGGGTCGGTTACAGGGGGAGGAACCGCTGGGTAGAGAAGGTAGTCTGGGAATATTGTAGGGTTTAACAAGGATGTTACGGAGGTTAGGGGGGCAACGAAAGGCAACTCTGGGTGGTGTGGGGAGAATTTTGTCAAGGGATGATCTCATTTCAGGGGTTGACTTGAGAAAGTCATATCCCTGGCGGAGTAATTTGTTGATGTTTTCGAGGCCAGGATAATATTGGGTGACAATGTTCCTATCCCCAGACCACACAGAAGCATCCCTCTGAAATGCGGAGATGGGAACTTGCACTGCAACACATCCTTTCATCCCGCCATCCCCCTGGACTGAACCTACGTTAAACCACCTCACTCCCATTTACTCTTCAGTCTTCTCCTCTTTCCCTTTCCTCTTTAGCCATTCACGCATCTTTTCATCCTACATAGTTGTGTTTATCTTTATACTATATACCTCTTTACTGCTGTATGCATCCTCTGTGGTTTGAAGCTGGCACAGTACTTACAGTAGAATATCTTTGGCTTCCCTCTGACAACCATGCCTCCATCCTTGCTACCCTCCCTGTTTTCCTTTCCCTGTTGCTACATAACCTGGGTTGTGAGTAACTGAATCTACTTTCCCTTCTTCCTTTTCTTTCCCCTCTCTCCTCCCTGATGAAGGAACATTTGTTCCGAAAGCTAGGAACGTAAATTTTTGGTTCTGTTTTGTGTGTATCTATCGGCTGTACTGAGCTGAGGTAAGTACTGGCCAGCCCCTCTATCTCTTTGTATTTATCCTAAGGACACACACACACACACACACACACACACACACACACACACACACACACACACGAGGGAGGACTCGAACTGACTAATCCCGCGCGGCTAAGGACAACACAACACCCAGTCCCTGAGAGGAGAAAATCTCCAACCCAGCCAAGAATTGAACCTGGGCAGTTAGGTATGACATTCCATTGCACTGACCACTCAGCTACCAGGGGCAGACAGTTAATGAAATTAAAATATTTCTTTACTACCCAAAAAATTGAGCATTAAAATAAAACTAGTGCCTGGGACTAGTGAAGGAGGAGATAGCTTTCACTGTAAAAGAGAAATCCAGTGCTTACTAGTTTGCAGTTTTTCTACAGGTTTAGTAGAAAGACTGCTCTACTGAAAAAAAAACCCAACTATGAACTATTTGTCAATAATGGTGGGAAATCATTGCAAACTTGAGAACCTACTCACTACCACTACCATGAGTGTAACTTCATCAAGTTAATGGTGACAAACAAAAGGAAAAAAGGTTTCAGAATGTGTCTATCCTCTGGATGTAATTTTGGCGCCTTAGGCTATCATTGAAACTCCTTATAGCCATGACATTCAGTTTTTTTTTTAATATCATTCATAGGCTGTAGGCTCACTCTTTCACTCATGGAATGCCTGGTGAGTGAGGTGAAAACAATATAATCTAGACATTTAGACTTGGCTAGAAAGTCTGCCTACATTTTGCTATATGATTTAACATGTGATATACCTTTTCACAGAATAATTGGTATTTCAGTATTATAAATAATTCTAGACACTTGAATAATAAATAACTGTAAATATTAGCAAAGTTTGCTTTTTTAGTTAATTAGCAATTGTTTCAGTTCATTATTACATATTATAATACTTTAAATACACTATAAAATTAGAGAGAGATGGAAACAGCTGCGAATACAGATACTTAACTTTAGGAGATCTTCCTCATAGTAGGAAGGAGAACAGTTTGGGGAAAGCTAGAAGGGAGGGGCATCTCATTCAGGCCCCAGAATGAAAGGGACCTACCTTTTGTGAGGAGGAGGTCACTTCAGAATGCCAGGAAATGAACATGCTGACAGCCTGGCCAAACAGGCTACACAGAAACTGCTTCTGGAGATCAGTATCCCTGTCACTGACCTGCGTTAATTATTATGTCACCAGGTTTTTCGGCTTTGGGTGATGGAATGACATAGTCTCAGTACACACAACAAACTGTGCGTCATTAAGGAGATCACAAATGTGTGAAAGTCTTCCACGTGGGCATCTCGCAGGGCCTCTGTGGTTCTCTGCTGGCTCCGCATTGACCATATGTGGCGTGGCTAACACATGGTTACCTCCTCCGTCGCGAGGACTCACCTCGGTGTCGCTGTGGCTCCCCTATGATAGTTGTCCACATCTTGCTGGACTGCCCTATTTTAGCCACTCTGCGGTGGACTTTTAACCATCCCAGCACCCTTCCTTTGGTGTTGGGCGACAGTGGCTCAACAGCAGATTTAGTTTTACATTTTATTCCTGAGTGGGGTTTTTATCATACCATTTAAGTGTGTGTGTTGGCCTTCTCTCTGGGGCCTCCACCCTCCTTCCATTTTAATTCTGTCACGCTTTTTTTTGCATTTGTTTGTCCTGGTGTTCATCTTTTCCCTTCGTGTGTTCATCTTGCCTTGTCTTTTGAGGTGGACATTTTAGTGTGTTGCAGAGTGTCTGGCTCATCCTCTTTTATTCTTGTGATCAGCCAGCCCAGACCTTCTGCTCTATGGTTTTAATACCTACATCTAATTTTGCTTGTGGTGTACATTTTCTGTTTTTTGTTCATTCCATTTGTTTTCTTTTTAGGTGTGGTTCCGCATTCCTTCCCCCCTTTTACTTTCCCAGAAGTACTTTGGGTGTTGTTTTACCCTGAGCCTTGTTTGCATCAGGAAAAAGGGACTGATGACCCTGTAGTTTGGTCCCTTTATACCTCAAACCGACCAATCAGACTTCTTTCTAAGGTCACTTCTATCACAGTAGTTTGGCAAAAACTGATAAGCCACCTACCAAGGGCCAAGAAATGAGCCATAGGGAGTGTGGCAATCTAAGCCTGCTTCCCCATCGTATTTGAAACATCCTGTATTATTTATTGTTCTGACTGTCCTAGTTTGTTGCATAGTAATATCTCTCTCATGTGAAAAAAAAGCAAAAGTTGTTGACAGTTCCCTAAAAACCATTCATGCTACCACTATGACAATGTGAAAATTAGGAAAGAATTAAATACCCCCTCCTGACACAATGTCATCATTTTTTCCTACTTTTAAGAAATTACTGCAAAAAGAACCACTGCATAAAATCATTCCGTACTTGGCTACACCACAATAAATTTAGCTCTTATGGTTACTTAGGTATCAGTTGATACATTAAATAATTTGGTTGGATAGATTTTGAAGTTTTAATTTTGAATAGTTATATTTTTCCAGCCTCTGATTAACTTGAGCTTAGAATAATAATAATAATAATAATAATAATAATAACTGAAAGCTGTGCTGAATATATAAACCAAAAGTAATAAAATAAGATAATTCCTTACAATTTCATTATAAAATAATGTTTTATTTGTTCTTAACAGGAATCGGAAGCTTCAAGTGGTTGTTAACCCAGAGCAATATCCCTTGGTGTTTTTCCATTTGAGTAGCCATCTGACAATTTCACGTAGATCAAGACAAATTTCTAGCTGCCAGAAATATTCTTCCCTTTCTGTTACTGTTGTTGCTCTTCCATTGAAAATGATGTAACACAGGAAATAATATGAATTAGTTTGAAGAATATCGACTGTGGCTCTCAAATTCAGATTCCTTTTCAAGAAAGACAACTTATCTTTAGTGATAAAATGTTGAATAAGTAAAATTAAATTATAGTCTGTTACACTATATGCTACAAAATCACAAATTTTTAACAATTGACTAGTTAAATTGTAATTCAACAAGCAATGAAACTATTGTGGCATTTGTTGGACTACAGAATAAACTTAAAGGCTGGTACAATGGACAAAACATCTTCCCAGCCTAAATTTATTTTGACATTCACTTGTTGATGTCACTAGGTTATATGGTAAACAAGAATATGCACAGAGTGCGGTGCTTAAATCCGGACAAATGAAACTTTTTTAGAAAGCAAATTTAGTAAAACAAAATACAAATGAAAATGAAAATCCTTTTACACATAAGTAGTGGTATCCTTCAAGAATAAAATTACTTGATGTAACCCCCTTCAGCCTAAGTAACAATTTCCAGTCTTGTTTTGGACAATCGAATGCAAATGCTGCTTCGATAGCGGTGTGAGAGATGCAGTGTCAAGGTGACTTATCTTATTGATAATTCTTTCGACTATGTTCCAAACATAATAGTCGCAGGGGTTCAAATTTGGGCTATTTGGGGGCCAGAAATCCTTTGACCAGAACATTTCAGTGTTATCAGAGAGTCAGGATATGAGATCCTCTTCTGCCATCTGACACATTGTTCACTCACTAACATTCAATACTGACGCCAGTTTTGTCAGAGATTGCCCCGGGTCCTCTGAAATCAGTGCCTGAGCTCTTCAACAACTGCTGCAGTTTGTGACACGCATATCTCGAATGAGGTTGCCTTGCCGGGTTAGCAGAACCTTCCCCAAACTTCTCCGAAGCATTGTACTTGGCCCTAATGTTGTAAACAGTTGATCTCAGGTATCTGAAGAATCAAACTATTTCAGTGGGCGAACAGTGTGAAGACTTTCGATATTCACAGCTCTTCAGTTGTACTCCGCACTTGTTCATTCATAACATTTCATCTATTTTGAGGCTGTGACTGTTTACTAGATGCCTATGGCTTCCGAAGACACCAACTGCATCCTCTGGTGGAACTATGATATGGTGGGAAATTCAAATTGAAATTTGTCTGTGTTTAAGCACCACACCCTATATGTATGAAATAATATAAAAACAGTTATTTAAGTAGTGGATCATGGTGATTCTGGTTGACATGTAAAATGAAAGGTCACTGTTGTCTAGTGATTGTAGATAGTATTTTTTTGGTCCTGTTTACAAAGGAACTCATGCATAATATATTGGACAATTCAACTTATAAGTATACAGGTGAAAGTGATTTCTGTGTGTACTTGTTTATGATGACAGTAATACACTTCATCAATTTAAATGTTCTTCAATTGAGTAAAAGCAGTGATGCTTTAAATATGACTTGAAAGATTTTGCAAAGGTTTTCACTTCAGTAATTGGTTTTATGTTTTCAAGATGTTTGTTATAAAATGTAATTCCCGTGTGGAAAGTATCTTTTGGCACAAGGATGGGTTGATTTGGGTTGTTTACAAGTTTTTGTTTAGTCTGGTGAAATGACATGAATATCACTTAAAAAAAAAAAAAAAAAATCTGCAGCCCTTGCCTATTAGACTTATTTTAAAGAATATGAGGGATTCCACAAGGTAAATAAATGGTGAAGGAAGAATACTAGACATCTTAAGCAGAGATTGCTCTAGGTTAGTCTTTTTTATGGGTTCAGCCCCAAATAATGCTTAGATGTTGAATAGAAACCATGAACTGTAGTGGCTGAAGACTTTCAGTACAAGAAATTGCATACATTCAGCCAATGGCATTGTCCGAGAACAACCTTCCTGGGAGAAAAATCCAGCAGTGATCAGTTACATAATATGCAATAGGCAGTGAAAACCACTGCATCACACACACAATATTTATCCTCACTATATGCAATATTCTGAAAAATTCTTCTTTGCCATATATTTATATGGCTACACAGTGGCCTTTGGAACTTTTTTATGGCTGTTCAAGAAGTCCTCTGCCGTATAGAAATTGTTAACACATTGACTGCCACAAGGCTGCCAGCAGCCACTGCAGGGCCTGACACTTTGTGCCTGCTGGCGACCACAGCAATGCCTCGTACCTGAGACAGCGGCTGGCAGTGAAACACCCATCACTATGCTTGTGGCTGTCAATATGTTAAGCAGCAGCATTTTGAATCTAGATAGAAAACACTCCTCCTACATGTCGGTCATTTTTATTTCCATGGGTAGTTCGTCAAGGAGTTTTACAGCTGCGTATTTCACCCCTTTCTGCACCAAAGTTAAATGCATTAAAGGGTAATGCAGTTAATTTTTCCTTCTAAACTTGGACATGTGAATCTGTGTTACTCTCGAAATTTGTCATCAACAAAACATCTAAGTTTGATGTGAATAAAGGTACTATGAGGCTGCAGTTAATATTCCCAGTTGCTTAATGTGGTGGAGTTTCACCTCCAGGCTCTACTGTGGCTGCTGGTGGCCTCGTGCCTGTCAGCATGTTAGAGACATTTGCTACACGTATACTCATGAACTCTACACATGATTCTAAGTAATTTCTTGTGTGCAATGAATACTTTCTGCTTAAACAAGGAGTTACTGCAGAATATTACCACATAAGATGTCAATGAGTGAAAATAGGCAAAGTGTGTTAACTTACTGATTTTTATGTTCTAAAAGTTGGCAATGATTCTTGTGACAAAAGTAGGTAAACCCAAACATTTTAGCAAGTGTACTATATGTTTTCCCAGTTTTTCATCACTATGCACCCCTAAGAACATACAATTTTCTACCCTGTTCATTATTTCTTGTTGGTATACTTGGTTAATAGAAGGTAGGACATTTTTGACAGTACGGAACTGAATGAACTACGTTTTCAAAGTTTCAAGCTAGCCTAACTATCTATTTACCATCACTTTTACATTCATATGTTTTATCACATTTTTCGTTGTTCCTTCACCGAGGCTCTACTTACATTCTGTTAATATTATGGGAGGTTATATTATTGTGATTAGGTCCTCTGTCTTCATTGAGTTTGTCCTATTTCGAAACCAATGAAAATAGAATGTCCAGCAGGGGGTGTAAACTTCATTACGTAACCACCATTTCAATTGTTTTTCAAGCTTCTATTTGCAATTTTCTATTTGTTACTAATGCCGACATAACTATACAATGCAGTGTCTTCATGCAAAATAAAGCCTTGGTCTGACTGTGACAAGAGTTTGAAAGTAGCTTCTTGAACCAGAAACTTTCAGTTATTTTTAGTTCACCAGAATGAAACAGTGATTGTGATTTTTATTGGTCCCATGAATTACTTTTGTACAGATATGTGTATGTATTATACGTAGGACAAGTCAATTTCCTTACAGCTAGACGATACACATATAATAGGCTACAAACTAAAAACATACAATAGCTTGCACAGTACATACATAATGTTAAATGATTTACAATACATACACCAGAGTTAAAAATATATTTTTGTAAATCTTATATTGTTCATTAATAGCTTTAATGTTAGTTTCTTGCATTAATTTGTAATAATAATTTCTCTCAATGTTGCATACAAAGTTTATCACTCACAGTATGAACTTTTCCTCACTGTATACTCATGTAGTGAGCCACACTGTAAAATTCTTCTTCTATTAAAAACATTTTTTTGGGATGCAGGGAACGTCATCTCAGTTTTGAGTCCCCCTGCGGGTCCGGGGGTTAGAGTAACCCAAGGTATTCCTGCCTGTCATAAGAGGACTGAAAGGAGTCTCACGTGTTTCGGCCTTGAAAGGAGTCTCACGTGTTTTGGCCTTTTTGTGATGGTCCGCTGTAGGATTTGACCTCCATCCTTCTAAATTTTCCCAAAGAGCGAGCCAATTGGGGAAGGGCACCTTACGTGGTGCATCGTGTCCATCGTGCACTGAGACCTCTCGCATTCTTCGTTGACGTGGATCTGCACTTCCACTCATTCTCCAGCTGTTGGGTAAGATCACCCTCCTGTGTACATTTTCCTCCATCCACCATGCAGTATCACTTTCTGCACTGATTATGATATTGGACTTCTTAGCTTATTTGCGCCTGATAATTAGCACTGTAGTCAGTCTGTTGTGGTGGGGCCGCCATGTACCCTGTTCGTTGTAGCCTCTGACCACAAAGGGATCACTCTGCTGATGTCTGCGCCATTAACTGCCCACGTATGCCAAGGAGTGGATGCCCATTACCCAGGCTCATCGGGACTCCCGGCCATGGACATCCTTCCGGGTGGCCTTTGTTGTGGCTGGGTGGCACCCATGGGGAGGGCCCTTTGTTGGAGTGGGTGGCATCAGGGTGGTTGACACGCCATGAAGCATAGTACCTCATGTCTTGCTGGTGGTTAACCACTAGCAGTCTCGAAGCATTCAAAGGCTCAATTTAATGCACAGAAGTATGACCCCAAATTGTTCCCCTCTCTGGCTAACCATGAGAGGAACGGCAGGCTAAGGATGACAGCGAATCTTATTCGCCTCAGTACCTTGTATGTATGACAGCTGATGGGGACTCCCTCGGGGAGGTGCAGGGATTGTCCAAAATGCGGTCTGCATCAGTCTTGATAAAAACAGCCTCCTCTGCCCATTCATGGGCAGCTTTACTCGCTTGTGACAAGCTGGTTGATATTTCTGTTACTGTCACGCCGCGTAAGAGCTTAAATATGGTTCAGGGACCTTCTTTTACAGTCTGAGTGCGAGCTGCATGCCAGCTTAGAGTGACGAGGTGTCCATTTCATCTGGCGCGTCCATTGGGGTCCGAGGAATAATCAGGTTGCCAGCGGTGCCTTCATCTTGGCCTTCGAGAGTGTCACATTACCTGAAAAGGTCAAGGTGATGGTCTACCAATGTGATGTCAAGCCATTATCCCTCCCCCAACATGGTCCTTTAAGTGCTGGAAGTTTGGTCGTATGTCTTTCCGCTGTACTTCCAGTGTCACATGTCGAGATTGTGGACATCCATCATATCCCAATACTCCATGTGCCCTGCCTCCCAACTGTGTCAGCTGCGGAGAGCTCCATTACCCTTGCTCGCTGGACTGTAGGATTCTACAGAAGGAAAGGAAAAAAAATGGTAGACAAGACCTTGGACCGACTGGCCTACACTGAGGCTAAAAGGAAATTTGAATGGATCCAGCCCGTGCGCATGAGACAACATCTTACGCCATCGCTGTAACTACTGTTCCAGCCCCATCCGTTGCACCAATTCCAGTCAGCTCTCGGAGCCGTAAGAGTACACCTGCCCCCTTGATGAATGGGGAGCATTTCCCTCCCTGTTGCTCCTGCACCACCTACTTCAGAGCAGAGCCCTCCCCCCCCAAACTATTGGGGACATCAGTCCCCACTTCTCAGCTGGAGAAGTGCTAGGAAGGGGTCCATAGGGGTCCCTTGGGTCACTCCCTTCCCAGGTTCCGATCAGTGGCAAAGCGGACACCCGCCAGTGGCTGAAGCAGCCACAGGTAGCTGGTCGTAGGGCTTCATGGTCCTCCTCAGACCCAGAGACTGAATCAAAGAAGCCCTCCCAGCTAGAGAAACCCAAGGAACAGCACGAGAAATCGAAAAACAAGACCCCCAAGAACAAGGAAATTCCTGTGGCACCCACACCACCGCTACCTTCAAGCTCTGTTTGTGAGGATTAGGTGGAGATTCTGGCACAATGGATATCGACTGCTCAGGAACTAAGTCGGTGGTAGCAGACGACCCTGAGGTGTAAACAGCCTCATTGAGCGTGTCATGCCTTCCCAGCCTCATGGTAACATCATTCTCCAGTGGAATTGCTGCGGTTTTTTCCACCACCTGGCTGAGCTATGGCAACTGTTAAGCTTCACACATGCTTTCTGCATTGCCCTCAAGAAAACCTGGTTCCTGGCAATGCAGACCCCTGCCCTCCGTGTCTGTAGGGGATATTAAAAGAACTATAGTGAATATAATAGTGTTAGGTGGAGTTTGTGTCTGTGTTCTGAACTCAGTATGTAGTGAACCTGTGCCCCTTCACACTCCTCTTGAAGCTGTAGCTGTTAGGATAAGGACGCCGCAGGAAATAACTGTCTGCAATGCATATCTTCCTCCAGATGGTGTGGTACCCATGAACGTCTTTGCTGCACTGATTCAACAACTTCCTAAACCTTTCCTACTTCTGGAAGATATTAACGCCCATAACCCCTTGTGGGGTAGCACCATGCTTACTGGCCGAGGCAGAGATGTCAAAAATTTACTGTTCCAACACGACCTCTGGCTCCTAAATACTGGGGCCTCCACACCTTTCAATGTGGCTTATGGTACTTACTCGGCCATTCATTTATCACTTCGTAGCCCAGGACTTCACCCATCTGTCCACTGGAGAGCCCACAATGACTTATGTGGTAGTGACCATTTCCCCATCTTCCTGTTGCTCCACCATTGTCTTGCCCAAGGACACGTACACAGATGGGCTTTAAACAAGGCAGACTGGGTAGCCTTCACCTCTGCTGTCACTGTTGAATCTCCCTCACATGATTCCATCGATGCTGTAGTTGAGCAGGTCACTACAACAGTAGTTTCTGCGGCGGAAAACGCAATACCTCGTTCTTTAGGGTGCCGCCGGTGAAAGACAGTCCCTTGGTGGTCGCCAGAAGTCGCTAAGGCAATTAAAGAGCGTTGTCGAGCTCTACAGCGACATAAGTGGCACCCTTCCCTAGAGCACCTAATAGCTTTTAAGTGGCTCTCTGCCCGTGTTCAGCAGCATATAAAACGACAGAAACAGGAGAGTTGGGAGAGGTATGTGTTGACCATTGGGTGCCATATGTCACCTTCCTAAGTCTGGACGAAGATCAGACATCTTTTTGGGTACCACACCCCAAAAGGTGTCTCTGGCATTGACATCAATGGCATGTTATCTGCTGATGATTAAACAACTCTCGTCTGACTACAAACAACATCTCCTCACCATCTTCAAATGGAACTGATGCAATGGCATCTTTCCATCGCAGTGGCGGGAGAGCACCATCATTCCAGTGCTCAAGCCTGGTAGAAACCCGCTTGATGTGGATAGCTATCGGCCCATCATCCTCATCAATGTTCTTTGTAAGCTGCTGGAATGTATGGTGTGTCGGCAGTTGGGTTGGGTCCTAGAGTCATGTGGCCTACTGGCTGCATGTCAGGCCGGCTTCTGCCAATGTCGCCCTACCACTGATAATTTTGTGTCCCTCGAGTCTGCCATCCAAACAGCCTTTTCCAAACACCAACACCTGGTTGCAGTTTTTTTGACTGGTGTAAAGCATACGACACTACCTAGTGACTTCATATCCTTGCCACATTGTATGAGTGGGGTCTCCGGGGCCCATCCCAGATTTTTATCCAGAACTTCCTGTTGCTCCATACTTCCTGTGTCCAAGTTGGTGCCTCCCATAGTTCCTCCCGTATTCAGAAGACTGGCATTCTGAAGGGCTCCGTATTGAGTGTCTCTCAATTTTTAGTGGCTATTAATGGTCTAGCAGCAGCTGTTGGGCCATCGGTCTCACCTTCTCTGTAAGCAGATGACTTATGCGTTTCATACTGCTCCTCCAGTACTGCAGTACTGGTGTTGCTGAGCAGTGCCTACAGGGAGCCATTCACAAGGCACAGTCATGGGACCTAGCACACGGCTTCCAGTTTTCAACCACAAAGTCAAGTGTCATGCATTTCTGTCGGCGTCGCACCATTCATCCAGAACCAGAACTTTACCTTGATGACAATCCACTCTCTGTAGTGGAGACATATCGATCCTTAGGACTAGTTTTCAATGCCTGATTGACTTGAACCTTCATCAGATTAAGTGGAAGTGCTGGCAGCACCTCAAAGCCCTCCGCTGCCTGAGCAACACCAACTGGGGTGCAGATTGCTCTACGCTGCTGCAGCTCTAAAGAGCCCTTGATCAATCCCGCCTTGACTATGGGAGTCTGGTTTACGGTTCGGTGGCGCCCTCAGCGTTGCGTTTACTCATCCCAGTGCACCACTGTGGCGTTTGCTTAGCGACGGGAGCTTTTAGAACAAGTCCGGTGACCAGTGCCCTGGTGGAGGCCGGAGTCCCTCCATTGAAGGCTAGGCATGCGCAACTGCTCACCAGTTACGTTGCATATGTTCATAGTTCTCCTGTACATCTGAATTACCGTCTCCTTTTCCCAACTGTGGCGCTTCATCTCCCGCATCAGTGGCCCAGGTCAGGGTTTATGATTGCAATTCGTGTCCGGTCCCTTCTGTCTGAACTAGAGTCCCTCCCATTACCACCTCTCCTCGAGGTCCATTCATGTACACCTCCATGGTGTACACCTAGGCCACAGATTCTTCTGGACCTTTCGCATGACCCTAAGGACTCCATTAACCCTGCAGCTCTCTGCTATCACTTCCTCTCGATTCTCGACATGTAGCAGGGCCTCAAAGTGGTTTACACTGATGGCTGAATGGCTGATGGTCATGTAGGCTTTGCGTATGTTCATGGAGGACATATTGAACAGCGCTCCTTGCCAAGCGGCTGCAGTGTTTTCACTGCGGAGCTGGCGGCCATATCTCATGCTCTTGAGCACATCCGCTCATTCCCTGGCGAGTCATTTCTCCTGTGTACTGACTCCTTGAGCAGCCTATAAGCTATCGACCAGTGCTACCGTCACCATCCTTTAGCAGCGTCGAGTCAGGAGTCCATCTATGCCCTGGGAGGGTCCCGTCATTCAGTGGTGTTTGTGTGGACCCCAGGACACATCGGAATCCCAGGCAACAAACTTGCCGACAGGCTGGCCAAACAAGCTATGCGGAAACTGCTTCTGGAGATGGGCATCTCCGAAACTGACCTGTGTTCTGTCTTATGCTGCAGGGTTTTTCGGCTTTGGGAGACAGAATGGCATAACAGTATGCACAACAAACTGCATGTCATTAAGGAGGCTATGAATGTGTGGAAGTCTTCCATGCGGTCCTCTCACAGGGAATCAGTTGTCCTCTGCTGGCTCTGCATTGGCCATACATGACTAACGCTTGGATACCTCCTCCGTCACGAGGACCCACCTCGGTGTCACTGTGGCTCACAAACGACGGTCATCCACCTCTTGCTGGACTGCCCACTTTTAGCCGCTCTGCGGGGACTTTTAACTTTCCCAGCACCCTACCTTCGGTGTGGGCGACAATGCCTCAACGTTTTATTCATGAGGGTGAGTTTTATCATTTGATCTAAGTTTTAGTGTATGTCGTTTGTCCCTCTCTGTCCTCCACCCTAGTGCTTTTAGGGTGGAGATTTCAATGTGTTGCAGACTAGCTGGTTTCTCTTTTTTATTCTCACGGTCAGCCAGCCATGGTAATCATCTTTCTTGTTTTACTCTCTTGTCCTCTTTTGTTCTTTGTTTAGGTTACATTCATAAGATACTCTGAACTACAAACAGCATTAGATAATGTAAAATGGTTCAAGGGATTCTACATTCTCCTAAAAGTAGATGTAAGCTGTCAGGAAACACAGGTAATATACAATATTTACCAGAAACAAGAAGGAAAAATAAGAATGGAAGGTTGTGGATGTGCTTGGATTAATACAGAGAAGTAGTCTTTTGCCCTTACTGTTCAATCTATATATCAAATAAATAATGATGGAGATGAAAGATAAGTTCAGGAGTGAGATTAAAATTCTTAGTGGAAGGATATCAATGATAAGATCTGCTGATGACACTGTTATCCTCAATCAAAGCAAGGTTTTAGTGTATGTCGTTTGTCCCTCTCTGTCCTCCACCCTAGTGCTTTTAGGGTGGAGATTTCAATGTGTTGCAGACTAGACCCACCCTCATGAATAAAACGTTGAGGCATTGTCGCCCACACCGAAGGTAGGGTGCTGGGAAAGTTAAAAGTCCCCGCAGAGCGGCTAAAAGTGGGCAGTCCAGCAAGAGGTGGATGTGGTTTTCCCACAGACCATGTTTCTCTTCCATACCCTACTGTGCTCCAAATGTACGTTCTCAGAAACTTCTTTTGATATGGAATGATCTCTCTGCATGTGACAGTCTGCTTCTTATGTCCTCCTTGTGTTGTCCACCATGTGTTATTTTACTTCCAGTTTAGCAGAATTCCTTCACTGAATCTGCTTCATGGTACCCAATTTTGATAATTTTGCCCAGTCTAGTATGATGGAAGTTATTTCTGATGTTATGAGACATGTTCTATCATCCTGTCCCTGCTTGTCAATGTTTTCTACATATTTCTCTCTTCACAGGTACAGCAGGGAACCACCTCATTTATTGGAAGTCCAAGTAATCTGCGACATCCTTCTATAGCACCACATTTCAAATGTTTTTATTCTCTTCTTTCCTGGTTTTCCCACAGACCATGTTTCTCTTCCATACCCTACTGTGCTCCAAATGTACGTTCTCAGAAACTTCTTTTGACATGGAATGATCTCTCTGCATGTGACAGTCTGCTTCTTATGTCCTCCTTGTGTTGTCCACCATGTGTTATTTTACTTCCAGTTTAGCAGAATTCCTTCACTGAATCTGCTTCATGGTACCCAATTTTGATAATTTTGTCACTAATCTCATTTCAGTTACTTTTCATTATTTTCATCTTTCCTCCATTTACCCTCAGTCTATAGGATGTGTGCATTAGACTGTTCAGACACTTTAAAATATCCTATAATTCTTCCTTGCTTTGATTGAGGATAACAGTGTCATCAGCAGATCTTATCATTGATATCCTTCCACACAGAATTTTAATCTCACTCCTGAACTTATCTTTCATCTCCATCATTATTTATTTGATATATAGATTGAACAGTAAGGGCAAAAGACTACTTCTCTGTATTAATCCAAGCACATCCACAACCTTCCATTCTTATTTTTCCTTCTTGTTTCTGGTAAATATTGTATATTACCTGTGTTTCCTGACAGCTTACATCTACTGTTAGGAGAATGTAGAATCCCTTGAACCATTTTACATTATCTAATGCTGTTTGTAGTTCAGAGTATCTTATGAATGTGTCTTTTGATGTTTCAGCCTTTCTTCCATTATCAAGTGCAGCGTCAGAACTGTCTTTTTGGTGCCCTTACTTTTTCTAAAGCCAAACTGATCAACAACTAACACATTGTCATTTTTCTTTTCCATTCTTTTGTATATTATTCTAGTCAGCATTATTAATGCATGGGATGTTAAACAGACGGTGCAGCAGTACTCTCTCTCCTCTGCTCTTTCTGTCTTTGAGGTTATGAAGATGATATATTTCCCAGTCATATTAATGTGACCACCTGTTAAAAGCCTGAATAATCATCTTTTGTAGCGTGGACCACTGCGAGGCACGCATGATCATAGTCAGTGAGTTTCAGGAAGGTCTCCTTGTAATAGTATCATTATTCACCACATACCATACTTTCTGCTCTCCTGGGCTTTGAGATGCTGCTCAGTGAGAACTGTTAATGACATGGGTTCCAGTGACCATTTCCCTGTATGGCTCCATCTCTCAGACAAAGCGGTTTCTGCAAGCAAGCTGCCATGGTGGAGGTTTAGTAGAGCAAATTGGGCACACGTACACCCAACTGGCTATTTTTGAACACCTAGACAGTGCCTGGACCTGGGTGGATCACATTACAAGTGTATTCCACCTTGCCTGTGACACAGCTCTCTCAAAGCCCTCAGTCCAACTCCAGAGGTGACTTGTCCCATGGTGGAATGTGCATCATTTGAAAATCGGGGTCAGACACACTGCATTGAAATGGTTCATATGCCAACTGTCTGCTGTGAACTTTGCAGTTTTTCAAAATACGAGGGCAAAGGTACAAAAAAAAATGATCAAAGAGAGCAAGGAGGACTCATGCTGAGTGCTTCTTGTAAATCGTTCCACTAGATCTTCAAAGATTTGGGCAGCTGTAAGGAGGATGTATGGCAAATGTGTTAGGCTCCAATACAGGGCTGTATGCAATCTACACCTCGTACAGACAATGGTGGAATACTTAAATTCATTCACCACCACGGAACACTAGGATCCAACTTTCCACTGCTATCAAGCATTAATGGAGAGGAGTGATTTGAATTTCTGTTCCAACAACACTGAGAAATACAGCTGTCAGTTTTCTGTATGGGAGCTGGATTGTGCGTGGTCTCAGGTTGAGGAGGATACATCAGATAAGGATTGAATCTAGTACAGCATCTTACAGTACCTCAAAAAAGGTGAAAATGAAATAGTCCTACTTCTTTTAAAGAAAATTTTCTTGGGTGGAGACATCCACCACCTGTGGACAGAGGCAATTTTAGTACCCCTCCTGAAACCAAGGAAGGACCACACATTGTCTGTTAGGCTGTTGCATGAGCCTCACCAACTGTGTAGGAAACATGCTAGAATGCACGGTCAGATGGCATCCGACCTGGGTCTTAAAATCTCAGTAGTACTTAGTCCCTTCCAGTGTGGGTTTAGAAGATATCACTCAGCACTTGGACAACATTACCCTGGTGGAAGCAGGAATGCAACAAATCTTCATATGCAAACACCACCTCATTTGTATATTCTTCATCTTGAGAGGATCTATGACACTATTTGAAGGCATAACATCCTTGGACAGTGGTGATTTGGAGGACATCTATCCATATTGATATGGTCCTTCCTTTGCAGCAGTTTTTTAGTTGTTGAGCTGGTGATGCTCTTTCAGAGAGATTCAAATAATAGATTGGTGTTCTTCAGGGATCTGTTTTTAAGTGTGGCTGTTTTCTGTTGAAGTCAACATTACTATGTCCACAGTTAAGTCTCCTATTTGATGTACAATGTTTGTGAGTGGCTTTGCCATATTCTGCTCCTCCTCCAACCTTGCAACTGCACCTGACAATAAGATGTTGGAGGAGTGAGAAGATTGCTCAGTTTTTACAATTTTGCCAGAGAAATGTCTTTGTTAATTTTATCATGCTTTTTGTTCTTTTAACCTACCCATTCTTAAAATTCTCAATTTTGGAAGTTCAGGGAGGTTTCCAGGTCTCACATTTGGTGAGAGGCTGACATGATTATCTCGCCTAAACAATCATCATCGTCAGTTTTGTGCCATATTGGGAGGTCCTTTGCCTCTCCATTTTCTGTGATCCATGGCTTCCTTTTTAAGGCTGCTGTATGTTGTAACATCCATCACATCATCCAGTATCTGAAATCTCTTCCGTCCTCACTTCCTTTTCCCTTCTACATAACCTTCTAAAACTGTTTTTATCAGTCCGTCATTCTTTCTTAATATATGCCCAATCCAATTTCTTTTCTTCTTTTTATTACATCTAGTAACTGTCTTTTCTCTCCAACTCTTCTCAGCACCTCTTCATTTTTTACTCTGTCCATTCAACTTATTCTTTCCATCCTCTGCCATGTCCACATCTCAAAAGCCTCCAGCCTTTCTCTGTCTTTCTTCCTCAAAGTCCATGTTTCAGCGCCATACTAAAAAATGCTCCATACAAGACATTTTATGAGTCTTTTCCTGAGTTCTCTGTTCAGACTGCTGCAGAAAATTCTCCTTTTCTTATAAAATGCCTTTTTTGCCATTGCTATCCTTGTTTTAATTTCCGTGCTGCACTTCCAGTCGGTGTCTATCCTGCTTCCAAGGTACTTAAAATTTTGCATCTGTTCTAATATTTCTCCATTCATCATAATTTTTATTTCTGTATTTCCTCCTAGTACCAGTACTTTTGTTTTCTTTGTGTTAATTTTCATTCCATAGTTTTTTCCATTAGCTTCAATGGTGTCCACTAAATTCTGTAATTCTTTTTCCCCTGTGGTGAGAAGGTCCATGTCATGAGCAAACCTCAAACACCCTACTCTTCTTCCTTCAAATTCTACTCCTTTGCCATCTAATGAGCACTGGTCAGTCATACTTTTCAAGTAGAGTTTGAAAAGGGTAGGTGATAGACAGCATCCCTGTCTTACTCCTTTTCCTAGTCCGATCCAGTTTGTAGTTTCTCCTCTCATTGTAACTGAGGCTTTTTGATTAAGATATAATGAGTTTATGGGTCTCCTGGTTTTCCAGTCCACTCTCTTTTCCCTTATTATAGTCGCCAGCTTGTCCCAAGCCACATTGTCAAATGCTTTTTCTAGATGAAGCACATATATAGGCCTCTTCCTTTTTCAATAAACGTTTCTCCCAAGATTCGTAGGAGGCCTACTGCATCTCTGGTGCCCATATTCCATCTAAAGCCAAACTGCTCCTCACCAAGAAGTCTCTTATTAATTATTCTTAACATCACTTTGGCTGCATGTCAAATGAGGCTGATTGTCCTGTGCTCACTGCATTTCTTGGTTCCTTGTTTTTTCAGTAATGGAATCGTTACTGTTGTCAGGAAGTCCTCAGGCCATTCACCACTGTCATGTATTTTATTACATAACCTAAATATTTCTCTTACTCCATCTTGGTTCAAGAATTTTAATATATCACTTTGACATTTTTCATTGCTGCTATGGCAGACTTTACTTCTTCCATTATGATGGTAGGTCCTTTCTCGCCATCACGTACACTGTTGAGTGATTCAAGTTCCAAAGTTTCTGGTTTGCGATCTGTGTCATATAGCTCTTTTAGATATTATTCCCGTCTCTGGAGGACATTGTCACAATCTTTGTACACTACCTCTTCATCTTTACTCAAAATTTCCATAGTAGCACTTCCTGCTCTGTTTTGATCCCATGTCGTAGTCTTTACTCTGTTGTATAGTAAGTTGTATCTTCCCTTCCTGTCCAGTTCTTCAATTGCATCACATTCCTCTTTTAGCCATTTTTACATAGCCAGCTCTGTTTCTCTTTGCAGTTCATTATTTAACCTTCGATACATCTTTCTTGCATCTTCAGTGTTCTTGTTTTAAAATTTTCTTCTCTCCTCCATCTTGGAAATCATTTCTTGAGTGACCCATGGTTTTTTATGCCCTTTTCACTTTTACATATCCTATATTTTGCTGTCCTACTTTAACGATTCCTTCTTTGAGCATATTTCAGTACTCGTGGGCATTATGAGATAGTTCTTTGTCTTGTAATGTGTTTAGAAACTCACGTGACAGCATTTCTGTAATTCGTTCTTTGTTGGATCTTATCTTCTCTAGATCCCACTTCTTCACCATGGTCGCCCTCTTCAGTTTTTTCATTCTTATTTCTATTTCTGCCATAAGTAAGTTCTGGTCGCTATTAATATCTGCATCTGGTAATGGTTGCACCTTCTTGATTCCATTCCTGTATCTTTCTTCTACCAGTATAAAATCGATTTGGTTTCTGTACTTATCCCCTGATGATTTCCAAGTGTAGAGCCTCCTCTTATGGTTCAGTAACCTAAACAATATAAAGGCCAAAAGGTACTGAATGTACTAAATGCTGCAGTCACACAGGTCATGTGGAGCAGATTGAACATGTTTGCTTCAAGGCTTTTGTGCAACCCTGCCTTGACTATGGATGCACAGTTTAGGGCCCAGGTAGGTAAACTTACCTTGAAATGCTGTTCACTGCGAGGGTATTGGGCTGATAACAAGGGTCTATATGGCTAGTGTCAGTTGCAGCCTTTTGTGTTGGACCTAGTGAACCATTTGTCATCACGCAGTGGACCCTCATGAGGTGATACATATGGAGCCTTCTCACAACCCCACAATGAAGCAACTATTCAGAAATACTTTTAGACAGTGAGGAACAAGGTCATTCGAGATTCATGTTAAGAAGGACCTAATGGATTTAATGAAGACCATATTTATGTACTCCACTGAGATCAGTTTCAGATCAGATCCTGACTTATTTTAGATTTATTGATGCACAGAAAGATTTTTTCAAGAACTTTATTCAATCCTTCCAACTATCTTGTAGTTGGCAATGATGGGGCTTAGGCAGGGGAGTTCCATCAGCTATGCTGTATTATTTTCTGAATTTGCTCTCTAGATTTGCTCTCCTAATATGTTCCCAGTGTTTGTGATGGTGAATTATATGTGACTTCAAAAGTGCTTGTGCAGGTGAAGTGTAATCATGCTACCTAATTCCTCATTTCCAGTGACTTTCTAAGTGCCTTTCAGGTTATCCATAGAAATACCCAGCAGCAAAATCTAGTCAGGTGATCCATAACATCCTTTTTGACCTACAGAATCAGGGCAAGGAGGTGTAATTCTGCTGGGTACCAGGACATGTGGAAATTCAGGGTAATCAAGCAGCTAAGAGTGTCTGCATGCAAAATGCAATTTCCCAATATGCTGCCCCTGTACATTTAGCTACTTTGCTGCTGAGAAACAATTATGTGCCTCTGGGAGGAGGAGTGGCTAGGATTGAGGAACAACAAGCTACCTTTTTTGAAACAAACACTATGTCCATGGGATTCTTCCTTCAAACCACTGAGATGGAAGGAAATGCTCTTAACCTGCTTCTTGATAAGGCACTGTCACCTGACACATGAGAGAGGATGCACTAGTGTACAGTGCTCGTGGGTACAGATTTCTGTACACCACACTTTAATAGAGCATGTTTTATATGAAGTTATGACAGCTGGAACTGGCTTACCAGCTGAAGTGCTTTCTAATTTATGATATGAGGAGACAAATGTGATTTGTGTTGTCTAACCTTTTCTATAGGTTATTAGGTAAAAGATTTTAATGTGTTTTCATAGTATTTTCCCAGTGATCATCCGATCATAGGTCCCTGTTATATTAATTTAGCAATAGTATAGTTGTAGGCTGTGAATTTTAAGAATGGATTTTACAAACAGACTGAGTTTTATGTATTTTGTTGTTATGTTTGTGAGTATCAGTGAGGATGAAGTAGTGTGGATATGTATTTGATATTTTATGTTATCAATATAATAGAAGGAAACATTCCACGTGGGAAAAATTATATATAAAAACAAAGATGAGGTGACTTACCGAACGAAAGCGCTGGCAGGTCGATAGACACACAAACAAACACAAACATACACACAAAATTCAAGCTTTCGCAACAAACTGTTGCCTCATCAGGAAAGAGGGAAGGAGGGGGGAAGACGAAAGGAAGTGGGTTTTAAGGGAGAGGGTAAGGAGTCATTCCAATCCCGGGAGCGGAAAGACTTACCTTAGGGGGAAAAAAGGACAGGTATACACTCGCATACACGCACATATCCATCCACGCATACAGACACAAGCAGACATATTTTTGCAACAGTTTGTTGCGAAAGCTTGAATTTTGTGTGTATGTTTGTGTTTGTTTGTGTGTCTATCGACCTGCCAGCGCTTTCGTTCGGTAAGTCACCTCATCTTTGTTTTTATATATGATATTTTATGTTTTTGTACATAATCTTAAACATTGTAACCACATTTGTCTGCAATTGGTTTAGTAAAGGTGCTAATAACTTCACTATTGAATGCCATATACACACCACCACCACCACCACAAGAGCAGACTACCAGCTTTTACGTGGTTTGTGATGTGCTACAGTATTGCTGTGCTGTATGCAATCCTTACCAGATAGGACTGACAGAGCATAGTCCGTTTTGTATTATCAAAAGAGAGGGGAGAGAGTGTAATGGACATGGTACATGAGTTGAGGTGGCAAACATTAAAACCAAGGCCTTTTTTCACTGTGGCAAAATATCTTGTTGAAATTTCAGTCTCCACCTTTCCCTTCTAAATGTAAAAATATTTTGTTGATGCTGAGCCACATAGGGAGAAATGATCATCATACTAAAATATAAGTATGATTGAAAAGTTTCCATTTAAAGGCATTACTGCAGCTCATATGCAAAGTAGAATGACTACAGTGTGGGTATATATGCACTGACATGTAGGCAAGGGATTATTATTGCATTTGTGTCTTTCCGACATGTGTGCGGTAAATGTGGAAACGTGAACTATGGCAACATTATTGGCAAAACACAAACGCCAGTAGACACCAATCAGAGACGGGGGCAGGGGCAAGGGGGGGGGGCTATAGCCCCCCCCCCCAAATGAAGTATCATATTGCACTGGATAAAATGACTTCAGAAATCAGCGAATATATTACTTCAACAGATTCAATCTTTTTTTATATAATTGCGTACAATATAGGTTGCAATGTATTTCAAACACACTTTAACAAAAGAATAAGAGTGGTAAATAGCTTACTATCTAAACCAATTAATATCATTTCATTTAAAATGGGCATCTCAACATTTATTAATATACATTGGTTGTATATTAATGAAAGGAGAGTTGAAACTATGGAAGAAAAGTGGGTTGATGAAAGTAAAAGGCCTGAAACAGCAACTGAAGTTTTAAAGAACTATGACAAGCAGTTTTTCCCAAACATACATGTTTTACTTCAAATATTTGGGACTATTCCTGTCACCTTAAGCACTTCTGAATGACGCTTCTCTATTGTGAAAATAAAGACTTGTTTGCGTAACACAATGGGACAGGTGAGACTAAGTGGATTGGTTACAAATATCCATAAAGAAAGAGATATGGACATTGAAAATATCATTAACATATTCAGTAAAAAGAAAGAGAGACGAATGAGCATGAAAAATTGAGCAGAAGACACAAACATCCAGTGAATTTTCTTACATAATTTTTTTCTATATTCATGTCAAGTTCACGTTTTTACATTCATGTCATCTTCTGTATCTAGAAAATTAATGAAAACTTATTTGTTGTAAGTTGACCTTTTTTATGGTATATGTAATTTATAAAATCTCCCATGTTAAAATAAGTTTTTTTTTTTTTTTTAAACCGTGAACTCCAAACATTTACCAAAAACTACTTTAAGCAACACCAAATTTTACCAGTTTGTCAGTTGTCAGTGGAGGACACCAACTCTCCTTTTGTTAAGCAATATTCCATCCCCCCAACCCCCCCCCCCCCCCTCCCTCCCCTCATTAGCCCCACCCTTAATCAACTTCTAGAATTGCCCCTGATCAGAGAATGAAGAATCTGTATGAGGCTGTGTTATTCATCCATCGCCCTCATCCCAAGAAGTTCAAGCACCAACCATGGGATGGTAAGGTGTTGCTCACCCTATTCGTTGATTACTGGGGCCCATTGCTTATTGATTTCAAAGAATCTAGCATCTCTATCGTTTGGGAATGATACCCACATGCTTATAATGTCTTCGGCATCTTAAAACAGGCCTTAAAGGGATGATTGTTCATGTTGGATGAGGATATACAACTGGCAGTTACAAACTTCTTCACGCAGCAGGACAAGGTGTTTTACCATACAGGTATCTTCAACCTGGTGCATCGGTGGGGTGATTGCCTCAGTGCTCATGGCAATTTTGCCTGATTGGCATGCCGAATCTTGATAGCCCAGCCTTAGCCCCTTATAAGAGAAACAGGAGCTCACATGGAAAGATATACTTGTTTTTTCCATGTGCAGTTCGAGAGTGGAACAGAAGAGAAATGGTGTGAAAGTGGTTCAGTGAGTCCTGTGCCTGGGACTTAAGTGTGAATTTCAGAGTAGTCATTAGATGTAGATTTGGGGAGAGGCTCGTAATTTTTGGTTCTATTTTCAGCAATAAAAAATGCAATCATGCTATTTGGAAGTGGTAGAGTGCCAGTTGTCTTAGGTATGATGGATCTGCACAATATGTAGTAGCTCATTAATCACTTCATTTCATGCCATAGTTTCCTATGGAGTATTCGGCTTTTCTATGTTAATTTTATGTTATCAGACAACAGAAAATACAAGATGGAATATAACAATATTGTAAGAAGGAAAGTTTCCACTTATCATACAGAGGGGTCCAAAAAAATGTATCCACTGTTTAAAAGTCCATAACTGGCAAACTAATTGACGGAGTTGTCTCATCTTTGGTAGTGTAATAGTTTGTAGTTTCGGCAGTCACCACACAGGCGTTGTATTGCGTTGTTTTGTTTTGTCAGATGACAGTCGCCAGATAGTCAGTGTTTTGTTCTTAGTTGCACCTAGCTACTCGAGTAAACATGGCTGGCGCAGGGCTTACATGTGATGAAAGGAAGTCAATTTTGAAGTGGTATTTTAAGTATGAAAACATTAATGAGGTTCAATGACAATGGCGAAATGAGTATCAAACAGAGCCACCGACACGTTTAACGATTCGTCGCATTTGAGACAAATTTGAAGCCGAAGGCTGTGTTAAAGATGTACACAAAGAACGATCTGGGCGATCTGTAACAGTAAAAAGTCCAGCTAACTCCCGTCATGTGTTAAACAATTCACTCGCTCACCACAGAAGTCAGTGAGACAGTGTGCCCGTGGAACTGGAGTGAGTCGCTCAAGTGTGTGGCGAATTTTGAAGACAGCAAAGTGGAAGTGCTACATCCCACGATTGCTACACGCAATGAACGATGACGACCCAGATCGTAGAATGGAGTATTGTGAGTGGTTTATAACATGGTGCCCAACGATGAAGAGTTTGCAGAGATGATTGTGTGGTCTGATGAGGCACAGTTCAAACTCAGTGATACAGTAAATTGCCACAATTGCATCTACTGGGCTGCGGAAATCCGAATGTCCATGTAGACAAAGCTGTGAATTTGCCAGGAGTAAATGTGTGGTGTGGGTTGTCTTACCGGGGCTTGATTGGGCCATTCTTCTTTGACGGCACAGTTACCGGTGAGGTGTACCTTCAGAAGCTTGAGACATCGATTTTACCTGCCATCCGAGACTTGTATGGAGATGGAAGAGTTTACTTTCAACAAGATGGTGCCCCAGCCCACTACCAAAATCGTGTCAGGGCGCATCTCGACGAAAATCTACGAGGAAGATGGACAGGCCGTAGAGGTGCTGTGGAGTGTCCACCACATTCCCTAGACCTAACTCCTCTGAACTTTTACCTGTGGGGAACACTGAAGGACGTTGTTTATCGACAAAAGCCATGCACATTGGATGAACTTCGAGAATCCATCGTACATTCATGTGCAAATATCCAACTGAACATGTAGCAGTCAGTAGTTCGTGCTGCAGTTCGGCGGCATGGTTTCTGTGTGTGAATGTTAATGGTGACAATTTCGAACACCTACAGTGATATCTTTAAGTTGGACTTTAAGCTACACTTTCACCAAAAATGGGACAACTCCATCAGTTAGTTTGCAAGTTATGGACTTTTAAACAGTGGATACATTTTTTTAGACCCCTCTGAATAGCTGAGATGCTGAGTCGCAGATACGGACAACGTAAAGACTATCACAAATATAGCTTATGGCCAGTAAGGTCTTCATCAAAATTAGACAACAAACACACACACACACACACACACACACACACACACACACACACACACACACACACGTGTGCTCACACAATTGCAACTCGCACACACATGACTAGTCTCAGGCAACTGAGGCCACACTACAAGCAGCAGCATCAGAGCATGATGGGAGTGGTGACTGGGTGATGGTAAGGAGGAGGCTGGGGCTGGGAGGGGGAGGGATAGTAGTGTAGGGGTGACGGACAGTGACATGCTGTTGGGGAGTGCGCAGAGACGAGGTGAAAAGAGGGTAGGGCAGCTATGTGCAGTTGGGAAGTTAGATGAAGGTCAGCGGAGATGTAGGGGTGGGGGATAGCGGAAAAAGAGAGAAGTAAAAAGCCTGGTTTCGATGGAAGAATGAGGGCTGTGTAGTGTTGGAATGGGAACAGAGAAGGGGCTGAATGGAAGAGGACAATGACTAATGCAGGTTGAGGCCATGAGGGTTATGGAAACAGGATATATTGCAGGGAATATTCCCACCTGCACAATTCGGAAAAGTTGGTGTTGATGGGGAGGATACATATGGCACAGGCTGTGAAGTAGTCATTGTAATGAAGGGTGACATGTTGGGCAGCGTGCTCGGCAGCAGGGTGGTCCACTTGTTTCTTGGCCACAGTTTGTCGGTGGCCATTCGTGCCGACAGACAGCTTGTTTCTTGTCATGCTCACATAGAATGCTACACAGTGGTTGCAGCTTAGCATGTAGATCACATGACTGGTTTCACAGGTAGCCTTGCCTTTGATGGGATAGTTGATGTTTGTGACCAGACTGGAGCAGGTGGTGGTGGGAGGATGTATAGGACAGGTCTTGCATCTAGGTCTATTAAACGAGGATGAGCCATGAGCTAAGGGGTTGGAAGCAGGGGTTGTGTAGGGATGGATGAGTATGTTGTGTAGGTTCAGTGGATGGCGGAATACCACTGTGGGAAGGGTAGTGTGGACGTCATTTCTCATTTCAGGGCACAACAAGAGGTAGTCAAATCCTTGGCAGAGAATGTAATTCAGTTGCTCCAGTCCAGGATAGTACTGAGTTACGAGGGGAATGCTCCTCTGTGGCCAGATGGTGGGATTTTGTGAGGTGGTGGGAGACTGGAAAGATAAGGCGTGGGAGGTTTATTTTTGTATAAGGTTAGGAGAATAATTACAGTTTGTGAAGGCTTCACTGAGACCCTCGGTATATTTCGAGAGGGACCGTTTGTCACTGCAGATGAGATGACTGGTGGCAGCTGTCAAAGTGGAGGTATTGCCGGTTGTTAGTAGGTTTTATATGACTGGAGGTACTGATGTAGCCATCTTTGAGGTGGAGGTCAACATCTAGGAAGGAGGCTTGTTGGGTTGAGTAGGACTAGGTGAAGCAAATAGGGCAGAAGTTGTTGAGGTTTTAGAGGAATGTGGAGGTTTAGGATTCTGGGTGTTCATGCAGGATTCTTCTAGATGGCCCATGAATAGATTTGCATAGGATGGTACCATGCGGGTGCACATAGGCATACCCTGAATTTGTTTATAGGTAATGCCTTCAAAGGAGAAGTAATTGTGGGTGTGGATACAGTTAGTCAAGGCGACTAGGTTGGAGGTTGTTGGTTTGGAACCTGTCGAGTGTTGGGAAAGGTAGTGTTCAATAGCAGTAAGGCCATGGGCATTAGGGATGTTAGTGTAAAGGGAGGTGGCATCAATAGTGATGGGCAGGGCACTGTGTGATAAAGTGACAGGAACTGTGGAGGAAATGGTTGGTATCTTTTGTATGGGAGGACAGGTTCCGGGTAAAAGGTTGAAGGTGTTTGGCTATGAGAGCAGAGATTCTCTCAGTGGGGCCACAGTAACCAGTGACAATGGGGCATCCTTGGTGGTTGGGTTTATGGACTTAAGGATGCATGTAGAAGGTGGGAGTGCGGTGAGTGGTAGGGGTGAACAGAGAGATGGACTCTGGGGAGAAGTTCTGGGATTGATCTATGGATTTGAGGAGTGACTGGAGAACTCTGGAATGGGGTCACTGTGGCAAAGTTTGTAGGTGGATGTGTCTGACAGCTGGTGGAGTCCTTCTGCCAGATAATCCTTGCTGTTCAAAATAGCAGTGGTGGAGCCTTTATCTGCATGTAGGATTATAAGATCGGGATTAGTTTTTAAATGGTGGACTATGGTTCTTTCTGCGAAGGTAAGGTTAGTTTGCATGTTGAGGGATATGGGGAATGATGGTAGGGGAAATTTCTAGGTTAAGAAACTCTGGAAAGTTCAAAGGAGGGGATTTGGGGGCAGTGGGGGTGGATCACAGTTGGATGGAGGTGTGAACTGAGTTAGGCAGGGTTCAACATTGGTCTCTGAGTTAGATTGGTAGGGATGGTGGCAAAAAAGTGTTTGCATTGCAGGGACTGTAAGAATGGGAGAAGGTCTTTAACAAGTCCTGTATTATTGAATTTGCGAGTGGGGCAAAAGGTGAAGCCTTTGAAAAGGAATCATATTTCTGTGGGAAATTTCTGAAGGAAAGGTTCATGACTGTGCTTTGGGTCTGTTTAGGTTCTGGATGCGGTGTGGTGGTGGGAGGGAATTACGGGGGAGTGGGGTAAATGTGGTAGGTCTGGGAGACAGGGTTGTCAGCTATGAGGGGACTTGGAGGAGGTTTGGGGGTTGTTGTAGAAGGGGTGGATAGTGGTACTCCAAGGTGGGAGCAGGAAGTGAGTGAGCAGGGAGGAGAACTTTTTGAGGTGGATTTGTGTATGTTGCTCTAGTTCGTGGAGGGCAAGAGTTTCCATGTGTGTTATGGGTTCCAGGAATTTGGGACTGCATAGCAAGGAGAATTTTGCAGATGGAGGGAAGGTACTGCAAGGAGGTTTGGGCGTGGTTAATATGGTTTTTCAGGACTGTGTTGGTGAGGGCTAAGGATTGACAGAATCGAAACAGGTGGAGTTCATTGTGGAAGGCAGTGGCAGATACGTATGAGAGGCGCACGTGGTTTGTGTGCCCCCATTGTGTGGTCGCCGGCATTGCCACCTGCCACCCCCGCCAGTCAGCCCACACGCTATTTGTTGTTTCTTTTGTCAGTTGACTCGACTGAATCGAGTTATTGAGTAGTTGTACTTTCCTATGTAGCACCCGCGTCCGTGTCATCGTATTTTATGCGTTTCTGTCTGCCTCATTGATAGCTAACATATACCTACGAGAAAAGGTGCGACCATTCCAGTGATCTCTATATGTTATTCTTTCTGGCACTTGTTCGAGAAAAGTCGCAAAAATTCTACTGTTTTCTTGTACAGAGAACCTTTGATACATAGTGTTATAAATACTGACTATTCGCCTAACAGGAAGCTAGTTTACATTCAGGAGCAGAAATGTTAAGACTGGAGACTGTATGAGTAAAAAGCCTTAGTTGTAGCAAGTGCAGGTGTGAAGATTAGTCAAGAGTGAGAATGATCAGTTGACTGTGAAGTATTATTAATAGTAGTTCATAGTAATTTCTCTGTAAAAATATTGTTACGAAACTCGTAACTCATAATATGAGTTAGGTATGGGAAACTATTGATGCGTATATCTCAGGTAATAGTGACTTTCGGGACGATTCCTAAAAACCCATTGTTACTATAGAGGTTCTGTATCGAATGCACTAGAAAGGAATGGAGTCGACAATAAAAGTTCCACACACATAAATTGTCAGATGACGTCATCATTGGAAAATCACCCTTATATTATACGTCATAAGGTACATATTGGCTTATCACTTTCGCAGTAGGTATTTGTTTACACTCCATAGAAGTTTGGAAGCAAACATTCTGACAACGAATGTTCTCAAAACAACCGAGCCACATATATAAGGGAAGCAGAGTTGCTGCCAGATAGGCAGTTTGAAAGCTACAGTTATTGCAATAACTTGGAAGTGATAAAAAATGAACAACTGTGATTATTGGCTATTACCACAGACTTCAGTCAGTGTTGCCCTTACTTCCCTTAGTGATACTAGAAATATACGGAGCTTGACCCTGTGTGTTTTATTGCTAAGTGTAGTAGTGTTGCATGGTTCAGTGCAAATAAAATGTTTATTCGAGAATAATTGGCATCTAATTTACCTATGTCATAAGAGTATAATAAAATGGATCATTATGTAATAAGAAAAAGAAAACTAGAAACATCTGGAGATTCCAGTCGCCATTCATCTGCAAAAACACCATCAGGTGTACAAGCAGAGCTCAGCACTTCGTTGAAACTTCCACAACGAAGTTCGTCGACTGATTTCTTTAATACCATGGATATTGGCATTATTTGGATGTATTGGCGTCAGGAAATGTTAGTGATCATATAAAACACAAGCTTCTCACAGCTCCAGGGAAACCTGAGAAAGGTTATGTCTTTCCTACTTCTGAGCACAAGAGGGGACATGTTGAATGCAGACAAGTGCACAATAATCACTTCGAACAGTATCCATGGCTGGTGTTCTCACAAGTTAAGAAGGGAGTTCTTTGCATTAACTGTTCAATTTTTGTGAATAATAAAATGGTTGGAGGAACAAAATCCATTAGCGCTAAGAAACTTGTGACTGAACCACTAATAAAGTTTGCCAAACTTACTGGTAAAGATGATGACCTTGAGACCACTCTCAGCTCAAGTACCACGTTGAAGCGTCAACAGACGCAAAATTATTTTTGGCAACACAAGCCGACGACGAACTTGAGGTCGTAAATCAACTGTCAAGACAGAGAATGGAAAACGTTAGGGAAACCAGAGACTGTCTTGTACCTATAATAAAAACAATCATATTTCATGGAAAGCAAAATTTTCCTCTCTGGGGTCATAGAGATGATGGGAGTCTATTAGGAAACGAAAATGATCGTGAAAGTATAGTGAGTAGTGAGGGAAACTTTAGAGCTCTTTTAAGATTTAGAATTGACACGGGTGACTTACAACTAAAACACCACCTTAAGACCACTAAAACGAACGCCACTTACACAAGTAAAACAAGGTTTAACGAACTTATTTCATACTGTGAAACAGTGATGTTATCGAGAATACTGTAGGAAATCAAAAGATTCTCGTTATTACAGCCTAATCTTTGATGAGACTACATACATAGCGCACATCGTCCAATTGAGTTTAGCTGCAACATATGTTGATGGTTATGGCAAATTACACGAGAGATTTTTGGGTTTCGTTGACATCCATAAAGACAACGATTGTAGTGGAAACATTGACGATGAACCTTAAGAGAGTCAAGATGAAGATCGTAGCGTTACTGATGATGAAGTATTAGGTACTACGGTTCTAAAGAGAATGGAAAGCCTTTCTCTGTCACTGGAGAACTGTTTGGGTATAGGCTGTGATGGATGCTCAGTTAATATGTCAGAATTGAAAGGAGCTGTGGCTACAACAAAAAAGAAATCTATCAATGCTCAAGTAGCACTGTGTCTAAGTCATCTACTCAACCTTACTGTCTCTCGCAGTTGCAAAGTTAAAAGTGTGAGAAACTCACTTGAAGAAGTAGTATCGTTCATCCACAGCTCGTGGTCTCACAGTAGCATTCTAGCTTCCCAAGCACAGGGTCCCGGGTTCGATTCTTGATGGGGTCAGGGATTTTCACCTGCCTCAAGATGACTGGGTGTTGCTGTGTCGTCGTCATCATCATTCATCCCCATTGCGGTCATAGGAAGGCAATGGCCAGCTACCCCCGCTAGGACGCTTCCTAGTACGGCTGCGCAGGTCTCCCGCATTGTTCCCTACGCTCCGTCAAGGTTCAAATGGCTCTGAGCACTATGGGACTCAACTTCTGAGGTCATCAGTCCCCTAGAACTTAGAACTACTTAAACCTAACTAACCCAAGGACATCACACACATCCATGCCCGAGGGAGGATTCGAACCTGCGACCGTAGTGGTCACGCGGTTCCAGACTGAAGCGCCTAGAACCGCACGGCCACTCTGGCCGGCCTCCGTCAAGGAGTATGGGACCTCATCATCATCAGTATCGTTCTTTACAGCATCTAACAAGCGGTTCGCAACACTGAAGAGTCCTCTAAAACACTCGCTGCAGTCACATTGTCAAACGAGATGGGTTGAGTGACATGATGCTGTTCTTCAATTCGCAGCTGATCTCAGAACATCTTGAAAAGTTCTTAAAAAAATACACTGTTGGAGGGATAGAACAACGGCTGCCAAAGCCAATATTCTCCTTTGAGCTCTCTCTAATTGTGAGTTTATCATCACTCTGTTTACACTGAGTGACATTATGAGCATAATATATCCAATCAGCAAAATCTTACAAGACCCTAGCTTGGATATCGCGATGGCAAAATCAAAATTAGATTCGACACTCAAGGTGTATGGCAGCGTGATAGCCACTTTGCTTGTATTGTGGAAGAGGCGAAGGCAGTTTTATGGAAGAGGTAGACTTGGAGATGAGCGTTCCTCATCTTACAGGCAGACAAAGACACAGCGGAAACTGTGATCATAATGATGATGCTACGACATTTTGGAAAAGAACTGGTTTTATTCCAACACTGGACCATGTTACGACTGACATGAGAGACCGTTTTGCTGAAGAAAATATTTATCATTTAAAATTCAACACTTTTGCCCTCATAACTACTGAAAGATGACGGTAATGATCTGGCACATAAATTGTATCAGTGCTTAACTGAACTACCGTTCTTCGAAGAAGAATCGCTCTTTGTGATGAAATAGAGACGGAGAGATTCTTCAATACAAGCAAATGAGCACAAACGCCCTTAATGATCGTGATTCTATTATGCAAGTGTTGTCTGTCTGTCCTGGATCTGACCATCCTACGTTGCACATGCTGTACAAAGTATTTTCTTGTCTATCTGCATCTAATGCTACAGTATAAAGAAGTTTTTCGACAGTGTGGCGAACAAAGACATGGCTGACGTCGACAATGTAGGAGGATCGACTTAGTGGCTTAGCTCTGTTGAACACTCACGCTGACATTGATTGCCCTATTGACAAGGAAATTAACCAATTTGACAGGAAGAATAGGCACATAGAAGTCATCATTTAAGGAGGAAAAGCACAATTCTAACTTTTTTATATCATGAGATGACATTGTCTTGCATATGTGTATAATCAGTTTAAATAAAACTTTCTTGAATTCTGCATGTGACTGAATTATTTTTTAATATGGTGAAAGTAAAGGTAGCTCAAGATATCTGTAGCGCCTCTTCCCTGTGGTTTCCCTGTATCCGCCACTTGTGGAAGGAGGGGTGGCAACTGGAGATGGGTAATTTGATGGTAAGGCCATTTGGGGGCAGTGTCGGATTAGCCACGTAGCAGGAGTTAGCAAATGCTACGGGCCCCGCGCATTGGGTGCAAAAACTCTTGTCAAGTATAGCATCTATTTGTTGCAAGTAGACTAGTGGAAAAGGGCAATTATCTCACCATTTGGTTAAATTCGCAACATTCTGCCAACTGATTAATAATGTTTCTGGCGCCATGATGAAGAACAGGGTAATCATTGTGTCAGAGCTAACCTCGATGGCCGGCAATAGCTTCTTAGTGACATTTAGTTCATGCAACCAACGCCACACAGCACAACAATTAGACGTGTAAAAGCGCGGGAGTGTTGGTGTTGGCAACATCGATTCAAAAAGGGCAGTCGACAGAAGTCCCTTGAGGTACAGACATATGTCTAACAGTTGGTGCTTGGAGGCCAATCGTCAACTTATTTTACAAAGTAGAAGATTATTAAGTGGGTGAGATTGATTTTATATAGTGATTCCGAAGCTGCTGACTGAAAAGAGGGAACCACTGAAGCACTAGGTAAGGTCCTTTTTTGTTCGTATATACCCCGAAGTTTAAACAATAAAAAAAGTAAACTTATGTTGGTTCTCGGTATGTAACTATGTAGGAATCAGCTGTCTGTGTTTGATATCATCATAAAACATGGTAGTTTTTATTTGCACGATGTCGAATACAGTAGACATTTATTTAGCGCTCAGAATTTTTTCACTCTTAGTGTTAGTATTTACTTGAGACTTTTTAATACCACAATGGAACGTCATCGACTTAAAAGTAATATTTTAAGGAGGAAAACAGAACACTGGTGAAATAACAATCTTGCAATCGATTTTGTGTCAAAATTTGAGCAATAATTTCGATAGTGCGCAGCTTTGACCATCTGTGATGCACATTTTAAGCATTAGCACTTTGCAGTACCTCACCCCACTGTATCACTGTATCTTCTTAATGGTAAAGCGTGAAGCAAGAACACAGTTAATTGATTAAACAATTATTTTAATAACAAGTTAATAATTTTCAATTTACAAATCCGTAGCGTTGAAGAATGGTGTAGCTCAATCTACACTTCACATTAATATTGTCAGCTTTACAATTCAAAGGAACTGTTCCCTTAACGGTACAATTTTTCAAAGGATGGTGATTTGGAGTAGCGTCCATCTAGCTACCCAAGACATTGGCAACGAAAATTGTTCAATATTGGACATAGTTTTGCTGCATATAATCCGGTACTCTTTGCCGGTTTCCACTGCATTGTGAATTTACACATATAATAAAATTGCAACTCGAAGATATCTGCACGTAGGAGATATTTAAGCAAAACTGAATATGAGGCTGTTTTTTTGTTACAGCTATCAAAGCGAAAAAAAATATTTTTAGAATTTTTGTGTGTGTGTCTGTATGCGCACCACGCAAAAGCTAATGCATGTAATTGGAAGCGATTTTCAGTTGTATTTTTGCAGGTCTAACTTAAAGTGTGATACAGCTTTGTTTTGACACGCCGAGTAGAATCAAAGCTATCGCAGTTATGCCATAAAACCATGTGCTGTTACACGCTATAGGACATTGTCGCCTGCTGCAAACCATCAAATGCTCCGGTACGATGGCAAAGCTTTGTGAGCCGCCGCCGGTGACGTCGTCACTAATAAAGCAAGTGAACAGTCTCAAAACTATATTCTGCGGGAAGTGGAGAAAAAATGCTTGTACAGAAGAGCAGTGAAGAGTGTGTGGCGCTGGCTTTTTTTAATGTCCGTTGAACGAAACTACAGGCACAACAGTCACCATTTAGTAAATTTTTAGCAAAGTGTTTATTAATGTGTTGTTTTCAATCATCTAATTTCTCGGACAACAGAAACCAGTCCAGGCTTATCTCAGACAGTCCCTCCCTGCAACGGACAGCCTTTTTGGATGCGGTCAATGCGAAGATAAATCTGGAGAAAGCCAGACTTGTGACAACTCTAAACCAGTATGCAACCTTCTTCCACCTGATTTTATCGTCATTTCGGAAACAACAAACTCTCTAGTTCCGTGTTCTTCATCCATTGACAAGGTTTTGTGACCTGGAAACCATTACAGAATGAAAACTAATCAACTGTAATCTTGTATGATTTTAGAAAACACATCTCGCGACATCTGCCAATATTCCTTGTCTATAATATGATCTGTCTGCTAATATATGATCCACATAAAGCAAATTTTGCTCATGTCGCGCCTGTAGTATGCACGTCGCTTCTTTTAAAAGTAGAAACAGAGGCGACAGCAAATGTCGATCTACAGATACCGTTGGCATGTTGTGTAGCTTTATACGAGATGTGACTGGAAAGTTTCAATAATGGATCCGCTACTGCTTACTGGTTTGACGTGCAGGGACACAAAGGGTGGGGAGCAAGTCATTGCCTTGTCCTTGAATGCCCTCTGACAGGAAACTGCATTTCCTTTATTCAGTTTATTGTGGCAGCTGGTTGAGTGCGGGGCTGTTAGGGTTTGTTGCCGGGTTCTGTCTGCGTGAAAATGTACGTAAAAACGGAGCAACATGTTTGTGTGAAATTTTGTTTTAAAACTGGGAAATCAGTTTTTAAGACTTATGAACTATTGAAACCAGCTTTTGGAGATCATTGTATGAGACAGTCAAGTGTTTTTGTTTGGTTCAACAGATTTAAGAATGGCCGCGAATCATTTGAAGATGAACCACGGTCCGGCCGTCCTTCCACCTCAAAAACGAATGAAAATGTTGTGAAAGTTCGCGACTTAGTGCGCTCTGATCATAGACATACAATTAGGGAGATGGCTGATGAACTTAATTTGAGTTTCTATGCAGTTCAGGAAATTTTAACTGGAGATCTGAACATGTGTCGAGTGTCCGCAAAATTCATTCCAGAAGTGTTGTCAACTGACCAGAGACAATCCCGAATTGTAAGTGTGCCAAGAATTGATTAATTGGACTAAAAATGCCCCAGATTTGTTAAATAGGCTACTTATAGGTGACGAATTATGGGTATATGGATATGATCCTGAAACCAAAGTGCAGTCTTCGTAGTGGAAGACTTCAGGTTCACCACGACCGGAAAAAGCACGGCGAAGTTGGCCGAAGGTGAAGACAATGTTGGTGATTTTTTTCGATTCTGCCAGTACTGTGCATCATGAATTTACACCTGGAGGACGGACAATAAACCAGGAATACTACAAATGTGTCCTTGAGCGTTTGCGCGAAAAGGTGCGGAAGAAAAGTCCTGCATTGTGGGGAGACAGGAGTTGGGTGCTACACCATGACAAAGCTCTGGCTCATCGTGGCTGCTCCATCGATGAATTTGTGACCAAATTCAAAATTCCTGCACTTCCACAACCACCATATTCACCTGATTTGGGCCCTGCGGACTTCTATCTGTTTCCTAAACTGAAATTTTCACTGAAAGGTAAGTGACTTGACTCGACTGAAGACATCCAGGCAAATATGGAGAGCATCCCTAACACACTTCAGGAAAAAACTTCCAGGAGTGTTTCCAAAAGTGGAAACACCATTGGGGTGGGTGTGTTCAGTCAGAAGGGGACTATTTCGAGGGAGGTGCATCACAGTAGCATGTAAGTAACACCATTGTACTAGTACAAGCCCATTCTTAAAACCTTCCAATCATACCTCATATAGTACTACTGATGTGCAGACTGCAGGAGTGTGTCGTCTTTCGTCCCTTTTTAATTAGAGGAGAGCCACACGTGATTTCTAAAATGAAAATACGCTTGTGCGTATTCTGTCTATCGAAAACTCACATAGGCATTGTAGCTAGGCTGTCGTTGAAAAATTCTTCACACATAGTAAATATGACTGTTTCATAAAGATACTTAGTTGTTTTGCTGTAGTAAAATGGGTTACCTTGTGCACCACAATAGAACTCTTATTGAATATATACACCCATGTAACAGATTATTTAAAAAAGTTGGTCCCACTTGTTTTGTGGTTATAATGTCCCATTGCTCAATATGTTAACTCTATATACTGTCACTTTATTGTAGCATACGATATTAAACTTATGCACATCGATTATGTTGACCTTTGAAAACAGTTGCACATGCGTATGTTGCTTTCTACTCTATTTACTGTTAATTTCCAGTTCGTTTTTGTTATAATAGGCCTAATTAAAAAATCTTCTTAGCAGCCCTGAAAGATTCTCTTCTTATTAGTCTTCCAGAAAGTGACAGACCATTTTGTATACTCCTTTGCTATTATCCCGAGCTATTACTGATGATTTTAAATCTTCAGAACACTCTTCATTATCACTTACCTCCTCGTTTTAGCGTCCATTGTCCCTTCCTCCATTGGAGTTTGTAAAGAAGCATCGAATATCTGTTCATTATTTGCATCTTCATCTGGAAAGTTGTCTATGATGTCTGCAATGAAACAGAAACGTATAAATAATAGCACAAACAAAAGCCCACACATTTCCATTTGCTTGTGAAATAGCCGGAAAATAATGATTTTAGTCAGTCATATCTTTATTAGCTCTCGCTATTTTACATTCAACCGTTTCAATTTGACAGTCTCTGCATTCAGATCCAGGGACTGTAGCTCATGGGCAGCCAGTAAGTCGAGATTTCGTTGTACTTCGCGCTTAGGCTTAAAATGGCTGCATTGTGGCAGAGCGAGTGACGAACAACCACTGCACGCGAGTATAGTCAGGTCTTAACTGCATACTTTCACTATATGGCCCAAACTGTCAAGCTTGGTCGTTTGTGGGAGCCGACACTTTACCAGGGTGCTTCCCTTATTAAATAAAACTATGAAGCCAAGTGGCTGATGTTTTGTTGAGAGCTCTAATTACGAATAATTTATAGATGTGCCTGAATTTGTACTGGTGTGTAGATAACAGGTGAGAGCTCGCTCTCAACTCATTCTCTTCTTCTTCCCGCATAATTTATATGGGCAGTGATTCAATAGATCTAGATAGGCGGGAAGCTGTAGTAGTCTAAACTCTTGGAAGGCGACTGTCATATAATGCTAGTGAGTAGACTCTCGCTTCTGCTTACAAGACACGTATCGTTCGCAAAAGATCTATGGGTGAAAAACTGTCATATATATATATATATATATATATATATATATATATATATATATAGCTTAGCATTTTCACAGTCAGCTGTCACTACCTTCAATAGAAAATGGATGATACCTACATGTCACGTAATCCGATTAAATAGCAGTGTTCGATTTTATTTCGTAATTTATTTTCCCTTCTACACAGGTCGAGCTAATCAACCTGAGCAGCAGACAGAGATATATTGGACACCACTAAGCTTCTGCGTAAAGCAAGGGATGAAAAGGAGAGAAAGACACATGCTGTTATATCTAAAACACGTAAACTGAGTTTTTTATGTTCAGAATGATTTTGCCGAATATACAGAAAATCAAATACAAAATCTGTAGTTAATTGTAAGGATGATAGTTATACTACAGAAGATTCATCAGAATATGCAACTTTCTCTCTGATGTAGTTACGTTTTCCTCAAGTAATACAGCAATTGAACAGACGGCAAGTCTTCCCAGTTCAGCCATATCGTCTCCAAGCCAAACTGAATTTAAAAGCATAGGAAGACACATCACCCAGAGTCCTCGTCTCCAAGACAAAGAGAAGTCGAAAAAATGTTACAGTCTTCTTATGCTACTCCATCTTGTACAAGTGGAACACAAAATGAAAGTAAAATGTATTCTAACGATGTTGATGAGTGGCCAAACAACTTCGACAGAGATTATTGAATTATGAAAGGAAGTAGCAAAGTTCAGCATATGAACCATATTTTTTTTTGTCGTCAACGGAAATATATGAGAAGGAAAATAAGCCAAGAGTCTGTAGAAAGTCGTTTTTCTCATATAAACATAAAGTACAGTAACGCATAAAACTTACATGAAAGATTGATTGCGCTATTCAGAAAGCAAAGGGCGATTGTTTTGTTTGCAAAGTGGCATATTCTGACAGCTCGCCACAGTTTACGAAAGACGCATTAGATGACTGGAAGAACGCAAATATTTTACTGAAGAGACTCAAAAAAAGCAGTTTGCGTAGAAAAGCAATAATTTCCCTGTTAGTTCTAAAAAACAAGGATGCATGTGTTGATCAGCTTGTTAGCCAACTTGAGAATGAACAAAAAGTATTGGCGAATACTCTTAGAATGAATTGTTGCAGTCAGATGTTTCTTAGCTGAGCGAGGTAGTGATGAAATTGTTGGTTCATCCCACAATGGAAATTATTTAGGGTTATTAGAATTATTGGTCAAATTTGATGTGTTTCTGGCCCAACATATACGTATTCATGTAAATAAAAGAAAGGAACATCATATTTGACAAAAACAACGTGCAAGGAATTTATCCATCTAATTGCGTCCGCCATACTGGATCATATTATTTGCGAAATTAAGAGATTCTAATACTATTCAGTCTCATTGGATTCTACTTCTGATATATCTCATGTAGATCAGCTGACTCCGATAGTGTACTGTGTCCTACCATCCGGACCAGTGGAAAGATTTGTGATGTTTTTGGATATCTACGGTCATACCGCTGAACAACTCTCCCAAAGCTTACTAACCTTTTTAACAGAGAATGGCATTAATACCAAAGATTGTCGTGGGTAAAGCTATGACAATGCTAGTAACATGAATGGCAGGTACACCAGCTTAGAAGCACGAATTAAAGAAATAAATAAGTACACTGAATATATTCCCTGTTTTTCACAATCGCTAAATTTGGTCACCAAGTATGCTGCAGAATTTTCTACAGGAGCATCCATTTTCTTTGATTCCCTTGAAAGCCTCTATACATTTCTTTCCGCTTCTACTTGTCGATAGCGCCTTCTTTTGAAAGCACTGAAAAATGATAGTACTAAAATTCCGATTTGGAAAAGGTTTTCGAACACTAGGTGGTTGGTCAGAGCTGATGCCACAAAGGCGCTTTTATTTGATCTTCATACGATCAAACAAGTTTTGAATGACATATCTCCTAATACGCATGAGAAGGTAGAGTGCCGCAATCAGGCTTACGGAATGGTTTTGAAAATGAGTAAACTGGTAACGGGAATAATGTGTGTCGCATGGAACAGAATCCTAGAATGCTTGTGAGCGACCAGCATTTCGCTGTAGTCGTCTGATCAAGATCTGACCACCAGATACGCACTTTATAAATCCTCACATGAATATATCCAAGCAATGAGGTTCACATTTTCAGAAATTGAGGTAAAAGTCTAAAAGTCAAATCCCTGACTAGCTGTGAAGAATATCAGCAACAAACTTCAAGACGACACAGGCGAAATACAAAGTACGTCCATGGGGGTCAGCTACACCTGATCAAGTTGTTGAAAATCATGCACCTTGAGAACATTATGAATTTCACGTGTTTATTGTGATAATTGACAATGTACTGGCTGCACTAGTTAAACGCATGGAAAAATACCATCACCTGACTAACATTTTGACAATATTACGGGACTTTAAATCTCTTACAGCAGAATAGACCTTCAAAAGAACTCCTAATATCGTGAATGCTTACCCAGATGATTTAGAAGAGTCGCTAGGCGACGAATGGGTACAGTTCGCTGAACTGCTGAAAACAGATCTCGCTGCTGCCATTGACAGAAAAAAGAACGAAGACTTGGAAATGAAAATTTAAATATTTTGAATGAAAAATTCGTTAGGATCGTGTTTTCCAAATTTGGAAGTAGACTTACGCATTTACTTACCTTCAATGATCACCAACTGCAGTGGAGAACGCTATTTTTCTACGTTAAAGCGCATTAAAAATGAATAAAGAAATACAATGGCGCAGGAACATGTAAATAACGTGAGTATAATGAACATTGAATACGATTTGCTCAGGGACATTGATCTAACTTGTATTATTTCTAAATTTATCGAAATTAAATCGAGAAAAGTTTATTTGTAACAATCATGTTTTATTTTATATCCTAAACCGTACGGCCGAAACAAACCAAGAGCCCCTTGTCAAAATTTGCTATGGGCCCCGCGCTTGCTTAATCCGGCACTGTTTGGGAGGATTCCATGAGCCAAGCAACATCGCAGGAACGGTATATGGAACTGGGTTCTGCTTTGGGACAAGGAAACTTACATGTTTTGACGCAGATGAGTGGAGCAACTGTCCATGGTGGTGGAAAAAATTCAAAAAATTACGTAAATAACCTAGAATTACGTCCGAAAATAATTGCAAACAAACACGCAAATATGTGCGAAAAACCCCAAGAAAGATGAAACAGAAACCAAAGGGGGGAAATCAAATGAAATGTGTGGAAATGTGAAAACTCATTAAAAGCGGCGAGAAGTCACAATGAGATCAAAGAAAAGATATAAATAATATATACACACATCAAAGTAAGTTTTGCATCACCTTGGTTCCCATAACTCCTGAAGACAGACGTTGGCTGTGGATATTATATCACAGACACAGTCCTTTTGGCTGTTCAGAGGTGCCACTAAACCCGCCCAAAAATGTAAACAACCGTGCATGAGCAGCACCTATTAGACAGAGGAGGTCCAACAGCCGATCAGTTCCAGTCATTCCACCAGAAACGAGGTACACAGCTCGTGTTGTCTATAGTTCAACCATGCCTAGACGGGCAATACCGCAGTTCGATCGCGCCCGCATTGTTACTGTGTGCCAGGAAGAGATCTCAACATGGGAAGTGTCCAGCCATCTCGGAGTGAACCAAAGGGATGTTGTTCGGACATGGAGGGGATACAGAGAGACAGGAACTGTCGATGGCATGCCCCGCTCAGGCTGGCCAAGGGCTACTACTGCAGTGGGTGACTGCTACCTATGGATCATGGCTTGGAGGAACTCTGACAGCAACGCCACCATGTTGAATAATGCTTTTCGTGCATGTTGCCACAGGGTGTCGTGTTATGACTCAAACTGAGTGCAAAAGGCTGCATGATGCTTAACTTCACTCCCGACGTGCATGGCTAGGTCCGTCTTTGCAACGACGACACCATGCAGATTGGTACAGATGGGCCGCATAGGACTGGCATTATTTTCTCTTCACCGGGGAGTGTCATATATGCCTTCAATCGGACAATCGCCCGAGACATGTTTGGAGCCAACCCGGTCAGGATGAACACTTTAGACATACTATCCAGCGAGTGCAGGAAGGTGGAGGTTCCCTGCTGTTTTGGTGTGGCATTATGTGAGGTCAACATACATCGATGGTGGTCATGGAAGGCGCCGTAATGGCTGTATGATACATGAATGCCATCCTCTGACTTATATTGCAACAATATCGTCAGCATTTTGCCGAGGAATTTGTCTTCATGGATGACAATTTGCGCCCCCATCATGTACATCTTGTGAACGACTTCCTTCAGGTTAATGAAATCATTTGACTAGAATGGCCAGCATAGTTTCCAGATATGAACCTTATCAAACATGCCTGGGTTTGATTGAAAATGGCTGTTTATGGACGACGTGACCCACCAACCACTCTGAGGGATCTATGCCAAATCGCTGTTGAGGAGTGGGACAATCTGGACCAAAAGTGCCTTGATGAACTTGTGTATAGTATGCCCAACGATTACAGGCATGCAGCCTGGGGTTAGCCGAGCAGTCTGAGGCGCTGCAGTCATGGACTGTGTGGCTGGTCCCGGCGGAGGTTCGAGTCCTCCCTCGGGCATGGGTGTGTGTGTTTGTCCTTAGGATAATTTAAGTTAAGTAGTGTGTAAGCTTAGGGACTGATGACCTTAGCAGTTAAGTCCCATAAGATTTCACACACATTTGAACATTTCTTTTTATTACAGGCATGCATCAATTCAAGAGGACATGCTACTGGGTATTAGAGGTGTATAGCAATCTGGACCACCACCTCTGAAGTTCTCACTGTATGGTGGTACAACACACAATGTGTGGTTTTCAAGAGCAATAAAAAGGGCGAAAATGATGTTTATGTTGATCTCTATTCCATTTTTCTGTACAGCTTCCGGAACTCTCAGACTGGACATGATGCAAAACTTTTTTGAAGTGTGTAAATATAAGAGGTCTGATTGCAAAGGTTTTGACAATGGGCTTGTAATTGTACAATGGTGGTACTTACATGCTACTATGATGCACCTCCTTCGAAATAGTCTGCTTCTGACTGAATACACCGACTCCAACAGTGTTTCCACTTTTGGAAACATTCCTGGAAATTTTTTTCCTGAAGTGTGTTAAGGATGCTCTCTGTATTTGCCTGGATGTCTTCAATCGAGTCAAGTCACTTCCCTTTCAGTGAAAATTTCAGTTTAGGAAACAGGTGGAAGTCCGCAGGGCCCAAATCAGAGGAATATGGCGGTTGTGGAAGTGCAGGAATTTTGAATTTTGTCAAATGAGCCAGAGCTTTGTCATGGTGTAGCACCCAACTCCTGTCTTTACACAATCCAGGCCTTTTCTTCCACACCTTTTCGCGCAAACGCTGAAGGACATATTTGTAGTATTCCTGGTTTATTTTCTGTCCTCCAGGTGTAAATTCATGATGCACAATACTGGCAGAATCGAAAAAAATCACCAACATCGTCTTCACCTTCGGCCAACTTCGCCGTGCTTTTTCCGGTCGTGGTGAACCTGGAGTCTTCCACTATGAAGACTGCACTTCGGTTTCAGGATCATATCCATTTAACAAATCTGGGTCATTTTTAGTCCAATTAATCAGTTCTTGGCACACTTCCAATTCGGCATTGTCTCTGGTCACTTGACAAAACATTTATGGAATGCATTTTGCGGACACTCGACGCATGTTCAGATCTTCAGTTAAAATTTCCTGAACTGCATAGAAACTTAAATTAAGTTCATCAGCCATATCCCTAATTGTAAGTCTACAATCAGAGCGCACTAAGTAGCGAACTTTCTTAAGATTTTCATTCTTTTTTGAGGTGGAAGGATGGCCGGATCATGTTTCATCTTCAAATAATTCCCGGCCATTTTTAAATCTGTTGAAGCAGATTTGATTGGCTCATACAGTTATCTCCAAAAGCTGTTTTTAATAGTTCATAAGTCTCAGAAGCTGATTTTCGGTTTTAAAACAAAATTTCACACAAACCCGTTGCTCCTTTTCACACAAATTTTCAAACAGATAGAATCCGGCAACATGCCCCAACAGACCTGCACTCAACCAGCTGCCACAACGAACTGAATAAAGGAAGCGCTATTTCCTGTCAGAGGGCGTTCAAGTACAAGGCAATGACTTACTCTTCACCCTCTGCCAAACCAGTAAGCAGTAGCGGATCCATTCTTTAGACTTTCCAATCACACCCTGTATTTTACTGTGTTTAGCAGGGCTGATCTTGGATAAGTCTGAAGAAGGGGGATGGCAGATGTGGCTGGATGGGGTGGAATTAGTGGGTGCGACCTGGGATAGAACAGAGAAAGAGTAGAGGGTGGGGAGGGGTTGGTATGACGAGATACAAGATTGTGTGGCATTGGAAAGGTGCAGGAAATAACACTCGAAAATACAGGAGAGTGACGCAGGGAGGGTGATCAATTAGAAGATATGGATTAATGATATTGCTGGAGTGATGCTGCACCAATAATCAGCACGGTCACGTAGGTGTCTGTTGTGCACGGCCGAGATGGTTGATATAGTGTGGCTCGTAAGTAAAGTGTGCAGTGAGGTTTGTAAGGTGACAAGAGAATCACAGGAAAGAAGAGAAAGCAGGACGGATGTTGAGTATAGTGATGTATTAGAAAATAGTAACAAAGTAAAACAGCACTGGGTTAGGATCGAAGAAAAGCTGTCAGGCAAAAATCAGACAATGGAAAATCCAGGATGGAATGTAGCAAAATTGTGAAAAAAGGAAAGCTGCCATCCACCATGCAGCGGAGATGCTGAGTCGCATACAGGCACAACCGAAAGACTGACACAAATTTAGCTTTCAGCCAGTAAGGCCTTCATCAAAATTAGATGACAAACACACATACACACACTCAGCAAATACAACTCGCACACACATAACTGCAGTCTCAGGCAACTGAGGCCATACTGCGAGCAGCTGCACCAGTGAATGTGGGAATGGCGACTGGGTCCGGTCAGAACTGCCATCCCCCTTCTTCATACCTATACACGCTCAGACCTGCTACCCACAATAAAATATACTTTTGTATTATTTATATCTTTTCGTTGATCTCTTTGTTACTTCTCGCCAATTTTAGTGAGTTTTCACATTTCGCTATCGTCGACTCCCACAGATTTCATCTTGTTTCCCACTTTTGCCTCCATTTCATCCTTCTTGGGATTTTTATCCTTCTTGGGATTTTTCTCACGTATTTGCATGTTTTTGCGAGTTTTTTCGGACGTAATTCTACCTTATTTACGTTATTTTTCGCATTTTTTTCCACCACCATGGATCCTTGCTCCTTCCATCTGCGTCAAGACAGAAAAGCTTCCTTGTCCCTAGCCAGAACCCAGTCCCACATGCTGTTCCTGCGTTGTTGCTTGGCTCATGGAATCCTCTCAAGTGGCCTTATCATTAAATTACCTATAGCTGGCTACCATCCCTCCTTCCACAATGACCTTCATTTGGTCAGATTCTGCCAATCCTTACCCCTCATCAACAAATTTCTGCAAAACCACATCAACCAAGCCCAAACCTTCTGCTTTGCAGTATCTTCTCTCCATCCGCAAAATTCTCATGCTATGCAATCCAAAATTCCTGGAACCCATAACACACATTGAAACACTTGCCCTCCAGGAACTAAAGTAACGTGCACAATGCCACCTCAAAAAGTTCTCCATCCTGCTCACTTCCTTCTCCTGCCTTGGAGTACCACTGTCCACTACTTCTACAGCAACCTCCAAACCTCCTCCATGTTGCCTCATAGCTGACTAACCATGTCTCCCAGATCTACCACGTTTACCCCACCTTCCATAACTCCCTCCCACCACCACACAGAATCCTTCTCCAGGTCCCTACAGCAGAAACACTTTTTTGCCATCATCCCTACCAATCAGACTCAACCAAAGACCAACATTGAACCCCGCCTAACTCAGTTCACTCTTCCATACAACTGTGATCCACCCCCATTGCCCCCAAATCACCTCCTGTTAATTTTCCAGAGTTTCTTAACCTTGAAACTTCCCTCACCATCATTCCCCAAATCCCTCAACATGCAAACTAACCTTACATCCACAGAAAGAACCGCAGTACACCATCCAAAAACTGATCTCGACCTTATAATCCCACATGTGGATAAAGGCTCCACCACTGTTATTTTGGACTGCAAGAATAATCTGGCCGAAGGACTCCACCAGCTGTCAGATATGTCCATCCACAAACCTTGCCACAGTGACATCATTCCAGAAATCCAGCAGAATCTCCAGTCACTCCTCAAATCTGTAGGCCAATCCCAGAACTTCTCGCCGGAGTAGATCTCTCTGCTCACCCCTACCACTTACTGCTCTCCCACCTTCTACATATGCAGAACGCCCATTGTGGCAGGTTACTGTGCCCCCACAGAGAGAATCTCTGCTCTCATAGCCAAACACCTTCAACCTTTTACCCGGAACATAACCTCCGATATAAAAGATACCAAGCATTTTCTCCACCGACTATCGATAGTCCCTGTCCCTTTACCTCACAGTGCCCTGCCCATCACTATTGATGCCACCTCCCTTTACACTAACATCCCTAATGCCCATGGCCTTACTGCTATTGAACACTACCTTCCCCAACACCCAACAGATTCCAGACCAACAACCTCCTTCCTAGTCGCCACAACTTACTGTATCCTCACCCACAATTACTTCTCCTTTGAAGGCATTACCTACAAACAAATCCAGTGTATGGCTATGTGCACCAACATGGTACCATCCTACGCCAACCTATTCATGGGCCATCTAGAAGAATCCTTCCTGAACACCCAGAATCCTAAACCTCTCACCTGGCTCATATTCATTGATGACATCTTTGCGATTTGAATGGGGGGTGAGGACACCCTATCCACATTCCTCCAAAGCCTCAACAACTTCTGCCCCATTTGCTTCACCTGGTCCTACTCAACCCAACAAGCCTCCTACCTAGATGTTGATCTCCATCCCAAAGATGGCAACATCAGTACTGTTGACCATATAAAGCCTACTAACAACCAGCAATACCTCCGATTTGACAACTGCCACCCGTTCCATACTGAGAAGTCCCTTCCATACTGTCTATCCCCCAAGGTCGTCGCATCTGCAGTGAAATATACCGAGGGTCTCACTTAAGCCTTCACGAACTGTAATTATCCTCCCAACCTTACACGAAAATGAATATCCTGTGCCTTATTTTTCCAGTCTCCCACCACCTCACGAAGTCCCACTGCATAGCCAGAGAGTAGCATTCCCCTCGTAACTCAGTACCACCCACGACTGGAGCAACTGAATTACATTGTCCGCCAGGGTTCTGACTACCTCTCATTGTGTCCTGAAATGAGAAATGTCCTGCCTACTATCCTTCCCACCCCTCTCACTGTGGTATTCCGCCATACACTGAACCTACACAATATTCTCTTCCTTCCCTACATAGCCTCTGCTCCCAACCCTTACCTCATGGTTCTTACCCCTGTAATAGACCTAGATGCAAGGCTTGTCCTATACATCCTCTCACCACTGTCTGCTCCAGTCAGGTAACAAACATCACCTATCCCGTCAATGGCAGGGCTACCTGTGAAACCAGCTAAGCTGGTCCACTGTGTTGCATTCTATGTGGGCATGACAAGAAACAAGCTGTTTATCCACATGAATGGCCACCGGCAAACTGTGGTCAAGAAACAAATGGACCACCCTGCTGCTGAGCATGCTGCCAAACATGTCACCCTTCATTTCAATGACTGCTTCACAGCCTGTGCCATATGTATCCTTCCCACTAACATCACCTTTTCTGAATTGTGCAGGTGGGAATATTCCGTGCAATATATCCAACATTCCCATAACCCTCGTGACTTCAGCCTACATTAGTCATTGTCCTCTCCCATCCAGCTCCTTCTCTGTTCCCAGTCCAGCACTACACACCCCTCATTCCTCCATCCCACCTGGTCTTTTAACTTCTCTCCTTGTCCGCTATGATGCCCCCCTCCCCATCTCCCTGCTGCCCTCCTTCTAACCTCCCAACTACACATAGCTGCCCTACCCTCTTTCCACCTCATCCCTGCACGCTCCTCAACAGCACATCACTGCCCACCACCCCTACCCTACTACCCCTCCCCCTCCCAGCTCCAGCCTCCTCCATACCTCCACCGCCACCACTCCCAACATGCACTGGTGCTGCGGCTCTTAGAGTGGCCTCAATTACCTGAGACTGCAGCCATGTGTGTGTGAGTTGCATTTGCATGAGCTTGTATGTGTGTATTTGTCTTCTAATTTTGATGTAGGCCTTACTGGCCAAAAGCTGTATTTGTGACAGTCTTTTTATTGTGCCTATCTGTGATTCACCATCTCCACTGCATGGTGAGTGACAACTCTCCTTTTCACAATATTGTTAATTTTATGTAAGCTATTATTCTTGAAGCAAATACAAAAATTACTGAAAAGTAATTATTTTTGCCAGAAATACATAGAAATCAGTGATTCTGCAACTGCATCCATAAACTATGTTACTTTATTTTTAAACTGACTTATTATTCAGAACTGTGTTGCAGTTATGTAATAAGTTATGAACTGTCAAAGTTTATGAATTTTTATCTGTCTCTAATGCTCTGTAACTCATGAACAAGTAAAGCTGTCCCTCAGTAATTAGTCTTAATTCTTTTATGTCTTCAAGACTTTTCTGTCAGTATACCATAACATGACTAGCTATTAGGTGGTTACACAGGGAGAAGAGAAAATGCCACACTTGGAGGTTGAAATGCGATTCCTCATCCAGATTACTGACAAAAGTTTTTTTAGCAAAATCTGATTGGGTCCATTTTGAAAATACATATAGAAAACAGAGAGGTGGCAAGACTGTCACATTGTGCAGAGTATCAGAACGTGCAGAGGAATGTGTATTGCTCTGCACTAGTGTACCAGCTATCATAGCTCAGTGAGTAGACTGCTGGGACATCAAACCCATATCCACCATGGAGCCATCATTTAAAACCTCATCAGGTTCTTTTTTCATTTTTTAGAAGTCCATTGCCTAGTTCTTGTCACTTATAAGCAGGAAATTGTTTTGTCACATGACAGTGACCTGTCAAATGACAGTGGGATCCATTAAACTGCATATATGAGTCTACTAATAATGCAGTGCACAGCTGTATCTAGTCCTGTCAAGTTCAGGTATGCTTTTGGTGCTGGGTGCATCCAATAACCAAGCTGCTGCTGCTGCTGCATCTCATGCATACAGTATTGTCAGGAGCACCAATCCGATAAGAATGTTTTTTGTCACCTGGAGCAACACCTTCAGGAAACTGATATTCTTCATCCACAAGTAATGGATGGGTGCTTTTGGGCCCTTACCTATTGCCACACAAGTTGAATTTGCCCTGTATTGTACATTTATTTGTGATACTTTGCCTGACACATTAGACAACATTCCACATGCATTTGACGACAGATATGATTTCAGCATGATGGTGCACTGCTACATCTTTGAATGAACGTGTGTAACTATTCAAATGAAGTATATCCAGAGAAATGTATTGGCCATGGAAGTACAAAGTTGTGCCCTCCATGTTCCCTGGACCTTAATGCACTAGACTTTTATTTGTCGGGGCACTTAAAGGAACACATTTATAGTAATCCACCCATGGGTGTACACTACCTAATGGCTCATGTGCATGCCACTTCGACAATGGTGGATGTAGGTGTATTGCATAAGATCCAGCAAAATATGATCCATGGAATGGCAAAGTGTTTGCAAAAGTAAAGTGATCATTTTGAACATCTTCTCTAAAGTGAACATTGCTCTTATGTGTACCGTGATGACCTCACCTCATAGGAAAAATAAGTACCAGAATCTGAACTGTGAAGTCACCCAAAATTGGAGTTGGAAAACCAAACTATTTGTTATACTTCTCAGTTTTTCACAATCCCACTTTATTTATGAACTAAAAACCTGAATGTTTATGAGAAACTGCTCTGAAAATAACCAGAGTCAACAAAATTGTGTATATACCCTTTGTAACTTCAAAAACATCAAAGACAATATCTGACAGAATTTAGAAAATGTGACAAAATTATGTGAACCACATCCAACACTGTTAATAATTACATGAACGCTGGGGGGATTCACCATACATAAACCCACTTTTGAGTATAACTAGCATCTCTCAATACTACAACTCGTAGCAACAATATCAAAGCTTTTAATACTGTGTAAACATTCCCCATGTGTTTTGACAACTGACATATGATCCGCACTCATGGCAGGAAATGTACCAATGGTGAAACAGCAGCTTTTATGTCACTGGTCAGATCTCGGGCAATAATGGCGGTCATCATAATTTATGCATGCAGCCGTTCATAGAATTATTCTTTTATCTGATTCATACTGTAAACAATGTCCACTCTTGTTTCGCAGTTCAAACCTGTAATGTCATTGAAAGTCAGATATACTGTGCAATTCATTAAAGGCTCCACTTTCACTGCTTGATACAAAGTGAAAGACAACAGTTCCACCTCCTGAATATCAATCCCAGCAAAGTTCATTTGTACAAAAGCACTGTTTGTGTTGGTCACAACAAAGTCTTATTAGCGACACTTTCACAGTCCAGTTTATTTGCTCCTAAAGATCACTGTTGATGGATTTATGTTGTGCAGTGGTAAAGCAAATTGACATTCTCATAGTTTGGTATCACTGACCATACATTTTGGGGTGCTTTTCATAAAACATAGTATCATTTTCCATGCACACTTCACAGATGCACCGCCCTCCATTCCTTCTACCACACATCCTCTGTTCGACTATCAATATTGCTATCACTGTCCCCTGTCTACAGATGTTATATCATTATCATAAAGTATGTAAATCTTTATAAATGTTCTTGACTGCATTTTTCCCAATTAATAATATACCAAAAAAGAAATTTACAAACTTTTCCACCATTACAAAGCAAGAAACATATTTATCCATTGGGAAACAAAATAATCACAATTACATCTTCAGATTTAAAACTCACAGTAGCATGTTACATCATGATAGTGACATATGCTGGTAGGAACAAAAGAAAAAATATAAAACATAAGAAAATCATGGTAAAATAATTTTATTTGCATATTTGCCCTTCCTCATTTTATCATGAGATGTTCCCAGGAACCTCTCAAGATAAAATATCATTGACTTATGTGAGACAACAAAAATCATAAAGCTAGGTAATGTCTTTGGTATATACATTGACCTAAAGTATTCAAACTTCTGTTCACAGTATTTGACATGAATAATTACATACATCACAGAACATTACAAATCCACTTCACAATAATGAAAAAGTATTTTACACAATTCTTACAGAGTACTGACATCAATCAAGCAAATCAATTTAACAAATGAATATTTCATATAATAAAGACTAACACCAAAGCATGTGTGAATTACAGCACAAAAACAAAATAAAATTCTAAGATAAACAAATAATTACAATAAACTTATACAATACTGCTGCAGACTAATCTTGCCAAATCCTTAACTATTGTATACATTACTTATCATCACACACCCTGCAGTGTCTTAGGAATAATTTCTGGCTCTACATCACTGAGCTCCAGTTCTAACAGCCTCATGTACTTATATGTACCCAATTAATAAATTTCTTTATTATTTGTCACTATATTAATTTTTTGCCTTTTTGTTTTATATCTTTAAGAAGTTAAGCCACAGTCTACTATAACAACTCAGATCTGATTGCTTAAAGCTGATAACTACTTTGCTCATACATCATCAAACACACAAAATTTCAAGCTTTTGCAATCCACATTTGCTTCATCAGGAAAGAGGGAAGGAGAGGGAAAGACGAAAGGATGTGGGTTTTAAGGGAGAGGGTAAGGAGTCATTCCAATCCCGGGAGCGGAAAGACTTACCTTAGGGGGAAAAAAGGACGGGTATACACTCGCACACACACACATATCCGTCCACACATATACAGACACAAGCAGACATATTTAAAGACAAAGAGTTTGGGCAGAGATGTCAGTCGAGGCGGAAGTGCAGAGGCAAAGATGATGTTGAATGACAGGTGAGGTATGAGTGGCAGCAACTTGAAATTAGTGGAGATTGAGGCCTGGTGGGTAACGGGAAGAGAGGATATATTGAAGAGCAAGTTCCCATCTCCGGAGTTCGGATAGGTTGGTGTTGGTGGGAAGTATCCAGATAACCCGGACTGTGTAACACTGTGCCAAGATGTGCTGGTCGTGCACCAAGGCATGTTTAGCCACAGGGTGATCCTCATTACCAACAAACACTGTCTGCCTGTGTCCATTCATGCGAATGGACAGTTTGTTGCTGGTCATTCCCACATAGAATGCTTCACAGTGTAGGCAGGTCAGTTGGTAAATCACGTGGGTGCTTTCACATGTGGCTCTGCCTTTGATCGTGTACACCTTCTGGGTTACAGGACTGGAGTAGGTGGTGGTGGGAGGGTGCATGGGACAGGTTTTACACCGGGGGCGGTTACAAGGATAGGAGCCAGAGGGTAGGGAAGGTGGTTTGGGGATTTCATAGGGATGAACTAACAGGTTACGGAGGTTAGGTGGACGGCGGAAAGACACTCTTGGTGGAGGGGGGAGGATTTCATGAAGGATGGATCTCATTTCAGGGCAGGATTTGAGGAAGTCGTATCCCTGCTGGAGAGCCACATTCATAGTCTGGTCCAGTCCCGGAAAGTATCCTGTCACAAGTGGGGCACTTTTGTGGTTCTTCTGTGGGGGATTCTGGGTTTGAGGGGATGAGGAAGTGGCTCTGGTTATTTGCTTCTGTACCAGGTCGGGAGGGTAGTTGCGGGATGCGAAAGCTGTTGTCAGGTTGTAGGTGTAATGGTTCAGGGCTTCCGGACTGGAGCAGATTCGTTTGCCACGAAGACCTAGGCTGTAGGGAAGGGACCGTTTGATGTGGAATGGGTGGCAGCTGTCATAATGGAGGTACTGTTGCTTGTTGGTGGGTTTGATGTGGACAGACGTGTGAAGCTGGCCATTGGACAGGTGGAGGTCAACGTCAAGGAAAGTGGCATGGGATTTGGAGTAGGACCAGGTGAATCTGATGGAACCAAAGGAGTTGAGGTTGGAGAGGAAATTCAGGAGTTCTTCTTCACTGTGAGTCCAGATCATGAAGATGTCATCAATAAATCTGTACCAAACTTTGGGTTGGCAGGCCTGGGTAACCAAGAAGGCTTCCTCTAAGCGACCCATGAATAGGTTGGCGTACGAGGGGGCCATCCTGGTACCCATGGCTGTTCCCTTTAATTGTTGGTATGTCTGGCCTTCAAAAGTGAAGAAGTTGTGGGTCAGGATGAAGCTGGATAAGGTGATGAGGAAAGAGGTTTTAGGTAGGGTGGCAGTTGATTGGCGTGAAAGGAAACGCTCCATCGCAGCGAGGCCCTGGACGTGCGGAATATTTGTGTATAAGGAAGTGGCATCAATGGTTACAAGGATGGTTTCCGGGGGTAACACGTTGGGTAAGGATTCCAGGCGTTCGAGAAAGTGCTTGGTGTCTTTGATGAAGGATGGGAGACTGCATGTAATGGGTTGAAGGTGTTGATCTACGTAGGCAGAGATACGTTCTGTGGGGGCTTGGTCACCAGCTACAGTGGGGCGGCCGGGATGATTGTGTTTGTGGATGGGAGATGGGAACTTGCTCTTCAATATATCCTCTCTTCCCGTTACCCACCAGGCCTCAATCTCCGCTAATTTCAAGTTGCCGCCACTCATACCTCACCTGTCATTCAACATCATCTTTGCCTCTGCACTTCCGCCTCGACTGACATCTCTGCCCAAACTCTTTGTCGTTAAATATGTCTGCTTGTGTCTGTATATGTGTGGATGGATATGTGTGTGTGTGCAAGTGTATACCCGTCCTTGTTTCCCCCTAAGGTAAGTCTTTCCACTCCCGGTATTGGAATGACTCCTTACCCTCTCCTTTAAAACCCACATCCTTTTGTCTTTCCATCTCCTTCCCTCTTTCCTGACGAAGCAACCGTTGGTTGCGAAAGCTGGAATTTTGTGTGTATGTTTGTGTGTTTATCGACGTGCCAGCGCTTTCGTTTGGTAAGTCACATCATTTTTTGTTTTGAGTGTGTGTGTGTGTGTGTGTATGTATATATATATATATATATATATATATATATATATATATATATATATATATATATATATATATATATATATATATATATATATATATGTATACACACACACACTTTACATTATAATCCTCTCCGAACTACTGCTCATCTTATTTTATGTCTTTCCTCATTAACAGTCATCCTCATCTATCTCTTCTGCACTTCACGATTTCTCTTCATCTCACAATCTTCCTATAATTATCACTCACTTCATCTTATACATATTTCTTCACTATTACTCTGATCTATTCATTCTACACTTCAGTAGTTACCTATTACATTATCTTACTATTCTCCATCAAATTTCATGATTTCATCCAGCAATCACTTCTTATCATTTCCTCCACACACATCTGCAACCAAATCCTATCCACAGCATCACTACTTTGCACCCATATTAGGCATCATCAATTTTTCTCATATTCAATGACTGTCAATGCACAGCAACTAAAACTCAAATTCCCTGTTATTATTGTTCAGGCTACTTATAAACCAGATTCATTGCCACACTGTCATACCATTCTTTGCTTTTTGTTTACTTTTAGCCTTAATACACAAAACTGTCCCCAAAGAATTATCCTAATATTGTTGATCTCTCAACCATTCTTCCATCATTAACACATTATATTTTCATCATCATGAAAAATGCCACATTTGAGATTACAGTTGCATCAGGTAGTATATACTTAGTCTTTCTCTGGATAGTTCAATAGCTGAAGGATTGTTTTAACCCATATAAAGGATAGTAGAAGGGTAGGAAGCAGTACAGAAAACTAAAGAATGAATGCAGCTTGGGGCCCTATGCATGCCACTTCACATGTTCACTAAAGAGTAGTGAATCCCCTCAGGTTCACTCTTCACACCCAATCATCTCTCTATTGTTCCTCCTGCATCCCAAATCTCACAAACAAAATTCTTTCCTTTCATTACATCCACAGCTTTTATCAATGTTGTTCGTGCCTTATACAGTTTTAAATTGACCACATCCTTAAGAGCAAATTTCTGCCTTGACTTGGGATAAATCAGATAGAATGCATTCAGATGTGGAATACTAGCCAGTTTGAAATGTTCTTTGTACACATTGAAAAATTTTGATATCTCGCTATTTATCTCCTTGGATTTCTGATAGGTCTTAACCAACACCATGTCTCCTACTTTACTATCTATCCTCTTTATCCTCTCATTGTGTCTTTTCTTCCTCTCCTCTAACTTCTTTGCCACTAATCCCCTCATTACTTTCTTTTTCTCATACCAACTTAATTCTTTCCTATGAGGAAAAGACAGTCTCTCCTCTACGAAACTTAAACACCTTTCTCATAAGGAGTAAACCCTGATGACTCACACTTCTGTATTCATCACAACCTTGATATTTTCTATGTTGCTACAATATGTGTGACACAATCTTCTAATTTCCCTCATATAATGTTCTGCAGGATTTCCTGCTGGATGATAAGTTTATGCCTGTATTGTAGTTATTCCATGACTAGCAAGCCCCACCTTCCCCTTCTTATCGGTAAACTGTGACCTGTTATCAGAAATTATAGCTTTGGGTTTACCAAATTTCACAAAATAGTTCTTTTCCAACTTAGCAAAAATTGCATTGCCAGTTGCTTTGCACAAAGGATAGAGCTTTACAGATTTAGAAAACACTTCCAATACTATAAAAATATAAGCAAAACTTCTGTTTTCTTTGGCAAAGTGTCATAAAAATCCACTGCTAATAAATCCGTTAAGTCTTTCAGTTTAACATTTTGCTTTGGAAGCCTACACATTTGATTTGTAACTTTTGGTTTCTAACATTTGTCACAAATTTTAAAACAGTTATTCATCCTCTTTACTATATCATCAAAAATTACACATGCTCTCTATTTCTGTACACACTTATTTGCACCTACATGTCTGAAACTCAAGTGCATGTAATCAATTACATCATCTATGTATTCACTGGGCAACACACCTTCCAATCCTCTGAATTTTCATTGGTTTGTCTAAATAAAACTCTCCCATGTACTTTGTAGTACTTCTGCAACTTATTGTTAGCATTTAGCATATCCAAGTCTCTCTTTACCATTTTCTATACCTCATCATGATTCTGATGTCTCTTCATGTATTTACAAATATTTTCTATTTTCTTTTCTGCAGTAACTCTTTTAATATAAAATAATTTTACATGCTATTCATCTAAATCTTGACCTACTTCACCTTTTTCTCCTAGTGGCAACCTGGATAATGCATTCGCCACCCAGTTCTACGTACCTTTGACATATTTGATCTCATACTCATAACTGCCGCATAAATACTGTCCATCTTGTCAACTGTGAATCCATCAGCCTAAATTTCTTGAAAAATATGAGAGCTCTGTGATCAGTGTAAATGATAGTTTTGTTTCCCCATGGATAATCTCTGAATTTTTTGAATCCTAAAACTGTTGCTAAAGCTTCACATTCAGTTACAGTATAATTTCTCTCATATTTAGTCAACAGTTTGCTTGCAAAGGTCTGCTGCTCGTGGTAGCATTCTTGCTTCCCGAGCACGGGGTCCTGGGTTCAGTTCCCGGCGGGGTCAGGGATTTTTCCTGCCTCGAAATGACTGGGTGTTGTTGTGTTGTCTTCATCATCATCATTCATCCCCATCACGATCGGAGGAAGGCAATGGCAAACCACCTCCAGTAGGACCTCACCTAGTAAAGCGGTGTGGGTTTCCCGCATCGTTCCCCTACGGTCTGTAAATAAGCATGGGACTTCATTTCATTTTTTTCATTTGCTTGCAAAGACAGTTGTTCTATGATCTTCTTTCTCATCATTCTGAAAATTCTGAAATAATTCCACTCCAATACCATATACACTGGAGTCAGCCCCTAAACAAAAAGGTCATTTTCTTTCAAAGCCTCCTTAAGATGATTAAAAATTTTCTCACATTCATCTGTCCAAACAGAGGGTACCTTAGGACTCAACAACTTATTCAGACATGGGTTATTGAACACCTGACCAGACACAAAATTTCTGTAGAAATTACACAAACCTAGAAAAGACTTCAACTCTTACGATTCTTGGGAGATGGACATTCCTTAATTGCTCTCATCTTTTCAGGGTCGACTTTGATACTAGTGGTGAATAGGATTCTATCCAAGAATTTCATCTCTTTTCTTATGAACTCACATTTCTTATATCTCAGGATCATGCCCCGTTTTCTCAAAGCTTGAAGTTCCTCATTCAATATGTTACAATACTCTTCTCAAGTTTCTGTGGCATCTAATAGGTCATCCAAATACACTGTTATTTTGGAACTCAACTCCTGTTCTAAGACTTGGTCAAGAGCTCATATAAACACTGACACACTCATGTTCAAACCAAAGGAACCACAGTATACTGGTAACACTTTCCATTCACCAAGAATGCAATAAACTTCCTACCCTCCTTTGCATTTGTAATTTGCTGGTAGCCAACTGTCAGATCCAGACTGGACATATAATTCATATTAAAATGGTTTTGCAATATTCCATTCATATTCTTTGGATGATCAGTTTCTCTACTCACTATAGTATTCAACATCTTAGCATCTATGACCACCCTCACACTGCTATCCTTTTCACCCACTACTATCAATGGCCTATTGTATTCAATATTACTCCTCTCCATGACACCACACTCTACCATTCCCTCAATTTCCTTATACATTGCTTCCATAAAGCAAACAGTATACAAAAAGGTTTTCTTACAAAAGACTCCTGCTGTTTCACATACAATTTACACTCAAAATTCTTAACTTTAGCTGGATTATCTGAAAATACTTCTCTTCCTCAATATTGCTACGTTCCCAGTCTCCACAATCTAATTCTGGATTTTCCACCTTTCCCAACTCTTTCCAAATCGCACAGAAACCTCTTTCTTCCATACTGGAAGTTGTCACCACTTGAGCCTTACCAATCACGAACAGACTAACTTCTTCCCATGTATTTTCATCAACATTGTGGTTCAAAGATTGTGTATAAGTCTCTCCCCCAAAAACATCAGAAATTTGCCCACCTTCATTGCCATTTTCCTGCAAACTGCCGTGTAAAAGAAATGTATCCCTTTGTACTTCCTCTCCTTCTTCAACACTGCAATTATTCTCACTATCTCCTTCTTCTTCACTCCCAACATTTGCAATTGTATTATATTATCTTCTCTTTTACCTCCACACATCTCATCATATTCTCTTACATCATCATACATATGGGAAAACATCTCCACACAAGAACCTGCTGACTCCTCATTACCCCTATAACAAACTTCAGGCAGCATCTCTTCAATCACCAAGTTCTGATTTCTGCACCTTGTATCACCTCCACTAGCATTACTAGTAACATTACAAACTACTGAACCCCTTGACTCATTGTGGCAATTGCCATATTAGTGGGCCCCGGTATGTGACTTGCCCCAGCATGGGCCCTCACTGTTGCAGGATACCATTTCCCGGATGAAATTCGTCCCTTGTTTCCTGACCTATACTGTTACCCCTAAAACTTCCTCTTCCTTCTTTACCTCGCACATTTATTTGATTCACTCTGTTAGCATGTTCTCTTTTTTCCTGATACCACTCGTGATCTCTGTTTTCATAAAATGAACAATTTGTCTGCCATCTACCTACATCCCTCACTCTATTCAGAAAATCTTTCACGTTATTATTATGCCCTATCAATCCACACCTTTTGTCAGGGGGGAACTTCTCCATTAAAATCTCTATTGTATTCCTATCACTCCAAGTACCATCCAAATGTTTCAATTTATTGATCCATCTCTCACAGTACTCTTGCATACTTTCTCTATTTCTTCTATCATACCATGGGGCCTTCTTAAAGGCTTCAATAACATCACTTTGTTTCTCTTTGGACTAGTACTCTCCCAGAAGAGCTGACTCATATTCCTCAAAAGTTTCATATTTATCAGGTGCATCAGCTCCCCAATCCAAACTTTCACCTTTTAGACAAGCACTAGCCCTCAATTTATCTTGATCCATCCACTGTACTGACTTTTTCAACTGTGTGTAAAAGACACAGGATGCACATTACCCCTAGGGTCAAACATTATATAATTAAAACTACTACCATTCTCACATGCGCTACTACAGATGAAGCTGCATAATTCATATCCTGTATTGCCCTTCATAGAGTCCCCACTCGTTTTTCAATCACAGTAGTAGTCTCTTTAATTTGTTCCACTTCTGCCCCAGTATTTTGGCTATATTCTTTGAAAATATTGTCACAATACCCTTTCACTTCAGTTCTCCCTTGGTTACACTCATTAGCTTGGGCTTCAACTTTTTTATCCAAGCATTTTATCTTTCCCTTTACCTCCTCCTCATTTTTTTGTTTTTGTTTCTCCTGTAACTCAAATTCTGTCTATTTAAATGTCTCTTTAACATCATCTTTGAACTTTGCAAAATCTTTACCCAAATCTAACTTGATCTCAGACACATCACTTTCTAACCCCACTTCCAATTCCTTCTTGAAGTCTTTCAATCTTTGACTGAATTTTTCATCTAACTCGTTTCAGCCCCTCTTTCATTTCCTTCTGCCCTTTTTTTATTTTCTTTATTTCTTTCTACCCTTTTTTAATTTCTTTCTGAAAACCTCCTTTCATTTCTTTCATCTCTTGTTGCCGCTTCTCTATCCCTTCCCCGATTTCTATCACCTCGTATCTCATATCTTTCTGCCCTTTATCTACAATTTCTTTCTCTTCTTTCACCTCTGCTAGCAGCAATGACAAGATACTTTCTACTCCTCCCTTCTCCTCAACTTTTCTTTTGACACCTGTTCCATTTTAATGTCTAATCCTATACTTACTTTTTCCATAAAAAAACTCTTCTTCTTCATTTTCTCCTTGCTCACTTTCTCACAACTTGAAACTAACTACATGCTCATCTTCTTTGATTGTTATTTTGTCTACAATAGGAAACCCACACAAAACAAAACAATACAATTTTCACCCCTCCAGATTTCAAACTCCAATCCTAAGATTGACAGGTTCAAAAAGACAGTATTACTAAAACACTGTCCTGTCACAACATGGTGCCATATGTGATGATCTCACCCCATAGGAAAAATAATTATAAAAACCTGTACTGTGAAGTCACCCAAAATTCAAGATGGAAAACTAAACTGTATGTTATACTTCTCAATTGGTCACAATCCCACTTTATTTATGAAATGAAAAACCAAATGTGTATGAGAAACTGCTCTGAAAATAACCAGAGTCAACAAAATTGTGTATATACCCTCTGAAACGTCAAAAAGATGAAAGACAATATCTGGCAGAATTTAGAAAAGGTGACAAAATTATGTGAATCACATACAACACTGTTAATAATTACATGAACACTGGGGGGATTCACCATACATATACCCACTTTTGAGTATAACCAGCATCCCTCAATACTGTGACTTCTAGCAATACAGTATCAAAGCTTTTAATACTGTGTAAACATTCCACATGTGTTTTGACAGCTGACATACACTATGTGATCAAAAATGTCTGGACACCCCCAAAAACACACATTTTTCATATTAGGTGCATTGTGCTGCCACCTACTGCCAGGTACTCCATATCAGTGACCTCAGTAGACATTAGTCATTGTGAGAGAGCAGAATGGGATGCTCCGCAGAACTCATGGACTTCAAACCTGGTTAGGTGTCACTTGTGTCATATGTCTGCATGCGAGGTTTCCACACTCCTAAATATCCCTAGGTCCACTGTTTCTGATATGATAGTGAAGTGGAAATGTGAAGGGACACATACAGCACAAAAGCATACAGGCCGACATCAACTGTTGAGTGACGGAGACAGCCGACAGTTGAAGAGGGTCGTAATGTGTAATAAGCAGACATCTATTCATACCATCACACAGGAATTCCAGGCTGCATCAGGATCCACTGCTATTACTATGACAGTTAGGTGGGAGATGAGAATACTTAGATTTCATGGTTGAGCAGCTGTTCATAAGTCACACATCACGCTGGTAAATACCAAACAACGCCTCACTTGGTGTAAAGAACATAAACATTGGATGACTGAACAGTGGAAAAATGTTGTGTGGAGTGATGAATCATGGTACACAACATGGCAATCCGATGGCAGGGTATGGGTATGGTGAATGCCCAGTGAACGTCATCTGCCAGCATTTGTAGTGCCAACAGTAAAATTCAGAGGTGGTGGTGTTATGGTGTGGTCATGTTTTTCATGGAGTGAGCTTGCACCCCTTATTGTTTTGCATGACACTATCACAGCGCAGGCCTACATTAATGTTTTAAGCACCTTCTTACTTCCAAATGTTGAAGAGCAATTCAGGCATGGTGATTGCATCTTTCAACATGATTGAGCACCTGTTCATAATGCACGGCCAGTGGCAGAGTGGTTACATGAGAATAACATCCCCGTAATGAATTGGCCTGCCCAGTGTCCTGACCTGAATCGTATAGAACACCTTTGGGATGTTTTGAAAGGACAACTTCATGCCAGGCCTCACCGACTGACATCGGTACCTCTCCTCGGTGCAGCACTCCATGAAGAATGGGCTACCATTCCCCAAGAAACCTACTGAGTTTCATGAATGAATTTCGAGTGACAGAATGCACTTGATCACATGTATGGCAAACTCTATTGGGGATCTTTCATCTAAATTGCAAAAACTTGTTCCACATTTTTACACTGGCTAGTCTCAGAATATTATAAGATACTTACAGGATCAAGTGATGTAAACATTACCACAGTATTAATGGATGTTAATGAAAATTCTTCTTTTACTGTCCTGTAAGTCTTGTTATAATTAATCTAAAAAATTAGTCAAGTGTGTTTGTGTAATATCTGACTACATAATACATGTCTGTTGTGACTGGTTTCATCAAAGGAACACATTTATATGAAAAAAAATAGTGATGCTTGTGTGGGCCAATTCTTCAAAACTATTTTAATATCAGTGCTAAGTGGTCATTCTTTGCAACCAGCCACGGCCAGGAAAAAACTCAGTGTATGGCACAGCAAGTAATTTAAAAGATTAAGATGAAAGGAAAGTTTACAAAGACCCCTACAAAATCAAATATTAACTCATTAGAGTTGCCTCTCTTGTAATGTTAACATACCAAAAGTTAAGTGTTATTTTACTTTTGAAGAGTCATAAATCGGACACACCCTTGATTTTGTAGAACTCCAAACATTCCCTGGAACCAGAAGTTTCCTTAACTTTGAACTATTAGATAGTTTCGGGAAGTTGAAAGCAAGGGAGATCAGCAGTGATGTGGAGCCCACCTTAAAAGATAACTTGAACGAATTGGTATCCTTTATGAGAGAGGAAAAATTGATCCCATGAAGATATGTATAGCTTGTAAACATCTTAATCTGTAGGACTCTGGGATAATTGTTGAACTAAATACAACAAAACATGATGTTACTGTACAATTTACGCATCCTCCAAGTCCTTTGCTGTTATTCCGTTGGCCAAATGAGAGGATACTATCCTGGTTCCACTTCCTCGAGTGCTTATTGTTGTTGAACCTCCTAAAATATCAACTGCAAGAACTTAACAAATTTGCAAAGGAGTTTATGTACTCTATTCACAAAAAATATTTACACATCATAACCATAATCAAACCCAAATCCAAAAGCAGGATTGTCAATGAAGTAGAACACTTAGCACTGAGAAAAGTATATTACAGATACCAAAGTAGAGACAGAACTGAACTATCACCTGGATGGAGAGTGCTACTATTTACAAAAACATTAAATATTTCAGAATAACCAAACAAGAAATTTTGAGAATATCCCAGAAATGATAAACAGTAAAAAAAAGCTTGCTGGTGGTCAGATTTCATCTGATGACCTACAGGATTCCTTGGAAAGCACTCACGGTCCATATGTTGACATCTGCTTTTGTATACTACTGTCCAATTGTACTCCTAAAGCCACAGTGCCTGTCTTGCCAGTCAACATGATGGATCCTTCAGGATAGTCAGTCAGCATAAGAGAATGGTGGTCCTTCACAACAATGATAGTTTGCCAAACAAATTTGGCCAGAAATTGCTGATGGCCCAAACAACTGAAAGACACTTTCTCAGTTTTATATAAGTTCATTTGAGTCATGGAAGGTAACCTGGAAGCATAAGCTAACAGCTTTTCAGCAGCTTCCTGAAGTTCTGTCTCTGCATTCTCAGCATATAATGCTAGGACTGGAGATGATGTTCGAATCTCCTTAAGGACAAGGAGGGATATTTCTTTCACCTCATTTCAGGAAAATTTGCTGTTTCCCTGTAGTACTTCTTGAAAGGGACCTGTATCAATGCAGAAGTACTTTATGGGTTACCAGTGACAAGAACATTTTCTGAGAAAACTTCTCACGTCATGCATGAGCTGAGGACTCTACGAATCTGTCTCTACTCTTATTTCTCTGGATCAAGATTGACTTGTTTGCCATTAACTATGTGCCCCTAGACTTATTTCTTGAGTGATGAAGAAGCAGTTTTTTTGGATTCAGGCCCAGGCCTCTTGAGCCACCACCTCTTTTTCATTCCTGATAGGGAAACATCCAAAAACTGGCACAGAACAACCAACACTCAGCAACATTGTTCCTTGGTCAGGAGTGGTATGGAATTGTTTTTCTTGTTGATGTAAGGTTTTATGTAGCTGCAAGCTTGCTCCTTTTAGTAGAAACTGAGTCAGAACACTTCATGAGATAGGTCACCCAAAATTCAAATTGTTGTAATTGATTCTCTTGAAGTAGAGGTCCTGCTAATCAGTGCCTCTGAAATCCCATGTGCCGAGGAAAGGCTTGACTACTTCACATTCTGCAGCTGTTACTGGAGCAAAAGATAACTTCTACTGGCTCTGAGCACTATGCGACTTAACTTCTGAGGTCATCAGTCATAACTTCTACTCATATCAAGAGAAAGCATGTTCGCCATTTTCCTTTTATAAACATATTTCCTTAACAGGTTTGTAGGACAGTGTGACTTGTGAATCTGAGTAGAACATAAGTTTCCTATACAACATATGCCTCAAAGACTCAACATGGCAATACATATTAATATATATTTCATTTGCCACAAAACCATCCTGTCTTGTTTTCATTCTTGGATAGAGGTGTTGCTCTCTGAAGGTCAAGCCACCACCTAGCCACAATGCCAAATGTAAAAGCACTGCCCACAGCAGGTGAAGCCATTTATTTGTTACCACCTTCTCATATTCCACACCTGCCATTTAATGTCTGCATATATGAAAACAAACACCCACACACAGTATGTCCACAAGTTACTCTCTACTTAACATTATTCTGTCATGGTTGTCTTTCCTTGTACTGCACAAAGAGAGTGAAATAATGTTTGCCTAAACACATTTAACACTTCATATCCCCCCCACTTAAAAAAAGGGGATTTCACTTTAACATACAACTATAAACAACTAATTACTTCAAAGAACTCTGGAGAAACTTTTGTATTGTGACCACCAGTCATACAGCTTCATACTTCTGTATTCACTGCACTTACACCCTTCCTAAGAGCAGTCACTGTATCAAACCTCTATATCACTATCAATGCGAGTGTACCCTTGTAAAGATAGTGCAAGTAATTTTTGCAATGGATTCCCCTAACCAAAGTATAGACCATCCCTTCTAACCTTACCTCTCCCCTACCTACATTAAATGGTGCAGCCCATCTCTCAGATTCACCTGACCAAAGTATAGGTCAGTTGTCCTAAGGATCCGCCTATCGTTTTCCTCTCCTACACCTCTTCTACTACTTGGGTATGCACTGTCTCAACTATCAGTAAACACACTAGACTCTTTTCTCACTGTAAATGATAAGTTTCTTCCATAATTGTTTTGTTGACGTTACCTGATTGCTCTATCCAAATATTTTAACTCCTCTCTTCTAACTTTTTCTTACTCTTATTTATAACACACACATCACAATATACACATACCTCTTCTGCTTATGTATCTTGCTTCTACTTACTGATACATATAGCTTATCCTTTACTTTATTGTAATTACTACATTTATATACTACAAAATATTACTTATCAAAAACCTCATTCTCTGTTAACTTGTACAATCTTGCTTCTTATTTGGCTACACCTGTTAGCACTGTCAGCAGTTTATCTTGCCTTCCATCTCCTACCTGGACTCTTCTCCACTGGCTGTAAATTTACTATAAAGACTGTGAAACAAAGAGACCCTGCAATAGAAACTTTGCATATGGACAAAGGGAAGATAAGATTTGGTACTCCTACCCACTGCATAGCCAGCCTGCCAAGACACTCTCCAATAGGCCTTTGTAAGGTCCTCCATACAGCTGTGGTTCCCATAATTGGTCGTAATTTGTTGGACAGTGCCATTCTTTCCCACACTTTTAGATTTAGTTGGCATAGCTGGGATTACATCAGTAGCAGGGTGTTCCGAGGTCTAGCAGTTACTTTGTCATAGCTTGATTGACGTAATGAAAACAATTTCCTAAAATGACCGTATCACTTGACATCGTATGTGATGTGGAAGCCAATCTCCTGAGAAGGATAAGTACTACATGTCTTAAAAACCATGTTTATTTTTACCTTTTTGACCTAGAGAGAGTAAATAACTTACCACTCACATAGTTGACAGCTTCTCTAGAATACTGTTACGAAACATTTAAAATTTTGGTTATCACACTTATGTGGGATGAAACTGAAGGGGAAAGTTACGTGCAAGATTTTTCTACTTGCAAATTCTACAGATCAAGTTATTTTGTATTTAATTGTTGGGGACAAAACAAATTTTGAAATTCCTCTCTTTGGAAGCAATGTAAGAAGTCCAACATTAAGAACAAAAATTAATGATCACAAAATTCTAGATTTGTGACATTCCTATCTTCCTAATGGTTTGGATTATTTGAAAATGCACACCAAAAAAGAGAAACATTCTTGTTTTAATAATCTGGTGGATGTACTAAAGTGCTGAAAGGAAACTTTCATATGACTGATGTAACATGGTTTAACTACTCAATCACTTGAAACATATAACAAGATGAAAAAACTTAACAGGATATAAAATGACTGAAAAAGGCCATTTGTGAGGAGGGGGAGTTACCCTTTATCGCCAGATTTAAAGAAGTGACATTTCCATTTGATAATTCTTAATGAGTCAACAGTTTTTGATGTTTCTGAGCAACAGTCAATACTTTTAAATGAACACGCTGCCATTTGACTATTGTTTAATTACTACCCAGGTTTCGGCCTTTTATGTCACTTTCCAGTGATTGAGGTAACACATGTTGCGGCCAGTTTTGATCTTGCTGTCCTGCAATATATGTTAATGACAGCCTGAACCAATTGTCTACAGTATTCTCTAGCAGTTGATTAGCAAGAGAAAATGTATGCAATGAGAAGACTTAACAGAACAGAATTGACATGCTTTCCTTCAAAGACTTGACTAATGAAGGAAAAATGGTAATCTGGTAACAGTTAACATAATGAATCCCTTTAATTTGTTTAGCAATGCTTTCTCATTTCTGGTTCCAGCAGGCCCTGGAATGTCAAACTGTCACAGATTGTTATTTTGGAACCATGGTTACAGTCAACTCAGTTTTAAAGTGTTGTAATAAACAATATAGTTTAGAATGCAATATTTCCCTTAAAATAAATGTCTTACTTTTGTAAGCAACTATCTCACAAACCATTTATGAAATAGTCTTATTTTTCAGTTTATCAAATTCCTGTTTTCCTTTTAGGTTTTTGTGTGCTTTTGGCTTCTGCATCACATTTTTTCCCCCTATGCCTGTTCCTGCAAATGCAGATGCTTATGACTGCACTGTCCATCTCTTAAAGGCAAAGTAGCTGTCAAACATTATGTAAGTACTTTGCTAACTAGAAATTTAAATAAAATTATGCATCACCTGACCCCAAAACACAGCAACTACAATACATCTTAAAGTATGAAACCAAGCAAAATTATTCTTCAAAGTCATAGCAGTGAGCATCATTCTACAACAAAGAGAATCAGTGTGAGACTACTCACTGCATTATTTGATCAACTGAACGAAGTTTTGGAAACCTGTATTGAGTACTGAGATGATGACATGTAGGTAGATTGCAATATTGAACTATGAAGGTTTTAAACAACATGTACCCCAAAGCCAGTAAGTGTGAGTGTAAATAGTGTGAGAATTTCTTGTATTTCAACACAAAGCTATTGCCTGGAACCTTTGTTTTCTAATATCCCTCCAACAATACTTTACCATTTTCTATAAATAAAACAAGAAATACAAAAGTAAAAGTACAACAAAAGAAATAAACTTTTATTTTATACAGGTTTAACTTCATAATCTCATAGGCAATTTCTCTTATGAAATAATAACAAGACCACCTTCTGCCCCATCCACTGAAGAATATAAATAAATACAAAATATGATCGAACAGTCCTTTCGATTAACAAGAGAAATTTACACATAAAAAAGAGAACCATATGTATGTAATATCACAGGTCTTTATCATATCGATAAGTTGATGCTTGTTAAATAAAATGTTTGCAAACCTTCTGGAATGTTGAGCCCTAGATAAGACCTTTACAAAGTCAATGAATTTGTTTCAGTTCCTGTGGACATCTCATTGCTGAGATGCATGGTCATAGTGCAGTCACTAAAATACTGTCCATATTTGTAACTTTCAGAACACAACACTGTGCAAATGCAAGTCAATAAATATGTTGCCAGCACACCTTATCACTGTCACATTCACATGCATCACAGATCACCAGTAGCTGCAGGTTGCTTGTAGTAAATGTCTTTGAAATTGTCCACTCCACTACATTCAGATGTAAGTGATCACTGATTTTTATCTCGCCAGAATTTGTCATTATAAAGCGAGGAACACAGCTGGAATAACTGATGCCACTATTAATCTCCATACTGAGGTGATAGCAGTTGCTGCTCCCCCTGTCTTTTCATTCACCCACTTTGCACAGGGAGTCATCTTTATAATGAATCTGAACATGCTTTCAATTATATTGGCAGGTGTCGGCTCTGCACATTTTTCTTCCATTACATTCACAGTACATGTCTGCATATTTTGCATTGCCCTGCGAGTAAAATATAAAAATTAATTTACCACAGAACAAACTGGGGACATCCACTTAGTTGATTAACATTTTACTACTAAACACTGATGAAATCTTGTTAGTGTGAAGCCTGTACCTTTGAGACAAACCGTAAAAGAGGAATGCTAACAAGCCACAACAAATTAAATTCAATTAATATTCATTCACAGAGTACTCACACACACTCCTTTTCACCCAGGACCAACTGAGGAAGAGATTCAATGTTAGACTTTTCCTGAGGAACCAATTTCCCAAGAGTTGAATTCATACATTCCTGTATTTCAGTTGAAGTTTTATTCAGGCAATCTTGACCACCTTCTGCAATGAATACTGCAAGAAATATAAAATAAGCATCAACATTTACCGACAAATGAGGCATACCTAAGAAAATCGGGCTGTGCATAATTCATTCTTACATGCAATACGATCACCCTGCTTGTGGCAAATAAAATCCAGAATTGCATTCGTTATGTTTAATGTAGTTCGAACACTTTCTTTCTCTGCCTCTTCCAAACAACCTTCAGCAGCGTCTGTAAAGTTTTGAATGCAGTTTTTCAAGACGGGAGATTTGCTGCAACAAAAAAATTATACTGTAAATGTTTCCAACAGATGTTTCTTGAATACAAAGTGACAAGTTTCTCATTTCAGCAAGTACAAGTACACATGGTTGTCAAACTCCAAACTACTGTTCTCCCTCACAATGCTATATTACCAATAACAATGTGTCAGCAATTACTACCTCAAGAAAATGTCTAATCAATGGCTACAACTGTGTAATTTTGGTTAGAGAATTTGCCTTCACAACCTTCACAGCTAAAAAAAATTTCTGTGCATGCAGTCCCCCATTCTGAATCTGTCAGACTGGTGGCTTTGAGCCAGTAGTATTTTATGTATAAGTTTCTCCATGTTCAGAGGGTGCCAGTTCCAAACTTTATGTTCAATTAATGAAATGCTGTTCCAGTTGCTGATACGAACTTTATTCAGGCCATGGCCAGTTTGACATTGCTCTCTACAGCATAGTTTTGGGTCCACTTGAAAATGGCCTACTGTAAAGGCCAAAAAAGATTGTGGACTTTAAAAGTTCTAATTAACAATGGGAGAGGCATTTGATTAACTGTTGTATCTGCCCACAGCCAACATTAGTGATCTGTCAGTACTGTGTACTGTAGCACTGAAGTAGCTACTGCCAATTCCTTCGTTTCACAGCAGTTAAGTTATTTGTGCTAGAATGAGTAAGAGTGTAGCCTGGTTCAGTACTGCACTACCTACAGAAAGCCTAGTCCATATTACTATTCACAGCAGCAATTCGTGCTAAGAGCTTGCCTGATTCTCCTTCGCCTTCCAACTTTAAACCTCTCCCAAACAATGTTCAAGAAAGTTTGCAGACTACAAGTGTTCTATAGCAACTGCTGATGGGTGCTGTTACACTGAGGATTAGGAAATCTGGCCACTATATGCAAATTTCTAGTTTAGCGTCTCAATCCAGTCCATAGCTGTAATCTGTCACTGAAGTTCACTTTCACAATTTGTTTGTGACAAAATTTAATACCTTTAACATAATTATTGAATACAGAAATGCAAAACATGGATAAAAATTAGTGCTTGTGTCCCTGCTATCAGTTTCTAGACACCTTTCAAGTTTATGTACAGGTTTCAGGTATGCTGATCAAATATGCTGCAACAATAAATGTTTCATATGTAACCACTGTATTAGTGACTTACTGGCAGTATTCTCTAGACACTTCATCCAGCTTTCCAACAGGCTTAGCATCTTCTACCTTCTGCTGAAGTTCTGTTATGTTGATTAGATTCTGAATACAGTCCATCAATTCATTCTTCGCATTCTGAAATGGAAAGAGTAATTTACAAATTGAGTAGGTTATTTTTATTTCATATTCCAGAGATTCATATTTTGATATCACAAGATAAGGAACATGTCAGTTTTACAAATCATATTATGTTAACAGCACTAACCAGTTTAATAGAAGAGCATCATTCAGCTTAGGTCCTATTACAGAAAAATTCTGCAGTTTGATAAATATTACAGAAGATATGTCATAGAATAAACACATTTACAATACTAGACAGCATCACATAGATTGGACATGCATCTGAAAGTTACAGCACATGGTATTAATCATTGTTGTTCAGGAACTTTTTCACAGTATAAAATGACTGTTGTAATAGGAACTGCCTTAATGCTTGCTTTTTTTAAATCATGTGCTAAACAATCTCTGATGTGAGGGCATTAAAAATCTTACAATCTCTGAAGTTTGCACACTTCTGTATCATACTCAGGTTTGTATCTTCAGTGGATATCATCTTTTCTTCTGGTATCATGTGAATGATACACACAATTAGGTTTGAAAAGGTGCTTTCTTTCCTTTTAAAACACATCAGGGATACAGTATGTTGTGCAGTGGATGCTAAAATCTCTAGTTCCTTTAAAAGATTTCTGCATGTGGCTCCAGGGTGTACTCCATTTTTGATTTTTATAGCTCTTTTCTTTTGTGCTGGTGTCGGGAAGTCATTTCTGAAAGTATTTGTATGGAGTGTAGCCATGTATGGAAGTGAAACATGGACAATAAATAGTTTAGACAAGAAGAGAATAGAAGCTTTCGAATGTGGTGCTACAGAAGAATGCTGAAGATTAGATGGGTAGGTCACATAACTAATGAGGAGGTATTGAATAGATTTGGGGAGAAGAGGAGTTTGTGGCACAACTTGAGTAGAAGAAGGATCAGTTGGTAGGACACGTTTTGAGGCACCAGGGATCACCAATTTAGTACTGGAGGGCAGCGTGGATGGTAAAAATAGAGGGAGACCAATATATGAATACACTAAGCAGATTCAGAAGGATATAGGATGCAGTAGGTACTGGGAGATGAAGATTGCACAGGATAGAGTAGTATGGAGAGCTGCATCAAACCAGTCTCAGGACTGAAGACAACAACAGCTCTTTTCTGTATACTTTGCATCTTTTTCTAAGAAGTGCCCGATTTCCCCAAAATGCAAAGCCATATGCCATGAAAATAACCACAATAAGCTGATTAATGGCTTCCATGTTTCTATAAGTGCAAATGAAGTGTAAAGCGCAAGTTTCAGAATTCAGCCTTTCGCACAGATCCAGGACCAGTCTAGTTTGGTATTGGTATGTATGTACAGGTACTTTGTATTATGCACCCTAGCTATGAACTGGTCACCTAGTTTTTCCTCATTTCTTCACCTCTAGAGACAGTATGAAACAATACAGTTTGTTTTAATGTAATTAACAGAAAGAGAATGAATGTTATACAAATTCATAGCATTCCTAGAAACCTTACTAACTGAAATGTCAAGTCAGTCCACCAAATCATCAATAAGTAGTGTAGAGTCATCAGCAAAAATGAATTTAGAATCCGTATAAAGAGGTAGATTATTATTAAAATTAGGTAGCCCAGAACAGATCTGAGGCACTCCACACATGGGAGTATTCTCATTCTGATGATGCTGAGACCACCTTGACTAGCCTATCTAGTACTATTTCCTGTTTTGAAAGATATTAATCATGCCATTTCCCTGCTGCACCACTTATGCCTAGGGCATGTAGGTCTGCGTAAAAGCATTTGGAGACACTCAAAATGCCTGACAGGTCACCAAATATTCCAAGCACCATCTATTTGTTGGACTCCAAAACACTGGCACAAAATCTGAATACTACATCTTCTATTCGTAGCTCCTCCTGGAATGCAAACTGACTGTTGCTGAACATGATATGGTCACAGAGGTGACCAACAATCATGGCAATCAGTTTCTCCAAAAACTTTCGAAAAATTTGTCATTAGTGAAACTAGCTGATAGTTTGCAGTATTTGTCATATCTCCCTTCTTATACAGTGGTTTCACAGCCGCATACTTAAGCTTTTCAGGAACTGTTCCTTGCGTAAGTGATGCATCAGGTGTCAGTCTTATATGGCTGCAGCACTTTTTCAATAATTTGCTAGATTTAGTGTCAACTCCAGCAGTTTTTACTTTTCAGAGATTTAATGACTCAATTCCTCAAAAAGTGACTTGTTACTTGATCTGTTGTGTTGTACTGGGTACAATGACTTGCAGAAAATTCATGACTTTATTTATGGTGCTTTGCAATCCTGTTTGTTCTGTTTTTAAAAATGTTTGCTGAATATCAATAACTGCTTTTAGATCACTTACAAGATGACCCTCATTTTAGATATTTTCACTGCAGTTTTCCTTGTTTCCCTAACTACAAAATTCTAGATAGGCTAATTTCTATTTTATTGTCAGAGTCATGAATTTTTGCCCTGAAGAATGCATTTCTTTGACAACTGTATGATTGTTAATATTATATTAAAGTTGTATTGCCTTATCTTATTCGGCTCATTTGCTCTCTTTACTACTGCATGAAGGCTCCTTTTTCATTCTACAAGAAATTTTGATGCCCTCTGTAATCCGTGGCTTGATTGATATTTTCCATCACTAACTTTTTACAAAATGTTTTTCTCGAACAGAATTATAGCCTCATCAATAAATATATTGAATGTGAAGTTTATATCAACAGTACAATATACATGAAACTAGTCCACACACTTTAGTAGATGTTTAAAGTTTTCCACAGTTATTTTTCTTTGTACACATTTGGAATATGGAGAGGAACTGCCCATTATCAGAATAGATGCCATCCATAATATTTTTTATTGTAATTTGCTGTATTCAAGCTATTTGATATTACAAGGGGGTTAAAGATTTACCACAGAATTAATACAGTGACAACTTATTTTGAAAACACCAAGGCAATGAGAAATTAACTCTTTCTGGTGAGACACACACACACACACACACACACACACACACACACAATTACCTGAGCACGTAAGAATGCTGCTTCACCTCCAACTTTTCTACATTTTTCTTCTACTTTCATCTGAGTATCCTGCACAAGTTCTTCTACCGTTTCTTGGGGTATGTCATCCACGCTAGTTGGTATTTTTGTCACTCCTGATAAACGCTCTTGCACATTTTTTGCCAGCTCTTTAGTGTCAATGGTATCAGAGCTGCTAATTTCGGCACAAACCAGACCTTCAAGAGAAACATTAATGTTAATCGTACGAAAAACAAGAAATCAGAACACAAAAAATTCAATTGTAAGATTACTTGGAATGAACGAAGTTTAATATTGATATTGGATAGACTTTGAACGCTAATGTTCTCCGTGCTCTAGAAATCGTATGCATCAATTGAACGTGCCGCCTGTACGTACAGAGTTTGCCTATAAATATGACTGAAGCCTATGGTTTATATAGCTCTGCGTAAAACACACAGGCAGACGTTAAGAGCCCAACTGGGTCTGTTGTCATGCCTTCATGCTGTCTTGTGCACTAGCACGTAGAAGATACATCAGTCTAATCCAGCAATACAGTAAGCCTAGGGGATCTACTGTTCACGTTCATTCGGAAGTACATAGTCACCCGTCCCCGTTAATTGTTTATAGATGAGTGCGCCAATCGTATGAATCAATATACTGTTTGAATTTTTTTCTTTTTTTTTTTTTACTTATTAACTCATTCTAACTACTTAATGTGACAAACAGCTGCGGGGATCTTCAATCCTTTTCTTTTGTATATCCGTGCCGTGCTTGTTAAAATGTAACATTTAAAAAAAAAAATGTGAGAAACATTCTCTTCAGCAGAGCCGAGCGATATGATTACACCGACCTATGCCCTCTGTCCTGTCAAATCAAGCTAACAACACAATCACGAACGCAGGCACTTACCTCCAATAATGAATAGTAAACCAGCGAGGAACTTCATTCTTCACACAAACTTAAGACTTGCGCGCCTAAATCAGTACTTGTAGTCGAAGAGTCCGACTAGCATACAACACAGAAGTCACGGCGTTTGACTTTATTCTAAGCACCTCCGACCCCCACGACAACGACACTCCGACTGACTCGACTGCTCGCGTCTCACGTGTAGCACAGCTACTGTTACAGCGCTTCCTCGCGGCAAGTCGCACGAACTAACTTATCCCCACTCCCACGGATTTCCCCTGATGCGATTGCCACATGATTTGTTCTGTCTTAATAGGTGTGTTGACAAACTTCGTGCAATTCGCTTCTCGGCTAGTGGGACTGGAAGGTGAAAAAGGTCTCAAACAACACTATTTTAAATGCATATGCCACACACAGCAAATCAGTACGGACCGCATGGTGGAGGGTAGGGCCTATCTATTGTAGCGTTTCTCTTGGGCTAATTTTCGACAAAATGTGCGCTAGATCCGAATTGCAGGAAGTGGTTCTCATCTCAAATGGTAGAGAAAAGAAAGGACGACTTATGAATAAATAACTGTTAAAGATGTCCGGCGACAAAACGTAGTTCACGAGTTCCTGTGCAATGGAAGAGCCAGCACGTTGCCCTGAGCAAAAGTTCGGCGTGTTCGAGTGGTATTACAAGGACAGAACTGAAAGCCGTTTACACTGGACGACCGAGCGAATGATCCCACCGATAAGGTGTTAGTTGGTTTGGAAAAGAAGTTCAGTACACCCTGAAACACAAGACAAAGAGAGCCTCAAAAGAATTTGTTAAGTACAGAGTTTACAGAGTACGGCGAGTGGTAGTGAACGCATTTGGAATAATGTAACAGTTTTTAGACATTAACGGAAACGATTTCTTTTGAAGCCAAAAACCGCTACTTCTGTTAACCTTAGCATGTGTATACCTACATAATATCTCACGCTGATAAAGAATTAAGCGATGAAGACGAGTCAAATTCAAGCATACAACTTCAGGGACACGTTCCAAAGTTTCCGTTGCTTAATTTTTCTTGCGTTCAAAAGCTAGTCACAGAGATACACCACGCGTTACAGAAAATTGAAGGCAAATTTTCGGACCACGGAAGTCCCTCAATCTGGATTAATGTAACTGTATAATAGTTCATAAATATGTTGTTTAAACAGAGTAACGTGAATGGAATTTTGGAAATGCAAATAAACATTAACACGCTGAGCGGCATGTGCCCGCCGGCGGCCACAACAAAACCGAACGTGTGGGGTCGGGCGACACCCCCGGGATAACAAGGCCGTCCAGCAGTGTTAGTGACGTCACACTAAGCGGCCCATAGCCGACGCAGCAGTCCACGGACACCTCCGCACAGACGCGCCTGATGCTAACGATCTTCTGTCCGTCATACAGAAACGAGCGAACTATAATTCGAACCAAAGACCAAATTATATATATTCTTGTAAACAGCATAAAGGTTCATAACGAAATACCGATTACATATACGGGCAGGAATAAGTTTAATCGATTGAGGAACCTTGCCAGTATTTTATAATTGTCAGAACACTATTTAGCTTTAAAACTCGCATACAGGTGGTGACAAATGTCAACTGACAGCAGGACTTAAAATTTTCAAGCTATTACACGGAAAGTAAATTATCTTAAACTATGTCATACGTAGCAAAACCCTCACAACTTTCGTTTACAATAAGGTAACAAGAGTTCGCTTTATCTCATAAAACACATGACTATTGTGAATTTACTCATATGCTCATGGTGACAGCTCTTTTCAAGAATTTTTACACGTGTATCCCCAGTAATAAAGAATGGAAACAAAAGATAGATATCAAATATTCTCCTTTTAACATAGACATCACTGAACCCAAGATTCTGTCTTGCACTGTGATACTAAGGGACTGCTCTTTCCTTTAAGAAAAGCCTGACAATTTGAAGTTCACTCTGCTATTGAAGATACACTTCTTGAAACAATATTAAAAATTTTATGAAAGGTAAGGAAATGAAAAACAACCAAGTGCATTACATGTAAGAATGTGAGCAAAAGGCTGAGACTCTCTTTACTTAACCATTTTCAATCTCTCTACAGCTTTTCCACGTAGAAATCACCAACTGCAAGTCTCATTATTGCTGTCTGTTACTAACAAAGTGCTTTTCTGTTTAGAAAACCTGACAATTTCATGTTCATTCTGGTACTGAAGATAAACACTTTTCAGAGGAGTTCTAGAACCTATTCCTGCCCGTATATGTAATCGGTATTTCGTTATGAACCTTTATGCTGTTTACAAGAATATATATAATTTGGTCTTTGGTTCGAATTATAGTTCGCTCCTTTCTGTATGACGGACAGAAAATCGTTAGCATCAGGCGCGTCTGTACGGAGGTGTCCGTGGACTGCTGCGTCGGCTGTGGGCCGCTTAGTGTGACGTCACTAACACTGCTGGACGGCCTTGTTATCCCGGGGGTGTCGGGTCGGGTGCCACCACTCTGACGTGTACACGCCTAGTTTCGACAATCGCTGACGGCTATCGATGTTCATGGTCGTATCGGGTTCTGAGAAGTGGGAGAAATATCACTTGCCAGGTTTCAAACTATTACGTATGTCCCATGAATATAGGTTGCTTCAAATGTTAAGGATCTCTCGGAAACTCTTCGCTGGTACAGTTTGTTATAATTAAATATAAGGTAAAAACACAACGGCAGTATTTAAGTCTTCAAGAAGTTTAAATGTATAACAGAGCAGCACTTCGGAAGCATAAGTAGTGGTGTAATGTTTAGAGGGTCATTACTCGACCCTGTGAAAGTCCAGTATGTGCCTCAGTTCGCATCACGCTACATAATAATTTTTTTTCTTTCTTATTAGTTTGAGGAAAGTATGTTCCGTGATATTTGCTGTCCCGTACATACAAGAGTGCTATCTACGTGCAGTGAGTTGTCATTGTCGATAATTTACAAATTAAGCATAAAACACACAGATATGCCATTAAATGCGCGAAATACACTGATCATCTGGTAAAAAAAACGTACAAAGACTGATAAATTTGAAAAAGAATTAAGACTTAATTTACAAGGGGAGGCCGCCAATTGTGAAATTCAGATTCGATTCATACTGCGCATAATGAAAGCCCATGGCCAGAGGTGTAATGTGGCAAAGCACCAAGATGCACTTCTCAGCCGTTATCGAGAAAATCGAGTTACAAGAAACCGTTGCGATGAAATACTCCCTACGATTAATAATTTTCTACAGCGTCGTGGCTCAGCGGATGCCGGCACGGTAGCTCAGCGTGTTCGGTCAGAGGGTTAGCTGCCCTCTGTAATAAAAAAACTGAGTTAATGGATCAACAACAATGGATCCGCGCCGAGCAGATACAACGAACTAAAATGAACAAAATGAGATTTAAAAAAAAAGTGATGAAAAAAAATAAAAAAAGCGGTAAGCGCTCGGGTTCGTAATCCGAAGGTCGCCGGATCGAATCTCACGCCATGCAATTTTTTTATTGGTTTTTTGTAACATAAACTATTAATGAATTGCTTATGCGTGTTGGTGAAGGCGGATCGCTCTCCAATTGTACCGCCTCCATTTTTCCGTTTGTTTAACAGGGTGTACCAAAGCTCTCCCGTCCGCACTGATTTTCGACGATGTTATAAGTTGCGCTAGGGACCGCATCTACCTTCTTTCGAAGTTAGCAGGCAACTACGCTGTTATGCGGCTGCTCGTCTCGGCCCATTCAACATCTGTCCTTCAAGTGTAACGACCGAGTAACGGAGTTTATATTTCATACCTGCCACAGCAAATTTGTGTTCGTGGGGTCTCTGTTCTAATTCGAACGTTTGACTTACGCTACACGTATTCGTTTCGGAATATCGTTTCTACGTCTTCCGTTAACTATACGTGGTTAACATTATGAAGACAATTAATAACATTTGTGAAATACAACTTTGTTTGCGGAAAACATAATGATGTTCGAAGTCGCCAGTTTTTCCACGAGAAACGACTTTCAACAACTTACTATATGCATAATTGTTGCAACTGATTGCCGGGAATTGTTGTGTGTATATACACATTAAAATTACAAAAAACAAGTACTAAAAAAAAAGGTTGCATGGCGCGAGATTCGATCCGGCGACATTAAAATTACAAAAAACAAATACTAAAAAAAAAGGGTTGCATGGCGCGAGATTCGAACCGGCGACTTTCGGATTATGAACCCGAGCGCTTACCGCTGCGCCACGACGCTGTAGAAAATTATTAATCGTAGAGAGCATTTCACGGCAACGGTTTCTTTTAAGTGTCGATTTTATCGACAACGGCTGAGAAGTGCATCTTGGTGCTTTGCCACATTACACCTCTGGCCGTGAGCTTTTATTATGCGCAGTACGAATCGAATCTGAATTTCACAATTGACGGCCTCCCCTTGTTAGTCTCAGCAGTCTATAAAGTACAAAATAATATTTACGAGCTCGTTATTTTGAGCGTCTCCCGTGTGTCCGCCGGCGGCAACAGCAGTCCCTCACGCTCGACGCCATGTGCCCAGCTGGGCAAGGAGGTGAAACGTCAGCACGCGTGCGGCGGTCGGCGTTTCAACAGGCAAAGCGGACCGTAGACCTGGCCTTGGCGCGAAGAACTTGGTCGCGTCACTTTGTGGTGCGACGTTCTAGTTCAAATGCGCTGCTGTGCAAAACTTACGGACGAAAGAAACGGTCACGTGATGTGTGACTGCCATACGTAGATAGAACCGCTACAGTATAGTACACAAGGTAGCCGCAAGAAATACGCTATGACACGAACAGAAACGACACTTTTATTCAAAGGAAATGATTGCACTGAAGTCACAGCGATGTATGATGGACCTCTGGACATAACAAGAGGCGAGACATGGTTCTTAATATAAGGGACAATCAAACTAAAACGAGACAGATGACAAACAGAGTAAACTGTTCACTATTTCGAAAGTAATTTCCATAACTGTTAATACAGTACATTTATCCCACTGTGAGACAAGATGGTCAATGCCACCGTAGAAAAATGTTTGCGGTTGCCTACCGAGTCATAGTTGTACCCAGGCGTGCACCTCGTCGTCTGAAGCAAATTGACGGCCACGAATGTCTTTCTTCAGCATTCCAAAAATATGGAAATAGCATGGGGAGAGATAGGCAGTGTGTGGTGGATGAGTAATAGCAAGAGAAACTTCTGTGGCGTAGTCGAAACAACCTTGGCAACATGCAGACTAAAAACCTCTTCAGCTTAGCTGGGAAGCCCTTACACGTCCTCCATACAGTCCCGATCTCCTCTCATGCGGTTTCCAAATTTTTGGAACGCTGGAGCAACATATTCGCCGTCGTCGATTTGCTTCGGACGAAGAGGCGCACGCCTGGGTAGAATCATGGTTCCGTTGGCAAACACTAACACCTTTATATAAACACGTTGACCGTCTTGTCACACACTGGGAGAAATGTATTAACATTTATGACGCTTACTTATGAACTAATAAGCAGTTAAAGTACTTTTTTTTCCAAATGTCTCGTTTTCAATTGACAGGCCTTTATAGTGTGTGTGATGGCCACGGACGGCTATGCATGCCCTGCAACGTGCTTCAATGCTGGCCACAAGGTCGGTAAGGAGTCCATGTCGTAAGGCGCTCCATTCCTCCGCCATCGCAGTTGACGGCTGCTGGACGGGCGCTGACGCATGTTGACGCGCTGTGATATGTCTCCTCAGGGCATCCCACATGCACTCGATGGGATTTAAATCGGAGAGAAGGGCAGGCAAGTTCATTCGCTAAATATCATCTCGTTCCAAGAGCCCCTTCACTTGCACGGTTCAACGCGGTCGCGCACGGTTGCCCATAAAAATGAAGTAAGGGCCGAATGCATACACTCATGTCTCACAAACAGATGTTTTAACAACGACGTCCAGGGCAAACAATCGACACAACACGGTATCCAAGCTGGAGTACCTCAGGGAAGCATCCTGGGGCCCATCTTGTTCAACCTGTACGTTAATGGCTGGCTCTGAGCACTATGCGACTTAAATTCTGAGGTCATGTTGCCTAGAACTTAAAACTACTTAAACCTTACTAACCTAAGGACATCACACACATCCATGCCCGAGGCAGGATTCGAACCTGCGACCGTACCGGTCGCTCGGTTCCAGACTGTAGCCCCTAGAACCGCACGGCCACTCCGGCCGGCTGTACGTTAATGACTTCCTACCAACACAAAATACGACGTTAGCCATCTACGCCATGACACAGCCATCCTTGCGCAAGATTGGAAACCGTCGAACATAAATTCACGAATACAGACGGCACTCAGAACTACCGAGCCTTGGTTGGAACAAATGTTCAAATGTGTGTGAAATGTTGTGGGACTTAACTGCTAAGGTCATCAGTCCCTAAGCTTACACACTATTTAACCTAAATTATTCTAAGGACAAACACACACACCCATGCCCGAGGGAGGACTCGAGCCTCCGCCGGGACCAGCCGCACAGTCCGTGCCTGCAGCGCCTGAGACCGCTCGGCTAATCTCGCGCGGCCTTGGTTGGAATGATGGCGTATCAAAGTAAACGTTGACAAGTGCGAAGCAGTTCTGTTCACACGCAGACCGATACTACTTCCCAAACATCAACACTATAAACAGGTAACACTACACGCAAGCCCCATACGTTTCCGAGAGAAAGTCAGATATCTCGGTGTCTGGCTGGACCGGAAACTTAATGGGGGGGGGGGGGGGGGGAGGGGGGAGAGAGCATATTGATTACGTTGCCAACAGAGCGCACGCGAGGCTCAAACAAATCTACCCAATACTCAACAGGGAAAGTACACCGAATAGGAGAGTGTCGAGGTTCGTATACATGACACTGATTACACCTCTGATGTACACAGCTCCCGTCTGGGGGTAAGTAGCTTCTACACGCCAGCGCCGCTTACAGATCATACAGAACGAAGTGCTAGCATCATTAGCAACGCTCCACGCTACATACGCCCCGTAGATCTTCACAATGGATACCGCCTTGAAGCCCTCAAGGAAGTATTTAAAAAAATACGCTATACGAATATACAAGAACTCGAGACACTCGAACAATCCTTTCATCCTTACTCTGGGAAACTATGGTCACAACCGTAGGTGGAAGCGTAAGCGGCCAAAGACTCTACAAGCTAGGGCATAACCACCTATGGCAAGCTAACATAACATCCACAAACGACAACATCGGCAAGCCCCTGCACATGAACAACATTGACTGGATATGCCAGCTGCTGCTAAAGCCGACCAACAGGCTACAGCAAGGAAACCGACAAGCTCGCAGACTGACGCACAAACAAACCGCCAACATTACCCTACACTGTGAACCGAGCGGGGTGGCGCAGTGGTTAGACACTGGACTCGCATTCGGGAGGACGACGGTTCAATCCCGCGTCCGGCCATCCTGATTTAGGTTTTCCGTGATTTCCCTAAATCACTCCAGGCAAATGCCGGGATGGTTCCTCTGAAAGGGCACGGCCGACTTCCTTCCCAATCCTTCCCTAATCCGATGAGACCGATGACCACGCTGTCTGGTCTCCTTCCCCAAACCAACCAACCCTACACTGTGAATCTGATATATGGCCTAGAGGACACAAAACGATGATGAACCTAACTGTTACAGGTATGCTGACGCTGCCTAGAAATCAACACCGGCACTCAGCGGCAACCGCCGAGTAACATCACCGCACGACAAAGGTATCGATCTGCATGATACCCACTAATAACAAAGCCTACTCTTACATGACCGTCGCAGGCAGCAAGAAAACCACTACTGCTCTTAACAACCCGACCCAACTATCGCAGAGGTTTTTTTTCCCTTGGCTCTTGCCTTGGCACTTTTTTTCCTCTGCCCTTCAAACCGCTACCCTTCGTTCAACTCTCGACCCAATCTGTCTCCAGATGAGTGCGTATTAATGATTAACCTTAAACAGGCGTACGCAAACATCGAAGTACCCACATCCTGCGAGACCTCACTATACAGGAAACTAACCATTATGCAAAGAATACGAAGTAAATACTCCTGAATTCCAATCAAGAACAACTGCCAAGATGAGAAACATAGAAGTAGATATCCTCGGTGTAAAAAAGCAGCTTAAATCACTTAATAAAGGCAAAGCCTCCGGTCCAGATTGTATACCAGTCAGGTTTTCTCTCAGAGTATGCTGATAAAATAGCTCCATATTGAGCAGTTATATACGACCACTTGCTTACAGAAAGATCCGTACCTAAAGACTGGAAAATTGCTCAAGTCACACCAGTACCCAAAAAGGGAAGTAGGAGTAATTCGCTGAATTACAAAATGGTTCAAATGGCTCTGAGCACTATGGGACTCAACTGCTGTGGTCATAAGTCCCCTAGAACTTAGAACTACTTAAACCTAACTAACCTAAGGACATCACACACATCCATGCCCGAGGCAGGATTCGAACCTGCGACCGTAGCGGCCGTGCGGTTCCAGACTGGAGCGCCTTTAACCGCTCGGCCACTCCGGCCGGCGCGCTGAATTACAGGCCTATATCACTAACGTCGATTTGCAGTAGGGTTTTTGAACATATACTCTATTCGAACACTATGAAGTACCTCGAAGAAAACGATTTACTGACATATAGTCAGCACTGATTCAGAAAATATCGTCCTTGTGAAACACAACTAGCTCTTTATACTCATGAAGTAATAAGTGCTATAGACAGGGGATTGGATTGGACTGTTTGGGGAAGGAGACCAGACAGCGAGGTCATCACTCTCATCGGATTAGGGAAGGACGGGGAAGGGACTCGGCCGTGTCCTCTCAAAGGAACCATCCCGGCATTTGCCTGGAGAGATTTAGAGAAATCACGATAAACCTAAATCAGGATGGTCGGACGCGGGATTCGACAGGGGATGTCAAACTGATTCCATATTTTTAGATTTCCAGAAGGCTTTCGACACCGTTCCTCACAAGCGTCTTCTAACCAAACTGCGTGCCTACGGAGTATCGCCTCAGTTGTGCGACTGGATTCGTGATTTCCTGACGGAAAAGTCACAGTTCGTAGTAATATAAGGAAAGTCATCGAGTAAAACAGAAGTAATATCCGGCGTTCCCGAAGGAAGTGTTATGGGCCCTCTATTGTTCCTGATCTATATTAACGACATAGGAGACAATCTGAGTAGCCGTCTTAGATTGTTTGCAGATGATGCTGTCATTAACCGTCTTCTAAAGTCATCAGATGATCAAAACGACTTACAAAATGATTTAGATAAGATATCTGTATGGTGCGAAACCCGGCAGTTGACCCTGAATAAATTATATTAACATGAGTACTAAAAGAAAACAGCTAAATTTCGATTACGCGATAAGTTACACAAATCTGAGGGCTGTAAATTCAACTAAATACTTAGGGATTACAATTACAAATAACCTAAATTGGAACGATCACATAGATAATATTGTGGGTAGAGCACACCACAGACGGAGATTCATTGGCAGAACACTTAGAAGGTGCAACAGGTCTACTAAAGAGACTGCTTACACCACACTTGTGCACCCCATTCTGGAGTATTGCTGTGCGATGTGGGATCCGCATTAGGTGGGACTGACGGATGACATCGAAAAAGTACAAAGAAGGGCAGCTCGGTTTGTACTATCGCGAAATAGGGGAGATAGTGTCACAGACATGATACGTGAATTGGAGTGGCATTCATTAAAACAAAGGGGGTTTTCGTTACGACAGGATCTTCTCATGAAATTTCAATCACCAGTTTTCTCCTCCGATTGCGAAAACATTCTGTTGGCACCCACCTACATAGGGAGAAATGATCATCACGATAAAATATGAGAAATCAGGGCTCGCACCGAAAAATTTAGGTACTCGTTTTTTCCGCGTGCCGTTCGAGAGCGGAACGGTAGAGAGACAGCATGAAGATGGTTCACTGAGCCCTCTGCCAGGCACTTTATTGTGAATAGCAAAGTAATTACGTAGATGTAGATGTAGACCTGTTGTGTTGGCCATCATGGCAGCGTGAGCGTGGAGGGACTCCTCCTCTTATTTTTTTAAAAAAAAAAAAGTGCATTCGTGAAAAGACGCATATGGCGAAGGACTACAGTATCACAACAAAATGGTTCAAATTGCTCTGAGCACTATGGGACTTAACTCCTGAGGTCATCAGTCCCCTACAACGTAGAACTACTTAAACCTAACTAACCTAAGGACATCACACACATCCATGCCCCAGGCACGATTCGAACCTGCGACCGTAGCGGTCACGCGGTTCCAGACTGAAGCGCCTAGAACCGCACGGCCACACCTGCCGGCTGTATCACAACAACGTTGACCGGTATGTGCCCCGTGTTCAGAGATTTGGAGGTCACTGTGTTCACGCAACATTATGCCTCCCCACACCGTAATGCCTGGAGCATCAGGATGGTTATGTTCGATAACGTTTCTGGGTTCATTACGTACTCCCATATGGCGTGAGATGGGATCACGCGATGCACCCAGGAACATCGTCGAATATTATCGTTTTGGCGGTCTAGGTGTTATGCCGTCGGGAGGCACAAAATTGCAAATCTTTGAACACCTTACGCTCACTGATAAACGTCATTTTGTCACTGTGCTTCTACTCCATATGCGTCTTTTCAGGGATGCATACGACACTGACCTGATTTTTACGGATGGCAGTAAGCAACTGCATCTAACAGTGCAGACGGAGGAGCTCTTGGAACTAGAGGATATTCCGCAAATGGACAGGACTGCGTGTTCATCCGACTTAAAACTCGTCGACAACGTGTAGGGCACTCTGGTGAATGAATGGAATGCCATGTCATAAGAACCCCTCCAAAACACTGTGTTTAGCGTGGGAACACGGGGGAGCGTGTGGTCAGTACACTGCTCTCCCGGCCGTTGTCAGTTTGCGTGACCGGAGCCACTACTTCTTAGTCAAGTAGCTGCTCCATTACCTCACAACCGCTGAGGGCAGCCCGCTTGCCGACAGCGCTCGGCGGACCCAGACGGTCACCCATCCAAATGCTAGCAAAGCGCAACACCACTTCGGTGATCTGACGGGAACTGGATGGAGCTAACACTGCGGCAATGCCGGTGGCTGATGGAACATTAAAGGTGAGTTAATCAGTAGTGGTGTTCAGATTATTTTAGGAGGCACACGATGTCGAGCGAAGTTAGATTAAAGTGCATTATCTGATCAAAAGCGACTGCATACCAATCAGCAGATGTTAATATGGGGTATTTCCACCTTTCACGTTTATGACTGCTTGAATTCTACCGGAGACACTTTGTAGTGAATCATATAATTTTTCTTTATTTTCGTATATATAAGCTATACAGGGTGAAAAGTATTTAAACCGACAAACTCTGGGAGGCTGTAGGGGACATCAAAACAAATATTTTTCCCTATTGTCATTTTTTCTCATGAGGATTATTTAAACCGGTGGAGCCCACATTACGCTCTTCAGTTGTCAGAGGCCGTATTACAGTCTTCAGTTGTTAGAGGGCGTATTACGCCCTTCAGTTGTAGGCAACTGCTGTCCACCAGTGTAGTAGTGCATTGTCTCTGTTTACTAATGGAGCGAAACACGTGCGGTTAAAGGCGCTGCAGTCTGGAACCGCAAGACCGCTACGGTCGCAGGTTCGAATCCTGCCTCGGGCATGGATGTGTGTGATGTCCTTAGGTTAGTTAGGTTTAACTAGTTCTAAGTTCTAGGGGACTAATGACCTCAGCAGTTGAGTCCCATAGTGCTCAGAACCATTTGAACCATTTTGAGCGAAACACCTGGAGTGAGTACACGATATGGTTGGTGCGTACTACGTAGCGCACCACAACGGACGAGCCGCACAGCGGGTATATCAACAACAATATCCTAATCGCCGTATCGCGTATCATACGACCTTTGCTGCTGTGTAGCAATGTCTGCGTGAGACCGGGTCATTTAGCAGATTACCTGGACAGGGACGCCGTCGCACGGTAAGAACGTTGCAATTTGAGGAAGCTGTCTTGCAGCATGTGGAGCGGGATCCTTCAATCAGCACTCGTGAAATTGCACGTAACATGGGGACGAATCAGACGAATGTAAGAACAGTCCTTCGGGAGCAATTGTCACGTCCATTTCACTTACAGCGTATCCACAACCTGGAAGCAGTTGATATTCCACCCAGAGCATTGCCAGAATTGCTGGAAGACGTCCCGCTCCCTACAAGACAACGCATGTGCTTTCAACATGACGGGGCGCCGGCACATTTCAGTCGTCGTGTGCGTCGATTCCTGGACCGACGGTTCCCAGAAACGTGGATTGGCAGAGGTGGTCCTGTACCATGGCCTGCTCGATCCCCAGATATGTCCCCTCTCGACTTTTTTTGTGTAGAGAGAGATGCGCAACCTTGTTTACGCAACTCCTGTTGAATCAGAAGAGGATCTGATTGCCCGGATAGTAGCAGCAGCAGCAGGAACAATTCAGGATACTCCTGGGGTTTTTGCCCGTGTCAGACAGAACATTATCCGACGGTGTAACCTTTGTTTACGTGTCAATGGAGACATTTTTTAAAAATCTGCTGTAATTGAAATTGGGTTGTGTTAATGTGTTGTTTCTTTGTCATAAAAAAATGGAAAAATGTTTGTTGGTTTAATTAATTTGCCGCCAGGGAAATCTTCCTCTACCGGTTTAAATACTCCTCATAGGAAAAAATGACATTAGGGAAAAATATTTGTTTTGATGTCCCCTACAACCTCCCAGAGTTTGTCGGTTTAAATACTTTTCACCCTGTATGTAAACTATATGAGCTACAAACCAAACACAACGCCAAAAGTAAATTAACGAGTTGTTTTGTGGCAAGGATAAAGTTTTGAGACATCATTAACTATCTGTATGAAACAAAGTAAAACATACGCTCTTCAATTTATTAATTCATGCATCTTCACCTTTTTGTTTCGGGAAGTGGTAGCGTACGGACGTATGCTTGGATCCGTCGTACCAGCATTGTTAAAAATGTGTATTTTAACCGTTCATTGAAAGTATTATAAACATTTATTAGAGAAGGAATATTTATTCGCACGGTTCTAAGTTCAGATCCTATCTGTACATCATTTCACTCGCCGCCGAGATCCTGCATCAAGAGGTTCAGTGCAGACAAGAATAATTCACGCGGTATCTGGACGAACGTTCCTGCATCGACATTGTCACACTCAAGACTAAACACATGCAAGTAATGTGAGGGTAATGTCTCAGACTTGATAGGCAACTATTGAACTTGGTGTAGTTGTACTAAAAATATTGTGCTTCGTATGACAGATCGACAATTTCGATGATTGCAGTGAATATTTGGTACCGCACACTACTGGAAGCAACAGTACGTAACGCAAATTATGTTTATTGACCTTGAATGTAATGATATTAGGGGTCTGTTGATATTGGTATCCGCACACTACTGGAAGCAACAGTACGTAACGCAAATTATGTTTATTGACCTTGAATGTAATGATATTAGGGGTCTGTTGATATTGGTATCAGTTAAAGTTCACCCAAGATTGTGCACAGATTATAAATTACCTTCAAACTTTTTTTCAACTGTTCTTTCCGATCAATTTTTCCAGTTATTCAAGAACTTATTGATCCATTTACACATCCCTATTCATCTTTCAACTAGGTCTCTCAATGTCTGTGGATGAATGACAGCCCATTCTGCCTCATGATCTTAAACTAGAGGAAGTAGTGATGTTGTGTTTCGGGCTCTGGAGCGCAGTTGACGTCCTGACCTATTCCAAAAATGTTCCATTGAGCTCAGGTCGGGACTCAGGCGAGGCCAGTTCACTTCTGGATTATTTATGTCCACAAAGCATCGCCTTACATTACAACAGCGTGCAGTGTCATGCTCCTACTCACAGTCATCGTATTGCTGCGCTACACGTCTTATACAATGCTGTAAAATCTGTTTGCATCCTTCTGCATTTTGTGTTTTGTTACGAACAATAAGAGGGCCACGCCCTAATCACGAGAAACTCCTCTGTACTTCACTGTTGGCGCTACACGTGATGACATTCACTAGACCCAAACCCTTCCATCGGATAGTATGATTCATCACCCCAAATCACTCGTTTTCAGTCATCCACCGTCTAATGATGCCGTTCTTTACACCAGCTTGAGCGTCGTCTAGCACTGACTACAGACTCGTGTAGGTTACAAGGAACTCATTCAACAAAACACCATCGATACGGGATTTCGGATGCGGAGAACCACTCGTGTACCCTTGATGACTGCACGACACAAAACTTCACGCCTCGTCTGGGCCCATCAACACCGACATTGGACTGTTGATGACTGGAAACATGTTGCCTGGTCGGACGAGTTTCGTTTTAAATTGTATCGAGCTGATGGACGTATACAGAAATGGAGAAAACCTCTTGAATCCATGGACCCTGCATGTCAGCAGGAGGCTGTTCAAGCTGGTGGAGGTTCTGTAATAGTGTGGCGTGTGTGCAGTTGGAGTGATATGGGACCCCTGATACGTCTAGATACGGCTCTGACAGGTGGCACGTGCGTAAGCACCCTGTCTGATCACCTGCATCCATTCATGTCCATTGTGCATTCCGACGGACTTGGCAATTCCAGCAGGACAATGCGATACCCCACACGCTCAGAATTGCTACAGAGTGGCTGCAGGAACACTCTTCTGAGTTTAAGCACTTCCGCTGACCACCAAACTCCCCAGACATGATCATTACTGAGCACATTTGGGATGCCTTACAACGTGCTTTTCACTAGAAATCTCCGCCTCCTCGTAATCGTACGGATTTATGAACAGCCCTGCAGGATTCATGGTGTAAATTCACTCCAGCACTACTTCAGACATTAGTCGAGCCCATGACACGTCGTGTTGCGGCACTTCTGCGTGCGCGCGCTGCCCCTACGCGATATTAGGCAGGTGTACCAGTTTCTTTGGCTCTTCAGTTATGTTTGTTATTTCTTTTTACCATGGTTGTCAAACACACAAATCTACTCAGTGGTTTGAGTTAGTGTGCTGAAAAAATGGAAAAAATTTGTGACAGTAATTCTGATGTTGGAAAGGTGAATTCTGGCTGTCTTGCTGGTAACAATATAGAACAAATTATACCTTCCTATTGTGTAAAGAAGACATTGTTGAGCAGACCTATTAAAATAGTTCTGTATGTAGTCCTAATGTTATTCTGCAATTTATCTACGGGAAAGTAATACGAGCTAAAAATGTTAATCACATGATCATGATGCGACTTGTGTTAGTAAGGGGGGTGTTACAGCATATTTGCAAGCAACGAAAGATCCTCTGTTACAAAATGTGGCCAGCAGCCTTATAGAACGTGTGGGTGCTCATTTTTTCTTCGTCGTAACTGTGTGTCTGGTTGTGACTGTTTATCACTACATACATAGCCAAAGCACATATTAATGGTAAACATGACACAAGTTGCTTCAGATTTGTCTCCGAACGTTTATTCTTTGTATAATCGACTTAATAAATTGTCATTTTGCACGTAAACACCATTATGGTCAGTAGTATCTCATTACTGGTATTTAGAGAGATGTACAACAACCACATTTTTATAGTGTTTTTTTATTCATACATAATCCTCTGGCTGCAGAGAATTTTCGAGAGGTGACACTGTACTAACCTTATCAAGCACCGGCTTATGGCAATTAGAGACATCACTCTCAGTGTGTGGGCTCTCCTCCGGTCCTGTTTCTTTAATGGGTGCAGAGAAGTCTATGGGCAGTGCGTTGGAGACTCGTGTGCAGTGGTGGGCAGGAACTTCTTGAGCGTTAACGCTAGTGACAAGGAAAGGTCAGTGATTGCTGCCCATACGTCATTTGGTGTAAGTCGCTTGTCGGCATTTGTCATCAACAAATACCCGCACTTTGAGGCTGTGAGCTGCGGGACTAGAAATTTCATTTATGTGGCGAGCGCTGTTCCAACTACACCTCTGAGCGACTTGAAGCCATGCGGTGGTCGCTGGATTCGAGAAAAAATGGTATGGATTCCATTGTTATTAGGTACTGCAGTCCGTTTTCTTCCATCGGTCACTACGCGTGTGTTGTTCGCAAATTGAATCATTGTAGTAGTATGTTAATTGTAATAACTGGTCTTTTTTGAAAATATGCTTATCGACAGACGGCGCTCGATCCCTGCAGCTCTCTAAGATCGCGCTTTATCACATAGTGAGAGAGGTGCTGTGACATATGTGAGTCTATGACTCTTTATGTAGAAATAGTTTATTTTTGCTGTAATGTGGCTTTTGCTCAGTCTCATTTGTGTGTGGCGAGGACATACATACTTCAGATTATTTCTGCATGTCTACGACTCTTATAGTGGCATCAAACACTAATACTGTGAGAGTTAGACATCTTTTTATTCTGCTTTTGAGCCCTGTCAGATCCTGTCCACAGTCAATTGCTGCAAGATTGTATTTATGAGTCGTATAGCGTCACCACAAACTAATAATATTGCGGGGTTTATTTTTATAAATATCGTGTTGTGATAGGTTAGTATTTAGGCACTGGCTCTCCACTATTAAAATGTGTGTGTGGAAAGGCAGTATATGATTACTAAACTATTACAACACGAGATTTATACAAATAAACCCTGCAATATTATTATTTTGTGGCGACAATATTATTATTTTGTGGCGATGCTATATGACTCATAAATATAATCCTACAAGCACACTGACTGCGGACAGGATGCACCAGGGCTCCAAGGAAAAATAAAAAGACGTGTAACTCTCACGCTATTAGTGTGTGATGTCACTGTAAGACTCATAAATACATGCAGAAATAATCTGAAGTATATATGTCCTCGCTACACACAAAAGAGGCTGAACAATAGCCATGTTACAGAAAAATGTGTGTGTTTGTGTATGTTTGTGATGTCACACATCATTAATGCATAGATAATGCATAGAGAAGGTACCCTTGTTCCTTATTGGTCGAGAGAGAAAGGGGGAAGGGAAGGAGTGTGATTGGCACTTAAACTGTTACCAATGTTTAGCTGCAAGTGTGTCACTGAGTTATGACTGGTTTGCTGTGGCGGAATGCCGCCAGGTCAGTCATGTCAGAGACGATTGCATGTGCATACTGTCTAAATAATCCAAATTTCTCTGCCATGCCAGGGGAGACGGTCTGGTGTAGTGTTGGGCAGACATGCGGAGCTCTATCGCTCACAGACGGGGAATCAGTGGCGGTTGAGGCGAGGTGTTCCATCCCCTACAAGCATCCCATTTGGATCGCTCGATCTGCATTACCTGGTGAATCCTTGAGGGTGGGGGCGTAGGGGGGGGGGGGGAGAGTTGTTCATAATATAGGTGCGTGTTTGTAGCACTCTTTCATATATCCACTGATCTGTTTGGAGCTGTTTATCGTTATTACTACGGGAGGGAGATAACTTGGTTAGAATTGATACAGCAGATGTGTCTTTTGTGCTAGCAATCAGGTCAGAGATAATTATACTTAAAGTAATACAACTTTCTCGGCCATTGCTAGCATAGTGTTTGCAGTCATGCTCCACATGTCAGACTAAGACTGATGAGCTACACTACAGGCGACATACTTTTAGCTGGGGTAGTTGTAGTTAATGGTCGCATCTCTAGCTGCGTATTTTTCAGTGCTGTGTCACACACACACACACACACACACACACACACACAGTGTCTTTGGTTAGAAGCATCAGAATTTTGCTATGGTGTCACATAATCTAGTAATGCGGGCTTAGCAGGGGGGTTTATCTATCGCTGTGTGGTATTTCTTATACATACCTCTCTGGTTGGAGAGGGGTAGCTTATACAGTTTGCTATGCCACCATTAATATGACGTGGCATCATCATTTCTACCAATGTGTTCGTTTCTAACATATGCGCTATGACATCACAAACACACTAGTATTGAAATGCTGGCTAATTAAAAATAATTCGGACCTGTAGTGAAATACTGGCTAATGAAAAATGATTCGGACCCATGCCGCATTGTGTATGGCTGAGAACACCATGACGTCGTCACAATGCGTCGTGACGTGATGTGACATGACATCGAGACAGAACTCATGTAATTCGAAAAAATACATAAAACTGTGGAATTAGGCGAGTATTTACATATCTGCCTGGGAGTGCCCTCTGCTGGTGCCTGGAATGACGTAATATTAAAACGTTATTAACAAACAGACCTCAAGTGACATGACTTAATGTCTTTTGTTATTAACAAATGGACTCAGCTTACACCCTCTTCCCATGGTTCCCACTTAAGTGTTCAATTAGGAAAGAGAAAAATTGTGGAAAACCCGGAAAAATAAGAAAATGAGTAAAAATACGTAAATTTTGGAAAAATACGAAAAAAGGTGGAAAATATGGAAACAAACTTAAAACTGAGGAAGAATGAGAGAATTTACATATCTGCCTGGATGTGGCAACTGTTGGTGGGTCGTGTGAAGTAATAGTAATTTGGTATGAACAAACAGAACCCGAGTGATGCGATGTGATGTAATTTGTTATTAACAAATAGACACAGCCTGATCCTCTTCCTCTGCTGCCCAGCTCCAGAATGAAAGTGTCCCACTCAGGTGCCTTAGTTACATAGGATGATGATGAGGAGGAGGAGGAGGCGAAGCTCAAATCTTATTGATCCATTAGGTTTCCCGCCATTTTCTTGTACTCCCATTGTTGAAGAGAGCTAGGGAGGGGTTTCCCGCCAGTTTCATATCATATGACCACTATCGATAATTTGTATAATTGTCTAAGGTTCGTGAGGGATTCCCCTGGGTGACAGTGATCAATTCCCAGTGGTTCCGCATTGTGAGGGGAATGGGAGTGACCTCGAATATAAGGAGCCCAATTGGGTAACTTAATACTGGAAGTCCTTTTCTTACAACTCCCACTATACCTGAAAGTCTCACTGCATACATTTTCCCATGAAGTCACTGGTTGTCTTGTCTCACAGTGGGATAAATGAACTAACAGTAATGGCGAGTACTTTTGAAATAGTGAACAGTTTACTTATTGTTTTTTCCCCATCTGTCTCGTTTTGATTTGACTGCCCCTTGTAACAATAACAATCCCTAATTTATTTATGCGATTACACAAATACAGAATGTGGTATTTAGAACAGGGAATTCCTGAATGTGAAATAACCACAGTTGTTAACAAAAACTGCCACATGGCATGTCTGTTTTAATTTTAAACGTTGCTATTGTCGGGACAGTTTCCTAAATCATATTCTCTTTAACGTCATCATCATCATCATAAGTCGTTGTGCTCACTGCTGAGCGTCGTGACCCCATGAACCAAACGTTTCCATCCCGGACACTTGCCAGATTCTCTTAGTGCCTGCTGAAGAGGTAGACCGGTGATCTTGATTTGATCTATCCATCTCCTCGTTCTTCTTCTTCTTGGTCTCGTGCCCTCAGTCTTTCCTTGCAAAATTATTTTCTCAGGAATTTCTCCATCTCTTCTCACAATATGGCCAAAGAACTGGAGAATTTTTTCGGTGACTCGAAAGGAAAGGCGTCTGGAGATATCGAGTTGTTCAATAATGGACCCATTTGTTCTTCTTTCGGTCCCTTTTATGCGTAGCATCCTACGCCATCAGCAAAGCTCAAACGCATCAATGCGCTTTTTGTCTCTGGCCTTAGTGTCCATGTTTCGCACCATAAAAGAAGACAGAATACACGAGTGTTTCGATTAGCCGGGTTTGTGTGCTATTTGTTATTGTTCTTTTCTGTCAGATCTAGGTGAGCTTCTTCATAGCCACTCGCCTTAGCGTGATCCGTCTTGTTATCTCATCTTCACAACTTCCCGTGCTGGAGAGACCCGAGATAGGTGAAGGGATGCACGACTTCCAGTTCCTCTAATCGACCTGTGAGCTGGATCTGTTCTTCTCGATCAATTATCATGAGACTGGACTTGCTGAGGTTGATGTCTAATCCATATGCTAGACTAATGTCCCTTATTCTTGTTAGTATCTCAGCAGGTTCATCTTCGCTGTTGGCTAAAAGCACAGTGTCATCAGCAAAACTAAGATGCCTTTGGTCCAACCATCGAGATCTTTCCTGATGACATATTCTGCATAGATGTTGTACAGTTGTGGGGATAGGACCCAACACTGTCTCACACTTTTTGATACCCTGAAGGAATCGGACGTGCCAGCACTTGTCTTCACAACTAGATGATTATTTTATAGACTTTTGATCAATGCTATCAAGTGGTGTGGGACACCGAACTCTGCAAGCACCTGAAACAGCTTCTTCCAGACAACACAGTCAAAGGCTTACCTATAGTCAAGGAAGTAGATGAAAACAGGAACACAGAACTCTCGCGTTTTTTCTGTTATTTGTCTTATGTTGAGGATCTGTTCACGAGTACCTTTCCCTTCAACAAAACCTGCTTGTTCTGTGGATATGTGAGACTTTAACATACCTGAAGGTTATTTTTCCTAAGAACTTTCTTTTCTTAACAAAAATATAATTAATAATGATCGCATAAAATAAGTAATTTTTATGCAGAGAATTGTCTGGGTAGGTACAATATTTTCTTAACTTCTTCTGTCATCCCGTTGTGCAATTATTTCTGTGTTAAGGAAGCGCACTCTGACATAAGCCTTAGCAGAAAAAAATCTGCCAATAACTCACTCTGAAACTAATAAGTCGTTTATTTTGCCACCTACAATTCTTTATGCTTTTAACACCTGGCTTTCATTGTGTTATTTGTATGGCATATAGCAGTTTACAAAACACCTCTGTATTACGAATCTGAGCACCATATTACTATAATTCTTAGGTGTTTTTAGTCGATACTGTCATCCATTTCTTACACAAGTGTCTGTCTTACAGAAATAGTCCTTCAGTGATATACAGTTTGCATTTTTATTCATGTTTGTGCGCCCATAAATAGCACAATATAGCTTATTAACAAAGACTAAAAGGATAGAAACCGAAGCAATGAATTAAAATTTGTACCACAGCCAGGATTTGAACACACGTCTCCTGCTTACTAGGCAGATGCGCTAACCACTACACCCACACTTACGCTACAGCCAGAAATTCCTCATTACGTACAAATCTGGGGCGCTATTCCAATGTCAGAGATCTCGGCAACACTGACGATTTAAGAAGGGGAAAATGGGCTGAATGTGCGAACTGAAGGTTGTGTTAGGGAGAGCGTTGTGTTAGGGTAGTCCATACAGCTGAGGTAATCACAATGCTACTGTGATGTAGTGGTTAGCACTTCTGCCTAGTAAGTAGAAGACCTGCATTCGAGTCCTCACTATGGCACAAATTTTAATTCATTGATGCAGCTTCTATCCTTATCGAAGATAAAGTTAAGATTCATGTGTCTCCATGAAAATCTAACTCCATCACATCAAAAGACTTAACAACTTTACGTGATTGACTCTAACACGTGTGGATGTCTGAGGTAGCACTGTAGCTCGTTTGTGACTTCACGGCATTCGTAATGGAAGGGGAAGTTTGCATACTAAAGAGCAAGCGGGCGAGTCCCCACTCTCTGAATCCAGGTGGGTTGGACGGGCCGTGGAGCTCCTTCAGCACGGGGGTCAAACCCGTATAGCGATTTTTGGTAACACAACCTTGGTTCACTGCCAGGACACTTGGAGCGCCGCAAGTTTATCAGTCCATCATCTCAATTCCTTATTGGGTGATGTAAAGCCTTGCATATTTGCTTTGGTTACTTCAGAACATATGCTGGTTTCATATGTTGTGTTCCTGATTATGACTTCGTGTGTGTCTTGTACTCTTTGAATTACGGTGTAAATATGTAAATATGTAAGTATGCTGCCAGATTTTTGCATCCATCCCTAAATAATATTGGGTGGAGTAAATGATTCCATATTTGCTTTTGTTTCATACAAAACAGAAGCTAGTTTTGTAGTACAGTGTTTTGTGGCTCACATATGTTTGTTACTACTTACGAATCAGTGTGTACTACTCGATTTAACTGCATTGCAAGTCTATTGTTTGTATTCTACTTTTTTTTTGCATCCGTTTTTAGTATTTTTCTGCATGTAATGGAGAATTCGATGTTGGCGGTTTTTGGCAGAGTTAGTATTCAACTTTATTACATCTTTGCTGATCCATTGTAGACTGTGGGACAACGGCTGACATGTATTTCATGATACAATAATTTACCAACAGCCGTATGTATTGTAGACATTTATTTTATGAGCTTCTTATATGCAACCAGTTTCGGCATTACATTGATGCCATCTTCAGGCCTAATCAAAAAATGGTTCAAATGGCTCTGAGCACTATGCGACTTAACTTCTGAGGTCATCAGTCGCCTAGAACTTAGAACTAATTAAACTTAACTAACCTAAGGACATCACACACATCCATGCCCGAGGCAGGATTCGAACCTGCGACCGTAGCGGTAGCTCGATTCCAGACTATAGCGCCAAGAACCGCACGGCCACTCCGGCCGGCAGGCCTGATCACCAAGAGCTGTTGCATAGCGATTTGATTCACGGATCCAGTTATATGGCTCTTTTCGTGTATAGTGATTTTACGACTATGACGTGTGGGGCCTGAAGATGGCATCAATGTAATGCCGAAACTGGTTGCATATAAGAAGTTCATAAAATAAATGTCTACAATACATACAGCTGTTGGTAAAATATTGTATCAAGAAATTTATTACATCTTGTAGCAGATGCTGTATACTTCTATTTCGAATGGTGTCAGTTCTTACCACTGAGAATGTTTTATAGTCTGAGTGTCAGAACACACAGTTATTGTACCAGATAGGCTACTATTATGCAGCAAAAGTATTCTACAGTACACCTAAGTGCATAACTGTATGCAGCATTGTATGATACTGTATAGTGTGAACGTGTTTCCTTTGGACTAGTCCGCCGCCGTAGCTAAGTGATGCAGGCACAGTAGCTCAGCGTGTTCGGTCAGAGGGTTAGCTGCCCTCTGCAATAAATAAATTAAAAAAACCTAAGTGAACGGATGAACTTGAACAAGCGTCATGGGACGTCCGCGCCGAACAAACTCAACGACCAATAGCGAACAAAATGAGATTAAAAAGAAGTGTAGCGTGTCTGACTTCCATGCAGGGGGCACAGGTTCAATTCCCGGCTAGGTCAGAAATTTTTCTCCGTTCAGGGACTGGTTGTTATCCTGTCCTCGTCATCGTTCCATCATCATTGACACGCAAGTCGCCAAGTGAGGCGTCAGCTGAAAAGAATCGCAACTCAGTGGCCGAACTTCCCCAGGTGGGTATCCCGGCCATCAATGCCATACGATCAATTCATTTTTTTCTCACTGTACTGAATGCTGCTGCATTTAGTAAACATTAGTTATACAGAATACATTTAATGATGACATCATGAGAGTCTGTATTATTTGCTTTGAAATTTTCATTGGAGTGGGATGATAATTCTATTGCATTTATTTCTACTAATATGTATTGTTTGTAGTACAAGTTAGTAACATGTGAATACATCTGCATAACTATTGTAGTTATAGCGCCCCCTGGTGCAGAGGGAAAGGGGGGGGGGGGCTATGAGCCACCAGGATGGTGCGAACGGCTCGTAGAGGCGAAGTAGGAGCACAGGAGGCTCCAGAGAAAGGCTGCTGCAAATGCAACAAGTTCTTTTGTTGCCGCACCTTTGCTGCTTGATACACCGGGTCAGTGGCTGGCTAGCCGCTGAACTCTGCTGGGCTGGCTGCCTGCAAGCCTCACAAATGCGGAACTCCACCGCACCGGCGGCCTCATTACGTAAGCCAGCCAATTTCTGACAGCGCCAGCCATGTGTTCTTGACGACGGCACGTCTGCTACAGTGCCAGGCACCACTTCGCTGTGTCACAGCAGCAGACAACCAGGGCCCGAACACAATCCCCGCGATGGTGGATGAAGGATATTGTGCACGGGGTGCGACCCACTGGCTCCTGGGCAGGAGTAGGTCATGCTGCTGGCGGTGATCATGGCGTGACCCGCTGTACCGTTGCGCTAAGTGCAGAACGGACTTAGCACGTTGAGCTGTTGCCCTGCTGTGGACTCAGACCAGTGACTTCTACTGGCAGGTCTATGTAGTTTCCTCATTTGGCACAGCCCCGTCGTCCTGGTTGGGCTGCGAGACTCAGAATAATTTTATTACAAAAATTACCAGTACTTATAGTCTGTAGTGGCACAATTGTTGTGCATATGAGCCACGCACCTTAAAACACGATTACACATCGAACGAGGTAGCGCTGTGGTTAACACACTACACTCACGATCAGGAGGACGATGGTTCAACACCGCATCCAGTCATCCTGGGTTAGGTTTTCCGTGATTTCTCTAAATCGCTTAAGGCAAATGCCAGAATGGTTGAAAGGGTATGACCCATTTGTTCCCTCATCCTTACTTAATCCGAGCTTGTGCTCTGTCTCTAATGAATTCCCTGTCGACAAGATGTTAAAGCTAACGCGTGCCCCCTAAAACGCTACTGCCACTAACTTTGATTCCACAAGGAACCGTTATGCACAGCAATTGTATATTATTATAAGGAAGGATAGAAGCACAGCAATCAGTCGCAATCCCACTGGTTTCTTTTATTATTCTTGAATACTCAGATTTCAGCTACAAATATCCATCTTAAGTGAATTTGAATGAGTTATAATCTACATGTCACCATATGAATTTACTGGTGTACAGGCGAAGGTTATATGGTGGCATGTACTGCCGGAGTTTGTTGGATTATAATTCACTCAAACGCACTGTCATCTGGGTATGAAAGAGTAATAAAAACCAATGAGATCGCAACTAATTGCTGTGTTTCTATCCTTCCTAATACACTGCCAATGTCAGTGCGGGTACCTGCGTTGCTCTTGCTGTACCGTTTGTGCACCACAACCGAGTTCGGTGTTTCAGCAAACTGCCTCGCAACACTCAATTGAGCAAGTTGAGCTTTTGCAATGACAATATCCTGCACTCGCCTGCTGTCAGTGCTGCTACAATACACTGCTCAGGCTCACGCTAGTGTGCTCTTACACTATGTGATCAAAAGTATCCGGACACCTGGCTGAAAATGACTTAAAACTTCGTGGAGCCCTCCATCGGAAATGCTGGAATTCAAAACGGTACTGGCCCACCCTTAGCCTTGATGACAGCTTCCACTCTCGCGGGCATACGTTCAATCACGTGCTGGAAGGTTTCTGGGGGAATGGCAGCCCATTCTTCACGGAGTGCTGCACTGAGAAGAGGTTTCGATGTCGGTCGGTGATGCCTACCACGAAGTCGGCGTCCCAAACCATCCCAAAGGTATTTTATAAGATTTAGGTCACGACTCTGTGCAGGCCAATCCATTACAGGGATGTTATTGTCGTGTAACCACTCCGCCACAGGACGTGCATTATGAACAGGTTCTCGAACGTGTTGAAAGACGCAATCGCCATCCCCGAATTGCTCTTCAACAGTGGGAAGCAAGAAGGTGCTTAAAACATCAATGTAGGCCTGCGCTGTGATAGTGTCGCGCAAAACAACAAGGGGTGCAAGCCCCCTTCATGAAAAACACGACCACACCATAACACCACAGCCTCCGAATTTTACTGTTGGCACTTCACACGCTGGCAGATGACGTTTACCGGGCATTCGCCATACCCAGACCCTGCCATCGGATCGCCACGTTGTGTACCGTGATTCGTCACTCGGCATAGCGTTTTTCTACTGTTCAGTCGTCCAATGTTTATGCTCCTTACACCAAGCGAGGCGTCGTTTGGCATTTACCGGCGTGACTTGTGACTTATGAGGTGCCGCTCGACCATGAAATCCAAGTATTCTCACCTCCCATCTAACTGTCATAGTACTTGTAGTGGATCCTGATGCAGTTTGGAAAAACCTGTGTGATGGTCTAGATAGATATCTGCGTATTACACATACGACCCTCTTCAACTGTCGGCTGTCTCTGTCAGTCAACTGTAGAGGTCGGCCTGTTCGCTTTTGTGCAGTACGTGTCCCTTCACGTTTCCACCTCACTATCACATCGGAAACAGTGGACCTAGGGATGTTTAGGTGTGTGGAAATTACTTGTACAGACGTATCACACAAGTGACTCTCAATCACCTGACCACGTTCGAAATCCGTGAGTTCCGCGGAGTGCCCCATTGTGCTCTCTCACGTTGTCTAATGACTACTGAGTTCGCTGATATGGATTACCTGGCAGTAGATAGCAGCACAATGCACCTAATACGAAAAACGTATGTTTTTGGGGGTGTCCGGATACATCTGATGACATAGTGTATGTATATGGTCGTTACGCTACGCTGTGAACGAGATCTTCTCCCTTGTGGCGGTCTTAAAACCAGTTTCATGTTATACTACACGTTCATACAAAATACAGAGATATTGCTAATCTAAACAACTGACGACTTGCTCACATGGGTTAGATGTTGCATCCAGTCTTACTGAGTATGCTGTTTGTGCTGTTTGCTTACAATTCTGCTTGTCACTTTTGTTTTCGCTGTTGGCAGTTTGACAATTTGAATCTTCACAGCTTGTCCTGTTGATCGCTTTAACAATAAATTTACATCTATTCTGCATTCACACGATTCCCGTAACTGTGCTGGTAGCTGGGAGGTTGGTCCCGATATGTCTCCTTATTCGTAACCTACTTCCATTAAGTCCAATCGTCTGGCCTCCATCAGCTTCCCCTTCTTGTAACAAATTGCCACTACTACCATGTCGTCATAAGTGGAGTAAATAAAAGAAAACTTGCTAGCTGGAATGTAGTCTATGATTCCCAATATCCCTCGGGGAACCTAGTCCCTTCTCTCTAGCTAAGAGCAAATTAACTGTGCGTGTGGTCTGGCTGGCTTGTATTACCATGGTCGGGCACACCGTGATCTCCCCTTTGACAATGTTAAAGCTCCCCCTCCATCATTACTGCATGCCTACTACCATGTTCCTAAATTAATAATACCCCATGAGTGCTCATCTGCATGAATTTCTGAAGATCTCCCCATTTCATTCAGTACGTGTGAATGGCATAACACTTAAACTGTGCATCTTTTCCTGTTACCGAGAATCGAATTAAAATATACAATTGCGCTCGGTCGGTTTTCGTTTCCACTAATGCTATGCGGTAGAAGAGGATACGTTTTGTCTGCTGGGTTCCGTGATTATGCTCAATTCAGATGGTAGCTTTTGTTCCATACTTTCTGTAGCCCCAATAAGTACTGTACAGGCGACAAAAGATTAGATCTCAGTTGGCCGTGCAACATGTAACTTATGGCTTCTTGGAAGTTTGACACTACCCCTCACGTGTTCCATACACTATCCGCTAATGCATGTAACTGCCTTGTTATTACAATTCCGTTGACCAATACTTCTACCCGTGCTCCCAAAGTCCGATTCATCACGTCCTTTGATACCCCTGAGTAATCCATTACTCTACCCGTTAATTTATGAAACAATCTTATGTTTTTAGGTACTCCACTCTCCAAATTCGGTATTTGTGTAGTATGTCACTCTTCTGCTAATTTACTTCCCTTTACCAATTGTTTTACTGCTTCCACAGTTTCATTTAATTCTCTTATATCACCCTCCACTGTTGTTCCAAACACCATTTTCAAAATGTTACCCCCAGCATCCAACTATTCTCTCTTTCACTGTGTATACGGCATAACATTCATTCACTAATTGTCTCAAGGTATCAAATCCTGAGCACAGGGACAAATATACCTCCTTATAAGGCTGATGCCACTAGCAAGACCATTCAGAAGCAACAAAATAACAAAAAAATCCCTACATTAACATAACTTACTCATTACAATCCTATACAACGGAAACATACAAATAGAAAGAACCCCTTACAAAAACCCCTTATCTTAAGTTAATCAGGACAGCCACAAGCCACTGCGGCTGACCTAAAAAACTTAAATTTCAGCAGTCGGTTTTTCCCCTGCAGGCAATCCCTGCTCTTGATCTCAACGAATACGGTACTTCATGTACAGGCTGAACCTCATCTTCTTGTCTCTTCCTTTGATTTATTTTCGTATTCTTCTCCGGTTCCATCCTCGAAACTCCTGGAATTGACTCTGGTCTTCCTCAAAAAGGTCGTAGACGGCCAACACGTACTATTGTCGTTCTCGTTGGTAATTGGGGCTTCGAGTTGACTGAGAAAGTCGTCTCCAGTACCTGATAGGGTCCTTGACATCTTGTGATGAACTTCTTCATCTTCCCTTTTAGCATATATACACTCCTGGAAATGGAAAAAAGAACACATTGACACCGGTGTGTCAGACCCACCATACTTGCTCCAGACACTGCGAGAGGGCTGTACAAGCAATGATCACACGCACGGCACAGCGGACACACCAGGAACCGCGGTGTTGGCCGTCGAATGGCGCTAGCTGCGCAGCATTTGTGCACCGCCACCGTCAGTGTCAGCCAGTTTGCCGTGGCATACGGAGCTCCATCGCAGTCTTTAACACTGGTAGCATGCCGCGACAGCGTGGACGTGAACCGTATGTGCAGTTGACGGACTTTGAGCGGGGGCGTATAGTGGGCATGCGGGAGGCCGGGTGGACGTACCGCCGAATTGCTCAACACGTGGGGCGTGAGGTCTCCACAGTACATCGATGTTGTCGCCAGTGGTCGGCGGAAGGTGCACGTGCCCGTCGACCTGGGACCGGACCGCAGCGACGCACGGATGCACGCCAAGACCGTAGGATCCTACGCAGTGCCGTAGGGGACCGCACCGCCACTTCCCAGCAAATTAGGGACACTGTTGCTCCTGGGGTATCGGCGAGGACCATTCGCAACCGTCTCCATGAAGCTGGGCTACGGTCCCGCACACCGTTAGGCCGTCTTCCGCTCACGCCCCAACATCGTGCAGCCTGCCTCCAGTGGTGTCGCGACAGGCGTGAATGGAGGGACGAATGGAGACGTGTCGTCTTCAGCGATGAGAGTCGCTTCTGCCTTGGTGCCAATGATGGTCGTATGCGTGTTTGGCGCCGTGCAGGTGAGCGCCACAATCAGGACTGCATACGACCGAGGCACGCAGGGCCAACACCCGGCATCATGGTGTGGGGAGCGATCTCCTACACTGGCCGTACACCACTGGTGATCGTCGAGGGGACACTGAATAGTGCACGGTACATCCAAACCGTCATCGAACCCATCGTTCTACCATTCCTAGACCGCCAAGGGAACTTGCTGTTCCAACAGGACAATGCACGTCCGCATGTATCCCGTGCCACCCAACGTGCTCTAGAAGGTGTAAGTCAACTACCCTGGCCAGCAAGATCTCCGGATCTGTCCCTCATTGAGTATGTTTGGGACTGGATGAAGCGTCGTCTCACGCGGTCTGCACGTCCAGCACGAACGTTGGTCCAACTGAGGCGCCAGGTGGAAATGGCATGGCAAGCCGTTCCACAGGACTACATCCAGCATCTCTACGATCGTCTCCATGGGAGAATAGCAGCCTGCATTGCTGCGAAAGGTGGATATACACTGTACTAGTGCCGACATTGTGCATGCTCTGTTGCCTGTGTCTATGTGCCTGTGGTTCTGTCAGTGTGATCATGTGATGTATCTGACCCCAGGAATGTGTCAATAAATTTTCCCCTTCCTGGGACAATGAATTCACGGTGTTCTTATTTCAATTTCCAGGAGTGTAGTTTGGATAAAACTACCTATTGTCCTACTTTATACTGAGGTAAACTTGCTGTGCATCTCACTGATTCCTCTTGCTTCTCTAATGCCCTCATATTCATCTTCATCTTCTGTACTTGTTTCCGTACTTTTTGAGCTGTTTTTGCAAACTGAAGTACTTACTTACTTACTTTCCAGCTTTACTTTTGTTTGCCTTTGTCAGATCGAATGATAATGACATTTTCCAACCATACACCGCCTCATTTGGGAACAACACAGTTTCATGTGTACTTTTGAATTATACACTGACATGACATACCTTAGATATATCACGTTCTACATGATGAGTGTTCATGTAATTTTTCCCCAATTGTTCTACGTACCCATTCCATTTTACTATTGGCCTGTGTGTGGAGAGGACCAGTTTTTAACTTCTTTACATACAATAACCAGCACAGCTCCTTCAACAAGCCCAACATGAGATTTGTACCATGGACTGTAAGTATCGTATTTGGTACTTCAAAACTGAATATCCAATTGTTAACCATGCTTGTGCGATTGTTACTGCCTGCTGGTTTGGCATAGTAACCATCTCCGTGTATTGAGAAAAGTGATTCATTATTGTTCATACTAATCAGTTCCCTGCTGGCGTATGACTGAAAGGCCCTAATATGTCAATCCTAAGCATTTGAAACGGTTTTGTATTCGTTTACGATTCAAGCCAGCTCGCTATGTACACTGCATGCAATATTTCACGTCTTGATTACTACCATGGCCCTAGCCTTGTTTCCAGCATTACAATCCATCACACGTGATTGCGTCCTGTACTATTTATAGTCACGGTCAGCACCTTGCACTGCCTTCCACTCCGTAAGACCATGACCCAGAACCTCCAACACTGCTACCTTCCTGCTTAACGTATCTGCGTTCCCATGCGTCTTCCCTGGCTTGTGTATAACTTTGTAGTCGAACTCGCTAAATCTCAGGGCGCATCCTTTCAGTCTGCTAGACAGGTCCTTCAGTCCAGATAACTACTTCAAAGCATCGTGGTCGGTTACTAACCAAAATTTTTTTTCCTGTAAAGATAACGGATAAAATGTGTGACGCCATAAAAGAGGCTTAATAGCCTGAATAGTTCTTCTCTCGTGCAGTCAACTACTGTGACATGTAGGCTACAGGATGATCTTCACCGTTAATCTCCTTGCGTAAAACACACCCCAGATGTCACATACAAAAGGATAAACTCCTTCTGAAAGTCTGGAAATACTAGAACTTGGCTGGCTGTCAAAATTCCTTTATTCTTCAAGCACACCATGACACTCTTCGTCCATATAAATTTCACATCCTTTCTTAGCAACTGCCGGAGTCGTCGTGCTGCCAGCAAACTGTTTCATAATTTTTCTATAAGAGTTTGAGAATTTCAGAAAAGACGGTAGTTCTTTGATCGACTCAGACACTGGGAACTCTTGGGTAGCTTGTACTAGCCTCAGGGTCTGTCCTCACTCCGTCTTTGCTAATTATGTGATGTAAATGCTGTACCCCTTCTAACGCAAAATGGCACTCCTCTCTGCTCAACATCAGATGCACAGCCCTCAATTTCTTAAACATCATTCAGACCTTCTTAATGCTGATTGATGTTTTTTGAAAATACAGTGATGATATCTAGACACTAACAACTAGACACTAACATGATTTCAAACCTCTCAAAACACGGTCCAATAACCTCTGAGCAAACTAGACACTAAAATGATTTCAAAAATCTCAACACACTATCCAAGAACCTCTGAAACAGTGCATGTTAATTTTTAAGTCCAAAAGGCATTCTCTTGAAGTTATTGTGCCTCCAAGGGTACCGAAAATGCTGTCTTTGGCTGGTCCTCTGGAGCAACCTCCAACTGATGATAACCACTACCGAAATTCGTGATGGAAAAGTATCGACATTCTTCCAAGTTACTCATGGTCTCAGTAATGTTGAGGATGGGGTATGCACCTGTTACGGTCTTGCTGTTCAGGTGATAATAACCATAGCTGAACCTGTATTTTCTAGAACTATCTGTAGACTTTTTTGGTACGACCATGATTGCTGCTCCCTATCGACTCTCTTCTACAGGGTAACACACAGCGGACGGACGGTTTTGAACTGCGTAGTACTGAGGGCGCGGTGGTGGGAGGTGGTCGTGGTGGGGATAGTTCTGATCCACACAAGATGCCATTTCATTTACTCAGTCACTATGGAGCAGTGGGACTTGCAACGTCGAGTGTTTGTCTATGACAGTTTCGTGAAAAGTGGTGAGTATTATTGCTACACAGCGATTGCTTCGTGCTCGGTTTTATGTCGGTCGACATGGAGCTGTTCCGAGCCGTAACACAATCCTCAGATGGGTGAACAACTTCAGATCAACTGGAAATATACAGGATAAGAAGCATCCTGGCCAGAGACGCAGAGTAACGACACCAGAAAATGTTGAAAGGGTAATGAAAGCGGCAGTCAGAAGCCGAGGACGGTCAGCTAGACGTCATGCTAGTGAGTTACGAATCAATCGTGAATCGGTTAGACGAATTTTGCATAAAGAATTAAAATTCCATCCCTACAAAATGCTCATTGTCCAACAACTTAAGGAAACTGATTTTGCTGTACGAGAAGACTTTGCTTACAGAATGCAAGTGATTTTGGGATCGAATGAAAATGAAATTTTATCGATGAGCGATGAAGCTCATTTTCATTTAAACGGGGCCGTGAGTAAGCAAAACCTACGTTACTGGGCGTCAGAGCATCCACACCTTATCCACCAGCGTCCTCTACACTCAGAAAAAGTAACAGTCTGGTGTGCTCTTGGGTCTGTTGGCATTATTGGATTTTTTTAAATTTTTTTTTTGTAAGAGAAGGGGGCCACAGTTACTGTTAATTCGGTTCGTTACATTCGTATGCTTTAAACATTCTTGAAACCAGAACTAAGAAGACGACGAATCCCTCTAAAACGCGCTTGGTTCCAGCAGGATGGGGCAACATCGCACACTGCAAACACTTCAATCACAGTTCTTAGACGCATGTTACCTGGCCGGATTATCTCACGTTTTGGCAATGTTCCTTGGCCTCCCAGGTCTCCCGACTTGTCAGTATGTGACTTTTTTCTGTGGGGGTACCATAAGAACTGTATCTCTAACCACAAACCACGAAATTTGGACGAGTTGAAGAATGCAGTCATTCAAGAAATTGCTGCCATCCCTGCAGAGATTTTAGTCCGTGTGATGGAGGATTTTGAGAAGAGACTTGAGTCCTGCATTCGAAATGATGGATATCATCCTGACTACATTATTTTTTACAAATAACTTTGTTAACTACAATAGCAAATAATGAGCTTTGATTCTGTGTAAATAAACATGCATTAATTTTAAAGTTGGCTGAGTATTATTTCATTAAAAAGCGTCCTTCTCCCGTGTATCACCCTGTATTATCCCGTCAGCTGACTGCTACTTAATGAGATCTTCCGTAACTGGCTGCAAATAACTAGGAACGCAATATGGTTTCCGAAACACTGGTGCTTCATTCCCTGTTGGTATTTAGTGTTCTGGCAAGGAAGTAATTGAAAAAATAAATCCTCAGATTGGAACATCCACTTCCTCTCTACTCCCTTTAGATGCTCCACTTTCCTCATAATGCAGCCTTAACAGCAGCTTGTGGTCCACACTTCTTGTATACCAATAATCCTCGTCCGGTTATACTGTATGTTGCCAAAGGTGAATTTTAGCACAATGCAGATACAAAATGTCTAACTCCAATATTGTGCTATAGACTCACTTGCATGCTGTACTGCCTCTACACCTTGCTTAAATCGAACAGCTCTTATACGAAAATCTATGTCTGTATCTCATCAGTCTCACAACATTATCACTGACCCCACATAACCTATAGCACAATGGCTTTCATTACCGTTGAGCTACGAAGTCTCGACCGACAACTGACACACGCAGCCCTGTGACCAACAAAAACCTTCTCTCTTCACCTCTTACAACATATATTACTGCACACTCAATCTCTGCATAGGTATTCGTTACATCTAATTTTAATGCGAATGCCTTTAGGTGGACTTTAGGTTCCCTCTTGCATGTAACAGCTGCTTAACACTGTCTCATCCACCCCTACATTCATTACCAAAATTCTGCTGCTGATACCTTCCATTTCCTCTAATTCACTGTGGCTGGCGACATTGCCCCTGTAAATGCACCTTCTGTCCATGTTTGTTAGACTTAATGCCCGCAGAAAATATTCTACTTCTATCTTGTACTCGTGTTGATATATCAGTCTCTTTGCATCCCATCGCTAATCTAATAGCAGAATACATGTCCTCTGGCACATCTGTAGGTACCTTTCTTGACATGTCCGATTGCAGTCGCCTCAGAAAAGCATTCTGTGCCATCTGTTTAGCTTCTTGCCACAGAACTACATTTGCTGCGTCACTCTTCCCCAGGTCGTGTGTGTGTTCATTACATTTTCTTATCTTGTCTGTCAAATCTTCCATAGTTTCCCTTTGCCTCTTCAACTGCTCCCAAAAGTACATCACACTATTCTGTTTATTGTTTCTTTACAGAAGCCCCGTCTCCAATTGTTAAAAGCATGTTGCATTCTTTAAGCTACCCACAAGAATTAACTACCTGTCCAATCACCTAACTCTGCCAATGTTCAAAGGTCCTCTACACTCTCAGTGGTATTCCAGAAAAGGGAACAATCATTCCTTTCTGGAACAATCAATCCTGTGGCAGCTGGATTCACTTCATGCTGCGGTACCTGAAGCGATGCTGACTGTTTGTCACTAGCTGTCAACTGCCCATGTAGCTGTGTATTATCCACTTTTAGCTGCCCTAATTTTCCAACAATACCCATACTGCTTCTGGCACACCTTGCATCTCTGACTTTGCCATTGTATCACTTTTACTCTACATTAGACACAATAATAAATTACAACGTCAAAAGATCATCATAAACGTAGTCTTTACACCATATCGTCAGTCACCTAGACTCTCTACACTGCCTTGCAGTACGACCATATCGACGAAATGTACAACAGGTTAGAGTCACTGACTCCATGCATGGCGCAGTATGCCCAAGTAAGTTAAATTGTGTACACCTTACAGGCAGCAACTACTGCTCTCTACAGTTACCCTTAAATTCGGATAAGTCCGTCGGCATGACTAGCCTAAACACGGTAATCTCCAATTTATGATGACAATCACTCCTCGCTTCCATGTCTGTTACACCCTCCAAAACATAACCAAATGTTTCTTCGTTCACTGCACCATGTTGAAACTGTAGGCTTTAATCCAACGCTGCGCCGTGTGAGGATGACGCCACAAATTCTAACATCAGACTACAGTGGCCCCTATTGCATGGTGGAACGGCTATGCGCAAGGTTGCTCTGACTGGCTGGTGAATGTGAGGTGGTAGCCCACGACCCTGCTGTAGGTGTAACGAGTTCTTTTATTGACACATCTTTGCTGCTTGATACAACAGGTTAATGGATAGCTGTACGCTGAATTTAGGGGTTTGGCGCAAGAAGGAGGCAGCTCCACCCAATAGTTTCAGAGAAATCCAACAGTTGGATTGTTATTGATTTTGTTATTTGTATAGTAGCTGATTCTGATATCTGTTCCTCAGAACAGGTTTGCTATTTTATATGATAGTTTTCCTACTAATGGCAAGCTTACATATTTTTCTTTTGACTGTGTTGTGGTATTCTTTAATGCTGTTTTGTTATTGTATTTGGTTATGTGGGGATTTATCTTAGAGTTTAGTTCATCTATTCATTTTGGATTGTAACCATTATTGTAAGCAATTGCTTTGATGGTGTTTAGTTCTTATATTTGGTCAGCTGGTTCTAGTGGTATTTTGTGCATTCTGTTTAGCATTGCTCTGTATGAAGCCATCTTATGTTTATCCGGATGGCAGGATGATTTATTAATTGTGTTATCTGTGTATGTTGGTTTCCTGTATACTTGAAATTTGTGTTTGTTGTTGGACCTACTTATGCAGAGGTCCAGAAAATTTAAACCTACTTCTGTTTAGTGTTCTACAGTGAAGATGATGTTCTGATGCATATTATTCATTTCACTTGCAAGGTTATCAATTTCTTCTGCTGTGCCATCAAATAAGATTATTATATCATCAACATACCTTTTTAATAAATTATCTTGTTTACTATCTGGGGGTTTTCTTTAAAAAATTTACATTGTAAGTTATTGATGAAAATATCTGCAAGCAAACTGGCAAGGCAGCTACCCATAGCCAGGCCCCCCAGATAGTAAACAAGATTGAATACCATGGATCCCACATACCAAAACACTCAGAAAATATCCCTGAACAACCTCTGAAATTTAGTGGATGGAGTTAGAATTCACCCTGCATACACAGGTTATCTCATTTAGCTTTATCACCCCGAATAACTTTTTGCCCGAAAGAAAATCAAAAAATCTATCAAGAAAATGTTATTTAGCTTCCAAGGGGACATTAACTTTGTTCGTTACGAAGATACAAGGAGCAGTCAAATCAAAACTGAACACCCTCCACAACAGGACCACAGAACGGTTCCATTCTAAAAAAATCACCACACGCATTAAGACATTTGTCGCGCATGGAGAGGAGATGATCAATTCCTGTTTCGTAGAACGCAGTCGGCCGCTGAAGGATCCACAACCATACTCACTCTCGCACATCCTCGTCCGACTGAAATCGACATCCACGCATGTGTTCCTTCAGGTCGCTAAAGATGTGAACATCACGCAATGAAAGATCCGGGCTGTACAGATGTTGCAGTATTCCCAACCGTCCGCCTCCGTAGCACAGCGGTAGCGTTTTCGCCTACTACGCAGAGGGCTCGGGTTCGATTCCCGGCAGGGGACTGGGTGCTCTGTGTCCTCCATCATCATTTTCATCATCATTGACTCCCAAATCGCCGATGTAGCGTCACCTAAAAAGGACTCGCAATACGGCGGCCGAACTACCCCGAATGGGGCTTCCCAGCCAACAGTGCCATAAGATCATTTCCAAAAATTGTTCAAGTGGCTCTGAGCACTATGGGACTTAACATCTGAGGTCATCAGTCCCCTAGAACTTAGAACTACTTAAACCAAACTAACCTAAGGACATCACACACATCTATGCCCGAGGCAGGATTCGAACCTGCAACCGTAGCAGTCCCGCGGTCCCGGACTGAAGCGCCTAGAACCGCTCGGCCACCGCGGCCGGCTGATCATTTCCATTTTCCAACCAAATCGCCGAAGTGTAGCCGTCGTCCGACTGGCAGTGTGGGGCCGGGTGTTGTCGTACAACAGGAGGATTCCGTCCGACAGCATTCCTGGGCGTTTTGACTTTATGGCGCGTCGCAGTTTCTGCGAAGTCTGTTCATAGCACTGAGCATTGGTTGTGGTTCTATGTGTAAAGAACTGGACGAGTAGAGAGCCCCTGCAGTCCAAGAAGAAGCTCATTTGACCTTACCAGAACTCGTGTGAACAGCTTTGGATTTCTTTGACGGGGGAGATGGGGGATGTTTCCTCTATTGGCTGTGCCGTTTGCCCACGGGCTGTGGGAATGCTGTCGGACGCAATCATCCTGTTGCAAAATATCGCCCGCCCCCACGCTGCCAATCGGATGAAGGATACGCATCAGCGACTTAGTCGGGAAGCACTCACTGCAACTTCCTCCGTGCAGACCAGATTTTTCACCGTGTGCTTTTCACATCTTTCGCGACATGAAGAAAGACATGCGTCGACGTCAGTTTCAGTCGGACGAGGAAGTATGAGTGGCTGTGGTTGAAGATCCGTCAGCGACCGACCGTCTTCTGTGAGACAAGAATTGATCATCTCGTCTCCCAATAGGATAAATGTCTTAACGAGAGTGGTGATCACTTTTGAATAGAACCATTCCATGGTCCCATGGTCCCAGCGTGATGGGTGTTTCATATGGCTACCACTCATGTGAACAGTAGGTCGTATAATTTTTATTCGGTAAACCACTTCTTCTCCTCAGAACCTGTTTAAAAATTTATCACACTGCACTTTTAAAATAAACACGACGTTATTGAGAATATAATACAAAATTAGCTTTGCCTATTTTGCAATAGCACACAGTGAAGGTACGCAGGATGACGTAACACGTCCACTTGCTGAAGTTGACAATAAACAAATGGAAACATAAGGAGAATACTCAAATCATGCCTTCTTCCACTAACTTACTTTCTCCATAGATGAGTTGCATTTCTACCTTCTATTCACTGATGTACATTGTACACATACAAACCTTTGGGAACGGTTGGCTGAATGACCGGAGTGGATTTTTCTTACGTTTCTATTTTTTTCTGCAACCACTGGACGACTTAACTTTACACAGAGTATCTACACAGCGTGTTACGATAGGAGTGTCAAAGTCTGTTCGGTGTTAAGTTTTAATAACGTCATGTTTACATGAACGCTACACTGTAATACGTAGTTAAACAGTTCTTCCGGAGAGGCGTGGAGTATCGAAGAAGGCGCTGTTTAAAAAAGGCGTATTGCTGTTCATATCTTCGTAGCGAACAAAGCTACAAAAAATACAATCACGCTGGTTAAAGCACTCCTGATAGCTAAAGAACATTTACTTCATACATATTTTATTTTGCTGCTGAACTAAAAGCTATCTGGCATGGTCTGTGTAATAAAACACCTTGCATAGTCGTAGAAATGTGCAAAAGACGTTCTACTCCCGACTGGAATTCCGTCGTACCCTCAGCGTATGCGGTGTCTGATCTGCTGGCCGGATGTCCAGATTACGGAGACAGGTACTCCCGACGTCTCTCCCTAATGACGCCTTGTTTTGCTGGCAAGGTCGACCGCCCAGTTCTTCACAGTTTTGTCGCATTGTGGCTTTATTTCTCCCAAATAAACAACTGGGTGTATTGTAGGGATCTGATTTATTATAATACTATTTTGTGATCATCCTTTTTTCCTTATTCATAGAGATCGTCTACTATGAGCCGTGAAGAGCAATTAACTTGTTAGTTTGTTTCTTCTTCCCTTCTGAAAATTTGTCCATCCTCTCCCTGAGTGTCGTCTTCCTTTTTTCCAACCGGGTGTCTTTGGCCTTCCTGCTTTGTTGCAACTGCACCTCTTGCAGTCATTGATCCTTTCAACACCCCTTAAATCAAGGCGCCTTTTTGACCTATTCCAATTTACAAAGGTTGGTTGGGTGTTTGGGGGAAAGAGACCAGACAGCGTGGTCATCGGTCTCATCGAATTAGGGAAGGATGGGGAAGGAAGTCGGCCGTGCCCTTTCAGAGGAACCATCCCGGCATTTGCCTGGAGTGATTTAGGGAAATCACGGAAAACCTAAATCAGGATGGCCGGACGCGGGATTGAACCGTCGTCCTCCCGAATGCGAGTCCAGTGTCTAATCACTGCGCCACCTCGCTCGGTAATTTACAAAGGGAGGTCGCGACGCTTGGACCAAGGATCTACATCAAACTTCGTACACTTTTAGTAGTTCATTAGGACAACATAATGACCAAATAGTAAAGCATACTACTTAGTCGATTTCGAGAAAATCGCAAGACGCATGAGTGATGTGTCAGTACGTTGTGACCCTGAGTACGAGATGGCACCGTCCGTGTGGCTGAAAAATGGTTCAAATGGCTCTGAGCACTGTGGGACTTAACATCTGAGGTCATCAGTCCCCTAGAATTTAGAACTACTTAAACCTAACTAACCTAAGGACATCACACAACACCCATGCCCGAGGCAGGATTCAAACCTGCGACCGTAGCAGCAGCGCGGTTCCAGATTGAAGCACCTAGAACCGGTCGGCCACATCGGCCGGCCCGTGTGGCTAGCCTTCAAGCTCCGTAATCGGTTGACTGCTAAATCGAGTCCAGCTCATCTTTTTTTTAATTTATATTTTTTCAACACTAGTCATACTATTTCATACATATTACATTTGAAAGGTAATATGATGAAGAGACACGTGTATTTGCATGAACTATGAACTTTTATTCAGTTTTAAATGATAACTGGTTTTTTTGCTAAATTTTTACCATCTCTACAAATATTACATTTATTACTATCGACAAATAACCGACCAAGCACATACAGATTCCCTGAAAAAGTACGCCTGTCGTGATTTCCAAAATCCCTTACATCTGCAGTTGGGTGCAGTACCGAGAACTGCTTTGCACCTGGTCACTTCAGTCTGTAGACACAGGTTTCAACGACGAGGGACAGGCTTGGCAAGCCCAAGTCAAACATCGATAGATAAAGATATAAACAACTTAATTCAAAAATACAATGAATTACAATATGACAGAATATGAGAGTAATGTAGATTAATCGCCAGATGTGCTTTCGTCGTTAGAAATTGCAGGATGATATTTTTCATACAGACACGGAAGAGATAAACTAAATCAGAATCTACTACATCAAATGCGTACATTTCTTCCGTAAGCACAAGGAATCTCCAGAATTTCTAAGGAAAACCAAAAATTTTCAAAAAATTCTCTTTCTCCCGACAATTTGGATGCAAACCATGAGTAATGCAACATTTTCATAAATATTGACGCCGAAAACTGGCGATGTATGATTGGATTTATTTTAACATCATCTTCACGTAAAGCAATTTCTCGTTCGTTGTCAATCAAGTAAGGACAATTTTGAAGCGCTTCATAAAGCTTGTAAGTCGCCTATAAAAATAAAAGCCGCTTAATATTTGTTACAATAACAAAAATTAGTAAACAGATAAACAGAATTGGGAATTCAATAAAAGTTAATGCAAATACAAATGTGTTTTCTCATCATATTACCTTTCAAATGTAATATGCACTAAATAATGACGCTAGTAAATATAAATTTAAAAAAATATGAGCCGGACTTGATGCAGCTATCCACTGATTACGGAGCTTCAACGCTAACCACACGACTGCCGCCAGCTCGTCCTCAAGGTCACAACGTACAGATACAGCACAGATGTGTCTTGCGATTTTCTCGAAATCGCTTAAGTAGTAGACCTTACTACTTGCACATTATGTTGCCCTAATGGTCTGTAATAGTGTAGGAAGTCTGAAGTAACTCCTTGATCCGAATGTCGTGGGATCCCCGTGTTGGTTTGTACCTTTTCTTATGTTCTCACCGCATTTTGTGGTCACTTTTAACTCGGTAATATGGTCCTAATTTTCATGGTTAGTCTACTCTGAAGCATTCGCGTCATATCCTTCAAGAATTTCAGTTTCTTCTTGCGGATTCCTCCTGTTATCTTCTCTGCCTATCAGAACAGGTCGTATATTTTTCTCTTGCTCCATGTACCATTCGTTCCCGATTTCTGGTTCTAAAAAACTTTCTTAAACTTATTCGTTCTTTCCTCTCTAGTTAATACATTTCCACCTCCTCATTCAGTGCCCTGAATTCTGATTTATAGAATGGTTGTGTCTTCACTACTGTAATGTTTTTATCTTTGATTCGTAGAAGATCATCTTCTTATTGTCTTTGTTCTACACTGATCTCTATGCTAGTTTCCTCTTCGTAGCTCCTCTCGTAGTTCCCTCTTTATCAACTCCATTTGGATTTGAATATTACTCAAATTATTTAAATTTTCTTACTGTGTTGATTTTTCCAAATTTCGTTCCCACATGCGTTTCCATTATCATGTCAGCATTGAACATTCTCTTCATTCTCGTAAGAGATCTTGAGTCTTGTCTTCTTCTGAGGGCTTTCTTTACTTCTTGCTAGTACTACCAGACCATTTGTAATCATCATCGGTTTAGGCCTTGCCTTTCTCAACTTCCAGAGACGCCCTCTACTCCCTCTTTATGTACTGTAACCTTCCATGTTCTCATTAATTTTTCTGGGGCTAGGTTAAACAATATTGACGATAGACCACCGTCCTATCTGTCAATCTCCAATGCTTCCAAAATTTCCTTGTGAAATATTAACTTGGAGGTACACTGATGGAAAAAAATCGCGACACCAAAGAATAATTACTGTAGAGTGGCGAAATTTCGAGAATACGTTTGCCTAGGTAACATATTTAAGTGATTAATATTGCAAAACCACAGGTTAATGTAGGCGCCAGATAAGCCATTGCTAATGGGAACTTCTGGTACATTAATAAACGATGTAACCGACAGAATGGTGAAGACATGCATGCAGACGTTCATGCGTTGCGTCGTAGAGGTGCCGCATGTCGATTCGTGGGATGGTGTTCCGTGCCTGCTGCAAATGGTCTGTCAATACAAGGATGGTTAATGCTGTTTGTGAGTGACGCTGGAGCTGTAGTCCGATGATTTCCCATATGTGGTCGACTGGAGACACATGTAGAGTAGCCTGGGTTACAACAGCGGTATGTAGACGAGAATTATCTTGCAGCAAAACATCCCATGGAATGTTGTTCGTGAAAGGTACCACAACTGGTCGAACAACAGACTGACGTACAAATTTGCAGTCAGAGCGCGTGGGGTAACCACGAGAGTGTTCCTGCTGTCATACGAAATCGCACCCCATGTCGTAACATCATGTGCAGGTAAAGTGCGTTTAGCACGCAGACAGTTTGGGTACAGGCACTCAACTGGCGTCCTCCCAACCAACACACGGCGATCACTGCCACCGAGGCAGAACCAGCTTTCACCAGAAAACGCAATAGGCCTCCAACCTGCCGTCCAATGAGCTCTCGCTTGACACCACTGAAGTTGCAAATGGCGATGGTTTGGGGTCAGTGGAATGCACGCTACAGGGCGGCCGGCTCGGAACTTTGCTTGAATAACCGGTTTGTAACAGTTCGTTGTGTCACTGTGGCGCCAACTGCTGCTCAAACTGCTGCTGCAGATGCTGTACGATGCGCCAGAAACATACGCCGAACACGACGGTCTTCTCTCTCGCTAGTGCCACGTGACTTTCTAGAGCCCGGTCTTCTTATGAACGTACATTCTCCTGACCACCGCTGGTAGTAATCATGTACAGCGGCTACATTCCCGCCAAATATTTCTTCAGTATCGTAGCCCTATTATAAGACCTCGTTCAAAATCAATGAGGTGTTGATAATAGCGTCTTGACTATCATCTAATCACCACGTCCAATCTCAAAGGTAATTAATGCTTACGACGTTACGGCGCGTATATGAACCAAACCTGATTTTCATCATCGTAGGGGAGCTAGTGGTGCCACTCTTATACGACTGTCTCGAAATCTGTACAGACATCGTCTTTCATACGTAGAAACGTGACTACCAGTTTTCGTTTATATCGTATATTTCCTTATTGGTGTTTCGATTTTTTCCGCCAGTGTAGTTTGTTAATGTCTGATTTATAACGTACATTAAGGAAGAATATTGTGATGACTATTATGAACGAAAGAAAACTATACTGTGAAGTAATCTGAATGACTGTAATTATGATTTTAATGTTTGTTCGGTGTGATCATGCATTTCACGTTCTGTCTGTGTCAACTGATGCATGCTTTTGGGAGGAAAAGTCTTCAGAAATGAAAGTGTGATAAATCTAAGTTATTTGAAATTTTTAAGGCTTAATGTCTTACGCCAGTTCTTCACTGAAGATGACAGTATTTTTCGACTGGTCTGTGTGGTCTCGGGACAGCACCATTTCCTATAGCAGATGTCACGGACCCGACTCACGTCTCGGCAGTGAGCGTGAGTTTTAAATATGCTAATTTTTTTCTTTACTGCGTGCACATACCCTCCCGCTGATGGGGGGAGGTTGAGCTGCAGTGGTCCAAAATGTCACTCTCCAGAGATACTTGTTACCAGTTGACCAAACAGATTTTTCTTTTTTTTTTTTAACTTAGAAACAGTGATAATAAAGTTTTTCATGAGACGTTGATTGGTGTTTATGATGTATGGGGGTGATGTAACCTAAGCTACTGGTAAGTTTGGGATAGGAAGTTTGATGAATAGGATTGATGCTGAGGTTTTGGGGAGAATGTGTATTTGGATTAGCAATGGTGTCAGACTGTGTGTGGGATTGGTTCTGAGTAGAAGAGTGGTTTGCAGCCTTCAGTGAATGGGATGGAAGCAGTGAGTGAATGGGTGAATGAAGTTCTGGGGATAGCAAGGGATGAGAATAGAGAATATGTGGAATGTGGAGTGGGAAACAAAGAAAATTTGTTGTAATGTGTGAGAACGTTTAAAACGAATGTTTTCCAAGACTAATGTTACGATACTGTGTGGGTCTTTTTCACACACAAAATATTTATGGAAAATAAGGGAATAAATTATCAGTAATTGGCGAGTACGTGTTCTCGTAGGCGCATTCAGCTGATAAAAGTCATGGCCCGTTGGCTGGATTTCGGTATGACGTAGTGGCAGCGCTGGTCTGATTGCTCTTACGGAGTTACGCCCGAGCTTATATTACAGATGACCAAGGAGTGTTGGCTCAGAGAAGGAACTGCAATGAGTTATAGAGAATATAGTAAAAGCGGAAAAAGAATGTAGACAGTAGATAATCACAGGAAAGGCCAAAGCGTTGAGCATCAGAAAACGTGAAACATTCGTCAAAATATCACTGGAATGAAATACTTGGGACAAGTAAAATATTTTAGGAATCTAAGAATATTGGTGACAGAAAATGGGATCGGTGACGTGAAAATAAGAAATTTCATCTGTGGAGAGAAAGGAATTTGAAAAGACGTAATGTTTGTTAACATCAAAAAGAATTCGAATTGGAATAAAAAACGAGATTCACCAAATGCTTTATCTTGCGTGTAGTATTGTACACCGTCTGATAAAAAATATACGGACGCCAGTTTTTAATGCGGAACTGAGCACTGCATGTCTCGACAGACGGACTCGCCGTTACGAAATGATGTGGGGAGCGAGATGCTTTTAATAATTTCCACAACGAAATTCTGTCTCGAAATCTGGCAGAAAACCCAAAGTGATTCTGGTCATACATAAAGCACATCAGTGGCAAGACGCAATCAATACCTTCACTGCGCTATAACAACGGTGAAGTCACTGATGACAGTGCCACTAAAGCAGTTGTTTACGGTTTTGTGAAACTCCTTCACCAAAGAAGACGAAGTAAATATTCCTGAATTCCAATCAAGAACAAATGCCAAGATGAGAAACATAGAAGTAGATATACTCGGAGTAACGAAGCAGCTTAAATAACTTAATAAAGGCAAGGCCTCCGATCCAGATTGTGTACCAGTCAGGTTCCTTTCAGAGTATGCTGATAAAATAGCTCCATATTTAGCAATTATATACAACTATTCGCTCACAGAAAGATCCGTTCCTAAAGACTGGAAAATTTCTCAAGTCACACCAATACCCAAAAAGGGAAGTAGGAGTAATCCGCTGAATTACAGGCCTATATCACTAACGTCGATTTGCAGTAGGGTTTTGGAACATATACTGTATTCGAACATTATGAAGTACCTCGAAGAAAACGATTTATTGACACATAGCACGGTTTCAGAAAATATCGTTCTTGTGAAACACAACTAGCTCTTTATACTCATGAAGTAATAAGTGCTGTTGACAGGGGATGTCAAATTGATTCCATATTTTTAGATTTCCAGAAGGCTTTCGACACCGTTCCTCACAAGCGTCTTCTAACCAGACTGCGTGCCTACGGAGTATCGCCTCAGTTGTGCGACTGGATTCGTGAATTCCTGTCAGAAATGTTACAGTTCGTAGTAATAGACGGAAAGTCATTAAGCAAAACGGAAGTAATATCCGGCGTTCCACAAGGAAGTGTAACAGGCCCTCCATTGTTCCTGATCTATATTAACGACATAGGAGACAATCTGAGCAGCCGTCTTAGATTGTTTGCAGATGATGCTGTCATTTACCGTCTTGTAAAGTAGTCAGATGATCAAAACGACTTGCAAAATGATTTAGATAAGATATCTATATGGTGGGAAAAGTGACAATTGACCCTGAATAAGGAAAAGTGTGAAGTTATTCACGTGAGTACTAAAAGAAATCAGCTAAATTTCGATTACGCGATAAGCAACACAAATCTGAAGGCTGTAAATTCAACTAGATACTTAGGGATTACAATCACAAATAACCTAAATTGGAACGATCACATAGATAATATTGCGGGTAGAGCAACCCAAAGACTACGATTCGTTGGCAGAAACCTTAGAAGGTGCAACAGGTCTACTAAAGAGACTGCTTACACCACGCTTGTCCGCCCTATTCTGGAGTATTGCTGTGCGGTGTGGGATCCGCATCAGGTGGGACTGACGGATGACATCGAGAAAGTCCAAAGAAGGGCAGCTCGTTTTGTATTATCGTGAAATAGGGGAGATAGTATCACAGACATGATACGTGAATTGGAGTGGCATTCATGAAAACAAAGGCGGTTTTCGTTGCGACGGGATCTTCTCATGAAATTTCAATCACCAGTTTTCTCTTCCGATTGCGAAAACATTCTGTTGGCACCCACCTACAAAAGGAGAAATGGTCATCACGATAAAATAAGAGAAATCAGGGCTCGCATAGAACAATTTAAGTGCTCGTTTTTCCCGCGTGCCGTTCGAGAGTGGAACGGTAGAGAGACAGCTTGAAGGTGATTCATTGAACCTTCTGCTAGGCACTTTATTGTGAATAGCAGAGTAATCACGTAGATGTAGATGTTGAGTATTGTGTTGTCAGTAGAGAACCAGTAACAGCAGAATGGGTCGTCAGGAGAGCTCAGTGACTTCGAGCGTGGACTAGTAATTGGATGTCAGCTGAGTAACAAATTCATCAAGTGACATTTCAGCCATTCTGAAGCTGCCGAAGTCGACAGTTGTTGACAGTGTTACTGTGAAGTGGAAACGCGGAGGAAGAACCACAGCTAAAGTAAGGCCAAGCACATATCGTGTACTAACGGACGGGGACCGTCGAGCGTTGGGGAGGATGGCTGCATAAAATCACATGAAATCAGCGGAAGCAATCACTCGTGACTTTCAAAGTGGTACCAGCCGGCGGCTGGCACAATGGCTGTTTGTAGAGAGCTGAAAAGAACTAGGTGCAATGGTCGAGCAGCTCCACATAATCTCCACGTTTCTGTAGTTAACGGTAAGCGACGTTTGAACTGGTATAAAGAGTGACGCCACTGTACAGTGGATGACCAGAAACGACTGATGTTCTAAGGATGAACCACGCTATACCAGTGGGAATCCGATGGTAGAACTGGGGTCTGGTGAATGTCTGGAGAACGTTACCTGCCATCGGGTGTAGTGCCAACAGTGAAGTACAGAGGAGGTGCTGTTACGACATGAGGATGTTTTTCGTGAGTAGGGTGTCGTCTCCTTATGACGCTTAAGAAAACGCTACATTCAGAGGGATACGCACATTTTTTACAAAGTTCTGTACTGCGTGCTGAGAAGAAAAGTTTGGAGACGACAACAGTTTGTACCAGCACGACTATGCAGCACCATAAAATAAAATTTGTGAGGCACTGATTTGTGGACCATAACATTCCTGAAACTGACTGGGCTCCTCAGAGGGTCGTCCTGAGCCCAAAGGGAAATCTTTGAGTTAGAACACTGTCTTCACTACCTCCCACGACCTTGTCTGGTTTCAGCTCTTGAGGAAGAATGGGTGCCGTCCCTCCAAAGACGTTCAGACACCGCATTGAAAGTCTCTCCTACGGAATTAAAGACGTCATAAAGGCGAAGGATGGACATACTCTAAGTTAAAAAATGGTTCAAATGGCTCTGAGCACTATGGGACTTAACATCTATGGTCATCAGTCCCCTAGAACTTAGAACTAATTAAACCTAACTAACCTAAGGACATCTCACAACACCCAGCCATCACGAGGCAGAGAAAATCCCTGACCCCGCCGGGAATCGAACCCGGGAACCCGGGCGTGGGAAGCGAGGACGCTACCGCACGACCACGAGCTGCGGGCATACTCTAAGTTAATGTCCACTAATAGATGTCCAGATATTCTGATCGGATAATGCATGGCAGTCTATCATTGACAGTTAAAAAGGAAGGGGAGAAATATTTGGGCAGTTTTGAAACGCTATGTGTAATGGGCTGACTGGACGGCGAATGAAGAAGTACTTCTAAAAATATCAGGGGAAAGAAAACTTGTGGAAATATCAAGGACTAGGAAGACGTCTTGGCTGGGACATTTACTGCGAAGAAATTACTTGCAACAAGGCCACTGGAGTCAAGGTGTAGGGAAAGAAGAGGAGAGGTGGTGGAAGTCCTGGAATGCTGGATGAAATTAAAAATGGACGATGTTAGTAGCAGACTGAGGAAGAGACACAGGACAGAGGAAAGTATAATGCATCCAGGCGATATGTGTCGTAAGACAGACCCTCCTAAGCAGAACAAGAAGAATAAAGGGTTATTTATGCCTGTGGCCTATGCTTACATTGAGAGTGACCACATATAGGAAGAGGAGGCTGTCCGGAGGGGTGGTGCCAGCCACAACTCTACAGACTGTCTCACTCCATAACATGCTTACTCGCATTTATACGTCTCTGTATGATTATGCTCATTAACAATTAGCTTAGCACCCGCTGCTTCGCTCGCGTAGACTATAGTCTACATAGATTTTTTTCGTTTTTCTTGAAGCTAATTTTTATATAGTTAACAAGCTGCAACACTTTCTAAACTTTTCGCACTAATTAAGGCCACAGAAGCATCGTCTTTTCCGAATTTACTTCTGACCAAAAAGCGACTCTGGTAGCTAAGGTCCAAGGTTTTTGTTAATCACGCGTTTTGCGTTCTTGTGGTGATATTTCCATCCTTTAACACAGAAACTTTCGTCCTTTAACATGTATTTCTTTATATCTAACCGGGAAGTGAAATATCGATTTTCATAGATTCAGCTTCAAAAATTTTTTAATATAACGAAATATTTTCTTAAAAATTTTCATTCCCTATTTCATCCGATTAGAGGTTGAACTTCCAAAAACAGAGAAACACATTTTTTTTCATTTCTAACGGAGAAGCCAAATACCAATTTTCAAAGATTTGGCTTTAAAATGCTTTCACAATGGAATATTATCATTAAAAGTTTTCACCCCTTAGGCTGCGTTCACACTGCCGGCCGGGCCGAACCGGGCTGACGCGTACTGGCTCGGCTCGTGCCTAGCCAGCTCAGGCCGACGTGTAGTGCATTCACATTGCGCGCCGCGCCGCGCCGTGCCGGGACGGCGAAATGGGGGAAAAACCACTTCTCCGATTTTCATGTTTTAAAAATTCTTAGCGGTATACAAGACTTCGCCACATCGTTTTATGAACTTATTTTTTCCTTAAAAGCGTTACTTACGTCGTGAAAAAAGAAAAAGTCTACTTTTCGTTTCGCGTGATTTCTTAGTTTCGTAACGCTTCCCAACCGATTTTGAAGAAAGTATGCGGCTAAAGAATCTGATTTTTGTACACGTGGTAGTGCAACATCTTAGATTCGTATTGAATCATTTATCTTTCCATATTTATTAAGAGTCATTGTGAAATGATGCTATTTGTCAACGTTGTGCACTTGATTTACAAATCTTGTAGTGAAAAAGTTATGTAGCGGGTAGCTTACTGTTAGATACGTTTTAGACCATACATTGTTGGGAATGAAATGTAGTTAAAAGTACCAAAAAGTTTTCGAAATGATACTGATATCTGTCTCTGGTCTCAAGTAATGCGAGCTATTCAGTGGCGTCAGTGCCGCGTCCGCAAACCACGGAGTTCGCGCGGTTACGGCTTGGTTTAGTGTAGTCATATAATGCAGGACAGAAAAAAAACTAATTACTAGTGATCAGCGCAGACCTAGTGCCGGTCCCTCTTATTATTTTAATGGTCTCATTCTCTAGATAAATCCAAATGTATAAGAATTTTTCCCTCGGCTACTGGACAATCATCTGCTATGCTTTTATAGTTGGCCACACGTTGCATCACAAAAGACAAACAATTATTTGTCATGAACATCCTACAATTAGTATGATGTACATTTCGTATTTCGAACTAAAAGATAACTGAAGCGCAATTCTGTAGTCCCGTTGTCTACTTTGACAGAAAAAATAATGGAGAGTTAATGAAACTACTGTAGATCGGCACAGATGTGCGTTTCATTGTTCTTCATTGTTTTTTTTTTTCCTTGGCGGGCTGCGCTGCACTGTAAAGGTAATCCCCACTCTTTGGCTAAATGGCTGGCGGGAGGCCAAATAAATAAATTTAAAAAGAACTCGACCCTTCGACAGCTGACACGCAAGTCAGTAGAAAACGCAGCTGCAGTCAACAGTTGCTCGCCTTTAGCTAGTCTGTGCTGTCGTGTAGAACAATGTCTTCACTCTTTTATTGGTATTGTTTTGACTCTGCAGTAACTCGTCGAGTTTTGAAGTACAGAAGAATTAGGAGATTATGGATTCATCCCATGAATAGCGACAGACATTTAGGAGAGTTTTTTTCTTTATATGAAGAACTTAAAAACTATCCTGAAAAATTTTATTCAAATTACAGAATGAATCATAATACATTTCAGTATGTGCTGCAGAACATTCAAGACAAAATTTCTAAACAGAACACAAATTTTCGCAGAAGTATAACAGCAGAAGAAAAATTGTGTATAACAATAAGGTAAGATTCGTTAGTACACACTTTTTGGTTTGCAGTAGAACTTTGTACAGCATTCACTACCTCCAGTTAATTGTAGTCATGCTTATGTATTTTAAATTTCACAAACGCTTACCTCTGAGGGGAAGAGAGTTTATGGGACTCCTGAGAATCATTAGGAAGTAATTAGCTTCGTCATTTTGGGTAATGTTTTGCTGTGCCTTCAACGAAGAATCGCAGAAATACTCCTTCAGAATTTTCCAACTTTTTTCTTCTTTTTTCTTCATGATGCAGCGCTTGGCAGTGGTGATGGTTCATCATGTGGAGCCACTGATGACCTCACAGAATTCTTTTCATTACCTTGTAAGATAGACAGATTGATAGGCGAAGAGTTTTGAGATAATGCCCTTTGACTCAGTGGTTCTATTTCCACTGATAAGGAACTGCCACAGCATGACTTTACAATGCATTATCATCTGGTAGGGACACATTTCCGTCCCTCAGTGACACTCATATCTGTCTCCGTTTACAAGTAAATGCGAACTATTCAGTGGCGACAATTCCGCGATCGCTGGCAAGCTATTGTTGTAAATGCATGTAAATACGGTAGATTAAATAAATGAAATAAAAGTAATTTCGCATGTATCATTATAATAAACGTAATTTTTCCTCACTGATTGTGAAATATGAGGTAACATCTTAAAATAAAAGACGTGTGCAGTCACACTTGTGATGAAAGCAGAAGGGAGACGTGTGATGCGTGTACTGCAGAAGCTGTAGTGCTGCTCCACAGGCTCGCGACGGCAATATCAAACACTCGGAATGTCGTCGGCTCGGCTCCGGGAGGCTCACGCCGTGTCGGCGCGGCCCGGCCGCCAGTGTGAACACCGCAATTCAAAACCATGTGTTTGATATCGAAGCGGGCGGCGGCCCGGCCAGGCTCGGCTCGGCCCGGCCGGCAGTGTGAACGCAGCCTTAGGGGTTGAATTTCCAAAAACAGTGAAATGCGTAATTTTTATTACTAACAGAAAAGCCAAATGCAAATTTTCAATGACTTGGTTGAAAAAAGCTTGCATAACAAAATATTTCGATTAAACTTTCATTCTCTATTTCACCCAATAGGCATTGAATTTCCAAAAACAGTGAAACATGTATTTTTTATTTCTAGCCGAGAACACATTCAAATTTTCATAGATTTAGTTTTAAAAATGCTTTCATTATGAAATATCGTCATAAAACATTTAATCTACCATTTCACCACCTTAGACGATGACTTTCCAAAAACACTGAAACATGTATTTTTGTAATTGTATCCGAAAAGTTGAAAACCAATTTTCATAGATGTAGCATTAAAACGCTTTAGTAGTTTTTTAATAACGATTTATTTTCAGAAAAACTTTCGTACTCTATTTCACCCCCAAAGAGGCTAAATTTCAAAAAACGTTGGAAGACGTATTTCTTTATTTCTGATCGAGAAACAAAATACCAGTTTCGTAGGTCTAGCCTCAAAATTGCCTTAATAACGACATATTTCAGAAAAAAAATTGTTATCCCCTATTTCACCCCCTTAGGGGGCGGGGGAGGGGGGGTGATGAATGAGTGAGTGAGTAGCGAGTGAATGAGTCACCCAGTCGGGACATTGCTTTTATGTATAGAAATTTAATACCATTTAATGTTTTATAAAATGCTATGATACTTTATAGAATTTACTCTAGTTTGTTACTCTGATAAAGTCTTTAAAGTATCACATGTTACCACTTGCTTGCCTGAGCTTTTATATACAGGGTGTTACAAAAAGGTACGGCCGAACTTTCAGGAAACATTCCTCACACACAAAGAAAGAAAATATGTTATGTGGACATGTGTCCGGAAACGCTTACTTTCCATATTAGAGCTCATTTTATTACTTCTCTTCAAATCACATTAATCATGGAATGGAAACACACAGCAACAGAACGTACCAGCGTGACTTCAAACACTTTGTTACAGGAAATGTTCAAAATGTCCTCCGTTAGCGAGGATACATGCATCCACCCTCCGTCGCATGGAATCCCTGATGCGCTAATGCAGCCATGGAGAATGGCGTATTGTATCACAGCCGTCCACAATACGAGCACGAAGAGTCTCTACATTTGGTACCGGGGCTGAGTAGACAAGAGCTTTTAAATGCCTCCATAAATGAAAATCAAGAGGGTTGAGGCCAGGTGTGATAAACCTTTTGCATTCCCTTCATGTTTTCATCTTCTTTAAAGGCAAAGAGAGAAGATGAAGCGGTAGCCCATCATAGAGCCTATGCCTACCGTCATGTATTTTTTGACTTTCAGTTGTTAAAAAACAGAGGATTTTTTCTGGTACCAGTAGGAGGAAGGAAGGATTCGTGCTCAGCTAGTGAACGAGTGAGAAGCACGCATTTTTTGCGAGTAATTGTAGACCGCCATTTTGGGGTCGCTATGAATAAGTGAGGAGTATGTATTTCATATGTGCACCGTTTAGAGATACAGTATTGTTTTATTAACAGGAAGGTCGTGTGAGTTGTTATTTCAAATAGTACAATAATTACAAGAACTGAAGCCCAACTGTGTACTTCGGAAAATTACGAAGATCCGATAAGCTTAATGGGAACACGGTCAAGACTTCAAAGGTGGACACGGCGAGCAAACGTAGCATTATAAAGAATGGTAAGCACAAATCTACAGCGGAGAAAGAAACTACTTCGCCCTGCAAAATAATATGAACTAATACGAACTTATTTCCAGGCATAGCTCAGCTTATTGTGCTTGTCATTCATGCCGAAAAATTAATCTCATTAATTCAATACATTTTAAAAAGCCACGCATTTCAACATTTTATTATCATCCATTCCATTATTTCATTATATACTGTCGGAAATAAGTCTCTTTATTTAGGGAGACAGTATACAGGAGAGCGTGGAGACCATGGAATTGGTCCGCCTCTACCAATCCGTCGGTCACCGAATCTGTTGTTGAGAAGCTTACGAACACTTCGACTGAAATGTGCCGGAGCTCCATCGTGCGTGAACCACATGGTGTGTCGTACTTGTAAAGGCACATGTTCTAGGAGCACAGGTAGAGTATCCCGTATGAAATCATGATAACGTGCTCCATTGAGCATAGGTGGACGAAACTAAAATGAGCTCTAACATGGAAATTAAGCTTTTCCGGACACATGTCCACATAACATCTGTTCTTTATTTGTGTGTGAGGAATGTTTCCTGAAAGTTTGGCCGTACCTTTTTGTAACACCCTGTATACGTGCCCAAGCAGCTACTGTCGTCTGGAGACTGGAATCCCCCGTTTGGTTTCGGAATGCCTTCTCATGATTATTCGCGTGTTTGAATAAAACTAACTCTCCTGCTGTGCATCAGTGAATTTCGCTTGTCATCGCCGCCGTTATCGCCCTGGTCAGAAAACTCGTCGCCTGTAACCTGTGCCGCAGTCGCCGCCGCAATCTTCGCCATCACCTATGCCGCTGTCACACGGTCTCTCGTTTCGCAAACGTAATCGACAGTGCCATATCCTCAAATCTTAGCTCGGTCTTGGCGTCTGATGACGCTAGACTATGTATATATCAGCTGCTCATCATAAACAGAATTACACCTTTCTACTGCCACTACGTCAACATTTTGCTATAACCACCTCTACTACACTCCCACAACCGCATTATACCTTCACTTCATAATCGTCATCCCTGCCTCTATTTTCGATTTTTCCCACCTACGCTACTACCAGGCCTATGTCTCTAATTAACATACCTGCATAAGCTAAAACACCACTGCACTTCCATTAAAGAAACTTTATGATCCACGCGCTCACTGTGTCGCCTGTTTGCAGCAGCATTGGCAGCTAAGTCAGGTTAGGTACGGTGGAGGGTGGAGAATCAAAATAATATGGAACTATTTATGTCGATCGAATGCACGTATGGCATACTGCACATTAGGTGATAACACTACACTCCGCCACTGGCATCTGTCAATAACTAATTATTTTATTCGAGCTATACAATCATAGACATCAGTATCACATGCAGTAGTCACCGCTGCACCAACATAGAATGCATCTGTCACAATTGCACAACCATCATGTGCACTAGTCTTGCACTACCAACTCCTGCTGCATCATCTTCATCATCCCCTCCAACTGACCAAGCATCGGGTAAGACGTCAAATTTAACGTCCTTTACCAACCAAAATCTTCACATGCCGTGTCGCAAAAGAATTGTAATGAAAACTCAGCATAAATTGTGCCCCTCCGCCCGCTCCTGACCTCACCGACCTCAGTACCAAAAAAAACACCACATCGGTACATCGCCGAACCCACTGACTCCACTTCTGTCGTATCGCAATCCTGTTCTCTATATCATTCCGTTGTTTTAACCTGACTTGACACAATGTTCCTCAACTAAAGTATCTTCCTTGAGAACACACACGACTCAGGAGATCTACCGCTGCTTGATGAGTCATCACGGCCGCAACGTCATGGAAATCAAATATCCAACGAGAGCTTGGCAGCATATCTGGCGCGCACTGCATACGCCACTGCTGTGAACGGCAGCGCGATCGATGTGGTACGTCGTCATTACTCGTAAAATTGTCACACGGAACTGTTGTACGCAATTTACATGTTTGATTCATCCCTCTGCATAACCTGTGGTTTGTTGGACACGGAAGAACATGGCTGAGCGTGTGGCGCGGCGAGGGACGTTTGGACGCTGACGCGTCGCATACTGGCCTTCCTGCGACCCGCCACCGACACAGAAGTCACCTCACATGTACTTTTTTTCTCTTTTTTAACCAGACACGACGCTATTTCCCAAACATAAGACGTATTCGGCCAACTGGATCGCTGGACACCCGACGCAGTACATGTTTTGGCGAGCTGTACTGTCTGTGGTGGCTTATTGGGTATACTTGCAAGCACAACATGAATTCATACATTGTCGTACTAAATATAGAAATTACTTTGCCAGCTATTTAGAAACAGCTGGAATGTCCAAGGAATGAGACGACTCGTGGGACCGAACGTTTGAAGACGATAATATACACGGTTTATGAATGTTGGCATAATGCACACTGAGAAGACGACTGGACTCCTGCTATTGCAGCCATATGTATTTGCATACTGTTCACGAGTCATAAGAGCGATGATGGCGACTCAACAGTTTTAACCCCAGGTCTAGCAACTTCCACCGTTTCGCAGCCGTCCTTAGGAGAGTGAGATAGAGTGTGTGGCTCAACCCGAATGAGGTGGAATGAGTGAATGAGTACAATTTTATAAATTTCCTCCTCACTGCGTGCAACAATTTTAGAAATTTTATCCACATTCGTTTGTTTTAATGAGTGAAAGGGCGCTGTAACCTCGTCGTTGAGCGTCCATAAGCTCCAAACACGCACACACACACACACACACACACACACACACACACCGATAAATGGTCAAACCCAAAAAATAGGGATTCCGTCCCAACTGTGGGATAATTAAGTTTTTTTCCGGCTGGACACAAGATTTAATGACGAATCACCGCGTGCTGCTGGGAATGTAATGCAGATGATTGTTTTCTTTTCACTTGCCGCCCGTGACGAGAATTGTCACTTGTCTTTCCTTTTCGTTGTATTAAAGCAATCTAAATCAGTATAAGGAGTATATATAAAAAACAACTTAAACTTCATTCTTTTATTAACATAGAAATATTGAAATTTGTTATTTTTTCATGATTCTATGATTTAAAACAAAATCCTTATTACGAATGATCATTTTCATTGTTGTGCACACATTGTAAACTAAAACTAGGAAATGAAAAAAAAAAAGAAAGGTAGCGTCTTTGATCAAAAAAAAGAAAGACTGGTAAAGCCCGTGCCCTTGAACTGAGAGTTCGTGGGATCGAATCCCGATCGCCCCACTGATTTTTCAGTCTGCCTTTTATCTAAAATTCACCATTCAGTTATGTGAAATATCGCCACAAACGACACGTGGTTCGGATTACACGTTAAATTGTAGGGGAAGCCTGTTTAAAGTGTTTTAAGAACCAGCATTAAGTGACGAATGTAATAACACACAACCTGCTCAGTATCGCTCCCGAAGGGAGTGCGAAGATTAGCTAATTACAGCGCACACAGAGGTACTGTAGCAAGCATTGTTTCCATGCTCCGTAAGCAAACAGAAAGGGAATCCACAGTATGCGGTGCAATGTGAAGTCCCCTTTGCTACGCACTTCACACTGATTTGCAGAGTATAGATACAGATGAAGATCACAGGCTTCGAATTTGCTACCCCACATGGAATGGGGAGCCCTAATGAGTGGTACATCCGCCTCCATAATTGAGTGGTCAGGACGGCTGACCGCCATGCGAGGGACTCGGGTTCGATCCCCGGTACTTTCAGGGATTTTTCCTTAGTGGGAGGATTGGTATGGGATGCACCCAGCCTCTAAGGCCAACTGATGAGATACTTGACGGATCAGTAGCGGTTCCAAGCTCAAGCAACTTGACGAAGACAGGAGAAGCAGTGGGCTGACCACACGCCGCCCCATACCGCATCTGTTGACGCTATTGTAAGAGCATGACACGGCCGTCGGTCGGCCCCGATTGTCCTGTGTAGGGTCAGAAAGCGTAACTTCACTGTTCAACGTAAAGTACTCTCTGCCATTATCATACACTTCATAGCTTTTTAGAGAGTGCGGTACCTGGTGTTTCTCTCTATTTAATACGGTTGTGACTGGAAGCATCGTCTGACTGCTGACTGTCCCAACATAAGTGCTTAAAAAAGTAGTCTATGTAGTTCTGGTTCAGGTAAAACATCCATCAACGGGAGCGTAAGAAATGAGATCCCTGAAAATACGCAATGGATACTTTACTAAACTCTCTGTTTGTGACCCAAAACGTATATCTGACTGCGTATTTAACAAGGTTCTTCATTACATAAAGGCTTCAAGTCCAAAGGATCTCTTGCTTTCCAATGACTAGCTGCATCTCACAAATTTCAGGTAACATTTTTTTAAATTAATGAAAGGTTTATACTCCATGTAATATACTGTAAATTTGCACAGTAACTCAAACTTTCTCCAAAATACGAAGGAAAAACAACGAAATACTGGGATAACATAGCTGATTTCGGTTGAGAAATCCGAAATTTCTTGTGGCACATCGTGGAGTATTCCCGCTTCAGCCCCTATAGTTTCATGAAGCTCCAATAGGTGTGGGCGCTATATGTAGCTTTCAAAATGGCGTCTGTAATGGAGGTGCGTTCCAAGCAGAGAGCCGTTATTTAATTTCTTTTAGCGGAAAACCAGGGCGTCACAGATATTTTTTACTTATTTATTGGCTTTCGGGACGCACCCGTACAACCATCTCAATAGTGGAGTGTCAGTTGTGACGATATGAACGTGAGAACAACACAACACCCTGTCCACGAGATGAGAAGTCGCAGATATTCATAGACGCTTGCAGAATGTCTGTACACACACACACACACACACACACACACACACACACACACACACACACACACAGCTGTGCCTTCTGCAATGTTGGAATATGCGGACATCCTAAGTCGAGGTGATCGACGGATCACAATGAGACACCTTGCAGCACAACTGGACATATTTGTTGGTGGTGCTGACACACTCGTCACCAGCTGGAGCACTCAAAGATGTATGTCCGCTTGGTTTCTCACCTTCTGGGTGTCGCATTCTTTATGGAATGCCCCTTGTAAATAGTCCAGGTGCAGCTACCACCATTACGTCAGTAAGATACATATACAACGCAACGACTGGTATTTTTAACTGAAATCTTCAGTAAACGGTGATGGCTCTGGACATTCCTTAACCGTAGACTCATTGCCTTGCAGGCGTCATGTCGCACGTTGCTACGACTAGGTACGACAGCAGTGGAAATCAGTACAAAGACATGGATATTTATACGAAAATTAACATTGTCAGCGGGAATAGTTGTTCAAGTGTATATGCAATAGTGTGAGATCCAGTACACCGACAAACGCAGTCTTGATGTCAGTAGTACAATATATAACAAGACATCAACGACTCAGGTGGTAGAGGGTGGAAATCTCTATACAGGCTGTCGGCTGCGTGTGGTGTTATTGTGGGTATACGAAACAAATTCCATTGGTTGACAGTGCGTTTTGTGTACATAAATCACGATTTTGACAATGTCAAGCGGCAAACAGTTACCATGCGATGAAAAAACAAAAATCATGCGTACAGGGAAATGGGACTGTCTAATCGTCAAATCACCAAGACGTTGAACCGTTGATGTACAGTGATTGATAATTTCGTTAGATTGGGCGCACCATATGGACAGAACGGGAAATACGGGGTGAGTAGAAAATTATCTGAGGCATCGAAACGGTTACTTTAGCGCACAGCAAGGACCATAAATTGTTAATCTTCTCAACCTGTTGCTGATTTACAGTTGCTAGTAACTCCCAAACACGTACGACAAATTTTGTCACATGACAAACATCTTCTGTTCAATAAATTTCTGCAGAAGGCTGCTCTAACACCCAAACGTAAGCAGGCTAGATTGGAGTTTGCTGGAAAACATACGTCAAGGAACTTCATTATGGGATAAAGTGATTTTTCACTGATGAGAAGTTTAATTAAGATGGGCCTGTTGGATTTCAGTATTATTGCCACGATCTGAGAACAGAGCAGCAGGTAAGTTAGAGCAGAAATTTTGGAGGTAGAAATGTTATAATTTGGACAGTCTTCTGTGCTTAAGTTAAATCACAGGTTTCTTAACAGAACACTAGAATGAACACTAACATGAACACTGAGGTACTAAAGACGGAATTGATTAGAATGTATGAGAACCTAGGGGACGAAAGTGTAATATTTCAACAATATAATACATCTGTGCTTGTTTCTGCGACGACCAAAACAGTGGTTTGAAGATAAACATATCCTTGTTCTGCTCTGGTCTGCACATTGCCCGGACTGAAACCCCATGGAACCTTTGGGGAATGCTTTCAAGCCGCGCGTAGTGGCCGCGTGGTTAGAGGCTATAACGGATCTTTTACGTTGGGATAAATTTATTTTATTTTTTGTTAGAGGTTTTCGTTGTTGTTGTTATGGTCTTCAATCCTGAGACTGGTTTGATGCACCTCTCCATCCTACTCCATCCTGTGCAAGCTTCTTCATCTCCCAGTACCTACTGCCGCCTACATCCTTCTGAATCTGCTTAGTGTATTCATATCTTGGTCTCCCTCTACGATTTTTACCCTCCACGCTGCCCTCCAGTACTAAATTGGTGATCCCTTGATGCCTCAGAACATGTCCTACCAACCGATCCCTTCTTCTAGTCAAGTTGTGCCACAAACTTCTCTTCTCTCCAATTCCATTCAATACCTCCTCATTAGTTATGTGATCTACCCATCTAATCATCAGCATTCTTCTGTAGCACCACATTTCGAAAGCTTCTATTCTCTTCTTGTCTAAACTATTTATCGTCCATGTTTCACTTCCATACATGGCTACGCTCCATGCAAATACTTTCAGAAACGACTTCCTGACACTTAAATCAATACTCGATGTTAACAAATTTCTCTTCTTAAAAAATGCTTTCCTTGCCATTGACAGTCTACATTTTATGTCCTCTCTACTTCGACCATCATCAGTTATTTTGCGCCCCAAATAGCAAAACTCATTTACTACTTTAAGCGTCTCATTTCCTAATCTAATTCCCTCAGCCTCACCCAACTTAATTCGACTACACTCCATTATCCTCGTTTTGCTTTTGTTGATGTTCATCTTATACGCTCATTTCAAGAAACTGTCCATTCCGTTCAACTGCTCTTCCAAGTCCTTTGCTGTCTCTGACAGAATTGCAATGCCATCGGCGAACCTCAAAGTTTTTATTTCTTCTCCATGGATTTTAATACCTACTCCGAACTTTTGTTTTGTTATTTTTTATTTATTTATTTATTTATTGTTCCGTGGGACCAAATTAAGGAGACGTCTCCATGGTCATGGAACGAGTCATTACATGAAATTATAACACGATATTAGAAACAGATAAAATGAAATATAAAAAAAACATATTCAGGTGACAAGTCGTAAGTTTAAATAAAGAAAATCAACAATGTAACACTGGAATTTGCTTAATTTTTTAGCTCTTCCAGGAGCTCCTCGACAGAATAGAAGGAGTGATCCATTAGGAAACTCTTCAGTTTAGACTTAAAAGAGTTTGGGCTACTGCTAAGATTTTTGGGTTCTTGTGGTAGCTTATTGAAAATGGATGCAGCAGAATACTGCACTCCTTTCTGCACAAGAGTCATGGAAGTGCATTCCACATGCAGATTGGATTTCTGCCTAGTATTAACTGAGTGAAAGCTGCTAACTCTTGGGAATAGCTTAATATTGCTAACAACAAACGACATTAAAGAAAAAATATACTGTGAGGGCAATGTCAGAATCCCCAGACTATTGAATAGGGGTCGACAAGAGGTTCTTGAACTTACACCACATATAGCTCGAACAGCCCGTTTTAGAGCCAAAAATACCCTTTTTGAATCAGAAGAATTACCCCAAAAAATAATACCATACGACATAAGCGTATGAAAATATGCGAAGTAGACTACCTTTCGTGTTGAAGTGTCACTTATTTCAGATACTGTTCTAATGGTAAATAAAGCAGCATTTAGTTTCTGAACAAGATCCTAGATGTGAGCTTTCCACAACAGCTTACTATCTATCCGAACGCCTAGGAACTTGAACTGTTCCGTCTCGCTTATAATATGCCCATTCTGACTGATCAAAATAATCAAAATATCGGTTCTTGTTGAATTGTGAGTTACAAACTGTAAAAACTGAGTCTTACTGTGATTCAGCATCAAATTATTTTCCACAAGCCACGAACTTATTTCATGAACTACATTATTTGATACTGTTTCAGTATTACACACAAGATCCTTCACTATCAAGCTGGTTGCATCAGCAAACAGAAATATTTTTGAATCACCTGTAATACTAGAAGGCATATCATTCATATAAATAAGAAACAGTAGTGGCTCCAGCACCGACCCTTGGAGAACGCTCCACTTAACAGTGCCGCATTGGGACTGAACATCACTACCACTCTCAATATTGCGGAGAATTACCTTCTGCTTTCTGTTCTCAAAGTAAGAGGCGAACCAATTGTAAGCTACTCCCCTTACTCCATAATGGTCCAACTTCTGCAGTAATATTTTGTGGTCAACACAGTCAAAAGCCTTCGTTAAATCAAAGAAAACACCTAGCGTTCGCAACCTTTTATTTAATCCGTCCAAAACCTCACAGAGAAAAGAGAATATAGCATTTTCAGTTGTTAAACCATTTCTAAAACCAAACTGAACATTTGACAGCAAATTATGTCAATTTAAATGCTCCAGTAACCTTGTATATACAACCTTCTCGATAACTTTAGCAAACACCGATGGCATAGAAGTAGGTCTAAAATTGTCAACATTATCAATGTCTCCATTTTTATAAAGTGGCTTCACTACCGAGTACTTTAATCGGTCAGGAAACCGACCACTCCTAAAGGAAAAGTTACAGATATGGCTAAGTACTGGGCTAACATACATAGAACAATACTTCAGTATTCTGCTAGATACCCCGTCATATCCATGAGAGTTCTTGGTCTTTAGTGATTTAATTATTAACTCAATCTCCCTCTTGTCAGTATCATGGAGGAGCATTTCAGGTAACAGTCTCGGAACACTTTTTTCTAAGAGCGCTATATGATTCCCTGTTGGGAGTAGGTTTCTATTTAGTTCACATGCTATATTCAGAAAGTGATTATTAAATACTGTACATATATGCGACTTATCAGTAACACGGACATTCCCACTACGCACTGATTCTATATCCTCGACCTGTCTCTGCAGACCAGCCACTTCCTTTACGACTGACCATATGGTTTTAATTTTATCCTGAGACTTAGCTATTCTATCCGCATACCACATACTTTTTGCCTTCCTAATAACATTTTTAAGCACCTTAAATACTGTTTGTAATGGGCTGCTGCATTTAGATTTTGACTATTTCTAACGTTTTGATATAATTGCCACTTTGTTCTACAAGATATTCTTATCCCTCTAGTCAGCCATCCAGGCTGCCTGTTTGTGCTAGTACCCTGTTTTGAACGTTCTAACCGAAAGCAACTTTCAAAGAGCACGAGAAAAGTCTTGAGAAAAGCGTTATATTTATCGTCTACTGTATCAGCGCTATAAACATCTTGCCACTCTTGTTCCTTGATAAGGTTTACAAAGGTCTCTACAGCAACTGGATCAGCTTTCCTAAACAGCTGATGACTATCCAGAATGAGATTTTCACTCTGCAGCGGAGTGTGCGCTGATATGAAACTTCCTGGCAGATTAAAACTGTGTGCCCGACCGAGACTCGAACTCGGGACCTTTGCCTTTCGCGGGCAAGTGCTCTACCAACTGAGCTACCGAAGCACGACTCACGCCCGGTACTCACAACTTTACTTCTGCCAGTACCTCGTCTCCTACCTTCCAAACTTTACAGAAGCTCTCCTGCGAACCTTGCAGAACTAGCACTCCTGAAAGAAAGGATATTGCGGAGACATGGCTTAGCCACAGCCTGGGGGATGTTTCCAGAATGAGATTTTCACTCTGCAGCGGAGTGTGCGCTGATATGAAACTTCCTGGCAGATTAAAACTGTGTGCCCGACCGAGACTCGAACTCGGGACCTTTGCCTTTCGCGGGCAAGTGCTCTACCAACTGAGCTACCGAAGCACGACTCACGCCCGGTACTCACAACTTTACTTCTGCCAGTACCTCGTCTCCTACCTTCCAAACTTTACAGAAGCTCTCCTGCGAACCTTGCAGAACTAGCACTCCTGAAAGAAAGGATATTGCGGAGACATGGCTTAGCCACAGCCTGGGGGATGTTTCCAGAATGAGATTTTCACTCTGCAGCGGAGTGTGCGCTGATATGAAACTTCCTGGCAGATTAAAACTGTGTGCCCGACCGAGACTCGAACTCGGGACCTTTGCCTTTCGCGGGCAAGTGCTCTACCAACTGAGCTACCGAAGCACGACTCACGCCCGGTACTCACAACTTTACTTCTGCCAGTACCTCGTCTCCTACCTTCCAAACTTTACAGAAGCTCTCCTGCGAACCTTGCAGAACTAGCACTCCTGAAAGAAAGGATATTGCGGAGACATGGCTTAGCCACAGCCTGGGGGATGTTTCCAGAATGAGATTTTCACTCTGCAGCGGAGTGTGCGCTGATATGAAACTTCCTGGCAGATTAAAACTGTGTGCCCGACCGAGACTCGAACTCGGGACCTTTGCCTTTCGCGGGCAAGTGCTCTACCAACTGAGCTACCGAAGCACGACTCACGCCCGGTACTCACAACTTTACTTCTGCCAGTACCTCGTCTCCTACCTTCCAAACTTTACAGAAGCTCTCCTGCGAACCTTGCAGAACTAGCACTCCTGAAAGAAAGGATATTGCGGAGACACACTCCGCTGCAGAGTGAAAATCTCATTCTGGAAACATCCCCCAGGCTGTGGCTAAGCCATGTCTCCGCAATATCCTTTCTTTCAGGAGTGCTAGTTCTGCAAGGTTCGCAGGAGAGCTTCTGTAAAGTTTGGAAGGTAGGAGACGAGGTACTGGCAGAAGTAAAGTTGTGAGTACCGGGCGTGAGTCGTGCTTCGGTAGCTCAGTTGGTAGAGCACTTGCCCGCGAAAGGCAAAGGTCCCGAGTTCGAGTCTCGGTCGGGCACACAGTTTTAATCTGCCAGGAAGTTTCATATCAGCGCACACTCCGCTGCAGAGTGAAAATCTCATTCTGGAAACATCCCCCAGGCTGTGGCTAAGCCATGTCTCCGCAATATCCTTTCTTTCAGGAGTGCTAGTTCTGCAAGGTTCGCAGGAGAGCTTCTGTAAAGTTTGGAAGGTAGGAGACGAGGTACTGGCAGAAGTAAAGTTGTGAGTACCGGGCGTGAGTCGTGCTTCGGTAGCTCAGTTGGTAGAGCACTTGCCCGCGAAAGGCAAAGGTCCCGAGTTCGAGTCTCGGTCGGGCACACAGTTTTAATCTGCCAGGAAGTTTCATATCAGCGCACACTCCGCTGCAGAGTGAAAATCTCATTCTGGAAACATCCCCCAGGCTGTGGCTAAGCCATGTCTCCGCAATATCCTTTCTTTCAGGAGTGCTAGTTCTGCAAGGTTCGCAGGAGAGCTTCTGTAAAGTTTGGAAGGTAGGAGACGAGGTACTGGCAGAAGTAAAGTTGTGAGTACCGGGCGTGAGTCGTGCTTCGGTAGCTCAGTTGGTAGAGCACTTGCCCGCGAAAGGCAAAGGTCCCGAGTTCGAGTCTCGGTCGGGCACACAGTTTTAATCTGCCAGGAAGTTTCAGCTGATGACTATATTTAACACGTGTTGCAGCACAAAAATCTTTTAGAGTTAAAATTTGTGTATCATGATCTGAAAGGCCATTCACGTTTTTGCTAACAGAATGCCCTTCTAGTAATGAGGAATGAACAAAAATGTTGTCTATGGTTGTTCTACTGTTCCCTTGCACTCTCGTTGGAAAGAATACGGTTTGCATAAGATTATATGAATTAAGGAGGTCTACCAGCATCCTCTTCCTTGCACAATCACTTATACAATTAATATTGAAGTCACCACATATAACTAACTTTTTGTATTTCCTATAAAGTGAACCAAGAACCTCCTCTAGCCTTAGCAAAAATGTTGTGAAATCGGAGTCTGGGGATCTATAAATAACAACAGTTAGAAGTTTAGCTCCGTTAAATTTAACCACATCTGCACAACATTCAAACACCTTTTCAGTGCAGTACTTTGAAACATCAATTGGCTCAAATGGGATGCCGTTTTTCACATACATGGCTACTCCCCCACACCGCAAAGAGCTCCTCGAAAAGTTGCCAGCCAACCTGTATCCTGGTAAAGGAAACCCTGAATTATCTCCTTATTTAAAAGTGTTCAGATATACCAATAATTTCAGAGTCAACATCTATAAGCAGTTCACTAACTTTATCTCTAATACCTTGTATATTTTGATGTAATACACTAATTCCCTCATTACTCGGATACCTAAGCTTTGTCAAATGTGGTTCCTTTGTTAGAGAGACTTCCCTTAAGCAGGAATACCTATCAGCTGACTTCAATCTAAAAAAGGTGCAGCTCTAACACCCACTACTACAGGAATTTTCCCATGAGTGATCCCACCAACCCCACCTATGCTGTCACCTATAAGCTTTGCCAACCTCCCCTTCCCATACCTGTTGATGAGGCCGACCGTGACGCTGAAGCAGTTCCACGAAATGCACATTCGTGTTGCCAGTCTGAGTGGCTATCTTTTCCAGGTCACCATCTATGTCATACTCCCCATCCCTATCAATACTATTACCAGTCTCACCCACACTCACTACCTGATCCTCTTTAGTAAAATCCCTACATAACTCCCCCTATGTTAACAGTCACCTGAGCCAATCCTGCATTAGGCTTCACAATGCTGGTGACCTGGTACTCACTCCCCAGCACTTCCTGCAACTGCTGGCCAACATCTCTGCCATGAGAACTACCTAACAGCAGAACCTTCTTCTTCCTCTTCGACTTTGCAACTGTTCTAGCCACCGTAAGTACTGAGGTCTGCTGCATACTTCCTACATCTACAGCTAGTAGAGATTCCTCTCCACAAGACTTTGACAGTTGGTCATATCTATTGTAAACACCAATAGTAAAACTGTCTGAAAATCTTCTTCTCCTAGCAGATCTCTTGCCAACAGCCAGCTCCCATTCCCAAACCCCCTTCTCCCTCCTCATCCTATCTAGCTCCTCCTGTGCGTTTTTCAACTGCACCCGAAGGGCGCAGATCTTACGCTCCTGCTCCTCTATCAACTTACTCTTGCTACATAACCTGCAGTTCCAGGAGAGGATCTCACCAGAATGCCCACTGGCTTCCCCACTGCATCCCGCCGGCCGCGGTGGTCTAGCGGTTCTAGGCGCTCAGTCCGGAACCACGGGGCTGCTACGGTCGCAGGTTCGAATCCTGCCTCGGGCATGGATGTGTGTGATGTCCTTAGGTTAGTTAGGTTTAAGTAGTTCTAGGTTCTAGGGGACTGATGACCACAGATGTTAAGTCCCATAGTGCTCAGAGCCATTTGAACCACTGCATCCCCCCAAATGAAAATACTTCGAACAAGTCTCACATCGCAATCAACTACTCACTAACCTACGGCAAAGCCCACACTTCTCACTCATGGTAAAATTTTACTTTTTCCAAGTTCCACTACTACAATAAGAAGATGTTAAAAATCTGACTACAATAATCACAAACTTACTCTACAAGGGAAGTAACTACTATTATTAACAGTATTAATAAACAGCAAATGTGAATATAACAAAAGACTAATACAGAAAGAGAATCAAACGCCTAATGACACAGTAACGAAGTTGAAAACAGTTCCCAAAAGGTTCTTCTGAAATTGTTTCACTAGAAAACACAAAAAACTCCGGTTTAGGATTACTAAAGTTCCTAAATAAATCAATATACACAAACAATTAATTAGTACTTAGTTTTCGATGCGCCACTACAGCTGCAACTGGTCAGCGCGGAATGCTCAATATACAGATTGAATAGCATCGGGGAGAGGCTACAACCCTGTCTCACTCCCTTCCCAACCACTGCTTCCCTTTATGTCCCTCGACTCTTATAACTGCCATCTGTTTTCTGTACAAATTGTAAATAGCCTTTCGCTCCCTGTATTTTACCCCTGCCACTTTCAGAATTTGAAAGAGAGTATTCCAGTCAACATTGTCAAAAGCTTTCTCTAAGTCTACAATTGCTAGAAACGTAGGTTTGCCTTTCCTTAATCTTTCTTCTAAGATAAGTCGTAGTGTCAGTACTGCCTTACGTGTTCCAACATTTCTATGGAATCCAAACTGATCTTCCCCGAGGTCCGCTTCTACCAGTTTTTCCATTCGTCTGTAAAGAATTCGCGATAGTATTTTGCAGCTGTGACTTATTGAACTGATAGTTCGGTAATTTTCACATCTGTCAACACCTGCTTTCTTTGGGATTGGAATTATTATATCCTTCTTGAAGTCTGAGGGAATTTCTCCTGTCTCATACATCTTGCTCACCAGATAGTAGAGTTTTGTCAGGACTGGCTCTCCGAAGGCCGTCAGTAGTTCCAATGGAATGTTGTCTACTCCCGGGGCATTGTTTCGACTCAGGTCTTTCAGTGCTCTGTCAAACTCTTCACGCAGTATCATATCTCCCATTTCATCTTCATCTACCTCCTCTTCCATTTCCATAATATTGTCCTCAAGAACATCGCCCTTGTATAAACCCTCTATATACTCCTTCCACCTTTCTGCCTTCCCTTCTTTGCTTAGAACTGGGTTTCCATCCGAGCTCTTGATATTCATGCAAGTGATTCTCTTTTCTCCAAAGGTCTCTTTAATTGTCCTGTAGGCAGTATCTATCTTACTCCTCATGAGATAAGCCTCTACATCCTTACATTGGTCCTGTAGCCATCCCTGCTTAGCGCTTCGTGTCGATCTCATTTCTGAGACGTTTGTATTCCTTTTTGCCTGCTTCATTTACTGCATTTTCATATTTTCTCCTTTCATCAATTAAAGTCAGTATCTCTTCTGTTACCCAAGGATTTCTACTAGTCCTCGTCTTTTTACCTATTTGATCCTCTGCTGCCTTCACTGTTTCATTCCTCAAAGCTACCCATTCTTATTCTGCAGTATTTCTTTCCCCCATTTCTGTCAATTGTTCCCTAATGCTCTCCCTGAAACTCTGTACAACCTCTGGTTCTTTCAGTTTATCCAGGTCCCATCTCCTTAAATTCCCACCTTTTTGCAGTTTCTTCAGTTTTAATCTACAGTTCATAACCAATAGATTGTGGTCAGAGTCCACATCTGCCCCTGGAAATGTCTTACAATTTAAAACCTGGTTCCTAAATCTCTGTCTTACCATTATATAATCTATCTGAAACCTGTCAGTATCTCCAGGCTTCTTCCATGTATACAACCTTCTTTTATGATTCTTGAACCAAGTGTTAGCTATGATTAAGTTGTGCTCTGTGCAAAATTCTACCAGGCGGCTTCCTCTTTCATTTCTTAGCCCCAATCCGTATTCACCTACTACGTTTCCTTCTCTTCCTTTTCCTACTGTCGAATTCCAGTCACCCATGACTATTAAATTTTTGTCTCCCTTCACTACCTGAATAATTTCTTTTACCTCATCATACATTTCATCAATTTCTTCATCATCTGCAGAGCTAGTTGGCATATAAACTTGTACTACTGTAGTAGGCGTGGGCTTCGTGTCTATCTTGGCCACAATAATGCGTTCACTATGCTGTTTGTAGTAGCTTACCCGCACTCCTATTTTTTATTCATTCCCACTATATCTAACTTTAACCTATCCATTTCCGTTTTTAAATTTTCTAACCTACCTGCACGATTAAGGGATCTGACATTCCACGCTCCGATCCGTAGAACACCAGTTTTCTTTCTCCTGATAACGACGTCCTCTTGAGTAGTCCCCGCCCGGGGATCCGAATGGAGGACTATTTTACCTCCGGAATATTTTACCCAAGAGGACGCCATCATCATTTAATCATACAGTAAAGCTGCATGCCCTCGGGAAAAAATACGGCTGTAGGTTCCCCTTGCTTTCAGCCGCTCGCAGTACCACAACAGCAAGGCCGTTGTGGTTTGTGTTACAAGGCCAGATCAGTCAATCATTCAGTCTGTTGCCCCTGCAACTACTGAAAAGGCTGCTGCCCCTCTTCCGGAACCACTCGTTTGTCTGGCTCAGTTTTGACAGATACGTGAAAACGGACGTAACGAAAGTTGTTCCTATATCATCCTTGAACGTGACTTTTTATTTAATTATCGATTGCGGGCTCATTAAAAGCTATTATCTCATGATTTGGATCAATCCCTCTTTCCTCCTAGATAGCGATCATTCATTAACATTTACGTCATAAGAAAAAGGATTATTAATAAAAGTGATGTTAAATGACAATTACGTGTTATTCCGTTAGTATGGAACCGACGTAATATCTCTGAAATGACATTGATATATAATTTGTGTTAAATACTGAACTAAGATAGGAAGTTGAAATTAGTGAACATTTGATACTGAGACTATAGAAGCAGATGCGCTTAAGGTTTGTCTTCTCTAAAATGGCAAAATAGGTACGAACTTTAACTCAATAGTCGACATTATGTATTGCAAAGACATTAGCATTTCATGCTTATTTTGACGACGCGCTGTTAAACAAAGGAACGTCGAGTCTCTGTACGAGTAATAAAATTAAATCCAAAAACATAATTAATAACGACGAACTCCGCTTTAACAAACTGTATTGCGTGTCGTCATCGGGCAATAACTGCTCAACCCTGGAGACTTGTGTGGTGAAATTAGAAGTTGGGCATATAAAACAAACTTAAAAATCCATTCAAGCTACAGTGGAGTCGGCACAACTCGACGTGGGCAGTTATAAGGCGCCATGTCACTAATTGCGCGGTTCCTTCCGCCGGAGGTTCGAGTCCTCCCTGGGGAATGTGTGTGTGTGTTGTTATTAGCATAAGTTAGTTTAAGTAGTGTGTTAAGTCTAGGGGCCAATGACCTCAGCAGTTTGGTCCCTTAGGAATTCACACACATTTGAACTTCTGAATGTTTTCAAGGCGTGTTCGTCGCAATGGGGTGCGATATGAGTCCCTATGTGAACTGAAAAGAGCGATACGTGAAGAGTGGGCCACAATTTCACTGCAAGAACTACGATCCCTGATAAAATCAATGCCGATGAAAATTTCTGAGGTAACAGTGCAGTAGCATAACGGGACAGTGAGTGCCTTTGAGACAATTTCCATCCAGGAAATTTGGTTACTCGTGTTATGAAAGAAACTATGTAATTCCGTCATGATTGTTTATGTCTAATTTGTATCTAGTACTTTCACAATAAATTCGATACATGTATGCTGCACACATTATACGACCACTATTAATTGTTTTGTAATTAAAACTGCCTTTTCTTGCTGCAACTTAATTTAGTTTTCCCTGACGCGTTTCGCCTTTTTCTTGCTCTAAGGCATCATCAGTGGAATCTATAACGAAACAGTTTATTTTTTATTTTTAGATTATCAAACAGCTCAAGTCGCGATTTTTTATGTAAGTAAGTAATTACTTACGGTTTGCTGTGATCTGCGTTTCCTCTCATCTGGCCTGGAGGTCGACACATAAGCACGATTTTGTATTCCTAACTTCTTCACACTTTTCACCATGTTTCTACCTCTTTTTTGTGGTGTACTATTATTCTTTCGCCACTCGATATAACTATTTCTTCGACGCTGTGCTTTTGACTACGTAAATATTTTAACTTCATTGCATGTTTCCTCCTCTCTGGTTTGTTTATCTACATGTTGCCAGCCTAACGAAGTATATGTTCAAAAACACTTCTATTAATGATGTTTATATCGTGTGTGTGTGTGTGTGTGTGTGTGTGTGTGAGAGAGAGAGAGAGAGAGAGAGAGAGAGAGAGAGAGAGAGAATGAGTAAGCTGAAGAGTGAGTATATGTTTTTAGTGTGTGTGTGTGGGGGGGGGGGGGGCGGGGAGGGTGAGTGGGTGGGTGGGTGGGAGGGAGGGGGGGGCGAGTTGGTGGTTTGAGTTGTAGAGGGTTGAATATGAGTGTAATAGCCATTAGCGAGTGGTTAAAGCTTTGGTGACAGCTGAACTGACTTTTTATTCTGTGGAGAGGTTGGTTCAAATGGCTCTGAGCACTATGGGACTTAACATCTGAGGTCATCAGTCCCCTAGAACTTAGGACTACTTAAACCTAACTAACGTAAGGACTTCACACACATCCATGCCCGAGCCAGGATTCGAACCTGCGACCGTAGCGGTCGTGCTGTTCCAGACTGAAACGCCTAGAACCGCTCAGCCACACCGGCCGGCTACAGAAATTGATGTTCTACGACTTTCATGTATGACACTTTTCATCTGGAGCAGCCGTTCTTGATTACGAGCGTTGTAGCATGAGAATAGCTCACTTTTCCTCCAAATGGTAAAATGAAGCAGCTGTCTACAGCTGTCAAGTACTTGCAACAGCGCATTGCAAACGGCCAGATGTCTCAACACAACTTTAATTCTCTACTGGTTTCGGTTCATAAAACCATCATCACTGGAGAAAAAAAACTGTACGTTGGTGATTTACGCATACGTATCGGTACAATGATATTTCACAATAAACTTGCCTCTGACCTCGTACACACAATATTTGCTAATCGTCACAGCAACTTATGATACAAGATCATGATAACATACCTGAAATACTTCAATATTATCCAAAACAAAGGTGAACAATTCTGACACGGTGCATTGGCATCCATAAAAATTCCATCGTTGTTTGGGAACTGGAAGTCCATCTATGGTTGCAAATGGTCTCCAGGTAGCCAAACATAACCATTTCCAGTCAATGATTGGTTCAGTTGGACCAGAGGACACAGTTCATTGCTTGTAAACAGAGCCCAGATCATTATGGAGCCACTACCAGATTGCACAGTGTCTTTGTTGACAACTTGGGTCCGTGGCTTCATGGGGTCTGCGCCACATTCGAACCCAAATATCAACTCTTACCACTGCTACGGTCGCAGGTTCGAATCCTGCCTCGGGCATGGATATGTGTGATGTCCTTAGGTTAGTTAGGTTTAAGTAGTTGTAAGTTCTAGGGGACTGATAACCACAGCAGTTGAGTCCCATAGTCCTCAGAGCCATCAACTCTTACCAATTGAAATCGGGACTCATCTGACCAGGTCACGGGGTGACGGTTTTCTACTCGTCTAGGGTCCCACTGATGCAGTCACAAGCCCAGGAGAGGCGCTGCAGGTGATGTGCTGTTAGTAAAGACATTCGCGTCGGTCGCCTGTTGCCATAGCCCACTAACGTCAAATTTCGCCATACTGTCCTAATAGATGCGTTCGTTGTACGTCCAACTTTGGTTTTTGCTGTTATTTCACGCAGTATTCCTTGTCTGTTAGGACTGACAACTCTACGCAACAGCCGCTGCTTCCGTCCTTCAGTGAAGGCCGTGGGCCACTGCGTTGTCCGCGGTGAGAGGTAACGCCTGAAATTTGGTACTCTCGGCACACTCTTGACCCTGTGGATCTCGGAGTATTGAATTTACTAACGATTTCCGAAATGGAATGTCATATGCTGGCGCAACTATCAATCCGCATTGAAAGTCTGTCTGTGAATTGCCGTCGTGTGGCCATAATCGTGTCGGAAACTCTTTCGCATGAATCGCCTGAGTACAAACGACAACTCCGCCTATGCGCTTTCCTTTTATATCCTGCGTATGCGAATCTATAGCCATTTGTATAAGTGCACGTCGGTATCCCGCAACTTTTGTCACCTGAGAATAAAATAATGTTGAAACGTGTTTTACATGAACGCAGCATTAGAAAAGATATCTGAATGGTGCGAAAAGTGGCAGTTGACCCTAAATAACGAGACGTGTGAGGTCATCCACATGAATGCTAAAAGGAACTCGTTAAACTTCGGTTACACGATAAATCAGTCTAATCTAAAAGCCGTAAATTCAACGAAATACCTAGGAATTACAATTACGAACAACTTAAATTGGAAGGAAAACATAGAAAATGTTGTGGGGAAGGCTAACCAAAGACTGCGTTTTATTGGCAGGACGCTTAGAAAATGTAAGAGACCTACTAAGGAGACTGCCTACACTACGCTTGTCCGCCCTCTTTTAGAATACTACTGCGCGGTGTGGGATTCTTACCAGATATGACTGACGGAGTACATAGAAAAAGTTCCAAGAAAGGCAGCACGTTTTGTATTATCGCGAAATATGGCACAGAGTGTCACAGAAATGATACAGGATTTTTCGTTGCGACGGAATCTTCTCACGGAATTCCAGTCACCAACTTTCTCCTCCGAATGCGAAAATATTTTGTTGACACCGACCTACATAGGGAGGAATGACCACCTTGATAAAATAAGGGAAATCAGAGCTCGTACGGAAAGTTACAGGTTTTCATTCTTTCCGCGCGCTATACGAGATTGGAATAATAGAGAATCGAGAAGGTGGTTCGATAAATCCTCTGCCAGACACTTAAATGTGATTTGCAGAGTGTCCATGCAGATGTAGATGTAGGATCACACCTAATTTACAGCAAAATCTATATGTTTCTTTGTGTCTTCCATTATAGGGAGAACGTGTACTTCGAGGATGTAAAACCTCACTTTGTACATCCTAATACGTGTTCACAAATGAACCTGAAGTACAGTAGTCACTCCAAACATATTGAGGAAGAAGCGAAGGAATATTATGGTTTGACATCCCGTCGACATCGAGGTCATTAGAGACGGAGCAGAAGCTCTGATTATTTCAATGATGGGGAAGGAAATAGGACATGCCCTTTCAAAGGAACCATACCCTCATTTGCTTGGAGTGATTTAGGGAACTCGCGGAAAACCTAAATGTGTGTGTTTGGACGGGGATTTGAACCGTCGGCCTCCCGAATGCGAGTCAACTGTGCTAATCACTGCGCCGCCTCGCTCCATACATATTCAGGATCAGCATGAAGTCCGTAAGTTCTCGACAACACGAACTTACCTTATACTCGCAGCAAGGTACGTGCAGAGAAGTAAGAAATGTTGTTGCTGATGGCAGCTTGTTTGAATAACGATTCTGCTGAAGGCGAAATGCACTTAATGATTGTTGCTTACATCAACTGCAGACTTTAATAAGTCCGTGGGAACAACGCATAAAAGCATTATAAATTTCATAAGTGACTGTGAAATCGGAATGAATCAAGAGACGTTAGAATGATTGAGTGTTATTATTCAATAATCCAGTAATAGGTCGCAATATCAAGATTACAGTCGTTCTTCAGTTGACGACAGGGAGTACAATTCCACCAAATATGAAAATCAGTATAAAAAAGAAACCATATGTAATCAGAAATTCCCATAATCCATACATATTATAAAAACTCTCTCTCTCTCTCTCTCTCTCTCTCTCTCTCTCTCTGTGTGTGTGTGTGTGTGTGTGTGTGTGTGTGTGTGTGTGTCACATCTACCTCTAAAACACTAGACCGGTTTCAACCAATCTTGGAAGACATGTCCCTTTTGTCAGACAACAATCGCTGGCGCTATCATAGTTCAGGAGATATGACGTCATAAACAATAAGAAGTGTGAAAACTACCGCATCGTACATCATGTTTAAATCTATTACTTCTGTGCTACTTACTCTATTCGCAACATATTTCGCAGAAAATATCTACATATGCTGTTAAATGTGTCACACAAATACATCACTGTACGACACACAATTCAACAGAGGTAACGTCATCAACTCTGAGATGCATGAAAAATGCTGCATCATGCATGAAGTTTAATGCATTCATTCTTTACTGCTAAGGCACTCCTACAGACGAGTCAACTTAAGAAAATCCATGACAACTGGCAGCGCTTTCGATATCTTTCAACTGCGAAACGCAAAAGGCCGTAAGCGAATACAAGAGCTGTCTATAGGGTTATGAAGAGGTGTTTGCCAAAGAGACATTTACGAAATCGCACAGCTGTTTTCACACATTTGTATATTATGCATATTTCTCTGTAGGACTGTTTCGTAATTTAAAAAGGTGTTTTCACGAACACACTCCACAGTTAATTTTTTGTGTCCGTTTCTAGTAGAAAATGGGCAAAATGAATACCATGGCAATGCCGATTTTGTTACATAGTAATGTTAAATACGTGGAAAGATAGCATATGGCATGCCTTAGGCTCATGTATGAATAAATCGAGTACCGATATCCTTGAACAAGAGCTAAGACCCTCGCTTTGAACGACAAATAAAAAAAATAGGTACACTTACGCAACCGAAAGCACTGCAACCAAGTTTTACGCCATTCTGCGCTTGCTAGCAAAAATCTCATCATAGATTACAGGGCGTTGCAGCATGAAATTGGCCAAAGAAATGGAACATGACACAAATTATCTTACGAGCTTGCATTCCCAAAGACTCTGGAAACAAGACAGCAGATAAATGCGTGTAGAAGCAGAGAATTCAGGACGTGGAATGCTTTATTCCTACCGTCTACACAGGCACGCTTCCTGCCAACTCTCCCGCGCTGAGACTTCACTGGTTTGTCAGTAACTCCTCCAAAGTAAAGCGTACAGACATACCTACGCTAGGCATTCAAAAACCGTAGGATGTTTGATCAGACGAGAATCCGAGCACAGTCTGTTTGCATTTCGCCAGCGACATAGGACTCATAAACAAGTGATTTGAAGGACATTGCTTAATGCACGGCTTCCACATTATCCTGCACGCTTTACGGAACTGGTACGCCTGGAAGAAATGATACTTCGATTGAAGCACAAGATTCCGGTCTATAGTCCCAGTTTGGTACACAGTTTTGATTTGCTAGGAAGTTTGAAAACTTGCACATGCTGCTGCAGAGTGAAAGATTCATTCTGGAAACAACCACTAGGCAGGAACTAATCCAATTCTCCGGCATACGTTCTTCTGGCAGCACTAGCAGAATCGAGGTCTGTTCAAAAAGTTCCGGAACATTCGTAATCCGCGCCAGTGCTGTGTTAAGGCGAAATGCGGTTGGCGTCCCTGCACACGCCTATGTTTTATGTGTAACTGCCGGGAGTTTCATTGTTGTATGTCTATTAGTTACTGTGTAGTGCTGTATTGAATAGAACGTTGTGTCGCACAGTTTGCGAATTTCGAGATGGCAGAGTTAGAGGAGCAACGCGTCTGCATTAAATTTTGTGTGAAACTCAAAATAACTTTTACAGAGACAAACCAAATGATGTAGGAAGGCTACAGCGATGAGTGCTTAAGCCGAACTCGGTGTTACGAATGGTTCACGCGGTTTAAAAATGGACGGACGGAAGTTAAAGATGACCCTCGTTCAGGACGCCCTTCGACGTCTACCGACGACGTTGTTGTCAGGAACGCCAATGAAATTGTGGGTGCCAATCGTAGACTGAATACCTGAGAGATTGCAGAAGAACTAACATTTCTGCTGATCATGTCATGAAATCTTGAAACAGCAACTTGGAATGCATCGTGTTACTGCCAGGTTCGTCCCACGCCTCACGAGTCAAGACTGGAAAGACTTTCGCCTCGCAATCTGTGATTAGCTTTTGTATCGCGCAAATGAAAAGGAGATGTTCCTTAATAGTATCATAAGTGGTGATGACACGTGGATCTTCGGTTAATATGTTGAGAACAAATTTCAATCTTCACAATGGGTTGGGATAGGTTCTTCAAGACCAAAAACAACTCGTCAGGTCAGGTCAAATGTCAAAGCCGTACTGATAGTGTGCGCCGACTTTAGAGGTTAGCTCATTATCAGTTGATGCCACAGGGACAAACTGTTAATCGATGGTACTATCGGGACGTGATGCGAGGCCTACGAGAAAATGTGTGAAGGAAATGGTCTGAAACGTGATGAGGCAATATATGGCTCTTGCGTCTCGATAACGCACTCGCTCATTCTTCCAGGTTAGTGCGTGACTGTTGCCCAAAAAACGAAATCACTGTGTTTCCTCGTCCTCCATGCTCCACAGACCAGGCGCCTGCGGACTTTTCTTATTTCCAAAGTTGAAAACTCCGTTGAAAGGACGAAATGGAAATCAGCGTATGGCATCTTTGGCCGGGAGGCCCCTATCCGGGGAAGTTCGGCCGCCAAATGCAAGTCTTATTTCATTCGACGCCACACTGGGCGACTTCCGCGCCGGTGATGAGGATGAAATGATGATGAGGACAACACAACACCATGTCCCTGAGCCTAAAAAAAAAAAAAAAAAAAAAAAAAAAAAAAAAAAAAAAAAAAAAACACCTCCAATCCGGCCGGGAATCCAACCCGGGCCCGCTTGAATGGAGGGATAACCCGTTACCACCTTTTTTATTTACAAAAATGTCATTTTATTCTATATTGTTCGTTGAATTTGTTCGTGATGGATGTCCGATGACACTCGTTCAGGTTGTTCGTTGATCCGTCACTGAGTTTTTTTTATTACAAATGGCTCTGAGCACTAAGGGACTTAACTGCTGAGGTCGTCAGTCCCCTAGAACTTAGAACTACTTAAACCTAACTAACCTACGGACATCACACACATCCATGCTCGAGGCAGGATTTGAACCTGCGGTCATAGCGGTCGCGCAGTTCCAGACTGAAGCGCCTAGAGCCGCTTGGCCACTCCGGCCGGCTTTTTATTACAGAGGGTAGCTAAACCCTCTGACCGAACACGCTTTTTTTTTTTTAATTGCTAGGTTCGTTTTGGTCTGGGCGGACGTCACTTGACATCAGTTCAAGTTACTCGTTCATTCCTTTACTCAGTTTGTTTTATTACAGAGGACAACCGGCCCTCTGACCGAACATGCTGAGCTACCGTGCCGGCATGAAATGAAGCCAACAGCACCCAGCTAAGCAGGCGGACGAAAGGAAGAACACTTGCAACAACAGACGAGGTAACAGAAAATTCGCAGTAGTAGCAATTGTCGTTGCTACTCTGGTATATAGGATAGACAAGGAACAAAGGTGAAATCAGATTGGTAGATTAACATTTCGCTATGAAGCAGGCTGAAAGTAGAACTAAATTTTATTATTGATGGAATTTGGAAAGAAACAAGGGCGATAGTTGCTAGTTATAACAATCATATAGTCTGTGAGGTGCGCTCGAATAACTTAGCTCCCAGACTTCTCCAAAGAAGAAAATTAGGTTTCAGCGATTTTGATTTCGTGTGGCAATATGGTACGTCTTATCTAAACCTTATTAAAACAAATATCACAGGATATTTTATAATTTTATTTTTGTGGAGGTCCATAGCCTCAACCTGTTTTTGAGAATGAAAACATGGTCCAGGTAGGCTGTATGTTTTTATTGTCTGTGTGATTGGTCAGTTTCAGCTTTTGGTTATTATTAAGCACCTACAATTTCAAGAATGGTGACGTCGGTTTATTTATCAATTGTCTGCAAGCTCTCACATATATGCACTCTTTATAATCCAAGTTACCCACGCATTTTGAGCTACCAATCACATTTTACATTATAATACATAGCTAGTAGATGTGGGTAGGAATACGTCACACTTCTGTCCGTATGTTGCACAAAAACAATGCATCATCGTGCATGGTTAGTCTGTTAGCTGACACAAACAGAAAGATGTCATCTCATTATATTGTCACAGCTGTTATGATACAAACAAAAATATTTAGGAGTCTGCCTCTGGATGGTCGATAACATTAGGTAAACTACTGGCGCCATATTCACTGGCATGTTATATTCGGTATTCTCAAACGAGTAAAAGTAGTGGATCGATACTCGACCATTATATGTCATACTACATGCAAGAAAGAAATTAAAGTACACAGTCCAGACTATAAAAGATTATGTCAAACCTTTTAACGGGGTGCGCCATTCAGTTTATAAAATAAAACAATACGCATGTAGTAACAAATAGGTCATATGTAATATTAGAACCAGTAATGTATATGTATATATACGTAAGGCGATTTTTTACGCTTTGTCTTTTGTACGACGTTATAATAAAACTAGAAAACCATAGTCAGTTAGGTATTTCACAAGATATTGCCTTATAGCTATTGGAATCTACAGGTGATATGTGAAGGAAAAGTGGTCAACTGTACAACTCAATGTGAAATGGAAGTAGTATTTACAGTTTTGAGGAAAATAGTCTCATTTAGAGCTCATAATTGTAGGTCGTATAGAACTAGCCGATTCATAGGTCATGTAGGTCTTATACTAGCCGATTCATAGGTCATGCATCATACTGTGTCATGTTACATGTACCCATCTAACATTCGTTGTCATGTTGACACCACTAAAAAATATGCCAGACATCCTCATGTGGTATGTTAGTCATGCCAAGAAATAAAATCTCCAGTAATTTATTAACAGGAAGAACAGTATAATTTAAACGAAGATAAATATTTATATATAATACACTAAGTTCCAATAACCGTATATACGTAAAATATCCAAATAGAAAGTAAATGTGTAACGTACACTTCGAAAGTCAGTGAACCCTTGCAACTTATCATCTGATCTTTCAATGCTTATTCACGTAATATTAATTTCATATTACTTGATCTCTAATTCACCACTTCACTTTCTCAACGAGTAGAATTCTTATGGAACTATGTAAAGAAACCGAAACGTAACGAAACAACATTCAGAATCTGTTGGTCCCTAGGTTCCCTCGTGGGCCGCAGGAACCAGACTCTTGTCCATTAGGAGTTATTGGCCCTATTAAACCGGGGTCACACGGTCACTCAAGGACTTGGTCTTCGCTACCTGCGAGCGCACCGAGGCCACGTCAATGGATTTCCAGAGACTTGATGACTGTCGAAACCTTCTTCTCTCGGTTCTGAAACGATTCCATGCACAGTACAGTACATATCTATCCTTACAGAACTGCATCTTAAACTTAACTGCTGCTCCATAGTCAGTTACAAAATCTTACACACGCTTCGAATCGTACCGTCAGTCAGGCGATAAGAAGTCAGTGCTTATACAGATCTCTAGCCCCTCTGCCCCCCTCCCCTCGCCCCTGTGAAAGAATGATCACTGAGGCACCGAGCGAGATGGCATATAGGTGGACGGCACCTTTGGGTAAATGGAATTGAAATTGCTGTCTTTCCATACCGGTATAAGTTATCAGTAGTTTACTTAAACAATATCAGAAGAACTGTGGGATGCCTTAAATAAAGCTATAGCCAACTCCTGCCTTTTTCATTTCAGCTCGTTCTCTGTATCTATTTAGGCATAATTCTAACCCTGTTTAAACGTGTGGTGACTTCCGTTAATATCTATTAAATACGAATTCCTCCAGCTATCACTATCTGTGTAATCTAGACGGGAAAATGTGGCCGTGCGGTCTACTTATTTTCAGTGATCTACGAGTGTTTATAGAAAACGTGAACCGCTAAATTATGAAAAGTGATCTATGTCTCCATTTACGTTACGTTTCAGTATTATTTTAGGAGGACACAATAATAATTTTTAATTTGGTCCTTCTAACAACTTACTTTCTGGTTACACATCAACGCCAAGCCTCTCTCCTAGTTTTGCGGCAGCGTTGCAGTTACTTCTCTGAGGGAAGTTAGTCTGCTAGGGAAGTTACTTTCACAATGCTTATGACGAATTCGGTGTGCAGTAATTACTAGCAGCATTTTATATGGTCGTTCATTATCCAACTCAATGAATGCAAGTTTCATACCGGAATCATTTCCTTGTCTGTGACTGAGGCATTCTCCGCCATGTCGTTTTACGTAGGTGTGATAATCCAACAAAGTGTGGCTCAAATGGTTCAAATCGCTCTGAGCACTAACATCTGAGGTCATCAGTCCCCTAGAACTTAGAACTACTTAAACCTAACTAACCTAAGGACATTACACACATCCATGCTCGAGGCAGGATTCGAACCTGCGACAGTAGCTGTCGCGCGGTTCCAGACTGATGCGCCTAGAACCGCTTGGCCACACCGGCCGGCCGCGCGGCGATCAATGCCTGACGGTCCGGGGATACCTGGCCTACGTGTAAATCCAGCTCTGGACGGTGAGAAAGAGAGAGAAAGAAGAGGGAGGAAGAGGGAGGGGTGCACACGTCGAGAGGGACCCAGGGCTGGTCTCAGTCTACAGGAAGATAATTTAGTGACCTTGAGAAAAGCAATGAAATAAAACTTTCATCTCACAAAACAATCTTCTCTTGAGGAAATAAAGGACGTTGCTCTGAGCACTATGGGGCTTAACTTCTGATGTCATCAGTCCCCTAGAACTTAGAACTACTTAAACCTAACTAATCTATGGACATCACACTCATCCATGCCCGAGGCAGGATTCGAATCTGCTACCGTAGCGGTCGCACGGTTCCAGACTGTAGCGCCTAGAACCGCTCGGCCAAACCCGGCCGGCAGCAAAGTGTGCAGGAAACCCTCTGTGAAGCTGAGAGCAATAGTAACGTTGAGCACAGCACGCTTATAATTAAACTTTCGCTACTTGAGAGGGACCCCATGGAAAACAAGTGATTGTAGGACAACGAAACGTTGTGGAAACAGTTGTAAGTACATGCGGAAGAGAAATAACGAGTAAACCATTGAAAGAAACACATTTTAATTTCCAGATGAGAGAGTAACACTTGTTAACTGCGTACCATGTTTACGCTTCAGTTTACAAACGTTGCTCAGAGTGACGATCATCTGCATCCACGAATGCCTGGAAGTCTGTACGGGTACCATTCCACAACTGATCGCAGCACTTTCCGAACTGTGGACCATGGCAGCTCGTGCACTGCTTGAAGATCGCTACCAGCATTCTCAGCCATGGCAACAGTAATTTCTCCAACAATCTGTGGCGCAACTGGCCGCCGGCCTCTCCCAGGACCAATTCCCAAATCTCTGCTTAATTCGAACTTTCGAATCATTTTCTTCAAACCCGGTGCGGAAAGACCACCTTTCCATATTCCTTTAATGCGTCGATAATCGCGACGAGTAGCAGCACTATTGCTGCTGTTTTGATAAAACAGCTTTACGTGTAAAGCACTGCTCACCTTGTTTAGACCAAAGCACTGCGCGTCTTGTGCAGATCCATTAGACTGTCTGCAGTTTTAATGTACACTGATGCTTCTGTTTCAGTCCTACGTCACTTTACCAGCAACGGTGCCCAACGGCAAGTCGTAACACCAACACTACTAACGACGCAAATCCTGCGATGCTCTGTCCGAACATCATTCCTATAAAGTTAGGTACCCCTACGGTAAATAGTTTCTGTTAAATCCTGCCTAGTCGTCGAATATGGGGCGTCTAGGAAACCTGCTTTCTCGGATCACTAGACAACATTCGGACAAATTGCATTAATGAGTTTTATTACAAAAAGAACAAATACAATACTTAACTTTGTGTTACACAGATGTGTTGCAAGCAAAGGGCGACCTATGAAATAACCGAAGCTCTTCAGTACAACAATTCCAAAGTCTGATATATAGAGGGTTCATGCGAAGTAATGAGCTTTGACACTTCTATGCAAGTCGCTAGTCTTGAGGCAGCTGTAGACTGGGCTGCCACCAGCTGGGCACGGCGTTTATGTCGTCTTCACACAGGGGCCGCTGCTGTCGTGTTGTCGTCCTGGAGAGGGGTCGGTCAGCGTGCGAATGGGTGACGTCATCTCACAGCCCCCTCTGCTCTGTCGTTCCCGACTGGCGTGCCGGCGTTTGACTTCACGCCGTAACAGTCTTCGTCAACACTGACTCAAGTAGCGAAAGTTTAATTATAATCACCCTGTACACAGGGAACAATGTAGCAAAGCACCATATTGGGCGCCATATATACAATGACAGATCTGTAAGTGTCTTGCGTCTACATACATACTCTGATTATTAATGTACACTGCAAGGCAGAGGGTACTTTCTGCCACTGCTGTTAGTTTCGTCTGCTGCTCCACTGGCAAGTGAAACGAGAAAAAAATATGGTGCACCTGTGCCTGTGTAAGAACCCTAATCCTCCTTATTTATTCCTTACGGCACTTAACGCTAGATTAACATTGGATGCAATGGAATTGTTCTCCAGCGTGTTGCGGACGCTGGATCCTTAAACTTCCACAACAGAATTTCGCGAAGAAATTGTTTTCTTCCCTTCAAGGACCCCAAAAAGCTCACAGAGCATTTCCGTAATACTGTCGTACTGGTCATTTCGAGTATACAGCTGCACTGCTTTGATGTCTTCCTTCAGCCCAACCTCTTAGTCGTCGCAAACACTCGACCAGTATTCGAGAACCAGTGTCTGTACAAGTTTCGCGTTTTTGTATTGTTTAGTGACATGCATGGTCGAGTAATTGTTCTAAAACATTCTTGAGGTTTGTATTTCTTGTGCTCGGCAACCTTACCTCTCTCGTTAGCACGTATATTTTCTTGTTTTAGTACTACCGGGATTAATGCAGTTTGTAAGTTGCAGGGGAGTTAATGATAATTTTGACAATTATTACTGTATTGAATTCAGTAGGGAGCCCAGATGTGGGCATTGCTGTATTGTCCTGTGCGCCTCCGGGTTGAAATAACTTCACAGCTAATTAAAAAATTAAAGAAAGGGGAACAAGAGGCACCTCTTAGTGTTATTCCATGCTTTATAGACCATTGGACAGAAATAACTTATGGCTTTGGATAGCAGCTGGTCGGTTAATTGCATGTATGCACTTAACTACAAGCTGTTTACTGTTTTACAGCATTTGAGTGTGCTCGCTCTTGTGGTACTGTCGCGGTGCTTGTTTGTTTCTTTCGCTGTCCCAGTGGACTTAAACTTATGTATTTAGTGTCTGTATTGGATGTAGACAGCCATTAGCTGTTTTAACTATTAGTTCCTAATTAAGCATTTAACTTAATTTAGTCGCCTCAAGGCAGTTCTATTTTAGTTTCACTGCTGTGCTGGCAGGTGAAATCTTGCTATAATATCTAATAGTGCTTTCTGTTAATTTTAACTTTCTTGATAAACCAAATGATTGGTACTAAGCTTATTTAGTAACGGGCATTGAGGTCGAATTCTTTTGCTAAAGTTATTTCTGAAAATTTTTGATAACGTCATAGAGAGGGGGTTTTAAAATTTAAAAACATTTTCGCGTTCACAACGGCTCATCTGTACCTAAGTTCAACATTCTGCATATGTTTACAAGTTTCTGAAAGAGCTCACTTTATACAAACATGAACTGGGAATTTAACTGTGTTGAAAAACATGGCCAAGTGCGAGTACGGTTCGCACGCTAACGGTTCCGTAGAAACTTTATTATGTACACACATCAAAAAAATTTTACATCACCTCGGTTCCGAGAGTCCCGGAACCTGTACAGAAAATTGGAATAGAGATCAACATAAACATCATTTCTGCCCTTTTTATTGCTCACGAAAACCACACATTGCATGTTGTGCCACCATACAGCGACATCTTCAGAGGTGGTGGTCCAGACTGCAGTACTCACCGGCACCTCTAATACCCGGTAGCACTTCCTCTTGCATTGATGCACATCTATATTCGTCGTTGCATACTATCCACAAGTTCATCAAGGCATTGTTGGTCCATATTGTCCCACTCCTCAACGGCGATTCGCCGAAGATCCCTCAGAGTGGTTGGTGGATCACGTCGTCCATAAGCAGCCCTTTTCAATGTATCCCAGGCATGTTCGATAGGGTTCATGTCTGGAGAAATTCCTGGCCACTCCAGTCGAGCGACGTCGTCATCCTGAAGGCAGTCATTCACAAGATGTGCACGATGGGGGCGCGAATTGTCGTCCATGAAGACGAATGCCTCGCCAACATGCTGCCGATATGGTTGCACTATCGTTCGAAGGATGGCATTCACGTATCGTACAGCCGTTACGGCTCCTTCCATGACCACCAGCAGCGTACGTCGGCCCCACGTAATGCCACCCCTAAACAGCAGGGAACCTCCCCCTTGGTGCACTCGCTGAGCAGAGTGTCAAAGGCGTTCAGCCTGACCGGGATGATCCAAACCCGTCTCCGACGATTGTCTGGTTGAAGGCATATGTGACACTCATCGGTGAAGAGAACGTGATGCCAATCCTGAGTGGTCCATTCGGCATGTTGTTGGGCCCATCTGTACCGCGCTGCATGGTGTCGTGGTTGCAAAGTGGACCTCGCCATGGACGTCGGGATTGAAGTTGCGCATCATGCAGCCTATTGCGCACTGTTTGAGTCGTAACACGACGTCTTGTGGCTGCACGAAAAGCGTTATTCAACATGATGGCGTTGCTGTCAGGGTTCCTCCGAGCCATAGTCCGTAGGTAGCGGTCATCCACTGCAGTAGTAGGCCTTGCGCGGCCTGAGTGAGGCATGTCATCGACAGTTCCTGTCTCTCTGTATCTCTTCCATGTCCAAACAACATCGCTTTGGTTGACTCCGAGACGCCTGGACACTTCCCTTGTTGAGAGCCCTTCCTGGCACAAAGTAACAATGCGGACGCGATCGAACCGCGGTATTCACCGTCTAGGCATGATTGAACTACAGACAACACTGTACGACCCTTCCGTCTAATAGGCGCAGCTCATGCATGGTTGTTTACATGTTTGGGTGGGTTTAGTGACATCTGTGAACAGTCAAAGGGACTGCGTCTGTGATACAATATCCACAGTCAACATCTATCTTCAGGAGTTCTGGGAACCGGGGTGAGGCAAAAACTTCTTTGATGTGCGTATAACAGGAGCTGAGAGGGCTGTTGTTACTTCACGTGTGGACAAGAGTAGTGCTACAGTTGTTTTTGACAAGGGACCTATGTTCAAAAGATGCAGTGTTTACAGTCTGATTCAGCGTATCACAGGGTCGGTGCTGACCCCACAAAGAGAGTCGAGAGAAAGATTAATAGCCTCCTGAAGAAGAGTTCCTTGTCGCAGGAGAATTGTTCTGCTTCTTCTAGGCTACATGGCGTTCCGAAGGTCCACAAGGAAGGTGTTCCTCCTAAGCCGTGATTGTAGCATAGGTGCTCCGACGTCCCGAGTAGCAAAACACCTTGCTACCCTGTTGAGCCTACTAGTAGTAGGTGGGTGTATCAACGAAGAACTTGTCGGATTTTTTACTTCCATCAGAGGGAACGCGTATGAATGACTTCGATATTATGACAAGTTTTGTTGAGGTCTCTCACTCCACTCGTGTTCCTCTTTCTGATTCGTTACGATTAACAGAGGTAAGGTTCGCTATTGAATTAACGAACCTGTTTCGACCTGTGTTGACCTCCACTTACTATTCTTTCAATGACCAGTACTATGAAGAAACATATGCATTAGCGATGGGAATCTCGTTGTCACCTATTATTGCCAGTTTTTTGATGGAACACTTCGAGGAATGTGCCTTGGAACCGGCAGCTTTGGAACCTGAGTGATTTTTCATATATGCAGTCGATACTTCTGTTGTTTTGCCGCATGAAAGTTAGAATTTGAACCACTTTTTAGAACATCTTAATTTCTACCAGAATATTTGTTTCATGATGGAGCTGGAAAAGGATGGCTGCCATCGTTTCCTCGAAGAGTTAGTCAGGAGGAATGTTAATGGTACGTAGAGACATGTCGTTTATACGACGTCTACTCACACTAACTGGTATCTACAGGCTGATTGTTGTCTCCATCCGACTCAGCATCAAGGAGTGTTCCGTACGTTGGTCCATAGGGCCCGCGTCATCTCGGCCTCAGTGTTTCTCAGCTGAGTTAGCCAGTCTTGAGGCCACCTTTTGTCCGAATGGTTATAGTGAAAAAGAGAGATCAGACATGTGTTGCACTATCGATAACCGTGTACTGTGTGAGCGACAATAATACCGTCGTGGTGCCGAAGTCTAAGGCCTTTCTGCCTTATGGAAGGAGCATTTCCAACAGGACTGATCGTATTTTGCGGCGGTATGATGTCAAAAGTGTTTTTCGACCACCTCTAAGATTAGGGTCTTTTCAGGTTCCTTAAAGGATAATCTTTGTTTTTGTAAGGCGGCTGTCTGCCGATTCCTTGCAGTTGTGGCATGTCATATGTTGTGATTCTGCAATTTCTCCAAGCGTATTTTATGACGAAATAAATCTCGGGTGTACATCAGCGCACCTGATGATGACAACGTGGTCTATTGCCGAAATATTGTGTCCTATGTGCACTCATACCAGGCTGTTCACCCGAGATTTATTTCGTCATGTCGTATGTTGGTCAGAATATCAGGACAGTGGATTCAAGTGGTTCAAATGGCTCTGAGCACTATGGGACTTAACATCTATGGTCATCAGTCCCCTAGAACTTAGAACTACTTAAACCTAACTAACCTAAGGACAGCACACAACACCCAGCCATCACGAGGCAGAGAAAATCCCTGACCCCGCCGGGAATCGAACCCGGGAACCCGGGCGTAGGACAGTGGAGGACTGGTGTACTGAGCATAAGCGGCACTCACGCTTCCAACAACCGAGTAAATATGATATTGCAGAAAATTGTCTTGGCACCGTTCATGCAACAACACGAACATTGTGGCAAGCACATCCAGCTATTGGGTTAATGTTATTAACGACACAGTTGAAATAAATTAGTAAGTGATCTTATAAACGGAGGTGGAGGCTTTTGCTTAAACTGTGTTTGGAACGCTGCTCTCTCCCTTGTCGATAAACAGGGGGACAGAGTTAACGCTACCTCATCAGTCGGTTACTAATTTTTACTACCGATAACATCTTTGGTTCTATGATGGCGCTGGTGTTTACAAAGCGTGTGTGTGTTCCGCGAACTGAGGTATTAAATTCCATTGTATAGCAATTACTTGCTGCAGTTTTGCCTTAAAAATGTACCTCTCGAAATATCGGCGGTTGTCGACGACGACGTCACCCAGCTGCATTCCCGTACGTTATTTGAACATATGCTTTCTTGTTTTAGAAGCTCTGGGTTTCAATGCACGTTGTATGTTGCAGGGAAGGTAATGATCATTTCATAATCATTATTGGAGCGACTTCAAGAGGGACCCGGAACTGGGCCTTGCTGTGTTGTCCTGTGTGGCTCCGATTGGAACTAAGATCACAACTGATTAAAAAAGAAATGGGAACAAGAGGCAGCTCGGTGTTCTGTTTAATTATTTATACACCATTGGAAAGAGGCAGTTTACGTCTTCGTAAAATAGCTGGCTAGCTAATTTCACGTATGCACTTTACTATAAGTTGTTTATGCTTCTACTGGAGTTAAGTGTGCTCACCTCTTGTGCTACTATCGTGTTGCCACTGTGGGCTTAAGCTGATTTGTCGAGTGCACTGAGTATTTAACTCGATTCAATTGTCTCATGGCAGTCCTAGCTCAGTTTTACTGTCACGATGAAAGGCGTGCTTTTCCTTTAATCTCTAGTATCGCTTGCTGTTAATGTTAACTTTCTTGATAGTCTGAATGGCTGGTACTAAGCTTAATTAGTAACGGCCGTTGAGGTCAAATCCTTTTGCTAAAGCTATCTGTGAAAAGTTTTGATAGCACCGTCAAGCCGACCGTGGTGGCAGAGCGGTTCTAGGCGCTTCAGTTTGGAACCGCGCGACCGCTACGGTCGCAGGTTCGAATCCTGCCTCGGGCATGGATGAGTGTCATGTCCTTAGGTTAGTTAGGTTTAAGTAGTTCTAAGTTCTAGGGTACTGATGACATCAGATGTTAAGTCTCGTAGTGCTCAGAGCCATTTTTTAGCACCGTCAAGAGGTGGCTGTTGGTATATTACTGCATTTGCCGACGGCAGAGTATTTTAAAATTTGAAATCATCTTTGCATTCACAGTGGGCCTCGCTTGTGTCAATTTCAGTACTGTGTGTAAGTTTAAAATATTTCAGAGATCTCACTTATTCCAAACATTTGATTCGTCGTGTGTCGGTGATTTAACTCTGTTCAAAGGGAAACTGTAGCCTGTTCGCTGGCAGTGGTGTATTTGGATTAACATTATAGGCATATTTTTGGTGGGCCTTCTATTATTCTACTGTACTATTCTGTAACAACCTGATTGGACCTGGATCGCTAATTTAATTGTTCAAGTCTATTATTATTGTTATTATCTCTCGACCTGAAGCCCTTGGTCAGAAACTGCTAATGTTACCTTGATTTTGTATTTTATTTTAGGCTTTACCAACTTGTTCAGTTGTTCTGTAAAACTGTGAAAATTTTACTAAATTAGTTTCTATTTAAATTTTCGCTTAAAGGTCACTGAGTCTTCAAAAATGGCTCTGAGCACTATGGGACTTAAAGAAACACTGAGTCTTCCACCTAAACTGTCATCCTTTCCAGTTAGGAGAGTGTTTTATACGAATGCATACTCTTGTGGCGATATCCATTAACAAAATATTCTCGGGTTTCAAGCTGCGCCGGCCGGCCGTTGTGGCGGAGCGGTTCTAGGCGCTTCAGTCTGGAACCGCGCGACCGCTACGTCGCAGGTTCGAATCCTGCCTCGGGCATGGGTGTGTGTGATATACTTAGGATAGTTAGGTTTAAGTAGTTCTAAGTTCTAGGGGACTGATGACCTCAGATGTTAAGTCCCATAGTGCCCAGAGCCATTTGAATCATTTTTTCCAAACTGTGCCAACCGGGTATGGCGGTCGCGCCACCAAAACTTTACCAGATACGTGCGAGACTGAGCATCAGTGACGTCATCGGTGACGGCGTGGCTATATAAACACAGTGGCGCACCCAAAAGACTGTCTACCACTAGACAATGGCAGAGGAGATCTCTTCGGAAAGCTCTTGTGCAGTTAACCACTTTACTCGGCTTGAAACTCAAGCATATTTCATTAAGAGATTGTTTTGTTTAAGAGATAATAAATCATTATTTACGGAAATACGGTTTAATTTTCCCAGAATTTTACCATTTCCCAACCTCACAGAATTTAACCATTCCCCAACCGGTTTCCTACAGCATCAAGTACATCAGTTAATTCCTGAAGTCAACGAATGAAGGAGGATGAAACACTGTAAACGACGAGAGGAACGATTTATCCCGTATGGGGGCATGCATTGTTGTATCTGACAGTCATTCAGCCGGAGTATCTGTAAGACGATCCGTCAGACGTCTTCGGACTGTGTAGCCATCGATTTGACACACAGCCATGTGGAGGACACAACTTGCACGTGAGGCGGCCTTGGCCGCTGACCCGACACCGCCGATAAACACCACGGGCGGCCGATTGTCAGTCTCTCTCTCGTTTAGTCCATGAAGTCTACGTCTACACGCCATTCAATTATTCTGAGCACAACCTTGACTGTTTACGTTTTATATCTGGGCTACTCTCTACACGGTTCTATTACGCTTTACAACAACCTTCGCTGTGTTCTGGACTTTGCTCCTGATCAGCCGTTCACTAGGTGAACTCTGCCGTGGCTGGCCCCACGGGACTACCTCTTTGTTCCACCGGTCTCTGCACACCGTCTCTGAATGTGATCACGATCTTTGTTTCTGCATTCGTCCGAGTAGGACGGAAATTGGAGCTTGGAAGGTTACAGCTCGTTTGGCTGGAGGTGCCGTCGAATGTGATGCCGTCGTGGGTTCTTTGTGTACAGCTATCGCCGGCACAACACAGGTGCTGAAACATACTACATCAAAGAGACACAAATTTGCAGTTCAAAGGGGTCGCTACCGAGATGTCTAGGGAGGCGCAAGCCTTAACTCATTGTGACTGGGACCAGCTCGACGCTGGAATGCTGATAACTCCTTGAGTCCTTTTTTTTTTTTGTTTTATTCTGAAATCTTTAGGTGGATAGGCGGGCAGTATGCGGGCGTATGGATAGGATATCTGCTCTGGCTTCTTCATCTGCGGGAACAGCGGCTTTGTCACCAGACAGAATTCTTACTGCACGCGTGGTCTCACGTCCACGTGACTCTGTCGCACACGGAAACCGTTGTTTACTCCGTGCTACTATAACGTGCCGGTTATGTTAGGTTTCGTGGTTCTAAGTGGTCTGGTAGTAAACTGATAATCATAATCTGTATTTCCGGCTGAAAACAGGCAAAAATGTGGCAGTAACACTCCTAATCACTGATTCCTGTTGGTCCCTTAGGACATTCACTGATGATGGCGTCGTACCCCGTAAGTGCAATAGCCACACTGGTTAATTAAAGTAGGAGGAATATCTGCCCTGAAAACAGGTAAAACAATTTCTTTAACCTAACGCAACGGAAACAAACAGCACAGTATGGCCTTATGGAGACAAACATAATTTTTAGCCGTACCTCATGTATTTCTTAATCTATTGCCTGATGCATCTGAAAATGATCTGGAGGCCTTGAAGTAAAAGACTGAATTCAAACCTTTGGCTTTATTAACAGTTTCTTTTACGCGAATGAAATTTGAATTGCCTAAAAAGCAATGTTCTTAAAAGCTACTGTCCTTTACCAAATGAAGACCTGACAATAACTTAGCAGGCATAATGATAAATATTGGGAGGGAGGGGTGTCTCTGTGGGAAGAAGAGAAGGAATTTTACGAGCTTGTGCGTGATACAACACACTGTTAACGGAAGTAAGCGTTACTGAGGCCAAAGAACAACAGGAAATGGGGTTATTGCTTATTCACAGATTCGGTGGACTGGCAAAGTTACGCGTACAGCTTCGTTAAACGGCCGATTTGCTCGGGACAAGAGCAGCGCGAGAGAAAAATAGATATTAGTTACAATTTTTGAAGCAAGAGAACGAACATACTGGTCAACTTAGAACGAGGCACTGTAAGGAAGTTAGCTTACGACAAACGTGGCAAAGATTTCAGTTGGTTCAAAGTACTGTGACTACAAACAAGCTCTGATCGCGACTTAACTAGCAGTAAGCCAACAAGCAGTTGCGTTCCGTCTCACTTTCATTTCCTCCTCTGAGCACTATGGGACTCAACATCTTAGGTCATAAGTCCCCTAGAACTTAGAACTACTTAAACCTAACTAACCTAAGGACAGCACACACACCCATGCCTGAGGCAGGATTCGAACCTGCGACCGTAGCAGTCCCGCGGTTCCGGACTGCAGCGCCAGAACCGCTAGACCACCGCGGCCGGCATATTTCCTCCTCGTGGCACAGATGCACAGCGCGCCGTTCGCTACTCAATAGTCCCGAGAGGACGCACTATTTGGCGCACCTTCCAGCTAATCATGTGCCTAGCTTTCGAGCGCAATGCGACGGCCAAATCGGCTCGCGTCAACAGCGCGCCCTACGGCTCCCTTGTTCGTCCGTTTTAAGTGACAGATTTCCTACAAAGGACTCAAAGCTTCTATCGCAAACTACCAGCAACCCGTGGAAACAGTTGCCCACAAATTCGGCTGGGAAGATCGTTCCACCTATGCGCTCCAAGTCACGTACGCCAAGACGGAGAGGGCATTGCAACAGTTCAGCTCTCCATTTATAAGCTCGGACAGAGCAGAAATTTGACCTTAGCGCACAGCCAAACTAACAGAATGGATTTCATCCAAGACAGGATGTGTTCATTAAATAGAGGCTGCCGATCATAAAGGGGGAGTTAGGATTAAATAAAACACGTGTTCCACTGATCACTCCCCGTAGGCTTTGGTCCGAGTACAAAATTATAAAGATGGCTTATAAAAACGAGAACGTACCGCATTTAGTTGACAAGATATACTCTAATGAAAGATGTACTAAAAAATAAATGTACATCTTTCGCAACTTTCCCACAAACCACGCTGCCTACTCGAACCAGCTGTTTGAGTGACTAATAAAGATTGCATGTGTTTAGTATCTAGCCCAGCATATCGTCCCGCTACAAGTTTATCTCCAGCACTAACTGAACGGAGATAAGGCCTGTCATTGCGATTCTATAGATACTCTGCAACATCCAGCATAGAATGAAGAGAACAAAAAAAAAAAAAAAAAAAAAAAAAAAAAAAAAAAAATGGCTCTGAGCACTATGCGACTTAACTTCTGAGGTCATCAGTCGCTTAGAACTTAGAACTAATTAACCCTAACTAACCTAAGGACATCCATCACACACATCCATGCCAGAGGGGAAGAGAACAGAGAGCTTGTGTGGAATGGAGTACAAAATTACAAAAGTGATTGTGTACCTCCTATTTTGAAATAAGATCTCGTGTGCAGTTACACAAAAGGCGACCGAAAAACATTCACTGAGTTAGAACGATACTTAAATATCAGAGCGAACAGGCTACACAGAGGGCTAAATGTAAATGAGCAAGAGAATTGGTGCAGGCGAAGTTAAAAGTGGCTCCGTAATATGTGTGTGGTTAGTACTTCATTACTACTGCCTTCTCCCCCGCCCTCTAGATTCGCAAAACAAATTAGTTGCAACCACAGGAATAGCTGTACACAAACATTTTAAGTTTAATGAACGTAATCGCAGGAAAGCATATCTTCACATTGTGCTTCGCTGTTCCTCACTTTTCATATATAATTTGAGTAGTAGCGACGTAATTTAATTACGATTGTCAGAACAGCTCTGTGAAACTACAATTTCATACTGCGTTGAGAGAATTTATTATAAAATATGACCCACATCGCCTCTAGACCGTAGACTCCTAAAGCAACCAAAAGATAAAGAATTAATTCAGTATACATGGAATTTATCGGGCAAGGGGTATCATTCTGATTTGGGATATCGGTAAGGCATCTCCACTACACATGTACTTCGACGTATCTCACAGGATGAACGTATCGATGATGAAGTGTAATCCACATTTACCTGGCTTAAGCCTAGTTTAACGACGACACTGGGTTGCGCCACTCGTTGCGTGGAATGAGTTCCTCGCAAGTGGATTCATATATGACTGTAGACACGGCGACACCAGTATATAATATTTCGTCGTTTTGTGGGTCCCTGAGTCGTGTCTGAAATGAAAGTTCTGGCAGCTGCACGTCGCACGAGTTGTGATGGAGTTAAAGCTTGTTGCGTGGAATCGCTGCATAAGAAAAAAAAAAAAAGAAACTTTTTTCGATTCGTGACTGGACGAACAAAAGACGTCAGCTCGGTTGCTCAGCACACTTGCTGAAATAACTTACAACGGAAGATTCAATAAGTTCTTTTAATTATCTTAGAATGTAACCAGAACTGTTCAATTAATTATGCGACAAGGAATAAAGGTACTGTAATGCATGAAGCACAATCGCCAGAACTGACATGACATATCGTATTACGTACATTACAATCGAGAACACTAGGCATGCTATAAGATAGGGTTTTAGTTGGTGATGACGCTATTTCACCAATTGTTATTAACATTAACAATAATAATTATTAACATTAGCAACAATAATTATTCGAAGCAGGCCGCATTAAGAAGAGAATGGTTTGCAAACTTCTCTCTTGAAGATAGATCTGTACAGTGGTAATATTTCAAAATTCTAACATATGTGAATGGGGAGCACTGCAGCGAAGTTTTAAATAGATGAATAATGAATAAAGAATGCAGCTTCTTGAACTGGTGTAGCCTTCCCTCCTGTCAACAATATTCCTTAACAAAGAGTTGGCCAACTTGGCCGTCTTGTAGACGAGAACATTGCCACAGCTAGAATTACACTTGGTTGTATTTTTCTTAATTCAGCTCTATATGTGCTACTAACTCAATAAATCTTGCCCTGTACCTCAGATATTGTCAAAGCATCTACACTCCTGGAAATTGAAATAAGAACACCGTAAATTCATTGTCCCAGGAAGGGGAAACTTTATTGACACATTCCTGGGGTCGGATACATCACATGATCACAATGACAGAACCACAGGCGCATAGACACAGGCAACAGAGCATGCACAATGTTGGCACTAATACAGTGTATATCCACCTTTCGCAGCAATGCAGGCTGCTATTCTCCCATGGAGACGATCGTAGAGATGCTGCATGTAGTCATGTGGAACGGCTTGCCATGCCATTTCCACCTGGCGCCTCAGTTGGACCAGCGTTCGTGCTGGACGTGCAGACCGCGTGAGACGACGCTTCATCCAGTCCCAAACATGCTCAATGGGGGACAGATCCGGAGATCTTGCTGGCCAGGGTAGTTGACTTACACCTTCTAGAGCACGTTGGGTGGCACGGGATACATGCGGACGTGCATTGTCCTGTTGGAACAGCAAGTTCCCTTGCCGGTCTAGGAATGGTAGAATGATGGGTTCGATGACGGTTTGGATGTACCGTGCACTATTCAGTGTCCCCTCGACGATCACCAGTGGTGTACGGCCAGTGTAGGAGATCGCTCCCCACACCATGATGCCGGGTGTTGGCCCTGTGTGCCTCGGTCGTATGCAGTCCTGATTGTGGCGCTCACCTGCACGGCGCCAAACACGCATACGACCATCATTGGCACCAAGGCAGAAGCGACTCTCATCGCTGAAGACGACACGTCTCCATTCGTCCCTCCATTCACGCCTGTCGCGACACCACTGGAGGCGGGCTGCACGATGTTGGGGCGTGAGCGGAAGACGGCCTAACGGTGTGCGGGACCGTAGCCCAGCTTCATGGAGACGGTTGCGAATGGTCCTCGCCGATACCCCAGGAGCAACAGTGTCCCTAATTTGCTGGGAAGTGGCGGTGCGGTCCCCTACGGCACTGCGTAGGATCCTACGGTGCATCCGTGCGTCGCTGCGGTCCGGTCCCAGGTCGACGGGCACGTGCACCTTCCGCCGACCACTGGCGACAACATCGATGTACTGTGGAGACCTCACGCCCCACGTGTTGAGCAATTCGGCGGTACGTCCACCCGGCCTCCCGCATGCCCACTATACGCCCTCGCTCAAAGTCCGTCAACTGCACATACGGTTCACGTCCACGCTGTCGCGGCATGCTACCAGTGTTAAAGACTGCGATGTAGCTCCGTATGCCACGGCAAACTGGCTGACACTGACGGCGGCGGTGCACAAATGCTGCGCAGCTAGCGCCATTCGACGGCCAACACAGCGGTTCCTGGTGTGTCCGCTGTGCCGTGCGTGTGATCGTTGCTTGTACAGCCCTCTCGCAGTGTCCGGAGCAAGTATGGTGGGTCTGACACACCGGTGTCAATGTGTTCTTTTTTCCATTTCCAGGAGTGTATGTTATGATCGCACAGGACGGTCTCAGCGGCAGCAATATGTTGCTAATTTTTGTAATCGGCATCACTGAAATCCCATAAACACCTATGCAAAGCACAGATATCCAAAACGCCAACACTATTCTCCGTTCCCCACTTCATATTTCAGTTTGGCTGCACTCTCCGAACACACATAACCTCAAAATTCATGCAACTAGTGCCGCCGAAGTTGGAACACGCCGAAAATGTTTAGTTCCACCAAAGACTTGCGCAAACGCGCGCGCGCATGTGCAGTGGCCGGTAGCGCAGTTGCCTGCAACCGAGTATCGTCGTGTAAACTAGACTTTGCATTCTTAAAGTTCAGGGCAAAACTTAGAAGTATTTCTTACATAAAACGTAACTGCGACGACCAGTCGGATCTACGAATTTTTCATCTGTAATTATATCGCCGTCGATGTTACGTTAAACCTAAATCTTCCTTCTTTCGTTCCTTCTTTCCTTCCCCAGCATTTCCATATCCTCCTCTTTTCATTGCAAGTTACTTGCGGTGAATTATAGTTTTCTCATTAAGATTCGTATGGCTGCCTCATCTTCATCAGTTCATACTTGCGTAAATTTCGAAAATACCTGAAGTTCTGGAGTAATGTTTAAAAGCAAAGTACTGCAAAGTCCTATTACGATGAGATCACTATGCAAGATGTATACTGTGCAGAAGACTGCAAGAGTCTGCTCCTTGTTGCAAAGAGCCGCAAGCACGCCGACGTTAATCTGCTGGCAGGCCCAGCTATTCCTCTGAAAACTCTTTCTTTTTACTAATATCTCACTCATTTGCTGGAAAGTACAAACGGGTGATAAAGTACTCCATGCCAGAACTACGTAACAGACTGTAACAGTATTTTCTCCCAGCAGAATGCAGTTTCTGAAGCCAGTTCTGCTAGTCAGATGGTTCAAATGGCTCTGAGCACTATGGGACTTAACTTCTGAGGTCATTAGTCCCCTAGAACTTAGTACTACTTACAGGTAACTAACCTAAGGACATCACACACACACACTGGACTCGCATTCGGGAGGACGATGGTTCAATCCCGTCTCCAACCATCCTGATTTAGGTTTTCCGTGATTTCCCTAAATCGTTTCAGGCAAATGCCGGGATGGTTCCTTTGAAAGGGCACGGCCAGTTTCCTTCCCACTCCTTCCCTAACCCGAGCTTGCGCTCCGTCTCTAATGACCTCGTTGTTGACGTGACGTTAAACTCTAACCACCACCACCACCATCACACACATCCATGCCCGAAGCAGGATTCGAACCTGCGACCGTAGCAGTCGCGCGGTTCCAGACTGTAGCGCCTAGAACCGCTCGGCCACACCGGCCGGCTCTTCTGCTAGTCCATTGAATACCTAAACAGTGATCGGTATTTGTGTTTTCCAGTTAATACGTAAGTTAGACGGAACAAAATTTTGTGTAATACACAGTCCCTTTTCATTTGTTCATTTTGGGTTCTGGATACTAAAAAAATGTGTTTTAATTTAACTCTGCTTGGGATGTTAATAGAAGCAGAGCCTGTAACACACGCAGAACGAGATGCTCCAGGCCGTAGCAGTTCTGAAATACAGACAGTGCAGAACGAAATACGCGGCGAGCTGGCGTTTTGAACGCTGCTTCGGTCTGTCAACTAGGTGCTCGGTACACGGCCAGGAGCGAGACGCTTACCTGCCCTGTCCTTGACAACGCAGTAGGAATTACGATGGCAGCTTCCCACAGTATGCCGGTTATTCTCCTGTTGCGACACCTGTTCTCATAACACGTGCCGGAGGAACCCATTTTATCGTCGCGATGTTTCAATGCCTTTCTGTTGTTAGCGGTAAGAGTTACTAAAATAACCTTTGTTAGTCCAAGTCTGACAACGATTAGAGCGATGGAAAAGCTTCTTTCACAAAAAGGTTTTCAAGCATTAATTTAATTACATTAATTTTGGTTTATTACTCGAGGTACTGGGCACTCGATTCCTCTTGTACAGGGTGCTCGGAAACTCCCGTTACAAACTTCTAGGACTTGTAAAAGGAAGTGAGTCGTTAATATTTTGAACTCATGTCCGGAAACGAACCGTTTCCGTTCTACGAAGGTTTCAAATCAGATGTGGAACGCGTCCACGTCTGCTATGGGAAAGGGGAAAGTCTCAGAGTTGCTCGTCCTCGTATGTAACAGGAGGGACAGGATGACGTGAACTGTGACACTGAATGTCCGTCAGGAAATGTGGTTTCAGTGTGATGGTGCACCGCCTCACTTCTCATGTGCGGTTCGGAGACGTCTCAAATGGTTCAAATGGCTCTGAGCACTATGGGACTTAACATCTGAGGTCATCAGTCCCCTAGAACTTAAAACTACCTAAACCTAACTAACCTAAGGACAACACACACATCCATGCCCGAGGCAGGATTCGAACCTGGGACAGTAGCGGTCGCGCGGTTCCAGACTGAAGCGCCTAGAACCGCTCGCCCACAACGGCCGGCTGGAGACGTCTCAGCAGACGATACGGTGAAAGATGGATGGGCCGAGGTGCTCCAACCGCGTGGCCGCCGCCATAGCTGGATTTAACTCCTGTGGACTACTTCCCGTGGAGTCATATGCAAAGTTTAGTTTACGAGACTCCTGCAGAGACATTTGCTGGCACGACTTCTGGCCGTTGCACCAGGAACTGAAGAGACACCATCTGGGATGGAGAGTGTGACCAGATCATACTTCGTAGGTACAACGTCTGTAACAACGTTGGTAGTCGCCACATCGAGCCGCTGCGTTCTTTTTTGTTTTGAAATAATTTAAACACGTAATGTTGAAGTGTTAATACGAAAGAACGTGCTTAAGTAATAAATGGATGTTTCGTTACGTTTCCTTTCGAATTATTACCTGATAATTGTACTGCGTCACGTCTAATTCAATTCCTCAAGCAGAAGTGTATAAGTTACACATCTGAACTGAAACAGTAGTAGAACGAAAACGGTACGTTTCCGGACATGGGTTCCTATTCGAAATATTGTGTACTCACTCCCCTCTACAAGTCCTAGAAGTTTGTAACGGGAATTTCCGAACACTGTGTATTCGAAGCCGACTGAAGAAGTCACCATTGACAGAACGCTGTAACAAGCCAAAATAATGAGTTGGTTCTTGTCACCACTGAGATGTCATTCGTGTGTTAAAGAGGTAGTGGGGGAAGTAAAAGATTACCTCGCTGTGAGCGCTGTCTGTCAAGGACAAAGATTTTTGGAAATTTGTGGTAAGGTCTTGTTGTAACGGCGACCGGAAGAGTCACGGGGTTGAAGTGACGGAAAACGTGGCGGGACCCACGGAGCGGCCCGCGAACAACACCATAACGGGAGAGGACGGACACGACCAACGAAGGACCTTACAACAACAAGAAGGAGACAACAGAGTCAAGGAAAACCTAACTAGACAAGCACGTCCACTCGTAAACAAAACACGAAAGTAAATACGTTGTCTAAGGCGAGGCGATGGCGATATGTCCAGAGACCTACGCAATGTTAGACGGTTGGCTGCGATTTTTTTCTTTTTTTCCCCTTTATTGAATTTCGATTCCCCCCGAAGGGGGCGGGCTGGCAGCAGCTTAGTACGCTGCTCTGCAGCCTACAGACTTCTTGAAACGTAAGAAGAAAATAAGAAAAAATAAAAGCAGGCGATAAAACGGTGACTTAAATTGTAAAACGGCGGAAAATTGTGGAAAGTTAAAACAGAAAGCAAAGGGTTGGCAGTGCTAATAAAATACACAGGAAGCAGACAGGTAACATAGTAGACAGACAATTAAAAAACATGGCGACAGTCTGGTTTCTGTTCGCAAGAGATATAAAATCACACCCAGTGACAGGATGATGTCCATTCGCAACACTTTGGAAAAGACATACAACACTGAACACTCACTGTAAACACTGCACTAAAATGGCGGCACAAAGATGGCACACCATAGCCAAGGGCAGATGGGGGGGGGGGGGAGGACCTGGACAAATGAGGGGCAAAACAAGGAGGGAGGAGAGGAAAAACGAAAGGGGGGAACCAAAGGAGGGAGAGGACTTATAATGGTGGGGGTGGGGGGGTCAGGGCAGACACGAGAGGGGATGGGAAAAGGTAGAGGAGGAAAATGCAAAAGGACTCGGGGGAGAGAAGGGGGACAGAGACAGGGTAGGTGGGGAAAAAGAGGATGGAAGGGGGGAGAGAGAGCCCAGGAAAACGACGAAGGAAAGGAGGGGGGGGTGAGGATCAGAGTTGATAGGAGGTATAAACGGAGGGAGAGAGAGCATCATCTGGGAGGGGGAGTTGATGGAAGCCACCTTGGGAAAGGAGATGAAGGGTGTAGAGATGGAGGGTAGGGAGGACACAACAGTGAAGATGTGGCAGGGGGCGGGGATGGGAGAGGAGAGGAGCAACCAGGGGGTGAGAGGGATCAAGGTGGTGGGAGGTGTAGAGTATGCGGATATGTTCGAGGAATAGGAGCAGATGGGGGAAAGGAAAGAGGTCATAGAAGATCCGCATGGGGGACAGGAGGCGTATACGGAAGGTGAGGCGGAGTGCATGACGCTCAAGGATCTGGAGGGACTTATATAATTTGGGGGGGGGGGCAGATATCCAGGTGGGACTGGCATAACAGAGGATGGGACAGATTAAGGATTTGTAGGTGTGGAGGATGGTAGAGGGGTGCAACCCCCATGTCCGGCCAGAGAGGAGTTGGAAGAGTCAGAGGCAGTTGTGGGCTTTGGATTGGATGGAGCAGAGATGAGGGATCCAGGTGAGGTGACGGTCAATGGTGAGGCCAAGGTAGGTGAGGGTGGGGGTGAGGTGGACAGGATGGGCGCAGACAGTAAGGGAGAAATCCAAGAGCCAGAAGGAACGAGTGGTACGACCTACGATGATTGCCTGGGTCTTGGAAGGATTAATTTTCAGGAGCCACTGGTTACACCATGCGGCAAAAAGGTCAAGGTGATTCTGGAGAAGGCGTTGGGACCGTTGGAGGGTAGGAGTGAGGGCGAGGAATGCGGTGTCATCGACATATTGCAAGGGGTGTACTGGAGGGGGGGGGCATATCTGCTGTGTCCAGGAGGTAGAGGAGAGGGGAGAGGACAGAGCCCTGGGGCACACCTGCAGAGGGGTTGAAGGTGTGGGAACTGGCATTATGGATGGTAATATAGGAGGGGCGGTGGGAGAGGAAGGAGGCCATCAGACGGATGTAGTTGACAGGAAGGGCGTAGGTTTGGAGTTTAAACAGGAGACTGGCGTACCAGACACGGTTGTAGGCCTTTTCGAGGTCGAGGGAGACAAAAATGGCAGAGCGACGGGAGTTAAGCTGAAGGGAGAGGAGATGAGTGAGGTGGAGGAATTGGTCATCGACAGAGAAGGAAGGTCGAAAGCCACATTGGGTGTCGGGGAGGAGGTGGTTTTGGCAGAGGTGGTGATGGATGCGCCGGGTAAGGATGGATTCCAAGAGCTTGCTGAACACCGATGTGAGACAGATAAGACGATAGGAAGAGGCATCAGATGGAGGCTTGTTGGGTTTGGAGAACATCAGGATACAGGAGGTTTTCCACAGGTCGGGATAGAAGCCAATGGCAAGCATGACATTGTAGAGGGTGGCAAGGACTGAAAGGAAGGAGGGAGGGCAGTGTTTGAGGTAGTGGTAGGTAATGCAGTCGTGCGTTGGAGCAGTGTTGCATTTAGTGTGGAGTGTGAGGCTGCTGTCCTGTGGGGTGATGGGAATGTTAAGTTCAGATGGTGGTGTGTGGCCCAAGTACTGGAAGCTAGGAGCAAGGGGAGGAACGGAGGTATTCATACGGTCCATGACGTCAGGGAAGAGCTGGCTGAGCGAGAGCCAGGCGCTTAAGTACTCTATCGGGGACGCCGCTATTGGCCGCTGCAACCACGTGTTCCACTGTGGCGCCCTCACGCTAAATGCGGGCCAGGAGGTGCGCGCCGTCACAGCTTACGGCGTGATGGTGCAGTGACCTGTAGGGGTCTTCGACATTCATGACCTCTGGCGGGGATTCAAATTCCGCGGCGCGCGGTACCAGAGGTCTTATGGGACCAAATTGCTGAGGTCATCGGGCCCTAAGCTTACACACTACTTAATCTAACTTAAACTAACTTACGCAAAGGACAACACACACACACACCCATGCCTGAGGGAGGACTCGAACCTCCGACGGGGGCAGCCGCGCGGACCGTGACAATGGGCCTCAGAGCGCTCGGCTACCCCGCGCTGCAAGGACAAAAAATCAGTATCATACGGTTCGCTGATAACACAGCAGCCGTGGCCGAAGAGTTGGATTTGATAAGATGTGGAGAACATGAAGAAGAAGCTACTATGAATAAGGATGTACGACAGAGCTGCTCACTCTCTCCTGCTTTGTTCAATGGTTACTGGTTACATTTGGAGCACAACAGGAGAAGCATTACAGGAGGAATTAAAGTCGAGGGTAAGAAAATAGACATGTTGAGATTTTACGACGACATTGCAGTGTTAACTGAAGATGTGGATCGATTAGAAGAGATGCTGGCTCACATGGAAACCACCCTCAGCTCTTCCTAAAATATGAAAATTAATATAGCTAAGACAAAAATTTTAGCGGTGAGTAGAGAAAACACCGTTGCTCAACGAAGGCCTGGGGTCCGTCGAATGCTTCACCTCAGATGAAAGATCAAAGAAGGATATTGCAAGCCGAATCTACCAGGAAAAGGCTGCTTTTAACAGCACAAGAAATCTTTTCATATCCAGCAGCATAGAGAAACAACTCAGGAAAAACCTCGCTGTCGCTATATTGACGGGCCTGCCTTGGCCCGAGGTGTAGGAGTTTAAGCTTGACTTAGCTATTCCTCCTCAATTCTTCGCTATTAGGGATGTTTTTCCTCAGGTTTTGAATTGGTCTCTGGTTTCTGTAAAAGAAAGACTTATCTGCCGGATGTCTTCGGCGGCTTCGTATTCTTCTTTTTCTTGTTACTTCCGGGCTGCCTGAACGCGGCCTTCTTCAGGCGGGAGGAGTCCACTGGCGGCGTCTGTTGCTGGACGTACAGGACGGCTTGGTCCGTCATGTACCGCCAGTCCTCGTCGGTGAAGATCGGATGCTTGTTTATCAGCTCCATATCTGCACGCCGGACGAGTTCCTTCCCGTGGATCTTCTGGTTCAAGGGTTCGCACCCCCAGTGTAACGGATACGGTCTATGTGGTAGGGGAGGGATATTAGTTACCGTGAAGGGATAGGGATTGCCATGATGGGGGTAGCTGCCGTCGGGCAGGGAATCTGCGTTCTTGGTGAGCACCTCCATCACACAGTTCTTGTTGGGAAGGGGCAGGCACTCAAACAGCTTGTCTTCTTCTTCTCCCTCGGTTTCCATGGGCGTCTCGTCTGTCATGTGCGTTTCTGCTGCTGCTTCCGAGGGGGCCGTCTCCTTGTTGTCGGCGGTTTTCCCCGATTGCATGACCACCTCCCTAGCAACCTGCGTTGCCGCGTCGGCCAGGGAGGCGATCGTCTGTGTTGCCGCGTCTACCCCCGTCCTGGTGGGGGTCGGCGCCTCATGCGGTGTCGTGCGAGACGCGAGGTACAGGGCGACCCTCAGTTGTGTCACCTCCCGTCGCGTCTCGCCCAACGCCATGCCCGGACTAGGAATGGAGGAAGAGGAAAGATTGCTGCTGCTGTTGAGCTCCTGCTAAAGGCAGTCTGGAGCAACGGTTGCGGCAACAAGAAGAAGAAGCGGAAGCCTGTGGCACAATTACAGTGCTATAAGTGTCAAAAGTTGGGACACATAGCCAGGAAATGCGACGGCGCGGTTGCGTGTGTTAAGTGTGGCAGACCGCACGACACACGAAACTGCAACAAACCAAGAGGTACCGCAGCAACGTGCGTAAATTGCGGTGGCTCGCACGCCGCAAATGCGCGCAGCTGCGGCTATCTGAAGACGTGGAAGCAGCGGAAAGGGGCCACCACACACGAAGAGGTGGACACCCCGCCCTCCTACTCTAGTAGGGGAAGCGGGCTGCGCCACCAAGACGACGACGACGAGGGCGCGTTCCGCCAAACACTGCGGGAAGCCAACGAGGACGCCATCACCGCTCTCAAATCCGCCTTGGCGGAGGAGAGGGCGGCCCTGAGGGCGAAACTAGACCAGGAAAAACCTCATACCTAAGTTTATTTTTAGTGTGCTGCTGTACGGTAGTCACTTGGAGAAACAGAAATACATAAAATAATAGACTTCCAGATGTGGTGCTTCCGCCGAATGCTGAATATTGTACATATAGATAAGGTATCAAATGAAGTGGTGTTCCACAGATTGGAGGCAGAGAAGCCGTGTCATTGGAAACTTATCCAACACAAAAGGGACGCATAAGTCAGCCATCTACGGAAACCGAGACTGAGATTCACCAAGCAGGTCATGGAGGATACCAGCTGCACCATCTGCAATGCTCTCAAAACAGGCCGAAGGCAGTATGCCGAGCTGTTGCCAAGCGATGGCTGAAGACCTAAGAAGCACAAGCATAAGTGAACGGAATTTGAATCGATATTGTCCAAAAATGTCATTTTTCAGTTTATTTTTTATTTATTAGTATAACACGTGGGCAGTAAATCTCAAAGTTTCAATGATGAAATCGTATGCGAAGTACCTGGAAAATAATGAAATGTGTGGCGCGACCTTCGTGCCACGTCCACTTTTTGAAGTAACACTTCAATGCTAGGTCGGTGAACAACGATTCCGTGGATAACTTTCAAGAAAACTTGCACGGGATACACCTAGAAGGCTGTGATATATACTCTTTGGTTTTATAGAGTATCCGTATCTTAGAAAGAATAACAAACCAGCTGCTTTGTTTATGAAGAAGCTGTTCTTATTTTGCCAAATTTCCGTCTGCTACAGTTGTCATAATCTGCAACCTATGAGACAGATTTTGTATTTAACTATGGGATCGTAGGGAGGATGAAGGGATTAGAGAGAATGGGCTTTAACATAGGAAATTTCACTCAAGACATCGTGAGAAAAATTAATTTCCAGTGCCTCCGCGCAGCTGAAAAGTCAATTGAAGACCTGGCAAAAGAAAGAAGGCAGAGAACAAGAAATCAGAAGAGCAGCCTTGAGGGGAAAGAGAACCCTGAGTGTAAATCTTGGGCCTTTTGAAGAGGTGACATAAGAAAAAACGTTAGGTTGAACTTTAAAATGCTGTTCTTGAAAATTTGGTTTTTAAAGCTTACTTATCTTTTTCTTGGACTCTATGAAGATTAGAATTAAGAAATTTTGTACACTTATTTCTATAAACCCAGTAAATGTCTCAAGAGCAAATTTTGAAATTCTGAGTGGAAGCTGAGATATGGGGTAAACTGCTTGGAATTTTGCGCGAATTTTATGTTGTACTGGGTGGTTATAACTAAACTTTCCCTATTTAACAGATTATGACACGGAAACTAATTACCGTACGAGAACCAAACTTGGTAGCATTAATGTCCACAGAGTATGGGGTGCATAATTTCCATGCGTCACAGCGCCACCGTCCAGTTCCAACGATGGCCACCAGGTGCCGTGATCAGTCATCGTGATTCACAGCCTCACGCACTAGACCAGTCGCAGTGCACTTATTGACGTGTCAACATGAGCTTGGACAAAAGGAGCAGCGCATTATTGGTGAAGCTCTATTACCAAAGCAGTAGTAATGCTGCAACTACACTTCGAGAATATCGCCGGCTGAAAGGATTATGGAAGAGTCCTCTTTCTCCAACTACTGTGCGGAGCATGATGGAGCAGTTCCAATCAACTGGAGAACCGGGCGTCGTTACGGGAAGAGGCTGAAGACCGGTTGCACCAGAGGTGGTTGATGAAATCGCTGTTGCTATGGCAGACAACGCTGCGCGCAATTCCCCATTGTCAGGCAGTGCGCCTGCTGTATCATGGCAGTTAGTTGAACATACCGTGGTCCACTGTACGGAAGAAGCTTCGAAACCTTCTCAAATGGTATCCGTACAAGATCCATATCGTACAGCGGCTTGCACCAAAGGACGTACAACGACGTGTTGACTTCGCTCTCCATTTTCTCGAGAGGACTGACGTTGACAGGACAGACGAAATACATTTTTCTCTGACGGGTGAGGTGAACACACAGAGCTGCCGAGTGTGGGGACCTTCACCTCCAGCCACTGTGTTTGAAGTTCCTCTGTGTGTGAACGTATCACCGTATGGTGTGGCTTCACGGCTACCTTCATCATTGGTCCATTCTTTTGTGAACAGGTTGGCGCTCAAGGACGAAAAACTTGCAGTGTGACAGGCCAGCATTATTGCGATACGCTTCGCCAGCATCTCATACCCGCCCTACAGGAGAGAGACGCATTGAACTCAACAACTTTCATGAAATGTGGAGCCCCACCGCACATCGCACGTGTAGTTCACCTGCTTCTTCGAAACACATTTGGTAACGATCGAATTATCAGCCGATCTTTTCCCTGTGATTTCTGGTTGTGAGGCTACCTGAAGGACAGGATTTACCAGGGGAACATTCACACATGTGCTGATCTGAAGCGCAGCATACCAAGAGACGTAGCCAGCATACCTACGGACAAGCTTAGTTCTGCTGTGCAGAATGCAATCCTGCGCTTTCAAACAGTTCTGGACATTGATGGGCGCCATATTGAGCCCCTTTTGTAGCAATAATGGCACTGGTATGTAATGGTAAATGTGTTAATTTCATGTAGAGCATGGTACAAAATTTCTTTCCCGTATCTTCAAATTTGTGGATTTGGTGCATTTTGTAAACAATGTGTATTTTTTATGAACATACCTCCGTTAGTGAAATGGAACACGTTATGGATGGCAGCAATAATATGCATATAAACAAAAAGAAGTCTAAGACAGAGGTGTACTCAACAGGTGGAGATCATGGATGGTTAGATGTTAAACCTCTTGAAAAGCCATATTTGGAGCACAGCTTTGTATGGTCGCGAAATGTGTACAGTGGTGAAGACAGAAATGAATCGAAGCCTTCGGAATGTTATGCTACAGAAGACTGTTCAAGATCAGGCTGACTGATCGAGTTAGGAGTGAAGACGTTATACAACAGAAGAATATACAGGGTGTTTCAAAAATGACCGGTAGATTTGAAACGCCAATACAAACTAAACGAGCAGCGATAGAAATACACCGTTTGTTGCAATATGCTTGGGACAACAGTACATTTTCAGGCAGACAAACTTTCGAAATTACAGTAGTTACAATTGTCAACAACAGATGGCGCTGCGGTCTGGTAAACTCTGTAGTACGATATTTTCCACATATCCACCATGCGTAGCAATAATATGGCGTAGTCTCTGAATCAAATTACCCGAAACCTTTGACAACGTGTCTGGCGGAATGGCTTCACATGCAGATGAAATGTACTGCTTCAGCTGTTCAATTGTTTCTGGATTCTGGCGGTACATCTGGTCTTTCAAGTGTCCCCACAGAAAGAAGTCACAGGGGTTCATGTCTGGCGAATAGGGAGGCCAATCCAAGCCGCCTCCTGTATGTTTCGGATAGCCCAAAGCAATCACACGATCATCGAAATATTCATTCAGGAAATTAAAGACGTCGGCCGTGCGATGTGGCCGGGCACCATCTTGCATAAACCACGAGATGTTCGCAGTGTCGTATAAGGCAGTTTGTACCGCCACAAATTCACGAAGAATGTCCAGATAGCGAGATGCAGTAATCGTTTCGGATCTGAAAAATGGGCCAATGATTCCTTTGGAAGAAATGGCGGCCCAGACCAGTACTTTTTGAGGATGCAGGGACGATGGGACTGCAACATGGGGCTTTTCGGTTCCCCACATGCGCCAGTTCTGTTTATTGACGAAGCCGTCCAGGTAAAAATAAGCTTCGTCAGTAAACCAAATGCTGCCCACATGCATATCGCCGTCATCAATCCTGTGCACTATATCGTTAGCGAATGTCTCTCGTGCAGCAATGGTAGCGGCGCTGAGGTGTTGCCGCGTTTGAGTTTTGTATGGATAGAGGTGTAAACTCTGGCGCATGAGACGATACTTGGACGTTGGCGTCATTTGGACCGCAGCTGCAACACGGTGAACGGAAACCCGAGGCCGCTGTTGGATCACCTGCTGCACTAGCTGCGCGTTGCCCTCTGTGGTTGCCGTACGCGGTCGCCCTACCTTTCCAGCACGTTCATCCGTCACGTTCCCAGTCCGTTGAAATTTTTCAAACAGATCCTTTATTGTATCGCTTTTCGGTCCTTTGGTTACATTAAACCTTCGTTGAAAACTTCGTCTTGTTGCAACAACACTGTGTTCTAGGCGGTGGAATTCCAACACCAGAAAAATCCTCTGTTCTAAGGAATAAACCATGTTGTCCACAGCACACTTGCACGTTGTGAACAGCACACGCTTACAGCAGAAAGACGACGTACAGAATGGCGCACCCACAGACTGCGTTGTCTTCTATATCTTTCACATCACTTGCAGCGCCATCTGTTGTTGAAAATTGTAACTACTGTAATTTCGAAAGTTTGTCCGCCTGAAAATGTACTGTTGTCCCAAGCATATTGCAACAAACGGTGTATTTCTATCGCTGCTCGTTTAGTTTTTATTGCCGTTTCAAATATACCGGTCATTTTTGAAACACCCTGTATATAATAAGGAACCTAACGTAAGGAAGAAATAGAGTTACGTGAGTCGTTACGGAAAATTGTAGTTGAAGGGGTGGTGGAAGGAAAGAACCATAGGCGCATGTCTGGATATGAGTGTATATCGCAGATCACTGATAGTGTAGCGTGCAACTGTTATCCTTCGATGAAGAGGGTAAATAGTAGGCGAAAACAGTAGAGAGCTGCATTCGATCACACCATAGAGTTGCTAACCGTTCGACAAATTCATGAATGAAGAAACATTATGTGACGCATTTTTACAGACGTATGTACAATATATCCACCCTGCGTAATGTCAAAGAAAAAAGCAATACGTCGTGTTAGTTTTAAGTTACCTTTCTTTGCAGACAGGGGTATTACACGCAACTTTGCAATGAACCGAATGATTCGCCTGACAATACCAGCGCGAATATTTCCCAAGTGAAATGTGCAATTATAGTGTTATTTTCACAGGGCAGAAGTGCATGTAACGGTTCACTACGGTAACCTACAGACTGATACCATACTAAAAATGACACAAATCACAACAGAGTTTATTGTTGGTTTTGGTAGAGTTAAGATATTATTGCATTCAGCGAGCGTTAACAGCCTCATTGGAAGCATTATTTGTGGATATCTGGATCTACAGCTGAACATTCACCATTGCCTTCATGAAGGGGAAAGTCATCGACCATTGAATGTAAATATACGATTTGGAACCGTAGGAGATAATCTCGTAAAGTTGTTCTTGATAAACTGCTCACAGAACATCTCCATACGTCTCAACTCCCTAATGCCGCCAATATTAGCAGACATATACAGTGAAGCGCCAAAAGAACTGGTATATGTAAGCGTATTCACGTACAGAGATATGTAAACAGGAAGAATACGGCGCTGCGGTCGGCAACGCCTATATAAGACAACAAGCATCTGACGGAGTTGTCAGACCGGATACTGACGCTGCAATGGCAGGTTATCAAGATTTAAGTGAGTTAGAACGTGGTGTTATAGTCGGAGCACGAGCGATGGGACACACATCTCCGAGGCAGCGATGAAGCGGGGCTTTTCCCCTGCGACCATTTCACGAGTGTACCGTGAATATCACGAACCCGATAAAACATAAGCTCCTGTAAGAACGGGACCAATGACGACTGAAGAGAATCGTTCAACGTGACAGAAGTGCAACCCTTCCGCAAATTGCTGCAGATTTCAATGCTGGGCCATCAACAAGTGTCAGCGTGCGAACCATTCAACGAAACATCATCGATATGGACTTTCGGAGCCGAAGGCCCACTCGTGTACCCTTGATGACTGTACGACACAAAGCTTTACACCTCGCCCGGGCCCGTTAACACCGATACTGGACTGTTAGGACTGTTAATGACTGGAAACATGTTGTCTGGTCGTACAAGTCTCGTTTCAAATTGAATCGAGTGGATGGACGTGTACAGGTATGGAGACAACCTCATGAATCCATGGATCCTGCATGTCAGCAAGGGACTGTTCAATCTGGTGGAGGCTCTGTAATGGTGTGGGGCGTGTCCATTTGGAGTGATATGGGACCCCTGATACGTCTACATACGACTCTGACAGGTTCAAATGGCTCTGAGCGCTATGGGACTTAACATCTATGGTCATCAGTCCCCTAGAACTTAGAACTACTTAAACCTAACTAACCTAAGGACATCCCACAACACCCAGTCATCACGAGGCAGAGAAAATCCCTGACCCCGCCGGGAATCGAACCCGGGAACCCGGGCGTGGGAAGCGAGAACGCTACCGCACGACCACGAGCTGCGGACCTCTGACAGGTGATATATATGTAAGCATCCTGTCTAATCACCTTCATCCTTTCATGCCTATTGTGCATTCCGACGGACTTGGGCTGTTCCAACAGGGCAATGCGACAGCCCACTCGTCCAGAACTGCTACAGAGTGGCTCCACGGACACTATTCTGAGTTTAAACGCTTCCGCTGGCTACCAAACTCACCCGACACCTCATGGAGCAGGATTTTCTACAGCGCTGGATTGTGCGAAGAAGATTTATGTCTTCTACTCCGATATTCTGAGGTAAAATCACTGGATATATTTCTGAGTGCTGTTAAGTAACATGTGTGGTATGATGCGGAAGCTGCTTACCTTTGGAAAGTGATAAATAGTAGCAAAATGTCTTCACATTGCCATTTCCCTCGCATTAGCCTCTGTTATAACAGAACGCGATGGAGCAGAGAAAGGATATAGCACACGATCAAGATGTGCTAAGGATACATGCTTAATGAGAGTGTCTCAATGGATGTTAGCCGCCCAGAACAAATAACGAAAACAAGCTAATTTAAATGCAGCTTGTAATCCTGTCATACACATGTATTTCGACGTGGTGCCCCTAACTTACTGTTTTCTCTGTATTCACAAATTACAGTCAGTTACAGGGGGTGGACAAAAATATGGAAATACTAAAAACGCAACACATTACCGTGCATTATACGGTGCAAGAAAACCGTTGGCACTCTAAACAGCTTCCAGTCTTCTTGGAACGGATAAATACAGGTCCTGTATGGTTTTGAAGGCGATCTCACACCATTCTTCACGCAAAATGGGGGCAAATCAAGTAACGATGAAGGAGATGGACAGTACTCAAGCATACTTCTTTGCAAAACAGACCACAAAGGCTCAATAATTTTGAAATCTGGTGACGCTGGTGGCCAACGAAGATGAGAAAGTTCATCCTCGTGCCCGCAAAACCAGCCTTGGACGATGCGAGTTGTATGGATAGGTGCCCTGCCGTCTTGAAACACAGTATCACCATTGGGAAACATTGTACCGTGGGCTGCACCTGATCAGCCAAAACGGTCACATAATCCTTGGCAATAAAGCGATGACACAGATTACCCGTGGGGCCCATGGAGTACCATGATACTGTTGTGAACTGTTCACACACCGTGATGCATTTTCTCTGTTTTGTTTTTGTTCATGGTTTGACCTTATTATTTCACTGCAACCTCTTTTAGCATATGTATGTGAAATATTAGGGCATAACATCCCGTCATCGATGAGGTCATTACCGACTGAGTGCAAGGTAGGTTTGGGGAGGGGGAGGGGGGGGGGGGGAGAATTCGGCCGTGCTCTTTAAAGCGACCACCCTGGCATTCACCCTTACGCGATTCAGGGAATTCAAGGGGAACGTAGATCTAGACGGTGGGTCGGGCATCTGAACCGCCATCCTCACCAATACCAGTCCTGTTTCTCATCGTCTTTTTCTGCCTCGTGATTACTGGGTGTTGTATGATGTCCTTAGGTTAGTTAGGTTTAAGTAGTTCTAAGTTCTAGGGGACTGATGACCATAGATGTTAAGTCCCATAGTGCTCAGAGCCATTTGAACCATTTCTCATCGTCTCACTTGGTGTATTCAAAATGAACTTTGGTCCGAGAAATTGCCGAAGTAACAGGTGTCTGAAGAATACAATTTGTATTGACTGCAGGGCATGGATCAAACTAAAAAGTCATATTCAAAAGTGGCCTATTACTCAACATGGTAACAATTAGCGAGTTATCAATTGCAGTTTTATGTGAGAGTAAAAGCGAGACACCATCCAGGATCTGAAGTGCCCTTCCTCCACAAGCGCCGGAATGCTTCTCTCTAGCTGAAAACCATGGCTTCCTTCAGTTTTCAGGACCAAGCAGCGAACCAGACTCCGTGATTAGTTTTCTGCTCAAACGTGGAATCCTTACAAACTGTGTCTTCCACATCTCGAGGTTCACTCCAACCAAACGATGACTTGGTCCAGCGTCTTAAGAAGTATCAGCTAGTAAGGTTTCCATATTGTGAGAGGTGGCAGTTTTGTTTGCAGTGGTTGATTTAGAGAGCTTATTTCCTGAGTACATGTGCAGAGAAGACTATTTGGATACGAAAGTTTGTACTGTTGGCCGCCATGACTAGCACCTTCTTTGTCGAGCGTTGGTAGACCTGCCAACGCATTCGCGTGTGCTAATACTGCGGGAAACGGAATGTCGTTTTTAGAGAGCATTTTCAGTTTAAGCCTTTTCGATATTAGAGTTTTGTGTTTTGACTGTTAGAACACTGTCGATTTGATTGCTTCCCTATGCGCGTGAAATCAGGAAAGTATCACATCACTCTTTGCCCCACCCTTTTAAAAATACTAAATGTAAGAGGAAGTCTTGTCGTTCATGGTTACTACGTAACTAAATCACAATACGAAAGTCGGGATTCGAAACTGGATCTCCTGCTCACTAGACGGAGTGCTTAGCGCGTCTGCGTATTGAGGAAGAGATCCAGGTTCGATTCCCGGCCTTGATACAAATTTTCATTTGTCATTTCAATCTGCATATATAAATCGTAATAGTTTTCAAGTTGTTCCTTACGGAGCCTTCACATCTCACTTGTCGGCTCAAAAGGTTTTATGTACGATTATCTGGATATCCATTGCAGCTTGCGTGATTCGATTAGTAGTGAATGGTTTAGTGACGCTTGGCTTACTCCCATTGCACCTAGCGAGATTTATTTATCTAAAATCAAAAAGATTTCTTCCACCTCATCTTATTGTAGATGATTGTAATCAAGGAAGGCATGCACTACTGAATAGAGCTACGATTCTGTTGCTGCAGAGTTAAGCCATAACATTCATAGGGCTAAGATTAGACATTATTTAGCGCGTTTAAGGAACATTGAGGATTTATTCATTTTGCAAAGATTCAGACTGCCTTTGTCTACAGTATATGTTTACCCTCTTTGTCTGTCAATTACTGTTGCTACGCCAACCGTAGTATCGTATACAGAGCGCAGTGTTAAAAAAATTGTTGTTCCACAGCCACAGCACTGAACAGGCGCGCTTTTTACTCAGTGATTAGATACGTCGTGATGCAAGAATCTTGCACAGATACATATATAAACATTGGTTTGGTTAACATACATATCGATGCTGTACAATTAAAAGATCATATAAATGTTCTGTAGCCGACGGCCTTGCCGCAGCGGTAACACCAGATCCAGTCACATCACCGAAGTTAAGTGCTATCGGGCATGGCTAGACTTGGATGGGTGACCGTCCGGTCTGCCAAGCGCTGTTGGCAAGCGGGGTGAACTCAGCCGTTGTGAGGCAAATTGAGGAGCTACTTGATTGAGAAGTAGCGGCTCCGGTCTCGTAAACTGACAAAGGCTGGCAGAGCTATGTGCTGACCACATGCCTCCCCTTATCCGCATCCAGCGACGCATACAAGCGGAGGATGACACGGCGGTCGGTTAGTACCGTTTGGCCTTTCGAGGCCTCTTCGGACGGAGTTTAGTTTAGTACAAATGTTCTATATTATATGTTCAAACATGAAGATTCGCATAAAGTTAATACAGTTATAGAACGATCACATCTAGAAGGTCAGATTAGGCTTCGCAGAGATAACATAAAGCGTACACAACTATACACATTGGCAAGCGATTCACGTTTCCCGTCTAGGGCTAGGCATTCTTCGGGCTTCGCGAAAGTTGCTAGAGGTGACGCCTGATCTGTAGGAAGAGTGATTAACATTTTCCGATCCAAAGTCATTCGCGCTGAAGCGCATTGTCGCGAAGAAGCACAGGACAGCGAGGAAGCATTCAAAGGATGGAGGTTTTGTATTTCTTGCCATACTTTCCTTTGGCTATCACAGTATATTTCTGCGTCGATTTCAATGCCCTTTGCTACGAAATGCGCCAAAAGAACATCATTATGATTCCATAAGTGCCGGCCGTTGTGACCGAGCGGTTCTAGGCGCTTCGATCCGAAACCGCGCTGCTGCTACGGTCGCAGGTTCGAATCCTGTCTCGGGCGTGGATGTGTGTGATGTCCTTAGGTTAGTTGGGTTTCAGTAGTTCTATGTCTAGGGGATTGATGACCTCAGATGTTAAGTCTCATAGTTCTTAGAGCCATTTGAACCATTTGATTCCATAAGTTTTCGCGTTGACAATTTGTGTTTGAACTGTCGCAGTTTTTTTTTAGTGATGAGGGCTGGTGGTCATTGAATGACTGGCAGTTTGTTTCTGGAATGAAGTAAGATGCCCGTGTCTCATCAGCAATAATATTTGATCAAGAATGGCATTTGCTTCTGCATGATAGTGTGTCAGAAATATCAGTCCTTCAGTCTCCTTCGTGTGTCATGTTATTACTATCTTGCCAAGAAACCCAGAGTGACACACTATCATGCAGAAGCAAATGCCATTCTTGATCAAATATTATTGTTGATGAGACAAGGGTATCTTACTTCATTCCAGAAACAAACTGCCAGTCATTCGAGGACCACCAGCCCCCATCACTGAAAAAACTGCGACAGTTCAAACACAAATTGTCAACCGATGACCTCAGCTGTTTGGTCCCATTAGTTCTTACCATAAATTTCCAATTTCCAAACCCAGTGTGTACATATTTTGCTATACCTAAGTTATTCCGACACAATTTCACCAAGCATAGACCGAGAAATACTTGTGTTGGAGAAAGAACGACGCAACCCTTCTAGGGGTTCGTGTCTATCTTGCACAGTTCTAGCCTTCAGCTGATCCTTCCCATCGTTTGTGATGAGTGTTGGACATCCAGCTCGAGACTGTTCATACACATTTGATTCTCCTTTGATGAAAATTTAACAACACTTTCATTTCTTTGTTCATTGCTATATACCGAGCAGTCAACCAATGGCGTTTACTTTCTATCGGTAAACTGCAGTAACATCACGCAGGCACTCTTGTTGGTGCCTCAGGAGTCCAATTTGAGAGCCCATTTATCGCCCACATATGGGGAAAGTGTACGATTCCTGGAAGAGCGTTTCGTCGAAGGCACCAGTCTAAAAAAAAAAAAAAAAAAATGGTTCAAATGGCTCTGAGGACTATGGGACTTAACTTCTAAGGTCATCAGTCCCCTAGAACTTAAACTACTTAAACCTAACTAACCTAAGGACATCACACACATCCATGCCCGAGGCAGGATTCGAACCTGCGACTGTAGCGGTCGCGCGGTTCCAGACTGTAGCGCCTAGAACCGCTCTGCCACCCCGGCCGGCCGCGCCGGTCTACACGCTCGTTTCACAGCTAAGTTGTTGAGCCAGGCGCCGTCGTGGAACTTGCTGACATTCTTGACGAGTTTCCTGTACCTACTGTAGTCTTTGACGAGCTGCTCCCTTTTGGTGCTGTCAATGTGAAATGCGTTCATTTTGTGCTAGTCGCAATCTTTAGAGCGCATTGCTGGTCTTCCAGGCGATCTCTTGGCAAGTGCTATCTCACTAAGAGGAAGATGGGAGTTGTTCATGAGAAGTAACTGTTATAGCCACCGCAGGCGACTTTCCTTGAAGGAGGCGGCGACCTTGGTAGCTTCGCAGTATTCAACGCCGTCTATTTGTTACTTGGTCCTTCCACGTCATGTCTACAGTAAGCAACACAGGTGAAAGGCGTTGAACTTACGTTATTGTTTAGCACATGATGGCTAAGTGTCAGCACCGTAGAAGAGGGTGCTCAGCACACATAATTGGTAGGCGAGTATTTTTGTGGTCACCGAAAGACGTTTGTTGTCCTATACCCTTGTTTGGAGCTTACCGAAAGCGTACGCCGCTTTAGTTGATCACCTTCTGACATATCACCAGATGCTTTTATTATTTTATAGTAAATTTCTACAGGTTTCAACCTCTGATCTCCCCGAGGATTTGTATCAGACAGTTCATATTACTAATAATTACGAGAATGTACAGTAGCAACTTGTTTCGACTTGTGCTCGCACAACACAGAGAGAATATGTCGGGGAAGCCTTTAGATCTTCGATAGAAGCCCGATATGTGTCTAAGCAGTGGAAATGCATAGTAGGTTTTTGCTTCCTGGATTACCCTTATAGATGCTGAACGGGTGTAGGTTTTGAGTAGCTATCTGGTTCTCGTCGTTGCGTCGCTTCTCCGCGCCTACGTAAAGAACTGACCTCTCACTCGGAGGAGTGAAACCAGGAGTCGTTTCATAAAGATCGAACTCTAAATATTATCATCTTACGTCTCTTCACATTATAAACGGAAAGAATGCTGTTTACGAGGACATATTGATTACATCAGATGGTATGAAACGTTGAGCTTTTGCGGTTGTTTCGTCTGAAATGCAATGCAACGTACAGTGAACGTTGCGCCCAGTACTGGAAGCCTGTTAAAGTATTACAGCTAACGGGCGTTATTTTGCGTTCCTCTGGCAGAAGACCACGGACGACTGCGGTGGATTTCGTGCTACTGTAGTGGTGGACAACGCTCGTACAGTTTAATGACTCTTCAGATGTTCTATAGTTCTTTACGAAATTCTGTTGTAATTTACGTTATCTATATTGTCCGTTTCGTAACACAGACTGCAGTTGTTTTCCTTAGTAAACCTCAACGTGACTCTGTTAGTTATCTTTTCCGCCATTCGATTTTGAGAAAACCGCACATCGGTTGCATGTCTGTACCGATAAAATTGTTCAATGACATTTTGTGAACTATTGATAGAAAGCCTCTTGTGCCTCATTCTTCCTCCGCAGCCGAGGTCGCCCACACCTGTGCAGCGTAACTCGATTCGGAGGTAAGCCGGTTCGAATCCTTGTAGTAGATGGAATTTTCACGGCCAGTATTGCCAGTATTTGGCCGGCAAGGGAAGGAGAGGTGATGGCGGAAAGTCCTTCATCGCTTCGTGCCAATGTCCGAAATAAATTTCAAGCCTCTCCGCAGTGTCTGTTGATGGTGACTCGTTAGTCAGATGGAAACTTAAGTTCGGCGACCCACTTGGTGCTATTCGAGGAGGGAAGACTGTATTGCGGCAGCGGGTTTCACTCCCTCCCTTCCCTTCATCCATAACATGAACCGAACACCGCACTGTATAAGTACTCATCACAGAAAAAAAGTGGTTCAAATGGCTCTGAGGACTATGGGACTTAACATCTGAGGTCATCAGTCCCCTAGAACTTAGAACTAATTAAACCTAACTAACCTAAGGACATCACACACATCCATGCCCGAGGCAGGATTCGAACCTGCGACCGTAGCAGTCGCGCGGTTCCGGACTGAAGCGTCTAGAATTCATCACAGAGATCGGCAAGGCACGGATACACACTTGACATTTCATAACAAGTCGGAGGAAGGCATCGGCTAACAAAGTCCACTAGGACCTTGCCTAGAGCGGCGCTGCAGGATTCCTTATCTGCTCCCATACGCTCCTTCCCTGAATACAGGACTACATCGAATTTGGCAGCTTGTCTTGGAGCGGAGAAATTTACATTGATGTTAGCGGAAATTGTAACAACCAGAAGGAAAGATTAGACTGAATCTAAGCACAGAGGATATGAGATTCAGATTGGAGGGGAGATCGCTTACGCTTAGAACTACGGACACTCTCTCTCATGCGACCGGAAAGTCGCTGTTGAGCCTATCTCAGTCAATGATGATCTTCGTAACGAAGTGTAAATGTGAAACACAGTGCTAATATGCTTCTTCGACGTCAAAGGGTGTGAAATCAGCATGAGATTAAGTCTTTGCGAGTCAGGATGATGTCCGGGAAATGACCGTAATATTTCGGCTGGAACAGAAAATTCTGCTAACATAGTGTTATATGTGTTGAACCAGTGGATGCAAAGTGGTCATACGCGGTGAGGAGTTGTTTTGTATTTATTTTTAGTTTTGGGCAGCAAAGAGTATAAAGTCAACAGTAGCTACAGAAGTGTGTAATGGTTCTTTATTTACGTGACCATTACGGCACTCCAACCCAGTTCTCGATACCAGTAACATCGTACTATCTTTCTGCGAAGTAACAGACATATTTTTCTGACAATATTAACATTTGGTTGTATTAATGTATAGGTACTCCGATGCATCGATATATTATAGTGATATGGTTCTTGTGTGTATTCATTTCTGTGAGACTGTCATAATCTTTGACTTACTTGTAACCGTTTTGGGGCGAATGCGCACAGAGCAGTCTTTGTTTCACTTTGCAGAAGTTAAGTTATTATTTCGCTTTGTAAAAGAACAGTCAAGTCTTGTGTTTGGTTAAAGTGGAAATTAAATATATGAAGATTGATACAAAACTGTTTTCTTGATGATGTGACAATTAATAAGAAGTATATGCGAATTTACAAGAAGTTTAATAAAAATGTGGATCGTGAACACCAAGTCAAAAATTATTTCTACCATACCATTGTTCTGATCTGGGATTGTTTGATCAGTAAGGAATTCCTGAAAAACCCATTTGTTAGGTCTTCAAATATTGCTAAAATACAGATCTGGACCTTCTAGCAGTCAAAGTGGAATCACCCTAGAGTCAACAAGATGAGCCATAACAACTTCTACGAAATCTACGTGGGAGTTCATTCAAGATAAGTGCCAAAATTAATAACTTTTTTACAGTGACCTCTTTATTTCCATTCTGACGATACCATCCACAGTCAATAACTTTGTTGTTGCCCGATAAAGCGAACATATGCTGCGTGAGCAACATTATTAATCTGATTTCTAATCTACTTTGCAAGTGGTGGTATTGTTAGAAGTGCCATATTAACATAATTTCAATTTCCACAACAGAACAATAACACGAGTTCGATGTACAAACATAAGGCCCTAACGTAAAATAAAATATTTAAAAGGCACAACCAGACAGCCGGCAGCCCTTAAACTGTGCCAGTAACAGAGAGTAAATACAAAAATAAATTCGTTACAAACATTTAAAAAACACAAAATTACGATCTGGGATTCGAACCGGGTCGGTTCCTGAGGAGAATAACATCCGCGGCGACTTATAATTAAAAGCTGGACAGCAGCAATGTTTCCAAAGATAACTTCATAATGTAAAGTAAAAACACGAACAGGTGTTCCAGTTCTCCAATTGGACTGGTTCCATGGGAGGACAAGATCCACACGTCAAATATGGATGCTGGCGTCTTTTAAATCGTTTGCTAGCAAATAATACTTTATATACACTCCTGGAAATGGAAAAAAGAACACATTGACACCGGTGTGTCAGACCCACCATACTTGCTCCGGACACTGCGAGAGGGCTGTACAAGCAATGATCACACGCACGGCACAGCGGACACACCAGGAACCGCGGTGTTGGCCGTCGAATGGCGCTAGCTGCGCAGCATTTGTGCACCGCCGCCGTCAGTGTCAGCCAGTTTGCCGTGGCATACGGAGCTCCATCGCAGTCTTTAACACTGGTAGCATGCCGCGACAGCGTGGACGTGAACCGTATGTGCAGTTGACGGACTTTGAGCGAGGGCGTATAGTGGGCATGCGGGAGGCCGGGTGGACGTACCGCCGAATTGCTCAACACGTGGGGCGTGAGGTCTCCACAGTACATCGATGTTGTCGCCAGTGGTCGGCGGAAGGTGCACGTGCCCGTCGACCTGGGACCGGACCGCAGCGACGCACGGATGCACGCCAAGACCGTAGGATCCTACGCAGTGCCGTAGGGGACCGCACCGCCACTTCCCAGCAAATTAGGGACACTGTTGCTCCTGAGGTATCGGCGAGGACCATTCGCAACCGTCTCCATGAAGCTGGGCTACGGTCCCGCACACCGTTAGGCCGTCTTCCGCTCATGCCCCAACATCGTGCAGCCCGCCTCCAGTGGTGTCGCGACAGGCGTGAATGGAGGGACGAATGGAGACGTGTCGTCTTCAGCGATGAGAGTCGCTTCTGCCTTGGTGCCAATGATGGTCGTATGCGTGTTTGGCGCCGTGCAGGTGAGCGCCACAATCAGGACTGCATACGACCGAGGCACACAGCGCCAACACCCGGCATCATGGTGTGGGGAGCGATCTCCTACACTGGCCGTACACCACTGGTGATCGTCGAGGGGACACTGAATAGTGCACGGTACATCCAAACCGTCATCGAACCCATCGTTCTACCATTCCTAGACCGGCAAGGGAACTTGCTGTTTCAACAGGACAATGCACGTCCGCATGTATCCCGTGCCACCCAACGTGCTCTAGAAGGTGTAAGTCAACTACCCTGGCCAGCAAGATCTCCGGATCTGTCCCCCATTGAGCATGTTTGGGACTGGATGGAGCGTCGTCTCACGCGGTCTGCACGTCCAGCACGAACGCTGGTCCAACTGAGGCGCCAGGTGGAAATGGCATGGCAAGCCGTTCCACAGGACTACATCCAGCATCTCTGCGATCGTCTCCATGGGAGAATAGCAGCCTGCATTGCTGCGAAAGGTGGATATACACTGTACTAGTGCCGACATTGTGCATGCTCTGTTGCCTATGTCTATGTGCCTGTGGTTCTGTCAGTGTGATCATGTGATGTATCTGACCCCAGGAATGTGTCAATAAAGTTTCCCCTTCCTGGGACAATGAATTCACGGTGTTCTTATTTCAATTTCCACGAGTGTATATCGAACCAGTGAAGCAAAGTAGTTACACTTGTAGGGAGGGGTAGCCCCTCGCAACCAATTTTTTGTACAAGACCGCCTGTGCGGCCGAGTACTTGGTACACGCCAATATGACGTGGTTCAGATCCGAAACCGCCGTTGTCCTGATCACAGTGTCCAGAAGCGATGATTTTCATCCGGTGTAATTGGGCGGGGTAACACTTGTGACCCAGCCTCATATGGATGGGCCAGGTCACTTGACGTCCACTAAGCTTCATCGAGCTGAACCGTGGTCGAGCAGAGACGTTCGGTTGTATGACCGCCATGTGGCCGTCTTTATAGTGCTGGTCTATGTGCCATTCACAGTTCCAGTCGTGATAAGCAGTATCCTTGACCGTCGAATTGAAATGATCGGAACTGTCCTTCCGTAATGCTCCTCTTACAAAGGCGGTCTACAGTTTCATTATGGAGAACGTTTTGATGCCCTATTATCCAAAGTAAGCGGACGTCAATGGCCAATGTCTGCGCGTCTCTTAAGGCCTCGAAGACATATCTGTCAGTCTGTCTATTAAACGCCGGATGTTGTAATTTCTGCAACACACTTTGAGAGTCCGTGGGGACCGATATGAGCCGGAATGTTGTAATATTTCTGGCTTTGCAGCCATCATATTCAGGTACAAGAAGGTCTTCTTAAGTTGAGAAGACAGCCGTGGCTAGATGACGTAATGTGGTGTGAGGTACAGATGACAAATGGTTTGTTCGGTACGGGTATCGTGAGAAAGACCGCCTAAATTGTCGTCCTTCTTAGCGATTGGCTGCTGCGTTCGGAAGTTGCGCGGAAAAATGATAATATTCTATTATTAATATTAGGAAAACTGAGCATCATATTTACTTGAATTTCAAATTAAAGCATCTCTCAATAGCGTGCTATTATCCCATTATTTCACAAGTATTAATAACCAGCGATATAATAAACAACTGGTGACCGTATCGCGCCTAACTTGGATGGCGGGTGAAGTGGTTCGGCTCTAAGATCAGAGCTAGTTTGACAGTGTCAGAGGACAGACATGTTGTCTGCCACGGTCGGTGTCAGGTTAAGACCTTATAAGGAAGTATGGTTATATGGGCGTGTAGCTGAGAACAGTTTGATTGTAATTGCAGAAATACGTAGTTCATTAATTTGTTGAAGAATAGAAATTATTTGTGACTCTAAAGTGGAATGTAATTGTGCAGTTTCTAGTGTTCTGCCACTAAAAAGCGGGTGGCATCCCGTATAAACAAGCTGATTGGAAATTTAATTATTTCTAAAATAACAGTTCCTCATTAAGAGTTTCTTATAGCTTCAAGATAATGGATTCACGACCTACGTGCTGTTTTCTGCGCAGGGGACAACAACTGTAGAAGACTGCAGGTTGGTGAACATTTATTACAACTTATGCGTCCCAACCAGTGGAAGCAAATATGCACCTCGCGTGTACTGCAATCTTGGTACAAATAAGATCTGTGACACGTCATCTGTGGTAATACAGAGGAGGTATGAAGAAAGGAAGTATTTTTGAGGGAAGGAGTTTGTCACACACACACACACACACACACACACACACACACACATTAAAATCTGCTTGCGATAACAAATACGCGGCAGTGCAAACATCTGGTTCGTCTCGCTAGAGGAACACTGTTGGAGCCATCCGTATAGATGCGAACATTCTGTGGCCAACGTCGGATAAGGAAGTTCTCCAGGTTCTGAAATGGGATGGCAAGTACGACACAGGGGTTGGAGTGAAGAAAGTACCAAACGGAGAGTGAAAGCAAAGGAATGTCGGATCTAGTAGGAGTAGCGGTAAAATATGTAGCCATTTCTTAAGGCTGCGAACTAGTTACGGAGTTCGGTTCGTACTTCGTGTATGAGGTGCTTGCGCGAGCCCCCAGAACTGCACTATCGCCGTGAGGGAGGCACATTCAAATATGGAAGACCAACTGATGGGCGAGGAGTTGGATCACGCAGTGTGACCAAAACTAAGAATGACAGGAGCCTCGTCACAAGGCAGTGACTGACTAGACGGCTTCGTCCACAGTGCTCGCTGAGCAGTGGAGCACTTCAGTGACTGTTTGGGACACAGACTAAGATGGAAATAGGCTGTGTGCTTTCAGGGGCAGCATCTCGACATCCGCCGTAGACGATTTACACTCACCCTCGGCAAATCCGCCTTATGGTGTGTGGTGGAAGGTGGTTCTGGTATTACTATTAGTTAACCCCTCTTTCGTGTCTTATTTGCGAAGGATGTCTGCGAACAACACCTGCTGTAACACTCCATAAGAGAATTTTTCCGTCTTCTCGTGCTCGTCATTTCGTGAGCTGTACGGAATGTGGGAGGAAGTGTAAGTAGGCTGTTTAGGTTTTTATATTGGTAACGCCACGTAGCGCTCTGAAAATCGCTGGCTGTGCTGTGTGCAGTCTGTGGCTGGTTTGCATTGTTGTTGGCCATTGTAGTGTTGGGCAGGTGGATGTTAATAGCGCGTAGCGTTGGGCAGTTGGATGTGAGCCGCCAGCAGTGGTGGATGTGGGGAGAGAAATGGCGGAGTTTTGAAATTTGTAAGACTGGATGTCATGAACTGCTATTTATATTATGATTTTTCAACACTATTAAAGTAAATACAGTGTTTGTTCTCTATCAAAATCTTTCATTTGCTAACTATGCCTATCAGTAGTTAGTGCCTTCCGTAGTTTGAATCTTTTATTTAGCTGGCAGTAGTAGCGCTCGCTGTATTGCAGTAGTTCGAGTAACGAAGATTTTTGTGAGGTAAGTGATTCATGAAAGGTATAGTCTAATGTTAGTCAGGGCCATTCTTTTGTGGGGGTTACTGAAAGTCAGATTACGTTGCGCTAAAAATATTGTGTGTCAGTACAAGCACAGTCATGTATAATTTTTCTAAGGGGACGTTTCAGAAGCAAGCAATATGTTGCAGTGTGCGCTCTCCGACTTTAACGGTTAACTTCACCGTGATGCACAAGCTTTTCTTGTAGAGTCTGCCCCTGTGTTTGGATAAGCGTTTCCGTGACGCTCGTATGCTTACTGGAAGTTCCCGTGTCTAAATATACTGAGACAGCACGTGGCGGCGTCCCTTGGTCGCGATTCCGTCTAGATCATAGAAGCGGACCCATCCATTATATTGGAATCCGACTGTTTTATTCTATGACATACCGCCTTTTAGCGGCGTTTCGTTCTGACGGACAACGAATGTTGGGTAAAGAGGTTCCGAGCTCTTCCTTTCCAATGTTTTAGCCATACGTTCACTTGAAGATGTGACTTCTAGTGCCAGGAAACCGGTAGTGATCCGATAATAAAGAAAAAATACAGCTGAAGCGGGCAAGATACAGTTCTCTTTGGGTCTTCTCTATCACCTCCATTAGTTTTACCTGGTAAGGATTCTAAACTGACGAGAAGTACTGAAGAATCTGTATAACTATTGTTTTGTATGCCACTTCTTTCAGGAATGAATTACATTTCCCGAGTTTTCTCCAGTGGGTTCCAGATTGGCATCGGCCTTTCCTACAACTAACTCAGGTCGCTTCACGCCTATAGTCCTATATATCTTACTGTTATTACTTTCCAATGATTCTTTTACGACTAACGTAATCGAACAGTAATGAGTCGTTCTACCGATTTAAGCACAATTCATTACATTTATTTACGTGGCAGGTCGACTTCAATTCATTTCAACAAAAGTCGATACTCTGTAAGTCGTCACACATTTTGCTAGTGTTTTGGCATGCAACTTTTCTAACTGAACAACATTATTCGCGAACGGCCTTACGGAGTTTTCAGAGTTATCCTCGACGTCATTTACACTGACGGAAAAGAAAATCGCAACACCAAAGGATAATTAATGAAAAGCACTGAAATTTCGGGAATACATTTGTGCGGGTAACATAATTAAGCGACTAACGTTGCAAGATCACAGGTTAATGAAACGCGAGATAAGTCATTGAAAATGTGAAATGTTGGTACATTAATAAACAGTGTAACGTCCAGAATGTTGAATGCAAGCATCAAAATGTGCATGCATTGTGTTGTACACGTGTCAGTTGTAAATGTATGGGGTTGGGTTGTTTGGGGGAACACACCAAACTGCGAGGTCATTGGTCTCAGCGGATTAGGGAAGGACGGGGAAGGAAGCCGGCCGTGCCCTTTCAAAGGAACCAGCCGGGCATTTGCCTGGAGCGATTTAGGGAAATCACGGAAAACCTAAATCAGGATGGCCGGACGCGGGATTGAACCGTCGACCTCCCGAATGCGAGTCCAGTGTGCTAATCACTGCGCCACCTCGCTCGGTAAATGTGTGGGATGGAGTTCCATGCCAGTTGCACTTGGTCGGTCAACAGAGGGACGGTTAATGCTGTTAGTGGATGACGCTGGAGCTGTCGTCCTATCATGTCCCATATGTGCTCAATTGGAAAGAGACCTGGTGATGGAGCAGATCAAGGGAACAAGTCGACACTCTGTAGAGCATGTTGGGTTGCAACAGTGGTATGTGGGCAAGCATTATCCTATTGGAAAAAAAACCTTGAAACGCTATTCTTGAATGGCAGCACAACAGGTCGAATCACCAGATTTACATACAAATTTGCAGTCAGGGTGCGTGGGATAATCAAGAGAGTGTTTCTGCTATCGTATGAAAGCGCATCCCAGACCATAACTCCAGGTATAGTTCCAGTGTGTCTAGCACACAGACAGGCTGTTGCAGGTCCTCAACCGGTCTGCTACTAACCAACATACGGCCATCACTGACACCAAGACGGAACCAGCTTTCATCAGAAAACTCAACAGACCTCCGATCTACCCTCCAGTGAGCCCTCGCTTGACACCACTTAAATTGCAAATAGCCGTGGTTTTGGGTCAGTGGAACGCACGCTACAGGGCAGTTGGTTTGGCGCTGTCCTTGAAGTAACCGATTTGTAACAGTTCGTTGTGTCACTGTGGTGCCAACTGCTGCTCAAATAGCTGCTGAAGGTGCAATAAGGTGTGCCACAGCCATACGCCGAACACGGTGGTCTTCGCTCTCGGTAGTGCCACGTGGCCGTCCGAAGCCCGACCTTCATGCGACTGGTCTTCTCGTGACCACCACTGCCAGCAATCATGTATAGGGTTCCTGCCAAGTGTCTCTGCAGTATCGCAGAAGGAACATTCGATTTCTCATAGCTTAGTTACATGACCTTGTTCAAACTCAGAGAGATGCTGATAATGGCGTCTTATTCGCCTTAAAGGCACTCTTGACAAACATCAACTTGCCCACGTCCAGTCCCAAGGGTAGCAAATGGTCACAACCGTTACAGAGTGTATTTAAAGCAAACCTGATTTGCATCCTCATAGTGGCGCTACTAGCTCCAGTCTTATGGGACAGGCGTGAAATTTGTAGAGAAATCATATTTCAACTGTAGAAACGCGCCTACTAACTTTCATTTATGCCTCACAGCGCCTTCTTGGTGGTGCTATTTTTTTCGTCGACGTATATACCGTTACTTACTTACTCCTTGGCGCCACAGCCCTTGTAGGGCCTTGACCTCCCGGACAATCTCCGCCCATTCTTCTCTGCTGGTTGCCTTGACTCTCCAACTTCTAACTCCCATCCTTCTCAAGTCCTCCTCCATGTTGTCTAACCATCTGGTCTTGGTGTGCCCCTTATACGACGTCCACCGGGTTTTCCTTTGAAAACTTTGACTGTGCTGTTCTCCACCAAATTTTCTACATGTCCCAGCCAACGTAGTCTATTACTCTTTATTTCTGTCACGATATCTGGTTTGTTGTACAACTCTCTGATCTCCTTATTATTTCTGATTCTCCAGAACCCCTGTCATTCACTGGCCCGTAGAGTTTCCCACATATCTTCCTTTCCCATCTCAGCAACATTTTGTGTCATAATCTACGTCTCCGAACCATACATCACCACAGGTCTAACTATCGTACTATACACAGTCAGCTTCAGATTCCTGCTAAGGCTCCTTGCTTTAAAAACTTTAACCTGTGCAAAGTAGCTCCTGTTACCAGCTGCAATACTTGCGTGTATTTCTTTTCTCGTATCATTATTCTCAGTTACCAGTGACCCAACATATTTAAAGCTCTTACAGCGTTAATATTCTTTCCCATTCAAAGTCATGCTTCTTTCTCCTTCAATACATCTTTTCCTAGATGTTAACATATACTTGGTCTTTGACTGACTAATGGTCTGCCCCATCTGCACACCATATCTTTCAACTTTTTCAAGCTTTTCTTGCGCAAGCTCCTGAGTCACTCTATTAAACAGTGTTCTCCCGGGGTTGTCGCTCTGCGTCTTTCGCATCACACTCTCCAAGGCGACATTGAACAGAGTAGTGGAGAGCACATCACCCTGCCGCAGTCCTTGGTTAACGTCAAATGTCTTTGATAAAGTGCCCTCGATCTTTACTTTGCATATTGTTATTCTCAAAGACATTTGAACCAATATTATCAGTTTGATAGGGACTCCTGCCTCTTGCATTGCCTTCCAAAGTTTATCCCTTTGGATACTATCGTAAGCTTCTTTCAAATCAATGAACAACAGGTGGACATCGATGTAGTACTCATAACATTGTTCAAGGATCTGGTTGATAGTGAAAATCTGATCTGTAATGGCTATGTTAGTTCTGAAACCACACTGGTAGTCTACTAGATACTCTTCTACGTATGTTCTTAACCGCCCAACCATGATTTTTCCTCATACTTTATATATTATACAGAGCAGTACAATTCCTCTGTAATTGCCGCAGTCATCTTTGTCGTGTTCCTTATGTATAGGGCAGAGTATTGCTGTGCTCCACTGTTTTGGCATATTTTCTTTCCGCCATAATTCCGCTATAATCTCATGTAAAACCCTTACTCGTTTCTCTCCACCATATTTTATCATTTCTGCTGTAATATTGTCTTTTCCTGGAGCTTTATTGTTTTTAAGAGTCTTGATACTAATTTTAACTTCTTCCAGTGTGGGTTCTGCTACTGATACCTGGTGCTCGTCATCTCTGTTTATTTCCTGCTCCACCTCTTCCGCCATACCTGCATTAACCCCACCTTCGTTTTCCGATTCTGCATTCAGTGGTTCATTATTATACTTCACCCATCTGTCTAAAATCTGATCTTTTCTTCCAATCAGATTTCCCTCCTTATCTTTACAGAAAACTGCTCTGGATTGGAATCCTTTCCTTATATCTTTAACCTTCACATAGAATTTCCTTGTTTCTTGAGCAGTATTTCTCTCTTCTAACTCAGTAATCCACCGTTTTTTTAAATTCTCTCTTGTTCCTCCTACATTCCTTACCTGCTTCCCTTCTCTTCTCCTGATATTCTTCTATAGTACCTCTAGTTCTCCTCTGCAGCATGCTTTTTCTTGCCTCATTTCTTTCTTCTATCTTCCTTCTACAGTCCTCATCAAACCACCTCTAGATTCTCGATTGCTTCTTTCTGCCCAGTACAGTTTCAGCTGTCTCATGTATTACTCCTTTAAACGTTTCCCATCTCTCTTCAGTATCCTCTCCTGCCCGCTCTTGGGCTTCATAATATACAGTATATCATGAATTTATCATCCCTATGATATTTTTCGATGCACTTCCGAAATTATTTTCAGGTCCGACGATTTCTTTTCCTGTAAGGTGAGATATTAATTTCTAACAGTTACGAAGTCTTGAATACGATACAATGCTGGTTCTGTATTGCGGGCTAGCATTTCTTTTTCACTAAGTATCCAAAGCATTCCAGGAATAAAAGAAGACAGCGCCAACACGAACAGAAGCATGTAGGGCGTTAGAGTGCATCCTAGAGCACTAAACCGACGATGTAAGCGACGTTTCAATTGTATTTGCAGCGGTCCTATTCAGGACTGCTGCGAACACGGTCGGAACGTCGGTTGTGTAGTTGTAATGTTCTATGCAGATGCGACCTAACACTTAAAACTATGTTAATCATATTGACACTGCCTGTGGATTCCTACGAATTAAAAACAGCACCAACCTGTTACATATGCCCCTTTTCTCGCCCACATTGCTAGATTTCCGGAAAGCGTTTGACACGGTGTCCCGCTGCAGGCTGTTAACGAAGGTCTGAGCACACGGCATAGCTTCTCCGATATGTAAGTGGCTCGAAGAGTTCTTAAGGAATTTAATCCAGTGTGTTGTCCACGATGGCGAGTGTGCACAAGAAATAAGCTCGGGAATGCCCCAGGGAAGTATAACAGGACCGCTTTAATTCTCCGTATACACAAAGGACTTGACGGATAGGGTGAGCACCAGTTTACGGCTGTTTGCTGATGACGCTGTGGTGTATGCGGAGGTGTCGTCGTTCAGTGGCTATAGGAGTATGCAAGGTAACCTGCACAAAATTTATAGTTGGTGTAGTGAATCGCAACTTGCTCTAAATTTAGAAAAACAATAGTTGGTGCGGACGAGTAGGAAAAACTATCGTTTCACGTCCGAATACATCATTAGCAGGGTGCAGCTTGTCACGGTCACAGACATTAAATACCTAGGTATACTGTTTCAAAGCGATATGAAGAGCTCGTGTGGTCAGCAGTAGGGAGGGCGAATGGCTAACTTTGATTTACTGGGTTAATTATAGAGAAGTGCAGCTAATCCACAAAGGAGACCGCGTTTAGAATACTAATGTGACCTATTCTTGAGTGCTGCTCGAATGTTTGGGAACCCCCACCACGTCGAAGCAATTAAGAGACATACTGCTAGATTTTTTACCAGTAGATTCGATGAACATGCGAATGATACGAGGATGTTTCGTGGGCGCAAATGGGAATCCCTGAAGGGGCAGGAGACGTTCTTTTCGCGAAACACTGTTGAGGAAACTTAGGGAACCGTCATTTACAGCTGACTGCAGAAAGATTCCGCTACCGCGAATCTACGTTTCGCAAAGGCACGACAAGAGAAGAGAAATTAAGGTTGATATAGAGGCATATCGACAGTCGTTTTCCCTAGCTTCTTTTGCGAGCAGAGTAGGAAAGGAAATGACTAGTACTGCTACGTGGTATCCTCCACAATACACCATACTGTGGCTTGCAGAGTATGTGTGTAGATTTAGAAGTAGACTAAGAGAGAGAGATATATATCGCAAGATCTCTGTTTGCGAAATCTATATCGATTCCCATGAATGAGATTTTTCGCCTTCGAAATTGTCTTACTATGCTAGCATAAGAAATGTTACGTGGCTCAACAGATTGGTGTTAGCGGAATGGACTTATAATTATGTGCATCTGTCCGAAGACCCTTTTGGAAACCGAGAATCGCCTGCGCGTTTTCACTGTCCCTTGGATCATTCGCTTCTCCAGCGACCGACGACAAAACGCGACTACAGGCGTAGCAAGTTATTTCGCATAAGCTCTGGGTAGTATCATACTGATATCCAATCACATTCTTTCCTCTGTCGAGCGATTTTTGCTTATGTTCTGTTTCGTAATCATATAGTTCGACATTTGTCATTTCAACGTTTGTTCGATAACTGAAAGGAGGAAATGTATTACGAACTACGTCCGCCGGCCGCTGTGGCTGAGCGGTTCTAGCGCTTCAGTCTGGAACCGCGCGACCGCTACGGTCGCAGGTTCGAATCCTGCCTCGGGCATGGATGTGTGTGATGTCCTTAGGTTTGTTAGGTTCAAGTAGTTCTAAGTTCTAGGGGACTGATGACTTCAGATGTTAAATCCCATAGTGCTCAGAGCCATTTGAACGAACTACGTCCGTCAAACAGTTTCTGAAGCCCGAATTCAGTATTTCAGTTTTTGTCTGTTGTCTTGCGTTACGATGCATGACCAATGAGTGAATGTACAAATGATTTTGACCCGCTTACTGACCTACCATAAAGCCAAAACAGTTCTTAAGCTGAGAAAAATTTTACTTCAGAATTCATTGAAAGCTCCACCCATTGTTCTCCTTACCCTCATTTCGTCTTAGTTTAGCTTTTGTATGCCAAGAAGATGATGTAACTCTCTTTTCTTTCGCAGCATCTTTTTAACACGGCTACTGATCCACAGCGGATTTTTTTTTTCACTATTTAGAGAACCCAGGGGAAACCTGGATCAGGAGGGTCGGAGGATTATTCCTAGCGAATGCGAATTCCAGTAAGCTAACCACATCGCCTCTTTAGAGACAACTGATTACACAATATTTGTCTGTACCATTTTATCATCATATGGAAACGTGCACAACACGGACGAGTGCTTGCCGCAACCGCCGTGCGTATTGGCTCTTGGCACCCCACCGCGCCAACAGCTGTTTGCTTGGTGCGTGTCGTTTTTTCCCCTACATTGTTCATTAAGGACCATTAACTGTGAGGGGTTTTTAGCTGTTGCTTAGATAAAATCTTCATGCACGTGTGACGTAGGAGCGCCAGTCACACGTTGTCTCCCAAAAGGATGTGGAAGCCATCCTACGCATTTCCTCCCAACTCTCGCGCGTGTTGCAACAAAATGTACGACTCACATGACTTGGACTTCCGCAGACGCATTTCAGTGGAAACCGGACGCCAACACTTTTCCTTTCTGCACGTTCGAAGAATGTCGGCTGATTAGGAGCATGAGATTATCAAAAAGGCAAAAGTGGACAGGAATTTCATTGCAGCGCTTATTGTGCTCGTGTAGGTACTACCGTACTAAGGAAATGTTCTGAAGTCAACGATTTCCCAGGTATCTTTACGCAAGCATAGTGTTTCTATGCGTACATAGGGAGGTAGTCACTAACAAGGAACCACTTGAGTGCGAGGTCGAAAGTTCAATCCTTAGTAAGGCTCATTTGAAAGTGTTGTGATAGCAATCATGGCAGGAAAAATATTACGTGCTAATTACTCACCATGTACGTCAGGAGGGCGACAGAAAATCAGTGTCCGGGAAGTGCAGAGATCAACCTTCTATGGCATTTACGTATTAAATTTAACAAAACTGGCATCTTCGACAGTCAAGAAATGTTCAAAACAAGCCAATAACATGCACCATGAACACCGTATGAAAAATGGCGCGTCACAGGGAGCACAAAGGTTTGCACCATCAAGATCGAAGGCGAACTCCTTGGGAGTTACAAACGGTGCAGGACACTCAGCTAGGTATCCACTCTTAAGAATTGCATATAGAATAGTATTGGTGTAACGCGGTGGTGATACCTGATGGAATGCGCTGGCATGCAGCCTGAATGCGAAACAGTCTGTCGTGGAGTTTATCCTGAAACTGGTTATCGTTTAAAGCGTAGCTGCAGACAGTGCGATAATATCTTTTATGTTGTTGTTGTGGTCTTCAGTCCTGAGACTGGTTTGATGCAACTCTCCATGCTACTCTATCCTGTGCAAGCTTCTTCATCTCCGACTAATTACTGAAATCTACATCCTTCAGAATCTGCTTAGTGTATTCATCTCTTGGTCCCCCTCTACGATTTTTACCCTCCACCCTACCGTCCAGTACTAAATTGATGATTCCTTGATGTCTCGGAACACGTCCTACGAACCGATCCTTTCTTCTAGTCAAGTTGTGCCCAAATTTCTCTTCTCTCCAATTTTATTCAATACCTCCTCATTAGTTATGTGATCTACCCATCTAATCTTCAGCATTCTTCTGTAGCACCACATTTCGAAAGCTTCTATTCTCTTCCTGTCCAAACTATTTATCGTCCATGTTTCACTTCCAAGCACGGAAAGAAATAAACATCCAGAGGCTGAATTTGTCCAGTAGTGCCAGATGGTATGAGCTGCAATGTCACACACTTTTCAGATGGGATGGTTTGCTCTAAAGGAGTATAATTTTTGTACGCAGACCAGGAATCAATCAAAAACAAGTTATTTCGACCAGCTAATGGCCAAACGCAGTGCTCATACCACAGTTGTAATTCTCTTACACCTATTTCCCCACTCTTGCTTGCTGTGACGTAAATATAGAACCGTAGGGGCAAAGCATCTCGAACTTCTCGCACCACAATAAATAACTTTCCAGCCAATTTACCATCCAGATTAATAGTCGGCGTAACTGTATATGAGTGCGTTAAGGCATTGATGTAAGTTGATATTGGTACCTCTAATTTCCAGGGTTCCTTTCATGTGCATTTCCTCTTCAAATCCCCATTGGTCGGAGTTGAAAGCAAATTCCTTACTGAACGATGGGATACGTTTATTTATCTCTTCTACAAATTTTCGGTCCGATTCCCCAGTTTGCTGCACAGGGTTAAGTTGACGCTTCGTTATCTTACGTCTTCCAATTCTGTAGCACTGTTCCAATTTATGCAACCATCCACTGCTTCCTTTGAAATCACTGTATTCTATGTCGCGCCAAAGTAATGTGCATACATCGAGGTCACTATCATGTACATCCCGTAAATTGTGTCGAGCATCCTTGAAACGCGCAAAAACCGGTTTTTGCACGTGCATCTTGTCCTCCCTTGACTATCCGTAGTTTTTCTTACACGGCCATATTGCTGCGGAATTATTCGAAATCTGCTCATAATTTTTTTTCTATGCCGCGGATGATCTTCGATGTATGTAATTATGTTTAGTATCTGCTGGACAACGATTACTCTTTACGAAGTTTCATTGGAGACGGGATTTGTAGCTTCCTATCCAACAAGGGTGATGAATTATATGGCTTGACACCTGTCTCAATATCATTTTCACTTGTTAAGCACGTGTTGTCACGTTGAACTCTTCGTGTACATTGTCCACACAGTCGAAATTATACAACACCACACATTCCACTGACTCGTTTTGCAGAAAAGCTAATATTTCATCTGCCACTTCTTTCTCACTCTGCGAAATTCCTGGGGTTCTTTTTTCACGGGATGTCAACTTTGGCAAGTGTTGGTGTAGATATAACGTTTATCGTTGGCATTGATCTGCTATGTACAACATCACAAACACTGTTGTGAGTTACTCGTCGACTAAGCACTTCAACTACTTTCCGTAGCCTCATGCTGTGTTCAGCATTGGGTACCTCCAGTCCCATCTCCTGTTGCCATTAGCAGCCAACATCGTGTTTGCATGGTAGACAATAAGTGAGGCGTCAAATACCGTAAACATCATTGGCCTTTTGCGACCTCGCACTCAAGGAGTTTCTTGTGAGAAGGGGTAGAAACACGTTATTCACATATTATTCAATCTGCACGTTGAGGAAGCAGTAAAGGCAACTAAGGAGAAATTTAGAAATGGAATTAGAGTGTATGGAGAAAAATAGATCTGCTGATTACAAAAATTGGTTCAAATGGCTCTGAGCACTATGGGACTCAACTGCTGAGGTCATTAGTCCCCTAGAACTTAGAACTAGTTAAACCTAACTAACCTAAGGACATCACACACATCCATGCCCGAGGCAGGATTCGAACCTGCGACCGTAGCGGTCTCGCAGTTCCAGACTGCAGCGCCAGAACCGCGCGGCCACTTCGGCCGGCTGCTGATTACATTCTAATTATCTCAGAAATTGTGAATGACTCTGAAGATCAGTTCAAAAGAATAAATAGTGTCTCAAACACAGGTTACAAGACGAACAAAACAAAAGCAAAGCAAAGCTAGTGGAGCATAACTGAATTAAATCCGGGAGAGAATTAGATTACGATATGAAATACTGAAAGTGGCAGACAAATGTAACTACCTGGGAAGCAGAATAACTAACGGTGACAGAACGAAAAATGCAGATCGGAAATACGAAGAAAGGCTTTTCTGAAAAAAAGAAATATGTCAATATCGAATATACACGCAAGAGCCAGGAAGTATTTTCTGTAAAAGTTTGTTTGGAATATAGACTTAAGTTGGACTGAAACTTCGAAGATAAATATTGCCGACGAGACAGGATAGAATACTTTGAAGTGTGCTGCTACAGAAGAATACAGAAAATTGGATGGGTACATCTAGTAGCTGATGAGAGATACTGAAACCAATTTGGGAGAAAAAAGAGGTGTATGGCGGGACTTCACAAAAAGAGAGTTAGATAGGACAAATCCCAAGGCAACAAGGAATTGTTAATTTCGTGATGAAGGGAAGTGTGGAATGTAGAAATTACAAAACTACACTAAGTCCTGAATACGATAGGCAGACTCAAATAGACGAAGAGTATTGTAGTAATGCAGATATGAATAGATTTGCACGAGATAGACAGGGGTTGAGAGTTGCGTCAAACACGAAATCATTTTATACTTACTGTGAAGTAACTCGACGAGATAAACACGATTGTTATTGTCACTTTTGTCTTTGGAGCAGAACAGACGCGGAAATATTTAATGTTTATTTAATTTACATTTTGTTTACGTTTGTCGTAGTTTTAATAATTTTTTAGTATTACAACAGTGTTTTTCATGTAATACCATGAGTGATTTGCTTAACTAATTTGCTTAACGTCGTTCAGAAGCCGAGATATGAAAGATTGTGCAAGCGCGGGCCGTTTAGAAGCAGTTATCAGAGCAAACGCGCGCCAGTTTCCCCCACTCCACCGTCCGCTCCAGCTAAAGCAAGTCACGTTCACACGCTTCACTTTATTACTCACTTTCCATTTATATACATGAAACGTGTTCGCAGTTCCGAATACGAACAACCAACCAGCTGTATCAGGAAGGGGGGAGGGGGCGCTCCTGCCCCTCCTAGCTCTCACGGAATGGGGAAATATAGTGTAATAAGGTGCATTTCGTTAAAGAAAATGAATTAAAAGTCGGTACTATCCACGTTTTTAACAGGGTCGGGACTGAAACTTTTTTATGGCTACTTACAAGTTCCGAGTCCTCATACAAAAATATTAAAAATACTTCATACCTCTCAGTTTGCCCCCTCCCCCTCTTCGTACAAACTATTGTGTGCACGCTATTGGTTGCTACCAGCGACGTTACCGATTGCTCTCCAGCTGAACTCAACAATGAACCAGACACTCGGTAGTGAAACTACTGCTGGCTTACTTTCCATGGTTTCATATTATTTACATTTTTATTACTTATTTCTTTTTGGCTAAGTCCGCAGAAGTACAACGGCCGATCAATGGAAATTTGGAAATTTGTGGTAAGGACTATGGGACCAAACCGCTGAGGCCATCGGTCACTAGGCTTACGCACTACTTAATCGAACTTAACCTAACTTACGCTAAGGCCAACACACACACCCATGCCCGAGGAAAGATTCGAACCTCCGACGGGTGGAGCCGCAGGAACCGTGACAAGACGCCACAGACCGCGCGGCTACTCCGCGCGGCGATGAATGCCTGTCGGTGCCCTAGGCCAACAACACCGACTCAAAGGAAGGCCTCGGCGCTTGTTGGTGACGTCACGTCAGCTAGGCTCGGCGAACGCCAGGTCTGTTGCAGGCAGAAACACCTGGGCGTGCTTATCACTATAAATCTCTTATTTTTGGACAAAATGTTTGGTATTGCTTTGGATTCTGCAGTTTTATTTAGATGAAAGATTTTCTTACTGCCGTAAAGCTACAAATGAAGATCATAGTTCTGTATTACTGAATCCTGTCGAAACAAACGTAGATCAGTATGAGAAGATGCTTTGCCCCATTGAAAGCTTCGGAATTTTTACTTTCAAGAAACTATATTTACTTGATCCATTTTGTTATCGAAACTTACCCCAACCCCCTTACAATGAACTCGTTTATTTTATTTATTTATTTATTTTCGTTTGACATCGGCACCGGAAATGTGAACTAATTTACATGTGTAAATGTCCAACTGTTGCCAGTCATTAGATTACAGTCGTTTTCAACGAAAGGAATTCTAAACAGGAAAGAAAATAGCTTCATAGATCGAAAATACTGCTGAGCTTTAACTTTTTTAAACATGCACATTAGAAAAGATAAATATTCCCCTCTTGCAACTGAAAGGAGAAACTATAAGATAAAAATTCTTATTTGATAAAACAAGTATCTCTCTTTAGACTCTTTTTCTGTCCCCCACCCCCTCCTCAACGTGTACAATCGCAAGATATTTCATTAACATTCAGTGCTCCTCACCCCATAGTCAATCAAGGTACCTAAAGAAGAGCACCAATATGTTCACAGTTTCAAACGTAACTTCCTCAGATTTACAAATAAGGTAAAGAAGTCGAATTCTGTTGCTGTTGGACCATGAAGTTATTTTTGTATGTCAATCCTTAAAACAGGCCCGCTTCTCGTGGTCGTGCGGTAGCGTTCTCGCTTCCCACGCCCGGGTTCCCGGGTTCGATTCCCGGCGGGGTCAGGGATTTTCTCTGCCTCGTGCCCCTAGAACTTAGAACTACTTAAACCTAACTAACCTAAGGACATCACACACATCCATGCCCGAGGCAGGATTCGAACTTGCGACCGTAGCAGCAGCGCGGTTCCGGACTGAAACGCCTAGAACCGCTCGGCCACAGAGGCCGGCGTCTGGTACGAATCTGACTGACATCTGGAGGTTTCGTTGTAAGCTCTTCCCACAGCGAAAGCAATCGCATTACAATACAGAGTTTCGTCTGAGGGTTGTTGCATTACTCTATGTTGTATGGTGCAAGTTTTGATTGTTACATATTACAGGGTTATTCAACGATATGGAAGTAATTTCACAGAAACAAGGGCGATTGCGGCAAAATCGAATAAATCTACATTATTATTCTCTAACGAGCCGCCGGATCTCTTAAAATACTTAGAAGATATCCCCCAATAAACTGTAAAAGTGTGGACCTCTGGGTGGTTCGCGCTGTATGTCTTTCATACCCGAGGATCTCAATAAGCCTGTCAGAGTGTCTTGTGCTCTAGGTGGCGTGTTTCAGCTTAGGTGGCAAGCGTGCGACAAGACACCCGGAAGGAGTGGAGGCGTAGCGCTGCCGCTCCTTCAGCAGGTAGCGGGGAGAGGTGGTGGCCAGCGGCTATGCATTCCGTCAGTGGGCAGTCCGGACGAGCTTTCTAGCGGCTGCGTCCTCCGCAGTGGTCGGCGAAACTTGCGACCCTCTGCGGAAGGTCCGCCGTTCGAGGCCGCGTTGCTCAAACCTCAGACACTCTCGCCTAGACTGCCTTCGGTACTGTAAAGGCAGCCTCTTTTCCGGTATCCTGCGTCTCCGTAGCGACAGTTTCGTCTGTCGGCAGTTGACTCAATCGTTTCCGCCTGGTTTCCGTTTTAGGACACTGAGCAACTCGGCACTCAAGCGTAAATACTGCTTCTAGAACCATGGACGCAACGCCTCGATATCCGTAGTAATCGTAAACGCGCGCTGGAATATTTTACGCTGCTGGCCATGAAACTTGCAGCAACTGGAAGGATAGCAAATAACAACGTTTTAATTTAGGTGCGTGTAAAGCATAGTAGCGACAATAGATTTTGCTGGTCATTCAGTGGTTTACAGGGGACTAAATTCAGTTCACGGACCTGCCAACTCTGTCAGTAACGAATTGTTCCAAGTTAATAAGTAATGTCCTTATATATGCCATGTATGTATCACTGGCACAGGGAATTTTTCGAGATAGGTTAAAATATACAATTATGAAATCACTTCATAAGAAATGTAACAAGACAGACTTTAACATTATCGACCAGTTCTCTTAGTGACATCTTTTTCAAAATATTCGAAAAATTGATGTACTGAGGAGTAGTCGCACTCTTTAGTGGAAACAATTTACTTAGCGTATCACAGTTTGGATTCCAGAAAGGTTTCTCGATTGAGAATGCCATTTATACATTCACTCATCAAGCAGTACAAGCCTTAAATAGTAATATATGGCCAGATCGTGATATTCTCTTAGGAAAACTCAAGTTTTGTGGAATTGATGGCTTTTCACTCAGCTGGTTTGAGTCACACTTGACAAACATAATGAAAAAGGTAAAAAAGTCACAAAGGGAGTCCCACAGGGTTCAATTTTGGGTCCACTCCTATTCCTTATATATATGAATGACCTTCCACTTCACATTCAGCAAGCAAAATTGGTACTTTTTACAGACGATACTAGTGTCATTATAAACCCCATTATAGAGGAAGCAACAGAAGAGTTGGTAAATGATATTTTCCAAAGAAGTCTTAAGTACCCAGAATGAGATTTAGACTCTGCAGCGGAGTGTGCGCTGATATGAAACTTCCTGGCAGATTAAAACTGTGTGCCGGACCGAGACTCGAACTCGGAACCTTTGCCTTTCGCAGGCAAGTGCTCTACCACTGAGCTACCCAAGCGCGACTCACGCCCCCTCTTCACAGCTTTACTTCTTCCAGTATCTCGTCTCCTACGTTCCAAACTTTACAGAATCTCTCATGGGTAGCTTGCAGAACTAGCACTCCTGAAAGAAAGGATATTGCGGAGACATGGCTTAGCCACAGCCTGGGGGATGTTTCCAGAATGAGATTTTCACTCTGCAGCGGAGTGTGCGCTGATATGAAACTTCCTGGCAGATTAAAACCGTGTGCCAGACCGAGACCCGAACTCGGGAGTGGGGCGTGAGTCGTGCTTGGGTAGCTCAGTGGTAGAGCGCTTGCCCGCGAAAGGCAAAGGTCCCGAGTTCGAGTCTCGGTCCGGCACACAGTTTTAATCTGCCAGGAAGTTTCAACTCTTAAGTAGTTCTCTGAAAATGAACTCTCCCTAAATTTTGAAAAAAAAAAAACGCTACATTTACTGCTGTACAATAGATTGAGCCATACCAACAATTGATGTAGCGTATGAGCAGGACTCAGTGACTAGGATAGAATGGTCCACATTTTTGGCTGCACATACTGAAGAAAATTTGAACTGAAAGAAGCATATTACTGAGCTTCTCAAACAATTAAGTTCAGCTACTTTTACTCTAGGTATTATTGGAAACAAACTTATGAACCTCCTCACATATTTTGCATACTTCCACTCAGTAATGTGATACGGAACAATTTTCTGAGGTAACTCATTACTTAGAAAGAAAGTAATGATTGCGGGAAAACGAGCAGTAAGAATGATATGTGGTGTTCACCCACGGAGCTCTTCAAGGAGCTAGCCATTTTAACTGCGCCGTCGCATTACATATTTCCGCTAAGAAGAGCAGTGATGTACATACTTACAGTACTAGAGGGAAAAATGATCTTTATTATCCATTGTTGATGCAGTCAGTGGCTCAGTGAGGAGTTCAGTATGCACCTGTTAGACAAAAGTCTAACAGGTAGCCAAACAGGTTTTAACTCTAACAAAATCATTTCTCCTGGACAAGTCCTATTCCACGGGCGAATTTCTACTTAAGCACTGGTAGCCAGAAAAAAACTAGTTTTTAAGTGTAGTTGCATGAGTGGGAATAAAATGATAATGTTTTCATTAACGTTAACACTAATCATGTATACATATCCTCTAAACTGACTCGTTCCACATCATTTCAGAAATAGAATCGTTCAGATAATCTATAGAATGCGTAACTAACTAACTCACTCTATCCCGGATTGCTTTACAGTGGAAATGAGCTTAAATGACAGGTACAGGAACGTCACTGCATGCTGCTTCGGCTCTTTGCCAGAGTTCATTAATCATGGTGGCGCCCCAGCCTCTCTGCTACCTACACCAGCTGTTTGCAATGACTGACACTTAGAAACGTGATGGCAGGGGTAGCAGTAGAACACCTCGTGTGTCGAGGTAGGTCAGGACATAACAGGCAGCATGCAGTCGTGCGATAACTTGTTGAAAGGTAATAGTATTGTAACTTTGAAGGTTGGGCACAGCACAGGTTGTAGATGTGATTGCGTAATGTACCCAGTGGCACCACATACCATCACGCCACGTGCTGAGATCGAAGGACGATGAAAAATGCAATATGGTAACCTCAGCTCCCCTTGGAGCCTCCACGCACAAGTACGTCCACGGTAATGTTGTACGCAGAACCTCAATGCGGCTGAAAAGATGGCATGTGCCTCTCTCTGCTGCCACGTAAGGGAATATGATAGCCTTGCTGACAGTCCATGATGTCCCCGAAGCCATCTTTCTGTTCATATGGATAATTGTCTTGTCGCAGGCAACCTCATTTATATACGTAACATACGTGACGCGACTATGTGATAATGCAAGGCCGAGCGAACAAAATGTCTGTACTCTCGGGCGCTAGTCGTGTGGCTACTGAGAGCCAGCAAGACGTTGGATATCGCCTTCTCAATCAATCGAGTCCATATTCGTGTGACAATCGTGGGGTACCAACCAACGCAGGCAGAAATATCTCGGAATAATAAATCACGGTGTCGATAAACTACGGTCCTGCCACTTTCGAATTGTATCACGTGCTATTAGATGTTTGTCGTTGTTGCATCAAGCATAATACGATCTTCTCGTAAGCAGCTAATATTTAAATGCGATGTTTGCATGAGAAACTCGCTTTGTACTGCCTCTTTGTATACAGACGATAGATGACATTACTCCTACCCATTTAGTACAATTGGGATGAAATGACAACCTTTTGTATATGCAAATACTTCACGACAATTTGGTGACTGTTGCATGACGCCCTCATGGTGATGCAGTTCTGGTGCCCAGCAGAGCAGTTGCGTCACGGTTCAGAGTTGTCACAAATGATCTTAATGATGATATTCTACCACACTGCCTGCCACTGGATGGGTTAAAATACCCATTTATTTCTGCTTCTATGTCAAATAATGAGATTACTGGACAACCATGACTGTTACCTGACGCAGAATGATGCTGGTGTACAGCAGTGATCAGCTGTTTTACTGAAAAAGCGCCGTTACCGCTTTCGAATTTACAAATTCATCATCAGACAACTCGTTTGCTTTTATCAAAACAAATGACACGTTGATTTATCAGTTTCAAATTTGCGCTACAAATTCGCCTCCGAATGCAACTTACGTGAAATCTTCATACTGAACATTTGTTTTGAACTTCTTGCTTGTAACGTTTACTCACAATCGTTTTGGTTATTTTCACGGTTATCAGGAGCTGTAATTTGCAAATTACTGTAAGGAGACAATGATTTAACCCTTTTAAATATTTTTGAAAAATCATGATTTGGCACGATAGCTGTTTGGTAATTTATCAAAACTGTTAGTTTCTATCAAACAACAGACAAATAAAATTTTGAGGCATTGCGTGTTATTAATGTCATTTTTCTATGTTTGAAAATGGTATGCTGTTTGATCAAAATTGGTAGTGCTAATAAAGCAATTAACAGCTATTGTGGCAAGTCATGATTTATCATCTATAATTTGTGTCAGTTTCTTGTGGTGCCCATTTTTCACAGCAGCAATACGAATTTCATTAACTTACTAGAAAAACGCCTTTATCATGTTGCACATAAATTTTTTGTATTATTTATACATCCTTACACAAAAAATCACATCAGCACAAATTCTGCCTCACCAAAAGCAAGTGAAAGCGAAAACCGGGAAAGCTGGCAACAATTATAGAAACAAATGACGCTTGACACATCGAAAACGACAATTTACGTAGCGAAACCTTAGTGATTGTACGAAAAAGCGGAGATTTTCAACCGGTTTTCCACATGAGGGAAGGTTGCATGGCTTTCAAATAACGGATTAAATGCTTTACTCTAAGTACCTTTCCGTGTTGTTACAGAAAACAACCATGAACTGTTTTTAAATCTACATGTAATACGTGACAACGAAAAAAATCATGTAGAACTGCAGGAGACCCACTGAAGACGCCTTGTTAAAAAGGCTGAACGCGTCTGTGTGCTAAATAAAATACAAAACTGATCTGCAGTATGCAAAAGGCTGTTTTTCTTGCAAACTACTACAGTCTTTATAATTTGTGTTGTTGCCCACCACACGTGAATAATAACGAAAATTACAGTGGGTGAACGTTGAACAATCGAGAATAAAGTGACTGATTTTCGCCGGATGAAGACGTGAAAACAAACTCGTCCTTCACGTAAGTTGCGTTGTAACATCCGTTTGTACCGCTGTAATCATTGTCATACTTTCTACAGTCTTAATGTCTATTCGTTCTACGGAAACTCACCCGTAAGTCAAGGCACCACGTGTTTTGATAGAAAATGCGAGCCGTCTGATGATATATTTCTAAATTCGAAACTGACAAAGGTAGTTTTTCATACAAATGAGTCGAAAGCAAATTGTGGTTGCTACTGTATCTTGCAAATATTCTGTATTCCTTTATTTGGTTCTCGTAAATGCGCAGTTTCAGCTGCGAACGAAACTAGCAAATCAGATAAATCTCTTAGGGAGTACTGGAAAATGACTTTTTTTTTTTTTTTTCCTTTATTGTAATTTCAGCACCTCATACAAGGCGGGCTGGCAGCAGCTTAATACGCCGCTCTTCAGCCTTATGGGGGACAATAATATGAGATAGGTGACACAGAAAATACAAAAAATGGCGGGCAAAGAAAGGAGTTACAAAAAAACAAAAAACAAGAAGCCGTTCACGTTGGACGATAAAAACACTAACACTTGTTGATACAGCGCACAAAACACGGAGAACTGCGACGGCACATGTGAACAGTTGAGTTATAACTGCACGAAACACAAAACGAAGCACACACACGAGACACTGACGGCGATGATCTCCGGCGCGCGAATGTTCACTATGCGTGTGCGAGTCCGGGGACCTGCCAACAGAGGAGGAGGAGGAAGGGGAGTGGGAGAGGGAGAGGGGAGAGCAGAGATGCCACGGGAAGGGGAGAAAAAGGGGGAGGGAGGAAGGGGGTGGGGAAGCCCGGGGGGAAGAGTGGTGGAGGGAGGGGATGGGGGAAAAGGAAAGAGAAGGGGAGGGAAGGGAAGAGAAGGGAGGGAGGGAGGGTGCCTAAAGGAAAGGACACCGGAAGTGGGTGGTGGGGCAGGGTCAAAGTTGATAGGAGGGGTAGATGGAGGGGAGGAGGACATCATCAGGGAGGGGGAGCTGGCGGAAGCCACCTTGGGAGAGAGGAAGGAGGGTGGAGAGATGGAGACCGGGCGGGACGTGGGAATACAGGCGCGGCAGCGGGCGGGGATGGGAGAGGATCGGGGATACGAGTGGGTGAGGAGGATCAAGTTTACGGGAGGTGTACAGGATCCGTATCCTTTCAAGGAAAAGGAGGAGGTGGGGGAAGGGGATGAGATCATACAGGATCCGCGTGGGGGAGGGGAGACGGATGCGATAGGCAAGGCGGAGAGCATGGCGTTCAAGGATTTGGAGGGATTTATAGAAGGTAGGGGGGGGGCGGAGATCCAGGCTGGATGGGCGTAACAAAGGATAGGGCGGATGAGGGATTTATAGGTGTGGAGGATTGTGGAGGGGTCCAGACCCCACGTGCGGCCGGAAAGGAGCTTGAGGAGACGGAGTCGGGAACGTGCCTTGGCTTGGATCGTCTGGAGATGGGGAGTCCAGGAGAGGCGACGGTCGAGGGTGACGCCAAGGTACTTAAGGGTGGGAGTGAGGGCGAGAGGACGGCCATAGACGGTGAGATAGAAATCAAGGAGGCGGAAGGAAGGGGTGGAAAATGACAGACTTTCAAAGCATTTAAACTGATTAATACTATTAGTTTCAAAGTACATCTGTGACCCGTTTACCACTCCAGTGTTTTTCGTGCAAGTCAGATTAAGAGAGCACCAAAGTTGTATGTATTTAACTATACAGAGTGGTCCATTGATCGTGACCGGGCAAAATATCTTACAAAATAAGCGTCAAACGAAAAAACTACAAAGAACGAAAGTTGTCTAGCTTGATGGGGGACACCAGATGGCGCTATGGTTGGCCCGCTAGATGGCACTGCCATCGATCAAACAGATATTAACTGCGTTTATTTAAACAGGAACCCCCATTTTTTATTACATATTCGTGTAGTACGAAAAGAAATATGAATGTTTTAGTAGGACCACTTTTTCGCTTCGTGATAGATGGCGCTGTAATAGTCACAAACATACGGCTCTCAATTTTAGACGAACAGTTGGTAACAGGTAGGTTTTTTAAATTAAAATACAAAACGTTTGAACATTTTATTTCGGTTGTTCCAATGTGATACATGTACCTTTGTGAACTTATCATTTCTGAGAAACCATGCTGTTACAGCGTGATTACCTGTAAATACCACATTAATGCAATAAATGCTCAAAATGATGTCCGTGATCTTCAATGCATTTGGCAATACGTGTAACGACATTCCTCTCAACAGCGAGAATTCGCCTTCCGTAATGTTCGCACATGCATTGACAATGCGCTGACGCATGTTGTCAGACGTTGTCGGTGGATAGCAAATATCCTTCAACTTTCCCACAGAAAGAAATCCGGGGACGTCAGATCCGGTGAACGTGTTTCGACGACCAATCCACCTGTCATGAAATATGCTATTCAACATCGCTTCAACCGCACGCGAACTATGTGCCGGACATCCATCATGTTGGAAGTACATCGCCATTCTGTCATGCAGTGAAACATCTTGTAGTAACTTCGGTAGAACATTACGTAGGAAATCAACATACATTGCACCATTTAGATTGCCATCAATAAAATGGGGGCCAATTATCCTTCCTACCATAATTCCGCACCATACATTAACCCGCCAAGGTCGCTCATGTTCCACTTGTCGCAGCCATCGTGGATTTTCTGTTGCCCAATAGTGCATATTATGCCGGTTTACCTTACCGCTGTTGGTGAATGACGCTTCGTCGCTAAATAGAACGCGTGCAAAAAATCTGTCATCGACCCGTAATTTCTCTTGTGCCTAGTGGCGGAACTGTACACGACGTTCAAAGTCGTCGCCATGCAATTCCTAATGCATAGAAACATGGTACGGGTGCAATTGATGTTGATGTAGCATTCTCAACACCGACGTTTTTGAGATTCCCGATTGTCGCGCAATTTGTCTGCTACTGATGTGCGGATTAGCCACGACAGCAGCTAAAGCACCTACTTGGGCATCATCATTTGTTGCAGGTCGTGGTTGACGTTTCACATGTGGCTGAACACTTCCTGTTTCCTTAAATAACGTAACTATCCGGCGAACGGTCCGGACACTTGGGTGATGTCGTCCAGGATACCGAGTAGCATACATAGCACACGCCCCTTGGGCATTCTGATCACAATAGCCATACATCAACACGATATCGACCTTTTCCGCAATTGGTATACGGTCCATTTTAACGCGGGTAATGTATCACGAAGCAAATACCGTCCGCCTTGGCGGAATGTTACCTGATACCACGTACTTATACGTTTGTGACTATTACAGCGCCATCTAACATAAAGCGAAAAAAGTGGTCCAACCAAAACATTCATATTCCTTTACGTACTACACGAATATGTAATAAAAATGGGGGTTCCTATTTAAAAAAAAACGCAGTGGATATCCGTTTGACCTATGGCAGCGTCATCTAGACAGAGTCTAACACAGTACCCTCAATAATCTGTGTGAACAAAAAGAAGGGAAGCTTAGGGTTTACTTTCCGTTAACGATAGGTCATTAGTCACGTAACAGAATCTCGGGAAAGGGAAAGATGTCGGTTGTGCCATTTCAAAGAAACTACTCTGGCATATGCCTTCAGCGATTTAGAAAAATCAGGGAAAATGTAAACCTGGATGGTCATTAAGAGCATTGGAGCACCGTCTTTCCGGCTACGAGATCATTCTCTTACAGCCGCGCGGGATTAGCCGAGCGGTCAGGGGCGCTGTAGTCATGGACTGTGCGGCTGCTCCCGGCGGAGCTTCGAGTGCTCCCTCGGGCATGGGTGTGTGTGTTGTCCTTGGGATAATTTAGGTTAAGTAGTGTGTAAGCTTAGGGACTGATGACGTTAGCAGTTAACTCCCATAAGTTTTCACACACATTTTTTGAACATTCTCTTACAACTGCGGGGCATTGCTTGGAGCTGTCGACACACATTGGAATCAATGTTGTTTTTCTTCTGCTCTACCTGTACTTATGTCTTTGATAAAACAGGACGTAGATGCAACAGCTGACACTGTGTATGCTTCGGACAGCGTGCACTCGCCTGTCTGCAGCTTTATGCTGCACCTTGAATGCTGTGCATACGGATCAGCTATCTGGAGGTCAGCCGGAAGGCTGCAGGAATGCGCGACGCTGCTATACCGATAACCGGAGCGCGATATGGCATTCAGCTACTCAAGTTACGTTGTCACGCACACTGCAGCCTGCGAGGATGGTACGAGTAAAGCGCGGATTCAGTCTGTCCGTCTGTTGTACTGTTCCAGAAGCAGCGAAGGAAATAAACCAAACATCCAGAAGCAGATTCATGCTGAAAGGATATCAATGGAAACAATCGCTGATGACACTGCTGTCTTCTGTGAAGGCAGCGAAGAATGTACGAGACGTACTCAAAAAGCTTTAGTTATCGCCGCGAAAATAAAGTTGCGAACATGGAACTTGGTGATTGTGATCCCTTCTTTCCATAATCACTCTTCACCTTGTCGATGATGGGTGACTTGGCGGAGACCTTGGTTGCAGAACTCTGCAACTGCCAGTTCAGAATACGTTCTGCCTCGAAACTCACCTCGTCGTCATTCTGAAAATGTCTGCCACGCAAAGGTTTCTTCATCCGAGGAACATAGAAGTCACTGGGAGTCATGTCAGGAGAACAAAGGAAAAGGAAGGGGGGGGGGGAGTAGTAGGAGATGAAATTTGATAGCTCAAAGGCGCAGCATGTGTGCCTTGTACAAAATGAAGTGGTACGTTGTCGTGGAGCATAAAGATCTCCTCGGATAGCTTCCCAAGAGACTGCGACTCGACAGCCTGCCGTTACCTCGTCAGTAGCGCTCGGTAGTGTGTTCTTCTGACCATTAGCTCCATAAGAGCATATTCTATTAGCAGCACCAAAATCATTCAGCATCGCCTTGTCCTACAACGGTCATCTCTTCGCCTTTATTAGTGGTGCTGAATTCACATCGTTCCGCTGCTTACTTTCCTCATTTACCTCCGGATAATAGTGATAAACCCAGTACCCATTCATGGTGATTAGGCGCCTAGACAAATCATCTGAACTGGCCTCACACAGCTGCAATATTTCCACTGTTGCCTCGGCTCTATGGACTTTTTGAACGGGCGTGCGCAGTTGCGGAGCCCAGCGGGTGGCGACCTCTATCATATTAAAAAAACTGACCCAGGACTCACTTCCACTTTTTCTGCTGACGGCTTGATTGCGATCACGGTCTTCCGCTTCTCTTGCAGTCGCCACTGCTCCACTTCGTTCTTGGTCATTCAGACTTGTTTGACCACACTGGACGCGTCTGCACCACCTTACCACTGTGTCATACGATGGTGGGTTGTTGTACTGTTTGGTCACGTTAACTTCACGATTTCGCTAGTGGTGCCAGGAGCCGAGAAAATCGGCACTGCTTGAAAGATATTCATCTGTCTCCGAGCGCTGCCAACGTCAAGCTGCCCCTGCACGTGAAGTATTACGAAAGACTTGTGTCCACTAGCAAGTAACTTCTGTAAGCACTTGTTGACGTGTTTACTTACTCAAGTGACTTCTTCAAATCACTAGGGCAAGTTTATTTCAGGAACTTCCTCCAAGTACTTGCTACAGAAGTTCAGTTTTCTTAAGAACCACAGCAGTCACCACTGTTGCTGTATTATTATTAATGAATGACACGCGTGGCGAAACATAAAAACAAAAAAATAGAAAAAACTTTTAGAGAGTACATATTTATGTTACCAATAAACACTATTCATTTTACTAAAATCAGAGAACTTCACTTAGATTAAATACTTTGAGGATGTTCAAGTGGTTCAAATGTCTCTAAGCACTATGGGACTTAACATCTGAAGTCATCAGTCCCCTAGGCTTAGAACTACTTAAACCTAACTAACCTAAGGACACCACACACATCAATGCCCGAGGCAGGATTCGAACCTGCGACCGTAGCAGCAGCGCGGCTCCGGACTGAAGCGCTTAATACCGCTCTGCCACAGCGGCCGGCTGAGGATGTCGTATGCAAATTTTGAACATCTCTTGTCTAACATATAATCAGATATTTGATAGCAGGAAACAATAGGACGGCGTGATATGTCACTATGAGACTGCATTTTAGTTACTCTTCTGTTTTTGCAAGCATTATTTACTACATGTATCAAAAATGTAATGCATTTATGTTTAGGGTAACATTAAAAAATCAGCTAACATTTAAAGACACCTGTACTGACATTCTACTATCTGTTCAAGTTGAAACAAATTGATTGGTAAATTAATTTCGCATTTCATTGACTGGTGGTGCCAATTACATATGTTTAGGAGTTCCAATGGTACATTTGTTTTGGTCCATCTGTCTTTGTGCCATTCTCCTTTTCGACACTAGTATTTTCGCACCGACACTGAATGCACACGGTTTCTGTAAGTTTGAGAAAAACTTCTGCGAGTAAGAAATTCGGCAATCACTTGCAGGAAGATACAAGAAACTAGAACGAATTTTTATCCAGCAGCGGAGTGTGCGCTGATCTGAAACTTCCTGACAAATTAAACCTGAGTGCCAAATCGGGACTCGAACCAGGAAACCCGGTCTAGCACACGGGTTCAGATTGTCAGGAAGTTTCATGCAAGGAACTGTTTCCACTAACTTGCGAACTTCTTGGAAATCTAGAAGACGACGACGGGAGGCGGGGGAAAGGGGGCGGGGGGGAGCAGGTATGGTGGTTCCTAACATTCCACCCAATTCTGTGATTGTGTGGATAAGGCGCCATACCACAACAGGGAACTGGGACAGAATGCTCAATAAATATGATTTCAGAATTACGATGTTAGATTTCGAGACAGACAAACTGCAACGCCTCAATGAGAAATGCTGAACTGTTATCTAAAATAAAAGAAAACAAAACAGCCGTGAAAATGGGCGTAAGTCGTAGATAAAATCGCTGAGAGATGAGGGCACAAAGAAGTCCGTTGTCGCACTACAACTGTGATCTAAATCCGATAGAACTGACAAGGGCCAAATTAAGACACAATTTCTGGAAGAACGCTATGGAAAGGGATCGTAAGAATAAGGTTAGAATAATTACTCCTCGCACAGAGGCATGCAAACAATCATTCTTCCCGCGCTCCATACGTGAATGGAACAGGAAGAAACCCTAATAACTGGTACAATAGGATATACACATCACGGTGATTTTCAATGTATAGATGTAGATGTCACTAGTGAGATATCGAAGACAGATTGCAGAATATTGTTAATGCTGCTTCCCTGTACAGTTACTGCACAGGACTGGCAAGGTTACTGCAGGAAAGTGCAGCAGTTGGAGCAAGAGTACTGGAATAATGGAAATGGCCATCGACGAAGTAATCATCAGTACCACGCCCTCAAACGACGATGATGGTGATCTTGAATCAAGCACAAGTAACAGTGATATTTAGTGAACATCATTTTGACAATTCTTTCGGGCATCATCAGGTACACTTTGTAAACATTACTGCTGTCCTGTGTTTAATGAATGCAGTGTGCAAACAGATTACAAAAATCAGTTTCTGAATTTCTTTTCATAGTGTCGTAAGTTCTACATTCATCTACTTTCATTCTTAATTGCTGTCTATAAATAAATAATACGTACGTTGTAAATAAAACTCTCGAGCATGTAGGTGATTTCCGATCCGACAGTAGTGCCACTTGAGCGAATAATACTTCCGCTAGTGCCGTCTCCGATTTCGTGTTAAGTACAAAACGAGGATAGTGTGTCAGCACTGCTACGAGTAGCCGATGCTGCCTTCTTCTCACCGGCTCCTCCCCCATCGGCAGGCGTAATCCGGCGACTCGGCCATTCCCGACAGCCACCGCGCCAATCGTCAACTTATCGTGGACAAACAGTAGTACCCTTCCACCACCTCGGATGGATTGACGTAGGGCTGCTCCCCTTCAAATATAGGAAAAGAATTACTGCTCGATTCTCCACTTTATCAGGGGGTATACCACTTTGTTTTGGCTCGTCTAGTGTGCTAAGTGTGCTGTGGGGATTTCAATGTCATTTTCCTCTTCTACTTCTTCAACAAATCGAAGTTTCAGATCCTCCGCTGCGATCTCGTCCTTTTGGTGCCAATAATATCTAGACCCCATAAGACCTCACAAGATGTTCCAAAATACAAAGTTGCTGAAGAAGTAGGTGCTCCAGGTGAGTTACTTTAATTGAAATAGACAAGCCGGCCAGAGTGGCCGAGCGGTTCTAGGCGCTACAGTCTGGAACCGCGTGACCGCAGCGGTCGCAGGTGTAATCCTGCCTCTGGCATGGATGTCTGTGATTTCCTTAGGTTAGTTAGGTTTAAGTAGTTCTAAGTTCTAGGGGACTGATGACCTCAGAAGTTAAGTCCCATAGTTCTCAGAGCCATCTTTTTAAATAGACAAGAAGAGCATCATACTTATTCTGTTTGTGATATTTTACACCACGCACGTGTAAGCATCAAGTGATTCAGGAAATGGTGATTACGACTGTGACACTAGTCCGTTGAATCCAATTCAGCCTTTCAGCATTCACTTTCCCTAATATTCGTTACTAACCCCTGAGTATAACAGACAAGTTCTAAGCTATTTTATTTGCAGGTGATAAAATAGCATTTTGTTACAGGTTCACGTCAGGAAAATTACCTTATGTTACTCAAATTCCATATAATGCAACAAATAGTACTGTCGACGCAGAATACCGTAATCCTTCGCTGGCTGAATGGATGTCAGACTCCAGTTCTAAAGATTCAGGATTCGATCCTCACTCGGTCACATGCTGTTTTGCTGTTACTCACTTCCTCATTCAACTCTGGTAAAATGTGTGTGATACAAATGCCAAATTGCCTTGTCGTCCGGATTTCACGAGGAGATTAAAGTGTACATAATTGTGAACAGTTCGCAGAATGCAAAGCTCTCACGTGAATGTCCTACAACGAACACCTTGTATCGCTCTTAAAACGCGCATTACATTTTAGAAATGCACTGTGTAAGCTAAGTTCCCTGAAAACTGGTGAATGCAGATTTTCTTTATCTGTGTTTGTTGTCCATAGCGTAAGTTAGTTTAAGTCAGATTAAGGGACCGATGACCTCAGTAGTTTGGCCCCATAAGACCTTACCACAAATTTCCAATTTTGTTTATCCCAGTGATTGATGATAACTGAGTCCGCTTACTATTTATGTTGTATCACCTAAAGATAGCAGACGGAAATCTACTTTTGTAAATGTTGAACATTCTGCTTCAAGAGATCAGTTCGTTAATTAGTGCTTCATGTGATGTTTTAATAGTCAATGACAGCTGCTAATTATTAAACACTCCTGCGGCAAAGGATTGTATAAAGTTAAATAAATCTTTTTATTCATTCATGTAATAAAAGTGAGCTAATATTTCATATGTTGTAATTACAATGAGCCATCTCCCAGAGCAGTCAAAGAGTCCGACAGTTTCAGCCGGACGATTGTAGATTCGTCTGGTCATAATTTATTTTATGATTTGGATTTAAATGTCAGGAAATCGTTTCTGAAAGTATTTGTATGGAGTGTAGCCATGTATGGAAGTGAAACGTGGACGATAAATAGTTTAGACAAGAAGAGAATAGAAGCTTTAGAAATGTGGTGCTACAGAATAATGCTGAAGATTAGATGGGTAGATCACATAACTAATGAGGAGGTATTGAATAGGATTGGGGAGGAGAGAAGTTTGTGGCACAACTTGACTAGAAGAAGGGATCGGTTGGTAGGACATGTTCTGAGGCATCAAGGGATCACCAGTTTAGTATTGGAGGGCAGCGTGGAGGGTAAAAATCGTAGAGGTAGACCAAGAGATGAATACACTAAGCAGATTCAGAAGGATGTAGGCTGCACTACGTATGGGGGAGATGAAGAAGCTTGCACAGGATAGAGTAGCATGGAGAGCTGCATCAAACCAGTCTCAGGACTGAAGACCACAACAACAACAATTATTATTTAATTTTGTTATCGGATGCTCTTCCTTGCGCCACAGTCCTCAGCTCACTTAGTGAGGGATATCGTAACCACCACCCGCCTGTTTACCGTGTAAACTCAGTTCTGTGAGAGGAGATCTGGGTAGATAGTGCGCACTTAAGCAAAAAATATTATTTTAACGCATCCATATTAAGTAACCTAAAATCATCTGTATGTAAGGTTGCTGCAGTTTCTCTAGTTTCACTGTATTAGATCTATTTAAATGTAAAAAACAGTGCATTGAAGATTAACTGCAAACATAACAAACATACGATTGCGCACGATTCTCAAATCCAAGGGATAATTATCCGCGGAGATATAGAATTGTGCGCACGAGAAGGGCATCTTGTATTAAATACGTCGCCACTTAAATTATCTGCAAATTTCTACTAAGAAATTGAAATACTGGAATGTATTTGAGAAGTAACTTAGCATCTTATAACTGTAACTTCCTCATTTCAACAATTTTTAGAATGTTCTTTTATTTTAGAATGTTCATTTTACATGCAGCCACCACATACATGAGTCTTGGTGTGTCTCCTCCAGCATAGTCAGCATAATTCCAAACAAAGCACCCAAAACATGTATACCACAATTCTTTGTCTCTACCTGCTTCTCCACAGACACAACATAACTCATTAGGTTCTTTACTACGTGTAGACAGTGGTTAACATGCGCCAGTAAACTTGCCATTACAAATGCTAGAAACATCCGACATCTCGCAAGACTCTGGTGTTTCCTCCTCACTTAAAAATGGTTCAATTGGCTCTGAGCACTATGGGACTTAACATCTATGGTCATCACTCCCCTAGAACTTAGAACTACTTAAACCTAACTAACCTAAGGACAGCACACAACACCCAGCCATCACGAGGCAGAGAAAATCCCTGACCCCGCCGGGAATCGAACCCGGGAACCCGGGCGTGGGAAGCGAGAACGCTACCGCACGACCACGAGATATGAGATACGGGCTCCTCCTCACTTCTAGTTTTCTTTTTCTTATTTTCTGGATGATTAGTATAACAGTCACGTACAGCTTTACCGTCCTTGTCCTTCAACCTAATCTGTTCTTTGTTGCCGGCCGCGGTGGTCTCGCGGTTCTAGGCGCGCAGTCCGGAACCGTGCGACTGCTACGGTCGCAGGTTCGAATCCTGCCTCGGGCATGGATGTGTGTGATGTCCTTAGGGTTAGTTAGGTTTAAGTAGTTCTATGTTCTAGGGGACATGACCACAGCAGTTGAGTCCCATAGTGCTCAGAGCCATTTGAACCATTTTGTTCTTTGTTTTCACACCTCATTTTTTTCTTCATTTCAGCTTCTTCCAGCCACTTTTCATGGGGGTTCGCATCCGTTCTCTCTCAGCGCGACATTACCCGAGTATGGCATTACATACTACCGTGATCAGTTTCTGTATGTTAAACTCATATTTGGAAAGCAAATTCATGCAATCTACATTGAATTACAGGTTTTAATAGCATATGAAAGACAAAAGTTCATCAGTAATAACTGTGTATTTGCCTTCTTGTTTTCTGTCTGATGCAAATAACAAGAAGCAGGCCTGTTTTATTTTCCTCACACTCACCCACTTCACATCTCAGATGACACCAGTGTCCTTTTTACTGTTTGTAGCTTACAGGAATCGGGAGAGGGCAGTGTTAGGAGTCGGAAGCCCTCATAATTATCGCAAGCTTGAAATACCGTATGTGTATGATTATCCACTCTGTCCACATCGGTAGCTACGCAGTTACTGCGACAGATTGCTGACCGAAGGGACCCGGGTTCGATTCCCGGCCGGGTTGAAGACTTTCTCTGCTAGGGGACTGGGTGTCGTATTGTCCTTTCGTTCGTATCGTCATAGCTGACATTGCACTACAGAGATGGCTGTATGGGCACGTCCAGAAAACGCAAAAAAAACTATCTGCTACACACAATTACAACTGTCCTTTACATTTTATATTTCGTGAAAAAAAGTCTGTAGGCTGTTATATTTCGGGTTGTTCAAATGGCTCTGAGCACTATGGGACTTACCTTCTCGAGGTCATCAGTTCCCTAGAACTTAGAACTACTTAAACCTAACTAACCTAAGGGCATCACACACATCCATGCCCGAGGCAGGATTCGAACCTGCGACCGTAGCGGTCGCGAGGTTCCAGACTGTGGCGCCTAGAACCGCTCGGCCACCTCCACCGGCGTTTCGGGTTGTCAGATTTTATTTTCCCATATGTATGAGTGAGAGATCCGTCGTCAGGGCTTAAAAGATTCATTTGAGGTTTTTCATCATGACTGGTCCACAGCTCGTGGTCCGGTGGTAAGCAACGCTGAGCTCTCGGGGTCCCGGCTTTGTTTCCTGTCTGGGTGAGAGATATTCATTGCTCGTGGACGGGGTGTTTGCGTTGGCCTGATCATTCCGTGTCCTCCTTCCTCACAAAAACGCATAAGTCGACGAAGTGGCATCAAGTAGAGACACTTGCACCAGGTGGCTGAACAAGAAATGACGATGTCTTCCGGTCAACAGTGCCATACGACACACTGTTTCAATCTTCATTTTGACCTGGAGAAGCAGACGCATCTGCATATTGCGCAGACCTCCATCACTGCTGGTCCAGTTGGACGTTCCTCAAACACAAGACTTCACAGGAAACGTGCTCCGTAAGTAAACGGTGAACACTGTACCCCCTCCATTGCCACAGGGAACATGGCGGCCAGCTGTGTGCACAGAAATCTGGGAAAAATCTAGAATGTCATTATGTTCTTTGTCGTATAGCAGATGAAATACTGAAGGTGCAAATCAGTGCGTATTTCCTACTGAGAGCTCCTTCTCATTTTCCTATTCAGTTGCGCTTCGAATCTGATTTATTTTCCAACGTGACTGGCGTTCCGCCTGTAGATATACAGTACTGGCCATTAAAATTGCTACACCAAGAAGAAATGCAGATGGTAAACGGGTATTCATTGGACAAATATATTATACTAGAACTGACATGTGATTACATTTTCACGCAATTCGGGTGCATAGATCCTGAGAAATCAGTACCCAGAACAACCACCTCTGGCCGTAATAACGGCCTTGATACGCCTGGACATTGAGTCAAACAGAGCTTGGATGGCGTGTACAGGTACAGCTGCCCATGCAGCTTCAACACGATACCACAGTTCATCAAGAGTAGTGACTGGCGTATTGTGACGAGCCAGTTGCTCGTCCACCATTGACCAGACGTTTTCAATTGATGAGAGATGTGGAGAATGTGCTGGCCAGGGCAGCAGTCGAACATTTTCTGTATTCAGAAAGGCCCGTACAGGACCTGCAACGTGCGGTCGTGAATTATCCTGTTGAAATGTAGGGTTTCGCAGGGATCGAATGAAGGGTAGAGCCACGGGTCGTAACACATCTGAAATGTAACGTCCACTGTTCAAAGTGCCGTCAATGCGAAGAACAGATGACCGAGACGTGTAACCAATGGCACCCCATGCCATCACGCAGGGTGATACGCCAGTATGGCGATGACGAATACACGCTTTCAGTGTGCGTTCACCGCGATGTCGCCAAACACGGATGCGACCATCATGATGCTGTAAACAGAACCTGGATTCATTCGAAAAAATGACGTTTTGTCATTCGTGCACCCAGGTTCGCCGTTGAGTACACCATCGCAGGCACTCCTGTGTGTGATGCAGCGTCGAGGGTAACCGCAGCCATGGTCTCCTAGCTGATAGTCCATGCTGCTGCAAACGTCGTCGAACTGTTCGTGCAGATTGTTGTTGTCTTGCAAACGTCCCCATCTGTTGAATCAGGGATCGAGACGTGGCTGCATGATCCGTTACAGCCTTGCGGATAAGATGCCTGTCATCTCGACTGCTAGTGATACGAGGCCGTTGGGATCCAGCACGGCGTTCCGTGTTACCGTCCTGAACCCACCGATTCCATATTCTGCTAACAGTCATTGGATCTCGACCAACGCGAGCAGCAATGTCGTGATACGATAAACCGCAATCACGATAGGCTACAATCAGACCTTTATCAAAGTCGGAAACGTATTGGTACGCATTTCTCCTCCTTAGACGGTGCATCACAACAACGTTTCACCAGGCAACGGCGGTCAACTGCTGTTTGTGTAGGAGAAGTCGGTTGGAGACTTTGCTCATGTAATCACTTTGTAGGTGTCGCCACAGGCGCCAGCCTTGTGTGAATGCTCTGAAAAGCTAATCATTTGCATATCACAGCATCTTATTCCTGTCGGTTAAATTTCGCGTCTGTAGCACGTCATCTTTGTGGTGTAGCAATTTTAATGGCCAGTAGTGTACCTATAATAATAATAAATCTGTAAGCCTGTCGTGTCTTTCTGTCTGAACACGCTTCTTCAAAACTACTAGACGAATTTTCATGGTGTTTTCGTAGGTAACTTGAGCCTAGGTTGGGACACTGTGTAGGTTTCTTTTTCGCAAAATCGGAGCACGGAAAAAAGGTATCGTAATTGAAAGTTTTTCCGTACTAACATTATAAATACGAAAAGAACTCCGTTAGTTTTTCAAGATTTACACGCTGAAACGATTTCGATGAAATTTGTTATGGAGATGGATTGAACCCTGAGGAAGGACACAGGCTGCTTGAAACTTGAAGAATATTACGCAAACTTGGTAAAAATATTTGCTCCCCGAAAAAGCTATTACCTCTTTTACTTTTTGCCTTTATCATCTACATCTGTATATACATCATACTCCGTAAGCCACTTAATGGTGTGTGGCGGATGGTACTTTTTGTACCACTAACTGAGCCTTCCAATCCTATTCCACTCGCGAATAGCGCGTGGGAAGAATGATTGTCGGTAAGCCTCTGTATTAGCTCTAATTTATCGAATTTTCTCCTCATGGTCATTACATGAGTCGTACGTAGGGATAAGTAATATGTTGTCCGGTTCTTCCAGAAAGCGCTTTCTGGACATTTCAATAGTAAATCTCTCCGAAATGTACAACAGATGGGGCCGGTTAGATCCTGGATGGCATTAAAAAGACCCTCCTAAACTCTCGTAATTCCATATTCGCATGACAGTTGTCCTATCGCAACTGACGCTAGCAGCTGTTTTGCAAAACGGTATACTGCAGTCACGATAGGCCACAATCATGTCACTGTCGGATTCCGACACGTTCTAGTAGACGTTACTTAAGACACGAAGCATCAAGACGATTTTCTCACAAACAATTAAAATTCAAACGCGATTTCTCAATGTGGAATCAAGAGTGTAATCTCTCTGCACACACAGAATGTAGATGGCGTTACTCCCACTACTCTGAAAGACTCAGCTGGAATGCTAATCATTTGCATATCCTAACATGAGGTACCTTTCATGCCAATTTGACGTTTATTTTACGCCGTCTTCATGATACTGCAATTATTTTAATAGCCAGCAGTGTTTCAGGTAATATATTTCAAGCAGAAACTGAAATCATGCATGTGACTATGTAAATTTTCCCCGCTTATTGCCGGCCACGGTGGCCGAGCGGTTCTAGGGGCTTCAGTCCGGAATCGCGCGACTGCTACGGTCGCAGGTTCGAATACTGCATCGGGCATGGATGTGTGTGATGTCCTTAGGTTAGTTAGGTTTAAGTAGTTCTGAGTTCTAGGGGACTCTATGACCTTAGATGTTAAGTCCCATAGTGCTCAGAGCCATTTGAACCATTTGAACTCAGCTTATAAATTGGTTATACACTGACGGAAAATAATCGCAACATCATAACATTAATATAGAGTAATGAAATTTAGGGAATACATTTATCTACGTATCATGATTCTCCAACCTTTAAACCGGTTATACAACGACGGAAAAAATCGTAATCCCAGAAAATAATTAATGTAAGGAATGAAATTCCGGGAATACATCTGTCTCGCTAACATTGCAAGGTCACAGGTAAATGTAAGCGTGAGATAAGCCATCGCAAATGAGACATGCTGGTACAAGAATAACCTCCGTAACCGACAGAACGTTGAACGCAAGTATGCAGACGTGCAAGCATTGTGCTGCACAGGTGCCGGGTGTCACTTTGTGGGACGGAATTTCAAGATTCTTGCTCTTGGTCAGTCAATACAGGGATGGTTAGCACTGTTTGTGGATGACACTGGAGTTGTCATTCGATGATACTCCATGCGTGTTTCACTGGAGACAGAGGTGGTGATTGAACAGCCCAAGGTAACATGTCGACACTTTGTAGATCATGCTGGTTTGTAACAGCGGTATGTGGGCGGGCGTATCCTGTTGGGAAACACGTCTGGAATGCTGTACATGAATGGCAGCACAACAAGTCGAATCACCAGGCTGGCAAACTTGCAGTTAGGGTGCGTGGGTTAACCACGTTATGCTCCTGCTGTCATTCCAAATCGCACCCCAGGCCGTGTCTCCAGGTGTAGGTCCAGTACCACTGGCACCGAAGCAGAACCATCTTTCATCAGAAAACAGAACAGACCTCCACTCTGCCCTCCAATTATGTCTCACGTGACACCACTGAAGTCCCAAGCGGCGGTGGTTTGGGGTCAATGGAATGCAAACTGCAGGGCGTCTGGCGCGGAGCTGTCCTTGAAGTAACCGATTTGTAACACTTCGTTGTATCACTGTGGTGGCAACTGCTGCTTAAATTGCTGCTGCAGACGCAGTACGATGTTCCAGAGCCATACGGCGAACACAATGGTCTTCCTTCTCGGTAGTGCCACGTGGCCGGAGTCCGGACTCCTTGCGACGGTACATTCTCGTGACCACAGCTGTCAGCAGTCATGTACAGCGCCTGCATTCCTGCCAGGTCTTTCTACAGGATCACAAAAAGAAAATCCAGCTTCTTGTATCTCTATCACACGACCTTGTTAAAACTCAGTGAGATGCTGATAATGGTGTGTTTGTTGCCTTAATGGCATTCTTGACTAACATCAACTCACCTTGCTCAAACGCTGACGAGCGTTACAGCGTGTAGTTAAAGCAAACATGATTTGCAGCACCATAGTGGCGCTACTACCGCCACTCTTACGGGACTGGCGCGAAATCTGAATAGACATAATTTTTCAGATGTAGAAACACGCCTACCGTCTTTCGTTTACGTCGTACAATTTCTTATTGGAGTTGCGACTTTTTCTCGTCAGTGTCTATACTCTTGTCGACTCTGCCATCGGATCACATTGTCATCATCACGCTACCTATCAGTGCTCCATCCTGAAAGTGAAAATCCTGAAACAAAACTCTAATACGTTAAGCGTGTGTTTAATCTGTAGTGACAAACACATCCTTCGTGTTTTTGAGGCTTGGACTTTCGCCAAAAACAGTAAACGGCGCTTGCAGATTGTTTACTCTATTAGCGCCTGCTTGGAGAGTGTCGTAAAAGGTGGGGAGGAATTTAAACGTATATAATATTAAAAGTGTGTTACGTTCACGAACCAAGTTTACAGCTCTCGCGGGCAAAGTTGAAGGTCATCTAGCTTTCGGGAAACCCGGTACTTACAAAATTCCTCGCCATTCTAGGAAAACTTGTATTGGCCAGACGATTAGCACCGTTCACGATGGATGCGCTCGGCACCGTCGCCACACACGAGTACTACAACCTGAGGAATCTGCGATGCCGAACTACTGTCTAACTGAGGAAGACAAAATGATGAATGATGAAACACAGGCAGTCTCACCACTAGGACTGAGTCTTAAAGAAATCGACTGAAATTAGACTGTAAGATAATATCACAAACAGGGACAAGGACTGTCCTTTAAAGATAACGTGGAATCTTGTTTTATCTGACATTAAAAAACAACAGTTTTGACCCGGCCGGCAGTGCTACATACCGATACGTAGCGAGTCATCGTTTCTGACAGCTATCACCAGTGGGGCGCCTTACTATCACTTTACGTTATGGTGCAGCAAAGTACTGGAGTCAGCAGGAATCAGTTCGTTTTGCAAAGAGCATTTCCACCTGAAGATGGAGGCCAGACGGACTGTCGAAACATTTTGTCAGGCATTTTGTCAGGCTAACTGAACGATCCGGCAAGAATATAATTAAATGAAATCGTGTATACTTGACAGGTACTACCTAGATTTTCCGAATATGTGTGTATGTGTTGTGATTTGGTGTGTGTGGATGTTAGGGGCGCCCTACGGCGAGGTCATCAACGTCCTCACACTTATCAAAACAACCGAATGTAAAGATAAACTAAAATTGTTGTACACTCATGCATTCGGAATGACCACCAAGTGTCTCTACCTCGCATGCACGAAACCCAATTTGGAGGGAAAGAAGCTACACATTAAATTAAAACACAGAGAAAATAAAACACAGGGCTTGATCGATGAAAGGATTCGGAACAAAAAAGATTTAATGAACTTGTGTCCGGAAACCATGCTTTCCATGCTAGAGACAATCTATTCAATCATACATAGTTACAGAGACTGCGGACTAACCGCACTGTATCATCAGCCAAATTTACTGTGCATGCTGAAAATGGTTTCCATGTGCCTCAACACATTCGTGGTCGCACCGTAGCATGTTCTGTCTCACACATTCGCATCGGCCAGTCTGCATCCGAACAGTGTCAAAGGCAGCATGAGTAAGATGCTCCAGTGTCTCCACATCTGGAATGGGTTCTGCATACACGATACTTCTAAGATGGCATCGTAACCAGAAATGGCACGTCGAATCATCAACGGCATTTCTTCCAGCAGGGGAGGCAAAGTCACACGCAAGAAACGCCGATAGTTCCGGCCTGTTATGCGACGTGGAAGGAAGATTGATCATGAAATACGGTCGCCAATTACCGCGGCCCACACATTCCGGCTGCACCGGCGCTGATGATTCGTTGTCACCATACCATGGGGGTACTATCCCACAGATGACTGTAACGGAAGCTGAAGCTACCACTCCACTAAAGGCGGCCTCACGTGTGAATAGGATGGATGACACAAATCTCTGAATCGTGGTTGCCCGGTGAAGATACCAGTGACAAAACTGCTCCCGATGTGGAAAATCTATCGTTAGTAAGCCCTGTACACGCTGTAAGTGACAAGGGTAGAAACAACTGTCAAGGAGAGCGTTCCAATTGCCTGGTACTTACACGGCAGTCGCCTTCCGCAGAGGTAATCACGTTTTCCTCCAAGGGCATAATTAATTTGATGTCTAGAATGGCTTTGTGGTGATTCCTTTTGAGATATTTAAATATGGCTGCTGGTGTTCGAATATTTCGGGTACGTCCTTTCTTGATTTCCTGTTTCCTGAAACGACCCTGTCTCAGACAAACGGCGAAACACTGTTGCGAACATTGGATGCCGTCGTTGTTGGCGAGTATCGGTCTTCGGACACACCCTTGCTGCCCGCAATCCGTTGCCATTTGCCAGTCCCTAAAAAAAGACCATGTCGGCAAGCTCTCGATTCGAATACGTATCCATTGTGTACAACTCTTTGTCACATCCACCACGAGGTGAGACAGCGAGAAAAGTGAATCGGTCATAACGTTACCAATTACTATGGGGCGTCAGGGCATCAAGACCGAGTCTCTGTAGCAAAGTGTTATTGAATAAAGAATGGAAACAATGAATTGCCAGATATAATTTCATTACACCTTTTTTGTTCCGTATCCTCTCTCTCTCTCTCTGTCTATATATAAGTGAGAGAGACGTACACCATTTATTTCAGTTCTCGATAATGTATTCATCCCTGCAAATGGTACACCAGCTATACGAAACAAATTCCTCTGTTCGATGATTCCGCTGTTTTCGTTACTCAGAGCCGCTTCGTTATTTGGTAGCATTCAGCCAGAAAGCGCCGGTGGCACGCGGAGTCGCTCCAGTACCTCTTCGTTCCCACATCTTGAGCGGTGTACTTTTTCTCTGTGAGACGCTCTCTGGTTTCCACGGAGTTCCCGTGGGAGTGGCTCATCCCCGATCTCGTGTGCTTATGCCACTGGGAAATCTGGCCCAAGCTCTTCAAGCTGAACTGATAGCTCCGAGCAGGGTCCTCATGTGATAGCTGTGTTCTCGCACACGAGAGCTGCAGCTTGCTGCATTACTAGACGTGTAAGATCCAGTAGTGTGTACCTCCACAGCAAACAGCAGACAGACCACTGTCTGAAGGCGATTAACATGTACAAGCGTCTAAAAAATATATTCGCGACATTTGTTATCTACTGAGACATTTTAAAATAAGACTATGTTTTTGATGGCTTTCGGAAACGTCAGTGTGGTTTTACGACGTTTAATAGAATTTACAGTAAATTGATTCTCGAAAAGTATACCAGCATGTTCATGTTATTGGTACAACTCATACGTAACAAAAATTCCTTGCTACAGAAAACTCATTACAAAAGACTGTTCTCTGACTTGAGTCTTTCCGACAGGTTAAAAGGCGTGCCTGATCGACATTCGATTCCGAAACCTATAGTTTTAATATCCCAGGAAATATAAAAATAGTGTTCACCTCGGTGCTGAATGAAAGTCGTTCTGGAAACAACCCTTACACTGTGACTAAAGTACCTCTCCGCGATATTCTTCCATTCAGGAGCGTTAGTACTTCCAGGTAAGCTGGAGAAGTTCTGTAAAGCTCGGCATATAAGAGGCTGGTACTGGCAGAACTGAAGCTGCGAGGACGGTCCCTGGGTAGCTCAGTCGGCAAGAGCGTCGGTAACAGGAGGCAATATACCTGGTTCGATCGGACATAGGTGTGTGTGTTTGTCCTTAGGATAATTTAGATTAAGTAGTGTGTAAGCTTAGGGACTGATGACCTTAGCAGTTAAGTCCCATAAGATTTCACACACATTTGAACATTTTGAACCTGGTTCGAAGCACGCTGCGAGACTCAGATTTAGTCTGGAAGTGTAAGAATAGCGCATACTACGCTGTGGAATGAAAGATGCTTTCTCTTTCCGGATTTGTCCGTACTCAACTGAATTTAGTTATTCATAATTGCAGTCCAACAGTATTTAGTTGAATTTTCAGCTTTTATATTTGTGTGATTTGTAGTGTAACTGAAATTTAGCGGATCCTTTCTAGTGCTCACGTGGACGACTTCTCACTTCTCGTGACTTAGCGTCAATTGTCACTTTTTTCAGCATACGGGTATCTTGTTTAAATCATTTTGCGATTCGTTTTGATCATCTGATGACTTTACATGACGGTATATGAAGGCATCATCTGCAAACAATCTAAGAGAACAGCTCAGAGTTTCTCCTAAATCGTTTATGTAAATCAGGAACAACAGAGTACCTATAACACTTCCTTAGGGAACGTCAGATATTACTTCTGTTTCACTTGATGACTTTCTGTCAGCTGTTTCGAACTGTGACCTTTCTGACATGAAATCACGAATCCAGTCACACAACTGAGACGATACTCCATAAGCAAGTACTTTGATTAGAAGTCGCTTGTGACGAACGGTGTCAAAAGCCTTCTGGAAGGGCAAACGTATGACGTCCCCTGTCGATAGCACTCATTACTTAGAGGTTATTCATAATGTTCAAACACATACATGTTCCAAAATCTTACTGCAAACCGAAGTCAGTGATATGGGTCTGTAATTCAGCGGATTACTCCTATTTCCTTTCTTGGGTATCGGTGTAACTTGCGTAACATTCCCGTCTTTGGGTACGGATTTTTCTGCGAGTGAGCGGTTGCATATGATTGCTAAGTATGGAATATACTCTGAAAAGAACCTGACTGGTGTACAATCTGCGCTGGAGGCTATGCCCTCCTTAAGAGCTTTTAAGTTGCTTCGCTACACTGAGGACCTGTACTTTTGGTCTAAGGAACCTGTTTTAGAGGTCTTTGATTAAATGAATACCACTTTAGCTCACTTATCACATCCGTGACAGTCTCTCCTTCTTTCGTGATAATTCTAAACGAGTTGCTCTTCCTAGAACTTTTTCGTTGTCCTGCGTCGATCCTGTCTCGTAAAGATGATATACCGCGTAGCAGAGGACGGAAAGCCGTAGTGTAGGCTGTCTCTTCAGTAGATTTGTTACATTTTCTAAGTGCTCTGGCGATAAAACGTAATCTTTGGTATGTCTTCGGCAAAGAATTTTCTGTGTCATGATCCCAATTTAATCGTAGTCCCTACGAATTTACATAACGCTTCAGGCCCTATACTCCGGGCAGCCACAGCTGTGGAAATACGTCTACATAAATGAAGAACCGGAACAGCTGCTAAATTATCCTTTATTGAAACAAGGGTTTCGCAGCTTATAGCTGCACCCTTACATGTACACCTGAGTAGAAAATTGGGGGAAAAATAAAATAAATAATATTGTCTATATCTCGATTTAAAGAAGGATGTATTATATTATGATAAGAGTACTCACAATCAATTCATTCTCAGCCAAATCAAAATATAACTTCCGTTAAGTAACTGTAGCCAGGTGGTAAAACCGGCAGAAAGAAGGAGTCGAGGGTTTCTACGATAAAAATATCAAGAGAACTGATAGAGTCTAAAATTCAAAACTCGAAAATGTGGAATTAAAATGAAGGTAATTAATAAAACAAGAATATAATAAAATAAACTCATCTTTGGGACAGCTGATAATGCGGAATAGACCCGCGTGGCAGTAGCATACGGTGACATGCAGGCAGAAAAATACACTCCTGGAAATTGAAATAAGAACACCGTGAATTCATTGTCCCAGGAAGGGGAAACTTTATTGACACATTCCTGGGGTCAGATACATCACATGATCACACTGACAGAACCACAGGCACATAGACACAGGCAACAGAGCATGCACAATGTCGGCACTAGTACAGTGTATATCCACCTTTCGCAGCAATGCAGGCTGCTATTCTCCCATGGAGACGATCGTAGAGATGCTGGATGTAGTCGAGTGGAACGGCTTGCCATGCCATTTCCACCTGGCGCCTCAGTTGGACCAGCGTTCGTGCTGGACGTGCAGACCGCGTGAGACGACCCTTCATCCAGTCCCAAACATGCTCAATGGGGGACAGATCCGGAGATCTTGCTGGCCAGGGTAGTTGACTTACACCTTCTAGAGCACGTTGGGTGGCACAGGATACATGTGGACGTGCATTGTCCTGTTGGAACAGCAAGTTCCCTTGCCGGTCTAGGAATGGTAGAACGATGGGTTCGATGACGGTTTGGATGTACCGTGTACTATTCAGTGTCCCCTCGACGATCACCAGTGGTGTACGGCCAGTGTAGGAGATCGCTCCCCACACCATGATGCCGGGTGTTGGCCCTGTGTGCCTCGGTCGTATGCAGTCCTGACTGTGGCGCTCACCTGCACGGCGCCAAACACGCATACGACCATCATTGGCACCAAGGCAGAAGCGACTCTCATCGCTGAAGACGACACGTCTCCATTCGTCCCTCCATTCACGCCTGTCGCGACACCACTGGAGGCGGGCTGCACGATGTTGGGGCGTGAGCGGAAGACGGCCTAACGGTGTGCGGGACCGTAGCCCAGCTTCATGGAGACGGTTGCGAATGGTCCTCACCGATACCCCAGGAGCAACAGTGTCCCTAATTTTCTGGGAAGTGGCGGTGCGGTCCCCTACGGCACTGCGTAGGATCCTACGGTCTTGGCGTGCATCCGTGCGTCGCTGCGGTCCGGTCCCAGGTCGACGGGCACGTGCACCTTCCGCCGACCACTGGCGACAACATCGATGTACTGTGGAGACCTCACGCCCCACGTGTTGAGCAATTCGGCGGTACGTCCACCCGGCCTCCCGCATGCCCACTATACGCCCTCGCTCAAAGTCCGTCAACTGCACATACGGTTCACGTCCACGCTGTCGCGGCATGCTAGCAGTGTTAAAGACTGCGATGGAGCTCCGTATGCCACGGCAAACTGGCTGACACTGACGGCGGCGGTGCACAAATGCTGCGCAGCTAGCGCCATTCGACGGCCAACACCGCGGTTCCTGGTGTGTCCGCTGTGCCGTGCGTGTGATCATTGCTTGTACAGCCCTCTCGCAGTGTCCGGAGCAAGTATGGTGGGTCTGACACACCGGTGTCAATGTGTTCTTTTTTCCATTTCCAGGAGTGTAGATCAGGTAAAAACCATGATAAAACAGGATCCTAAAATAAAAATGGAGCATTAATATCCAATAAAGACAGGTTTGGGGGAAATACACTGACGGAAAAGATCACAACACCAAGAAGGAATTGTACGACATAACTGGTAGGCGTGTTTCTAATCTGAAAGATGATGTCAATTCAAAGTTCGCGATAGTCGCATAAGAGAGGCTGTAAGGATGCAAATCAGGTTTGCTTTAAGTACAGGCTGTAACGCTCGTGAGAGCTGGTTACCTTTTAGATTGGACTGGTGAGTTAGAGTTATTCACGAATGCCTTTAAGGCGACAAAGACATCAGTTTCAGCACCTCACTGAGATTGAACGACGTCGTATAACAGGGTTGTTTGTTTATAGATGTTCCCTCCGCGATATCGCAGAAAGAATTGGCGGGAATGCAGCCACTGCACATGACTGCTGGCAGCGATGGTCAGGACAATGTACGGTCGCAAGAAGTCCGCGCTCCAGACGGTCACGTGGCTCTACCGGGAGGTTAGACCATCGTGTTCGGCATATGGCTCTGAATTGCCTCTGCAGCAGCAATTTGGGCAGCAATCAGTACCACATCAGTTACTTCAAGGATAGCTCTGAGCCAGATCCCCTGTAGCTTGCATTCAACTGATCCCAAATCACCGCCATTTGCGACTTCAGCGGTGTCCAGCGAGAGCTCATTGGAGGGCAGGGTGGAGGTATGTTGTGTTTTGTGGTGAAAACCGGCTCTGCCTCGGCGCCAGTGACGGTGACCAATTGAAGGCCCGCAGTCAACCTGTCTGCGTGCTGGACACGCTAGATCTACACGTGGAGTTATGGTCCCGGATGTGATTTCGTATGATGGCAGAAACACTCTTTTGGTTACCTCACGCACCCCTGACTGCAAATTTGTACGTCAGCCTGTTGATTCTACCTGTTGTGCATTCCAGAGGGTGTTTTCCAACTGGATAACGCTCGCCCACATACCGCTGTTGTAAACCAACATACTGCACCGGCTGTCGACATGTTGCCTTGGCCTGATCGATCACCGGATCTGTCTGCAATCGAGCACATATGGGACATGATCAGACGACAATTCGAGCGCCATCCACAAACGGCATTAACTGTCCTTGTACTGATCGTCCAAGTGCAACAGGCATGAAACTCCAACTCACACGTCGACAACTGACATCTGTACAACACAATGCATGAACGTTTTCGTGCTTGGATTCGACATTCTTGGCAGCTACACCGGTTATTAATGGACCAACATTTCACAGTTTCAACGGCTTATCTCGCGCTTACGTTAACCTGCGATCTTGCAACGTTAATCGTTTAAATATGTTACCTACACAAATGTATTCTCGAAATTTCTTTAGTTTACATTAATTATTTTTTGGCTTCGCGATTTTTTTCCGTGATTGTAAATCCAGAGGAACAAACTAACCAAGAGACATTGAGAAGGAGCTTGCCAGAATGTCAAAATCAGTAGTCACGCGGTGAGAACATACGCAGGCGAGAGCCTGTTGGAACACTCAGCGTGCTGGGGCAAGGATTCCATCGGTAAGGCCAGCGCACACTGACCTAGACAATAAGCAGCACCACGCGATCATGACAGAAACAACAAATACTACGAAAATATTCATCGTCATTATCCTAAGCAGGTGATCATTGGCTGTATTTAATGCGTTTTATTTTCTATCAGAATGATTTCATTGTCCAGTTTTCATTATAGTTTGACTTCCTCCGTCCCGTCCATTTTCAGCATTTATTGTTTCTGTCCGTCCTAGCCTATCGAGAAAAAAATGTTGATGTGTTGTTAGTGAACTACTGGAGTATCAATGGAAATCTCCTAGACTCAGTGTCGATTATTAAATTCAGTAACGCCAACGAGTACTAGGAACAGGGAATAACTGAAACCAGAAGTGAATGCCAGCGACTTCCTAAATTCAGACACTGAAAGGGGCAGCGCGTTTATTGCCACAAAGAATTACGTCAGCGCCGGCCGAAGTGGCCGTGCGGTTCTAGGTGCTTCAGTCTGGAACCGCGCGACCGCTACGGTCGCAGGTTCGAATCCTGCCTCGGGCATGGATGTGTGTGACGTCCTTAGGTTAGTTGGGTTTAACTAGTTCTAAGTTCTAGGGGATTAATGATCTCAGAAGGCGAGTCCCACAATGCTCAGAGCCATTTGAACCAATTACGTCAGCATGCTGACAAATAACCTCTCTAAATTATTTCTGAGAAAGCTCTTAAAGCTTTTTACATAAAACAGATCTAATTAATCTATTTCTTTATTGTTCATATCTATAATACAAATTTATTTCGCACAATAGTCACTCTGGCCACGAACACTTTCCTTCCATCGAGAAACCAGTTTGTTGATACCGTCACTGTATAATGTTTAACTGTTGACGGGGCCACATCACCTCTGCTTGCAGCGCTTCAAAGTTTAGTCCTGTAAGGTGCTTTTTAAATTTTGGACCAGATGAAAATCGGATGGAGCCAAATCAGATTGCATGGAGGTTGATCGATGACAGTGAACTCAACGCGTCGAATTTTTGCAGATGTCGCCGCGCTCGTCTGTGGTCTCGCGTTGATATGCTGAAGTAGAGGATGCTCCGTGTGTCGAAAATCGATTACAGCAAGCTGTTTCTCACGCACCGCCATGGTTACGTTGCACACCGCCGTATTACACGCTACAATTAGGAGCGTTCTTGCGGCAGAGAACTGCAAATTTGTAGATATGAAGAATAAATATGTAGAGTTCCCCTACAAAAAATTCGGAGGCCTTACTTTTCAGCAAGCACTCGTAGGCAGTATGTAGTGAGCTTCTTACAGATTCCGAATGTGAAATACACTACTGGCCATTAAAATTGCTACACCACGAAGATGACGTGCTACAGACGCGAAATTTAACCGACAGGAAGAAGATGCTGTGATATGCAAATGATTAGCTTTTCAGAGCATTCACACAAGGTTGGCGCCGGTGGCGACACCTACAACGTGCTGACATGAGGAAAGTTTCCAACCGATTTCTCATACACAAAAGGCAGTTGACCGGCGTTGCCTGGTGAGACGTTGTTGTGATGCCTCGTGTGAGGAGGAGAAATGCGTACCATCACGTTTCCGACTTTGATAAAGGTCGGATTGTAGCCTATCGCGATTGCGGTTTGTCGTATCGCGACATTGCTGCTCGCGTTAGTCGAGATCCAATGACAGTCAGCAGAATATGGAATCGGTGGGTTCAGGACGGTAACACGGAACGCCGTGCTGGATCCCAACGGCCTCGTATCACTAAATAGTAGTCGAGATGAGAAGCATCTTATCCGCATGGCTGTAACGGATCGTGCAGCCACGTCTCGATCCCTGATTCAACAGATGGAGACGTTTGCAAGACAACAACCATCTGCACGAACAGTTCGACGACGTTTGCAGCAGCATGGACTGTCAGCTCGGAGACCGTGGTTGCGGTTACCCTTGACGCTGCATCACAGTCAGGAGCGCCTGCGATGGTGTACTCAACAACGAACCTGTGTGCACGAATGGCAAAACGCCATTTTTTCGGATGAATCCAGGTTCTGTTTACATTATCAAGATGGACGCATCCGTGTTTGGCAACATCGCGCTGAACGCACATTGGAAGAGTGTATTCGTCATCGCCATACTGGCGTATCACCCGGCGTGATGGTATGGGGTGCCATTGGTTACACGTCTTGGTCACCTCTTGTTCGCATTGACGGCACTTTGAACAGTGGACGTTACATTTCAGATGTGTTACGACCCGTGGCTCTACCCTTCATTCGATCCCTGCGAAACCCTACATTTCAGCAGAGTAATGCACGACCGCATGTTGCAGGTGCTGTACGGGCCTTTCTGGATACAGAAAATGTTCGATTGCTGGCCTGGCCAGCACATTCTCCAGATCTCTCACCAACTGAAAACGTCTGGTCAATGGTGGACGAGCAACTGGCTCGTCATAATACGCCAGTCACTACTCTTGATGAACTGTGGTATCGTGTGGAAACTGCATGGGCAGGTGTACCAATATACGCCATCCAAGTTCTGTTTGACTCAATGCCCAGGCGTATCAAGGCCGTTATTACGGCCAGAGGTGGTTGTTCTGGGTACTGATTTCTCAGGATCTATGCACCCAAATTGCGTGAAAATATAATCACATGTGAGTTCTAGTATAATATATTTGTCCAATGAATACCCGTTTATCATCTGCATTTCTTCTTGGTGTAGCAATTTTAAAGGCCAGTAGTGTAACATGGATGAAAGTAAGCATTAATGGTGAGTCAAAACGGTAAAAATGAATATCGCTAGTAAGTTCCCTCATTATACTGCTACAGTGGAGGGAGACAGCAATTTGCAGGTGTGCGATGGGAGAGCGATGTGATTAAATCTGGTGCCAGAGACAGGGTTTAGTGTAAGATTGTTCTGAGTATCTTGTCTGAAAATTAATTCGAGCAGATAGTTGTAGAATGGACTTACGAGAGAAACGTCTTTGTCATTTTAATAACTAACAGGTCCGAACTATTCGAAATAACGTAGAGGAGGGCGTCAGGTATCATAAGGCATTATAAGCAATGTTAAGAAAGGCAGGAAAACTGTGACAGAAACATATTGCAGAGCACCTTAGTAGTCAATATGAGATATTCAGCTCTGAAGAAGTGGATATGAAGAAGAAATAAATAAAATTAAAACGCATTCATTGTATAACACGCCTTCGACTGGTATGTGCTGAGCAAGTTGTGGGGGAAAGGAAAGATCCACCATGGTTCAATACCCGTGTTCATAGCTGCTACGAAAGCAAAGTGAGATTCCTCACAAGTGTAGTTAAAGTCAAAGGATACTTCAAAAATAATAGTCTGCGAAATAAAAATCAGCATAAATTGAGCACTGCGAAAACCATTCACTGAATTCGAAACGTAAAATTTTACCAATGGATCTGACTGGAAATCTAAAGAAGTTTTTGGTCTTATACGGAGTCAGTAAAGGATCGAAATCATCTGCTCACTCTCGCTACGACCACTCGGGCACCGCAACGGAAGATGAGAGAGACGAGGCTGAAATTGTTTCACCGCGGAAGAGCGTAGTATCGTGTTCCTTCTAATCATCGCACAAGCGCCGGCATGGACATACAATGAACAAGTGATCGTGAGATAGAGTGTCAAATAAAGTCGCTTAACAGTGGGAAGTCGTCTGGACCGGATGAAACACCCGTGAGCTTTCACAGATATTGTGTGGAAAAACTTACTCCACTTCTAACAGAATTTACGGTGGGTAGTTGAAGCAACAGTGTGTGTCAAGCGACTGGAAAAAGCCACAAGTCATTCACGTTTTCGAGAAGAGCCGTAGGACAGATGTACATAATTATAGGCTTATATAGAGATGACGTCAATCTGCTTCAGAATTACTGGACGTGTTTTACGCCCTCGCATTTATAGAAAGAAAATCTCCTGGATGGGAATCAAATTGCATTTCACAGAGATCTTTCTCATTCTGCGGCCTGTAATGTTTGTGACATTATGGAGTAGCAGATGAAATGACAGTAAATCTAGCTGGGAGATGCGATGAAACGAATAACTGTCACGAGATTAGGTAAAGAAACAGGCACAGTATAAGAGTAACATAATAAACCACAGTAAAACTACAATTCTTTGTTTCTTTTCTTGCTAAATTACTGTGGTATTTGAATTAAAACGCAAGACTGTAATTGGAAATGAACATTTCGAAAGAACAAGACTGTAACGAGTAAATGTAACCTGATTGCCGCGACAGCATTTGCCATCCTGGATGAACTGGTGTTGTGTAACTGTGATTTCGCACTCGAACATGGCGTTACATCATGAAGCCACAAGACTGAAAGACTTGTGAGTGGAGCAAGAGACGAAGAGGAGCTACAAAAGAGGCGTAGGTGTACTTTAAACCGCAATGCAGCAGTCAAGGGTATTTGTAAGGAAGTTTCACATTTTCTTGATTGATCAGGCTCTCAATTTTGTTTTCTGCGTGGAAAGTTTGTCTGGTTACAAAGGAAGTGCACCTGCAGTTTTGTGTTGTAATGATGTGAAATATTGGCCTTTAAACAGTAGTCTCATGTTCTTCAACCTTGTTTCCTAGTGCTGAAAATGCTTTCATCCATAGCATTTATCTTTTCATCGTTTGTTGCAGTAGTATTCTCCGACATCAAAAATCGCTTCCTCTGGATCATTTTGTATTTCATCCTGAGTGAAACGAAGCAATCTCAAGGCGATAGATGGATGGAAGATTAGCTGTGCTGCACTTCATGAAGCTGTGCTTTTTGAAGCCGAAAGAGATACCTGTAATGTGTGCTGACACATTATAACATTATGCGTGCTTGACATCATCTTGAAATGGAAAAACAAATTTCGCTGATGAATCTCTGAACTCTGCCCACATCCTCTTAGCCTCTATTGATATTATCTTCCTGAAAGATCCAGACAGTTCTGGCAGATACCCCTTTTGACCCAAGCAACCGCGAAGCGCACAGTTACCAAGGCGATGGAATATTTAATAACATGGCTCCCCCCCCCCCCCCTCCGAACACTCAACGTACTTCGCTAAGGTTGAAAGACACTCACCAAAGTGGCGTCTTATTATCTGACGTCCTGCTCTTCTGATCTCTATCTAATACTCGAGGATATTTCGTTTCCAGGTATGTCTGTTAGAGGTCTGCCAGCACTGTTTTATCTGCTGCGGGAATACTTTCTTCCGTCTTCGCTGTTTATTGTTTTATATTTTCCCCAGTATTACATCACCTTCTCCGAATGTTGTCTTTTCCTTTCTTCTACCCATGTTGGTCCTGATTTATTTTCTTCTGCCTCGAAGTCCTCTAAATTTAATATAATTCTTAAAATGTTTCATTTCTGTTATTTCCCATTCCTTAATGTTACTGCTTTCTAGTTCGTTTCTTATTTCACATAACCCATGTCATGTTGAATTCTTTCTCCGTAAGTACAGAAATATTTATTACGTTAGTCTCTTCTCACCGTTCTCATTCATTCGGTAGAGGTAGCAAAGAAGATTAAATCTTACTTTGCTATTGCTTCTAATTTTTCTATCTGTTTTCGCGAATCACCTAATTACCTCTCATTGCCCAACAGCCCGTATTGCACACAATATTTTTTAACAGTCCATCTTTCAAGTTACTCTATTCTGTACTATTTTTCTTCTTATACATACGACCCACAATGCACTACGTTTATTTCAACAGTTTCTTCTTTCTTTTCTTCCACTTTTCTTCTTCTCCTTTCTTCTCTTGGTGTTTTCTCTTCTGTACTTTTTTCAAATGGCTCCAATGTTCTTCTTGGGTGTTTCATATAGTCCTTTGCAATCTTGCAATATATTTCTGAGTAGCTGTTATTCCTCAATGTCTTGTGAAGTAATTCGGAATACGTCTTTGTCCTTTCCAATATCTTTGTACCATATGTTATCAGTTTTTAATTTAACGACATGAGTGAACAGTCTTTTCGTCTGTGCGTTGTTATTGCTATTATCATCATCCCTTCGTTACGGTCTTCTAAGGACGATCTGGAATCCATTCACTAATTCATTCGTTCGTCGCGTTCCATAGATCTCAGCAACATGGACAACCCTCAGGGCTGTTGGACGAGTCAAGATATACGTCAACAAAAGACAAGCGAATAACGCGAACTTAGTTTTTTCACCGTGTTATCAATAAACTGTCAATGTATTACGAAAGATTCTTCATGCTTATAGCAGCTAAATTTAAACAAATAAATTAGAAAGAAAGCTATTACTATTAAAAAATAGCAGCCTCTTCATTGATACTAAATAGTTGCCACTTATCTCCTACTGGTAGCTTAACATTTTCTTTATTATATTGGCATTTTCAAAGAAAATATTTATTGACATCTGTAAATAGTGAGTCCTGTTTACAGTACATTACTACTTCTCGTGCTGCCATACACTGAGAATGTTGCCAACAGAACGTTTCAGTCCTTGAATCTAGTTATCCAACGAGTTCTACCTAATGAGGTATGTTGTTATTCTCTTTTGAGCTTGTTGGGATTCATAATTTCTGGTACATAAATCCACTCAAAAAACTACAAGAAAATTATTTTTGCGTTTTGTATTGTGACTGTAGATAACAGATTAGCTGACGCACGCGAACCAATCACATTAATGTGACAGTTCGACGCCAACGTGCAATAACCACTCATAGACAGCAGGTGGCAGTAGTAACAGTGGAAGGTATATAAAGCATGTCGGATGATGCGACAAACAGTGCAATTCCCCACCATGTCCACAACCAGGAACCGAGCGAGGTGGCGCAGTGGTTAGACACTGGACTCGCATTCGGGAGGACGACGGTTCAATCCCGCGTCCGGCCATCCTGATTTAGGTTTTCCGTGATTTCCCTAAATCACTCCAGGCAAATGCCGGGATGGTTCCTCTGAAAGGGCACGGCCGACTTCCTTCCCCATCCTTCCCTATTCCGATGAGACCGATGACCACGCTGTCTGGTCTCCTTCCCCAAACCAACCAACCAACCACAACCAGAAATTTTAACATACCGCGACAAGCATCACATGACTAACAGAAACACCATAACACTCACACACCATTATTAAATATTTATGTACAATCATGTCATACCCATCACATCACTTCGATACCATAATCATCAGACTGAAGGCAGGGGTTACACCAGATCCGATACATCGAGCACAGGAGTTCAATACCCATCAGACCACCTCCACAGCGAACAGTTCACTTGTTGCTGTACTGCGGAAGCGCAGCGGTTTATCTGACGCCCAAAAGGGCTTGATAATTGGCTTTCGGACCAAGCGTGAAAGCATTTTCGAAACGTCTAAGTCTGTAAACCAGTCGCGAGCCACCATGTTTGAAGTACATTGAGGTGACAAAGTCATGTGGTAGCAATATGCTCCTATACAGTGACGGTAGTATGACGTACAATGGGCAGTGCAATGGCGGATGTGTCATTAGTGCTCAGGTGATTCATGCGAAAAGGTTCCCAAAGTGAGTATGGCCGCACGATGAGAATTAACACACTTTGCGTGCGGAATGGTGGTTGGAAGCGGACGCGTGCAGCATTCCGTTTCGGAAATTCAATATTCCGAGATCCACTGTGTCAAGAGAGTGACGGGAATACCAAACTTCAGGCGATACTTCTCACCACGTACAATGCAGTGGCCGACGGCCTTCAGTTAGCGACTGAGAGCAGCGGCGTTTGCATAGTGGCTTCGGGGCTAACTGAAAAGCAACGCTGCGTGAAATAACTGCAGAAATTAATATGGGCCGTACGACGAAAGTATCCGTTAGGACAGTTCGGGAAATTTGGCGTTAATGAGCCATGGCAGCAGTTAACCGACGCGAGTGACTTTGCTAACTGCACGGCATCGCCTGCAGCGTCTGTACTGGGCTAGTGACCACATCGGTTGGACAGTAGGCGACTGGACAAACGTGGCCTGGTCAGATGAGTCCCGATGTCAGTTGGTAACAGCTAATGGGATGGTCAGAGTGTGGTGCAAACCCCACGAAGTCATTTACCCAAGTTGTCACAGAGCACTGTGCAAGCTGGTGGTGGCTGCACAATGGTGTGGGCTGTGTTTACGTGGTTCAACTTAACCGAGCATTGACTGGAAATGGTTATGCTCGGCTACTTGGAGATCATTTTGTACCATTCATGGAATTCATGTTCCCAAACAACGATGCGCCATGTCAACAGGCCAGAAATGTTCGCGATTGGTTTGAAGAACATCCTGGACAATTCGAGCAAATACTTTGGCCATCCAGATCACCCGACATGTAACCCATCGAACATTTATCGGACGCAATCCAGAGGTCATTTCATGCACAAAATTTCTTCTCTGACAATAGTTTCGGAATTACGGACGGCTATAGAGGCAGCATAGCTCAGTATTTCTGTCGGGACTTCAAATGACTTGTTGTGTCCATGCCAAGTCGAGTTGCTGCTCTACGCCGAGCAAAAGCAGGCTCGACAGGATTTAGGAAGGTATCCCATGACTTTTGTCATTTCATTGTAATGCTCATGCATGACTTTTGTCATTTCATTGTAATGCTCATGCATTTATTTCCATAAACAAGGTCATTCACAGCTCAGTTGTACAGTTTCTCGTTGTGGTCATTGGTGCACTCCTCCACCACTCTTAAGGCAACTGAAACTTACTGCCTCGTGAAAACCACGAAAAAACTCTCGGGCTCTTTGGTAATGGCCCGTCGCAGAAATTCGGTCTTGTAAGCCCAGCTGCGGAGGCGAAATCGCTGAGTCCTAGAACAGTAGGTAACGGCCTGAAGGTCGTGTCTCCGTTAAGGCACAAGTGGGGGCTGTGGCTTTTGCACAATCTGTCGGAAATATCCGTGGCTCAGGGCTAAAATTTACTCGTGTGAGGCCAGCCATAACGACTGCTGCAACACGGCCATCGGCGAGATCGCTGCCAAGCAGCAGTGGTTGACGAGCACGGTTAACCCGTCGCGTCCTCGCCGCGAGTTTTCTCCTTCATTCCCGTAATGGGCGTGGTTCCATTGTTTTACACGTACAGCTGAAACGCGAGAGAAAATGATGCTGCGAGTTCATGACAGTAAACCGCTCTTGTATGTCGAGCCTTAGTCGTCGAAGCAACAGCTCAAGTTCCACTACAGAAAGCAGAGACCATTACTGTTTTAAGACATTTAAAACAAAACATGGAAAAAATTTTCCGCTTTGGAAGGGTGACTTTATTGTCACACTGCCTAAAGATCTTGGAAAAGATTATCGAAAAATTATTGAGAGTTTCCTAGAATCACAATTAGAACAGCATGGATTTACACCAGACAGGACAAGGAATTAGCACATTTCATCAAAATATATGAGGTATTAGAGATGAAGTTAGTGAACTGCTTGTAGATGTTGACTCTGACATTATTGGGATATCGGAGCACCACTTAAATAATTTGACGGTTCAGAGGCTTCCTTTACCAGGACACAGATTAGCTGGCTGTTTTCCAAGGAGTTCCTTACGGAGTGGGGGAGTGGCCATGTACGTAAAAAAACAATGTTCCGTTTGAGTCCATAGACGTATCGCCGCGCGGAGTGGCCGCGTGGTTAGATGAGCCATGTTACGGATTGCACGACCGCTCCCGCCGGAGGTTCGAGTGCTCCCTCAGGGATGGGTGTGCGTGTTGTTCTTAGCGTAAGTTAGTTTAAGTTGTGTGTAAGTGCAGGGTCCGGAGACCCCAGCAGTTTGGTCCCTTAGGAATTCACACATATTTGAACATTCAAACGTATCACGGTATTGCACGGAACAGATATTTGAATGTTGTGAAGGGACAGTTGAATTTAGTGAAACTAAAATTGTAATTGTTGTTGTTTGTAGGTCCCCTAACACTGACTTCAGAGCATTTCTGCTCAAGCTAGAGAGGGTCCATGGTTCACTTTGCAGGAAGTGCCAAAAATTAGTTGTATGTGATGACTTCGATATTAATTTTGTATATGACTGTGCAAGAAAAAGGATGTTGGTGGCCTCCTAAATTCATATGATCTGATGCAAACTGTTTTTTTCAACTAGGGTGCAGGGTAACAGTAACACAGCCATAGACAATATTTTTATTCATTCATTACTAGATGGTCATTCCGTTAGTAAAAGGGTGAATGGCCTTTCAGACCGTGATGCACAAATTGTAACACCAAAGGGCTTTTATATTCAAACAAATGTCACATGTAATTACAAACTATAATATAGAAAGCTAACCCAACGGCAATAGAGTGTCTTTTAAACCTCGTCAAGGAACAAGAGTGGCAGGATGTTTATAGTGCTGATAATATAGATCACGAATATATTGCTTTCCTTAACACATTTCTCATGCTCTGAGATTTGCTTTCCATTAGAACGCTCTAAACGGGGTACTAGCAGCGCAAGGCAGCAGCCTGGGCGACTGACTAGTGGGATGTCATGTAGAACAAAGCGGGAATTATACCAAAATGTCAGAAATAGTCACAATCAAGCTATAGTAACCCATTACAAACAGTATTGTAAGGTGCGTAAAATGTAATTAGGAAGGCAGAGAGTATGTGGTACGCAAATAGAATACCTTATTCACAGGATAAAATTAAAATCATATGGTCAGTTGTGAAGGACGTTTCTAGTCAGCAGCACAATGTCGACAATATGAAGTCAGTTCGTAGTAAAAATATTTCTGTTACTGATAAGTCAGATATATGTACAGTATTTAACAACCATTTTCTGAGCATTGCTGGTGAATTAAATAAAAATTTAGTTTCTACAGGGTATCATATAACTCTCTTGGCAAATGCCTTTTCGAGAGTGATGTCTGAAATACTCCTCTGTGATTCTGATAAGGGGGAGATTGAATCAATGAGTAAATCACTCACGAGTAAGGACTCTCACGGATATGATGGAGTGCCTAGCACAATATTCAATTACTGTGCTGCACATGTTGGCTCTATACTTAGCCATATTTGTAATTTTTCCTCTAAGAATGGTCAGCTTACTCAACGATTAAAGTAATACTGCGTAGTAAAGCTCCTTTATAAAAGGGGAGAAATGGATAATGTAGATAATTTTAGATCCATTTCTATGCCATCAGTGTTTGCTTAAGTTATTGAAAAGGCTGTGTATGTAAGGATAATTGATCATTTTATCACACATAATTTGCTATCAAATGTAGAGTTCTGCCTTATAAGTCGTTTAACAACTGAAAATGCTATATTCTATTTTCTCTGTGAGGTACTGGATGGGTTAAACAAAAGGTTTCGAACGCTAGGCATATTCTTTGATTTAACCAAGGCGTTTGATTGTGTTGCTCACAAAATATTGCTCCAGAAGTTGGACCATTACAGAATACGGGGAATAGCTCACAATTGTTTCACCTCTTACTTTAACAACAGACAGTAAAAGGTCATTGTTCACCGTTTTGAGAATCACTGTGACGAGGGGTCTGAGTTGGGTACGGTTGACTGGGGGTGCAACAGGGTTCAGTGTTGGGGCCACTGCTGTTCCTTATTTATATAAATGATATGCACTCTAGTATTATGGGTAATTCTAAAATATTTCTGTTTCCTGATGACACTAGCTTGAAAGTAAAGGATGTTGTGTGCAACATTGATTCGGTTTCAAATAGTGCAGTTCATGACCTAAGTTCATGGCTTGTAGAAAATAAGCTAACGCTAAATCACAATAAGACTCACATTTTACAGTTTCTAACACACAATTCATCAAAACCCGACGTTTTAATTTCACAGAATGGGCATATGATTAGTGAAACTGAACAATTCAAATTTCTGTATGTTCAGATAGGTAGTAAACAGTAGTGGGAAGCCCACTTTCAGGATCTTGTTCAAAGACTTAATGCTGCGATTAAAAAAAAAAAAAAAAGGTTCAAATGGCTTGGAGCACTATGGGACTTAAACATCTGAGGTCATCAGTCCCCTAGAACTTAGAACTACTTAAACCTAACTAACCTAAGGACATCATACACATCCATGCCCGAGGCAGGATTCGAACCTACGACCGTAGCGGTCGCGCGGTTCCAGACTGTAGCGCCTAGAACCGCTCGGCCACACCGGCCGTCTGCCATTTCTAATGAAATGAGCGTGTGGCATTGTTGGCCGGGAGGCCCCATCTGGGGAAGTTCGGCCGCCAAGTGCAAGTCTCATTTCAGTCGACGGCACATTGGGAGAGTTGCGTGCCGGTGATGAAGATGAAATGATGATGACAACAGAACATCTTAGCGGAGAAAATCTCCAACCCAGCCGGGAATCGAACCCGAGCCCGCTGCAGGGGAGGCAAGCATGTTACCCCCGAGTTACGCAGGCGGACGCCCTTTTTAGTATTCTAACGGCATCAGAAGTAAGCGATCGTTCGACACGAAAATTAGTCTACTTTGGTTATTTTCATTCGCTTATGTCATGGTATTGTATTTTGGGATAACTCTTCTCCTTTCAAAAGGATATTTTTGGCTCGGAAACGGGTAGTTCGGGCAGTAAGTGGTGTAAGTTCGCGAACCTCTTGTCGACCCCTGTTCAGTAGTCTGGGTACTTTGACGTTGGCTTCTCTCTCTCTCTCTCTCTCTCTCTCTCCCTCTCTCTCTCTCTCTCTCTCTCTCTCTCTCTCTATATATATATATATATATATAAAGCTGATTCTTATGTTATATTGTTGAATGCGTTTACGTAAGCTTATGGCTTAATTTTTTTCGGATTCATAAATATTTTATTTTTCTCTGTTATTACTTTTGTGTTGTAATTTCATGTACTGACACGTTCCATGACCTTGGAGATTTGCTTCTCAATTTGGTCCTACGGAACTAGACATGTAGATAAATGAATAAATAAACAACTGAGTTTATTTTTGCAGTCAGGCGAATAATGGAAAATATTACGTAAGATGGGAAGGACCTGATATACCATTCCAAAATTTGGAATAGCGAGAGGGCAGTGTCTCGAGATATAAAGTATATGATTGTTTGGAAAAACAGTGTGTCTCCAACTCACCAATTACAAAAATTCTATTGAAAGCGGTGTAGAAATGGGATATGAAAATTCAAACTGGTTTAGAACAAAGAGAGGTAGGCAACAGCGCAGTTCCCTTTCCCCAATACTCTTTATTACAATCATGTATACCATAATGGAGGATCTCAAGGAAGTGGAAAAAAAAAATGCTCTCGTATTTGCAGAAGATATCGCCGTTTACGGAGAAACCAATGTAGAGGTAGGTAATTTGAATCACGGAGCACCAAGTTCACCATCAAAAATAAGACACAGTGTGAAAGAGTAGAATATCCACTGCATCGTCACTTTTTTGTGTGGGGATAAAGATCTGAATGAGAATTTCATTTATCTTGATGGTGTTGTGGCCAGTGATGGGAGTGGCACCTTGAGGTTCTGAACAGGATAACCAAAGGATTCAATTCTTCAATCTATTTTGTCCAATAAAAAAGTGAAGCACCCCGAAAGGGAGGAGGAAACTAAATGAAACTTCGTGGGTTGAGAGAGTATGTGATGGTACTCCAATGATTACAAAATCGATGCAAATTTACAAAGAACTTGGCAGTACGAGTCCACTTATAACTATCACATTGCATCGCCTCTGTCCTGGATCCGTGCACTGATTCGGCTCGGAAGGGAGTCATAAAGCCGTTGTGTCCTATCTTGTGGCTAGCTGGCCCACAGTTGTTACCCTGGATACTGGCAATAGGACGGGAGTTGACGTTCGAGTGGGTCCCAGACAAGACCTGCCGGGGACAGACCTGGGGATCTGCTGGCCAAAGGACTATCTCAACACCACGCAGATAGCTCAGAGAGAGATGTTTCATATGTGGACGTGCACAGTCGTGTTGAAGAATGGCACCACAATCCTGCCGCGTGAGAGGTAGTGCACGAGGACGCAGGATGTGATTCATCATGGAACAGACTGCGACACCAATCATCAGCAGCCCGCGGTTTACCCGTCATGGCAGCGCGCTAAGCGCAGCCGTTTTTGATTGCTTGTTCTCTGACAGCAATCGCTAACATAGTGAGTTACCATATCCTTGAACACATTTCGACAATCCTCTTCTGTGAGCATCAAACGTGGCATCGCATGCCCCTACGTAATGTAATATTATTGTAATATTCCGGCTGCGAGTACCAGCGATGATGCGCTATCGTAATTGAGACGACATCACGCTCTTTGCTGTGAAGACAAAGCTATTTGCTGTAAAAAAAAGCATCTAGGCTTTTTTGAAATTGTTCTAGATAAAGAATAGCTGTTGGAGATTGGCTTTTTTTGGTCAGATAAGTATGCGTATAGACGTAATTTGAAGTTCAGGGGTGATACAACTTGTAATCGCAATTATCAAGAATAAAAAGTTTCTCTTATGAAAAAGTAGGTAAATATCGTCTACAAACTTTTATTCGATATTGGATCTCCGGACCTTCATAAAAACCATTAGTGTGTTTAGTAATGCAGTGCATAGTGGTTTCTTCGCAAATTAAGAATACGGGGCGAATCTGTTACTATCTCGGTCCGAACGACGCGCAATATTTCGCCGTCAGTTTGTGTGTTCTGTGGTGTCACCGCCAGACACCACACTTGCTAGGTGGTAGCCTTTAAATCGGCCGCGGTCCATTAGTACACGTCGGACCCGCGTGTCGCCACTGTCAGTGATAGCAGACCGAGCGCCACCACACGGCAGGTCTAGAGAGACGTACTGGCACTCGCCCCAGTTGTACAGCCGACTTAGCCAGAGATGGATCACTGACAACTACGCTCTCATTTGCCGAGACGATAGTTAGCATAGCCTTCAGCTACGTCAATTGCTATGATCTAGCAAGGCGCCATAGCATTGGATATTATTTTATATTGTGGTTATAACATGTACCGTCAAGAGAGATGTTCTACAATTGTGGATTAAAGTTAAGTATTATATCAACTACGTACTTTATTTGCTACTATTAATTCCCTTAACTGTTCCAGACCTCACGCCAATCTGCGTGAGCTTAACGCGTGCCTTTCGGCTTCCTCTCATTGTGACTTGGCTGTCTTGCCAAGTCACAACATTTTTGGCGACGAGTCTCAAAAGAGGATTTAGCGTTCGTATTGCCCTAATTTACTTGTGTCATGGCTTCGCCACAATCTCCAGATGTACTGTCCGAATTTTTTCGCTTGCAGAATCAGCAGACGCAGGCGTTATTGGATGCCCTTGGACAGCTCGTCCAGGATCAACGTGCAATGCAGAACGATGCGGCAGCCGCCGCTCCACCGCTACCGCAGCCACAACATGCAGTTGCACCACCTTTTCGTCATTTTGATGCGGCGCTAGAAAGCTGGACGGAGTGGTCACGCCAATTTGGATTCCATCTCGCCGCCTACAGAATTCAAGGTAACGAGCGGCAACCTTTTTTGTTGGCATGTGTAGGTGTGTCCACCTACCGTGTGATGGTGAAATTGTTTCCCCGACGCAACGTAGCAACTCTGTCCTAAGAAGAAATTTTGTCTGCATTAGATGCATATTTCAAAGAATCAGTCAATGTCGTTGCAAAAAGGTATACCTTCTTTCGTACAAAATGTACGGCCGGTCAAACTAATCGGGAGTGGGTTGCAACCTTGCAAGGCCTTACTAGGGATTGTGCTTTTGAGTGTGAATGTGGACTCCCTTATTCAGATACTATGGTGCGTGATGCAATTGCGCAGAACGTTTCTGATGTTCGTATAGGGGAGCAAATTTTGAAACTAGTCAATCCCTCCCTTCAACAAGTGATAGACATATTGGATAGGCAAGACACACTTGACTTTGCTCGGGAATCATTTGAAACTTCGCCAGCCGTGTGTCACGTTAACCGGCCCACCGGGCGAGCTGCACGGAACAGTAAACAGCCCTCGCGCCCGTCCGTGCAGCCATGTTTGCCGCGCAAGCACGCAAATGCAGTGAAGTCATGTCCGCGGTGTGCTACTAGACATTCACATGAGAATTGCCCGTCACGCATAGCTATTTGCCTTTTCTGTAATAAAAAAGGACATGTTCAGAGTGTTTGCCAGAAAAAGCTTAGATCGGATGCTAACAACCATTCCAGGCCTTTTGCTTCGCACCGGAATCGGAATCGAACCAAGAATACTCAGGCTCGTGAACCTTCGCCCATGGACATTCATGTAGTTAATTTCACTCCGCCCAGTGCCACTCTCTCTAACAGTGACTGTGTTCGTCCCACAAATAGTGTGCGTCGAAGTCGACGGAAATCCGTCAAGTCGCAAGTGCTTCTGTACCAGTGTCTGTTCACGTTGCACAAGACAGTCGCTCTTGTCGTCAGCAGGACAATAAACTTTTTGTAGACTTGGACATGAATGGCAACGTGGTCCCATTCCAGCTCGATACCGGAGCTGCAGTTTCATTGATCAATAACGACACGTACAAACAACTGGGCACACCTCCGTTGCGTGCCGCAAATGTTAAGTTAAATGGTTATTCCGGTCAGAATATCCCTGTGTTAGGACAGTGCAGCCTTTCTGCAACATACAAGGAACAAACGAAACTTGTGTCATTTTACATACTTCGTTCTTCTTCTGCAGTGAACTTGTTTGGTTTAGATTTATTTCAGATGTTTAACTCGTCTATAGTCAATCAGGTCCTATCAGTGAACCAGACTGTGCCTTCACCCAGTGTTTCTCGTCTATGGGAAGAATTTGCAGACATTTTGGCACTGGGCCTGGGTTGCGCTAAGAACTATAAAGCAGATTTGGAACTGAAAGTCAACGCGCAGCCGAAAATTTTCAGAGCACGCAATGTTGTAATTGAACGTGTGCAGGCTTCTCTCTGGGCATCACCCTTAGTAATTTTGCCAAAACCTTCCGGAAAATTGAGACTTTGTGTGGACTTCAAAGCTACAGTGAATCCCCAACTAGTGATTGCAACTTTTCCTTTACCCCGCCCGGAAGATCTTTTTGACAAACTGTGCCCGGGTAAATATTTTTCGAAGTTGGACCTAGCAGATGCGTACTTGCAAATACCAGTGGACGACGAATCCCAGCGCGTTTTGGTGGTTAACAGGCATCTTGGTTTGTATCGATTCAAAAGACTGCCATTCGGGTGTGCATCTGCCCCTGCATTGTTTCAGCAATATCTGCAAACTGTTTGTGCGTCGGTCCCTACTGCAGCAAACTATCTGGACGATATTGTGATCTCCGGCAAGACGGAAGAAGAACATTTAGCCAATCTCAGAACATTATTTCAGGTCCTGCGACAAAATAGTCTTCCCTTGCGGAAGGACAAATGTGTGTTTTTTGCTTGTGACTTACCATATCTGGGCCACGTCCTCAATGCCCAAGGCATACATCCTAGTCCAGAGCACCTCCGTGCCATACAAGACTTGCCTTCGCCGCAGAATTTGAAGCAGCTGCAGAGTGTGTTGGGAAAAATTAATTATTACAACAAATATGTTCCCCATGCCTCTTCCATTTCAGCTCCGCTTCATCGCTTACGCCGTAAAGGTGTTCCGTTCGTCTGGACGACGGAATGCGAACGCGCCTTTCGTCAGTTGAAATCGGCATTGCTTTCACATACTTGCCTTACGATATTCGATCCCCAGAAACCCATTTTGTTGATGGTAGATGCATCGGATTTCGGGATCGGTGCTGTGCTTGCGCACAAAGATGGATCGCATGATCGCCTTATTGCCTTTGCGTCCAAATTGCTCCCGTCTGCGCAAAGAAATTATTCACAGATAGAGAAAGAAACTTTGGCTTCGTATTTGGTGTTACTAAGTTTCATGATTTCTTGTATGGTCGTCACTTTACCATCATCACAGACCACAAACCTTTGACATCGCTTTTTCATCCGAACAAGCCTGTACCTCCACGTACAGCGCAGAAATTCATTCGCTGGTCTATTTTCCTCTCGCAGTACCGCTACGATATCTTGTATCGGTCCACTGCTAAGCACGGAAACGCCGATGCGTTGTCCCGTTTGCCTGTTGCTGAGGATAGAGCTTGTATGTTCATTGATTCGGAAACCGATGACGTGGTCGAATCGTTTCCGATTGATTTTCGTCGTGTAGCTGTAGCCACATCTGCTACCCCTGTCCTTGCTACCGTTTTGCGTTTTGTTGTTACGCAATGGCCCTTGTCAAAGTCACGGATCGAGGATCCGTTGGTTCGCCGATTTTTTGCTCACAAGGAGAGACTTTTTCTCCGATGTGGTGTTTTGCTGATGCGTTCTGATAATGATCAGTCCAGGGTCGTGGTCCCACGTTCGTTACAGTCCTCTGTCTTATGGCTTCTCCACCAAGGACATTGGGGTATAGTGCGAACGAAACAACTTGCTCGTCAGCACTGTACTTGGTACGGACTCGATGCTGCGATTACGAATATGTGCTCTTCTTGCATGGCGTGTGCCGAACAACAATCCGCACCACCGCGGAAATTCTTTGCATGGCCGAAAGCCACTTCCCCTTGGCAACGCTTGCACATCGATTTTGCTGGTCCATTTTGGAATGCTCGATGGTTGGTTGTGGTAGATTCATTCAGTAATTTCCCTTTTGTTGTCCGGATGTCTTCCACGACGTCTTCTGCCACCATCCAAGCGTTATCGGCTATCTTTTGCATTGAAGGTCTTCCACAGACTATTGTTTCCGACAATGGCCCACAATTCATGTCCGCAGAATTTCAGTCATTCTGCAAGGCCAATGGTATTCAACATCTGACATCCGCGCCGTTTTCGCCTCAGTCAAACGGTGCCGCTGAACGATTGGTCCGGACTTTCAAGTCACAGATGTTGAAGTTGAAAGAGTCGCATTCTCGGGAGGACGCGTTGTTGCTCTTTTTGTCTTCGTATCGCTCTCAGCCCCGAGATGGTCGCTCGCCGGCTGAGTTGCTCCACGGTCGTCCTCATCGAACCTTGATGTCTTTCCTACATCCGCCGCATCAGGTTCCTGTGCAGCGGCAGCCACCTGCTTTTGTTCCAGGCGACGTTGTATATTATCGCAACTATCGCGGTTCACGGCGTTGGCTCGCAGGGCGCATTCTTCGCTGCCTCGGCCGCGCTATGTATCTGGTTTTGGGGGCCTCTGGTGTGGTGCGTCGGCATCTCAATCAGCTGCGCCTCTGTCGTCGCACGGGTTCTGCCGCTCCCCGTCTGCTTTCAGCGACGGTGCCGTCCGGTCAGCGCCCTGGGGACCCATCTACTGGCTCGCCTCATCCCCAGGTGTTACCGACGCTGCCTTCCATTTTGCCCCATGGCGACGCGCCGCCGCCGCCGCCGCCGCCGCCGCCGCCGGCGACGCCCGCAGTGGACGCTTCGCTGCAGCCGCCACGCGCCTCCCAGGGTCACGCGCCGCCGATCGCTTCCCGTGACCTGCTCTCCTCCGACATGGACCTCTTGCCCGCTCCGGACCAGATGTCGTCTTCGCCCGTCGGTTGCCCCGCCCCGATGGAGGTCGAATCTTCGGCCCCTCCTGTCTCTTTACGGGCGCATACACCCCATGTTGGCGTGCACCCTGGACTAGGTTTTCAGGCGTTTCCTAGCTCCCCTCGGACCGAATGGCCGGGTGCGGGTGGCACAGCCTCGCCTGTTGTTAGGCTCCCCACCTCGTCGCATACGTCAACATGGGGTCCTCCCCACGGCGGGCGGAAGCCTTATCACACAACCGTACGCCGATTTGCGGGGGAGGAATGTGGTGTCACCGCCAGACACCACACTTGCTAGGTGGTAGCCTTTAAATCGGCCGCGGTCTATTAGTACACGTCGGACCCGCGTGTCGCCACTGTCAGTGATAGCAGACCGAGCGCCACCACACGGCAGGTCTAGAGAGACGTACTGGCACTCGCCCCAGTTGTACAGCCGACTTAGCCAGAGATGGATCACTGACAACTACGCTCTCATTTGCCGAGACGATAGTTAGCATAGCCTTCAGCTACGTCAATTGCTACGACCTAGCAAGGCGCCATAGCATTGGATATTATTTTATATTGTGGTTATAACATGTACCGTCGAGAGAGATGTTCTACAATTGTGGATTAAAGTTAAGTATTATATCAACTACGTACTTTATTTGCTACTATTAATTCCCTTAACTGTTCCAGACCTCACGCCAATCTGCGTGAGCTTAACGCGTGCCTTTCGGCTTCCTCTCATTGTGACTTGGCTGTCTTGCCAAGTCACAACATGTTCAAGACGTTCCCTAAGCGACCAGTATACCACTCTGCCACTGCCACTGTTGTTCTGCAAGTGTTTCCAGAAAATCTTAAGGCGACCGTGAGTACTTTAGCTGCCAAGAGAGACGGAGTCTTCCTCGCGAGTTGTAGCAGTTTTCTCCGACTTTTCCTGGCGTTCTCTGAGAGCCGAAGAAACCTCCGACGGCCAACACATCCTGTACTTAACCCGTTCTCTCCTTACAACAGCCACGAAGGAAACAATCATCTACAGTCAAATTTTTTCACAGATTTTTATCTTAGATATGTTAAAAATTTTGAAATCAACGCATCTAGACCAAAAAATTACCAGAGTTTAAATACGGTACCTGTCTTATCTGTGTCAAAGTCAAAGGTCAAGTCAGTTAATTAATTAATTTTCTTACGACGTAGAGTGACGACCAATTGACAGGACTGCTTGCAAAATTAGGGAACTTGTTAGGATTTTGTATCATTTCCCTGTACGTATGCTATTGGTAAGAAATGTACTATAACGGGTGTTTCTGTGTTGCATACACTGTCCTTCTTCGAGACCACAACAAGACAGAGGAGCCGACAAACTGATGCTGTAAGGTTCATCTCAACAGATCACCTGAATGTCCAGGCTGCAGGCAAGCAACAGCAAGTTTACCCATCTGGAATCTAACACTGTCCTGGTCTGTAGAGTCTTCCTATATCTGTTAGTTATAGATGTATATTTTTAAAAAAAATGTGTAAATTTGTACTGATTTTATGTGTGTTTTGAAGCTAGGTGGGTCGTGTGAAAATTTTTTTGTTTAGTGATTTATGGTTAGGACACGCGCGAGAATGGAATGGGAACAGAATACACCGGACAATATTCAATCAGTTGAGGAAGTCCCTTCCACTGATAGTTCAGTACCTGTAATGACCACAATTAGGACTGATGAGTTTAACATTAAAGATCTTTTACTTAGTATATCCCAAGCTGTGCGGACGTTAACTGCAAATCAACAATCGATGTCTGCTAAAGTGCAATCTGTAGCAACTGAACAGTGTAGAATAGTTTCCGCACAAGAATCAATGGCAGCGGAACAAGACAATATTTCCTCTGTAGTTCATGCTGTAGCAGTAGATCAGCAAGTCTCTCTGCTAAAGAAAACGGTCTCGTTAAGCAGCAGGAGGCACTAGTAACTGAAGAAGCAAATATCTGGCTAAGTATGCACGATATTATTGCTATGGTTCGTTCATTGCCAACCGAACAGGATTTTGAGAGTTTGAAATGCGACGTGGATCATTCAAGCATTCAGCAAAGTGATCTTGCTACGGAAATGGCAAATTTAAGCTGTCCCAGGAGAAAGTACCTGATGAAATCCCAAACCGAAGTAAATGATGTTACTGCAACCGTAGATTCTCTTGCGTCGAAATTGTGCAAAACGTTCAACTGGCTAATGTATCGGATTCCACAAGGATCCAGATTGATAGTGACGTGATCACCCAACAATTTGGTGAAGAGTTCTCAAAGTGGAAAGACAACATAACCAAATCGAATGAAGAATGTTCCAAATCAATAAAGGAAATAAGAGCGAGTGGTTCCGACAAACACATCACATTTTGCGACGAACCGAAGCAAAATGTGATGCATTTGGCATCAGTGATGAGTATCCCGACGCCTACGACAAAAAGTGCAAGTGTGGTGTCTGACCATAGTTATGGCAGTATACCACCCAACAATGTATACGCCCAAATGTTAATGGAGGAGAAGCTCCTAAGGCACCGGCAGTTCCAAGCCTTCTCTCCGGAGAAGAAAACTGTTAACCCCGTCGTTTTCATTCGCGGGTTCAGAGGTGTTTTACTCCATGAACTGATGCGGAAAAGATTTCTTTTGTCACTGGCTACGTACAAGGGGAAGGTAGTTTATGGTGCACTGATATTATGGAAACCTGTGGCACCTACGAGGGTTCTGAGCGAGCGTTCTTGACTAGGTATTGGTTTAAGGGAATTCAAGAACGACTGAAAAAAAAAAGGTTTGTAATCCAGAACTACTTTCAGTCATGAGTGAGAACTTGCGTCGACCTTTGGGAGCACCTGAATAAAAGAAGATATTGGGATACTCTGGACCCACACGGCCGAGATACGTAAAAAACTCAGGTATTCTCCCGAAGACACTGTCGAAGACTTTTTCTCTGCCGTCGATACCATCGACCTATTAAACGCAAACTTAAGAGCTACAAATCACGGGAATGGGTCGTCGACGAGTGTAAACAAGAACTTTCCGTATCACCCAGGACCGAGAGGCAATAATAATAGTAGTGCTCGGCAGAGCTCAGGCTTCCAAGCTCAGCATAATAAACAACAGCTGAAAGGCGGCCAAAGATTGAATGCCAATGCGGTGCAGTTCCAACCTCGCTGGGCGAAAAATAAACCTAACGAGCTAGGATTCAACCCGATAACACCACGAATCAAAATAATCAGAACCTACGTAGTCGGAATAATCACAGTTCCACGGAAATAATCCGAACTGGCAACAACAAAATATACCATGAATCTCTGAATATAAATGGCTGGAGAGAGGAACCGCCAGTGATTACGGATGTCACTGACGTACCCAGAACCCATCCGTTAAACTAAAGGCGACCGGCTCGTATCCCGGAGAAACGGTCGGGTGTGATGCAAGGGGCTCTGGCAAGAGAGTTGTCATGTTCCAATGCAATGACGGACAGAGACTAGTACATGAACTTACGCATAACGTCCAGCATTATACAGCCAAGCGTATGACCGTTCCTATACCGGCGATATATGCAGAAGTCTATGACCATACCATTAAAGTAATTTTTGACACAGATGCAAATGTGAATGCAATCTCCGCATCTTGAGGGGTTGACACGACACAGGAAACTACGTCTTTCCTGAATGAAGTTGTAGGAGCAATCGGTACCAGGGCACAGAAGGTAAAGATATAGACTCTTTTTGAATTAGTAATAGGAAATGTAGCGACTTTATGCACGTTCCTAGTAATAGATTAATAGAGGACTGTATTTTGAGTATTGAGAGTATCCGGGAGACGGACGTAAAATTCAACTTCTGTGCGGGCTGTGTCTCTTTTAAGATTGACGACGTGTAGTTTACGGGAATTGCGTGATCTGTGCTTACGTATTTGGGGCAGCATACCTCCGAAAAGCCACGCAGCTGCTGTCGAACTCAGGACTCGCAGAATCGCTGCTGTATTGCGTTCCAAAGCCGGCTCAATATTCTACTGAGCAGCTGGTCAAAATGCTTTGGATCATCAGTGGATGTGCTGCTTGAGGCACTGTACCTCCAATCTTGAAAATAGCCCCTGGCTACGATTCTATAGCTTGTAGTGTAACGACGTAAGTTTTGTATAAATGATTTTCTTTTGACATGTGACCATGTGCAGACTTCGTCACCTAAGTCAGTTACAACACACTTCAAAATTATTTAAATTCTTTTTAAATTGTCTCTGAATGGTTCCTGAACGAAACTGTAATTAAAACATCATCATTTGAGTCGTACGTGCAGAATTACGTCACTCAGTCCAGTTGTTTTGCGCAAACTTTTTTCGATTTAGAGGTCGTTTGTTTCTTCTCAGAAATTATATTAATGCAAGTTATCTGCTTTAATATATGTTAGAACCACATTGAATAAACTTTCAAGACTCAAACTCGCGATGAACTTTGTCAAAAAAAAATTAATAATCTTGTCAAATAAATCAGTAATACTTCTTACTGGATATAAATCTTCATAAATAAATTCTCGGAACACGTATTTAAACTTTAGTAGCATCCACTAGTTTATTATCTTCCTACATATAGACGTGAACCTGAGCCTTGACAAGACAGGACTGAACATTTACAACATGATTAAACTTTCTATGACGTCATTGTTGTAGAAACATTACAAATTCTTATTTTTTCAGTTTTTAGAAGCACGACGCAACAACTCGGTTTCAGGATCTTCTGTTGCTCTCTGGCTGTCGACCCGCGACGTATAGTGGCCAGCAATTTTCTCTCTGGCCCTGGCAGTGAAGATGCTGTCTCCGTTCGTTGCGCCACCCTCTCCGTACATGAAACATAAAAAATAAATACAAAACTTTAGATAATTCACAACAATTACAAAGATTACAAAAATACATAAACAAACCACTAAATTAAACTTATATTCACCTGCAAACTGGGCTGACACTAGTGGATGGGTGACGCTTCAATTTCGCGTCCCACTACATACCCCACCCACAAGCTCAGTTTGTCAGGTTTTAACCGAAAATAAAACTTCTTCTATATACAATATTTAACTGTTAATATTATACATTTATCTCACATTTTCCGTGTCGAAAGTCCTTGCTCTTAGATAGATTCAATCCTTTTATGACAAAGTTGTTGTGACTATTTGTGATTTACTTTTAATTGTGCTATTGTGGTAACTCGCAACCGAATATATGGAGATTACTCCTTTTCATTTAATCGTTGCTAGTAAATAATAATTTAGTACGTTCTTTAACATTGTTACATTAGGACAGAGCGTTCAAATTGTGATAGGTTAGTTTCGGTTTTATTCATTTACTAGAGTTATTCTTTCCAAAATGTATATTACTAATAAGTTTCTCACAATAACTAATAGTACTGTTTACTTTACGTCCTTCTTTTCCCTAATGCTTTATTTATGTCTGAGGTCAAGAAGAAATCCATCAAAACTTCCTTTAGAATCTCGGCACGGCTTTCTTGGCCGTCGGACACTCTGTTGGGTAATGGTTTTTTATTTAGGAGAAACAAGCGAGAGAGCCCCGTTTGGTGTGTTCTACATTAACACTATTACAAATCTCTATTAAAGGCACTCTGCTATGTTCTCGTGAGCCATATAGCTCTGGATGCCCATGGTCCCTAAAATTATTAACCATCCCCTTTGGTTCCTACTATCCGAGTAAATATAAAATATACAAAATTCCATCTGACCTAATAACAAAACTTTCTTCCATATAAATCACCTTTTCAGTTATCTTTCCCTTTTTGAAGTACCGGTAGATTATTGTAGAACCTTTGTTTAAACTGCTTGTCATTTCTTTAAAATAACACGTAACTATCAAGAAAACTTCACATGAATAAATTATGAACGCTCGTCCATATGTAACATATACTAAATATTAACTTATTTAGGAATGAAGGGATTAATTTGATCGACACTATATAATCCTTTAATTACACCTGATGAAGGTTCCATAAGAAGTAACACTTTGGGACGTACAATCTTATGTACAGCATATGGACCTTCAAAGATAAAGAAGAATTTTCTACATTCCTTATTGATCTTCGAACTTTTAGGATGAGATCGTACTAATATAAGATCTCCTACCTGAAATGAGGGTTCTATAACATGTTGATTATAACTTTTAATTCTCCGTTCAGCATTTTTAACAATCTGTTCGCGAATTTTTTCGTTTGGAATGCATTGTTGAATCTCATTTACTGGTGGCCAAGATAGAGCAGCTAGTAAAGGCTCACCTATAATTCGTTTGCCTAAAATTTCTATAGGTGATAGTCCCGTCGTCAAATGAGGCAATTCATTTAATATCTTTTCGAATTCAGGCATTAGTTTGGCCCACCAAATATGTTTATATGCACAATAAGTTCTTTGAATTGGACTGGAATAGGATAAGGTTTCTTAAAGAATGGTTTTTGATCATTAATCTTAAGTTTACAAACGTAATCTTTGATTATCCCCGGTTCATCTGAAAAGACGGCCCTAAATTCTAACAATAAAGATTCCAACTCTTCCTTTTCTTGTTCGGATAGACAATTCGTAGAATAGCATTTTTCTTCCCTTTACATAATACGATAACCTACTAATTAGGTCTCGTATTAGATGACTTTCAATAATTGGTTCTTCAATTAATTTAGCACGGTTTAAATGCCATTCGAAATAATTCCTATAACCTCCCCACCGTTTAGAATAAGGAGGAGGGTCTAACAACTCTAAAGTTAAGTGTTGTTGTTTTCCTCTGGACCAATAATTTTGTTTAAACTGCTTAACGAAATCATCCCAGTCCCTAAATTCAGTTCTATGCAGTACTGCCCATTCCGCAGCTTCTACTTCTAAATGTCCTATTACAAACTGAATCCGTTTTTCATTACTCCATTAGGAGATAATGAAGTTTCAAAAGCTTTTATAAAGATTATAGGGTGAAGTTCGCCTCCTGGTTTGAAGACAGGAAATCGACTTGCTACATTTGAATTTGTCGTTATATCATCCCAACATTCTGCGAGAGACATAGTTGGATTTTGTTTAGATTGCAGAGACGGAGTTGCGTCGGATTTGCTTGCCGTGATTTCGTTATTTGTATTGTTGTCGTCCGAGCTAGCAAACACGATGCGACTGTTGTCTCTGATTGCGTTATTACTTCTACTACTTGAAATATTTTCATTATTACCTAATTCCGATAACCGTTTAGTAATTTCCTGTATTCGCATTTCTGTATTGGATACACGGTTAGCTAATATCGATTCTTCACTGGGTTCACAATGTGAACGCTCTGCACCTTCATCAATGTTATTATCTTTGGAAGTCTCAAGGTTACTGCATATTTCGGCAATTAAAAATTTCATGTTTTCTATTTCAGTATGATCTTTTTCTACTCGATGAGTTAATGTCTCTAATTCTACATTATCTATTGAATAAATCTCTACAGGTTTGGTAGAAACCTCTTTAATAGATTCTAATAATTCTCTACGAACAGTTTCTGTTTGCATAGAAAATTCATCTCGTAACTTATCGTTATTTTTCTCTATTTCATTTACAACTAAGACATTGACATTATCTAGTCTCTTGGTTAAGTCAGTAATATCATTTCGCATGCGAGCTTTTTCCTCACGCGGTTCCTGGATATGTTCTTCTAACCTTTTACAACTATCAGCAACCTTATTACTAAGTCCTACTAGTTTTTCCTGCATTTCAATTTTAGAAGCCTCTATTTTATCACTTAATTCTCGACTGGTTTCATTAAGATGTTCCTGTAACCTGTCTGTAGATTTTGTTAACTCCTCTTTTAATCTAGCAGTAGATTCTTCGTTAGACTGTTCTAATTCCTGTTTTAATCTAGCAGTAGATTCTTCGTTAGACTGTTTTAATTCCTCTTTTAATCTAGCAGTAGATTCTTCGTTAGATTGTTTTAATTTAGCGATCGCCCTAAAAAGGGATCTCATGCTCCTATCGGACACAGATTGCTCTTCGTCTGACATTTCACTTCCCGACATTATTGTAAGATATTAACTAGTTACACACGCAGACTTGTAATCAACAATCCTATTAAAAGCACACTCCCTATGTACAACACTCCACTTCCAACTTAAAACAGACTCACCGGACACTAATATTGTAGTTTGTAGTTCTCGGTGATCAGTGTGCTGCTATGGGCTGCAGAAGTAACAGCCGTCGATGCAGCCGCTGAGATGCTGCGACCCCACTTCCGCAACCGGCAGGACGCCGAGTCGAACACCGGAGACGTCACTGGCTGCAACCACGCCCGGCCCCACCGTAGACAGGCGAATCCCTCAGCAACACCTCTAATACCAGCCGGAGGAATGCCCCCCAGCTGACGTACTGGGCCTGTTAGTTTAGGGAGGAAAAGGTTGTCGGGGTTTGCAGCGTTCAGCTGCTGCCCAACAGATGCGCCTTCTCGTAGAATAACTGCGTGACCGTACTGCTTGGCTGCGCTCCGTCAGTTGCCCACACCCGCGAAGTCGCCGCTGGCTGGTGAAGGCTCCACGAAGACTCTCGTTGACTTCCGAAGGCCTCTTGATGTTTTAATTGTTTCGTACCTGTGTGCCTTAGTTGCACACAAGTCCTGTTTATAAGGTCGCCACAGTGTAGTGTAACGACGTAAGTTTTGTATAAATGATTTTCTTTTGACATATGACCATGTGCAGACTTCGTCACCTACGTCAGTTACAACACACTTCAAAATTATTTAAATTCTTTTTAAATTGTCTCTGAATGGTTCTTGAACGAAACTGTAATTAAAACATCATCATTTGAGTCGTATGTGCAGAATTACATCACTCAGTCCAGTTGTTTTGCGCAAACTTTTTTCGATTTAGACGTCGTTTGTTTCTTCTCAGAAATTATATTAATGCAAGTTATCTGCTTTAATATATGTTAGAACCACATTGAATAAACTTTCAAGACTCAAACTCGCGATGAACGTTGTCAAAAAAAATTAATAATCTTGTCAAATAAATCAGTAATACTTCTTACTGAATATAATTCTTCATAAATAAATTCTCGGAACACGTATTTAAACTTTAGTAGCATCCACCAGTTTATCATCTTCCTACATATAGACGTGAACCTGAGCCTTGACAAGATAGGACTGAACATTTACAACATGATTAAACTTTCTATGACGTCATTCTTGTAGAAACATTACAAATTCTTATTTTTTCAGTTTTTAGAAGCACGACGCAACAACTCGGTTTCAGGATCTTCTGTTGCTCTCTGGCTGTCGACCCGCGACGTATAGTGGCCAGCAATTTTCTCTCTGGCCCTGGCAGTGAAGATGCTGTCTCCGTTCGTTGCGCCACCCTCTCCGTACATGAAACATAAAAAATAAATACAAAACTTTAGATAATTCACAACAATTACAAAGATTACAAAAATACATAAACAAACCACTAAATTAAACTTATATTCACCTGCAAACTGGGCTGACACTAGTGGATGGGTGACGCTTCAATTTCGCGTCCCACTACAAGCTCTATTCGTTACTGCACGGGTCAACATAGTAATGTAAGGATCCTGGTAATTATCATAAAACGTAGTGAAATAAACAAATAGAAAAGATACAATTAGGACAAGCAAGCCACAACTGGTTGAAACCCTTGTCTGGTCATCAAGATCTTGGTTATTTTGTCGTTTCTCTAAGTAGTTTAAGGCGAATGCCAGAACGGTACGTTTCAAAAGGACACTGCGAATTTCCTTCACCTACTCGAGCTTGTATTCCGCCACTAACAATCTCGTCGTCGATTGAGCGTTGATCCTCAAACTTTCTTCCTTCTTTCCTCCTACACAGTAACACACCAACGACATAAATTATGTATTGTACGTCCCAGTCTGTGTTTTCGCTACAATTTTTTCCCCTCTACGGTTTCATTCAGTACCATCCTAGCTATTCCCTGAAGTCTTACTACTATCCCTAGTATCCTGTTCCTTCCTCTAGTTTTGCGAACACTTCCATTCTCGTCTTTTTATATGGTCAAAATAACTGACGAATATCTCTAAGCAAGAGTAATAAGACTAGATACTCCATTCAAATGTTTAAATCAACGTACCGGTATTACTTATTCTAAACAGGTACTCGTAAATCAATAAGCGAAGCAGCAAATCGGTAACACCGATAATGCCATCAGCGGATTTCGGCGAACGAATTTGGAGTCTTGTAATTATCCTATGCCAAGAGAAATGGTACACTCTGAAAAGCATAAGAGAACGATCTTACGCGTCGTGCAGCCGTTTAACTAATGTTGCATCACACCTACACGATGCCCGGAAGTATAATAACGTTCACTGCCCGCATACAGTTTAATCACAGCTGCCTCTTGTGCCAGATCTAAAAGAACAGAAGCGTCAAAGCCTCTTGTGCCAGACCTAAAAAAACAGAAACGTCAAAGCTCCTCTTTGAGTCTAGTCATTGTGTTGAAATATCATTGGGCGATTTCAGTGTCGTCTACATAACTCAAGGAGGAGACAGTTTATAACACATTTTAGGAAGTTGTGTCGCCGGCTTACTTCATGTGCTCCTTGTTCTCTTAGATCGAACTACTTAACAATAATATGGTCCAATTTACTATGAGCGAAGAAATTCAACGTTAATGTAACAAACGCTGTTAACGTAATTAATGTCAGATGCATTGTGCTGCAGCTTGTTTTCTACACGTTGTAGGACGATTCATAAAACTTCATTTCCAAATTTTAGTTAACCAATGAGAGTCTTTATTCAAAGTTCACTCGGTTTCGGTTAGAAATGGGTGGTTCGCGAACTAACAGGTCCAAAGGAACGGTTCACCAAGATGAACGGAACGAGCGAGGAACGAATTCTAAGGAACTGACTTTCATAGTTCACTTCGACCATGACTCTGTACTTATAGTTCCTGGGAACGGGAAACGGTCGGTCTCGTTCCCGCAACGGCTCGTCTTTTACCAGTATCCTGTAATGAACCGACACCTTCTGTTTGTTATAATCACGGTCGAATGTATCTTACATTTACGTTCTCAGTCCTGCTCGTAACTTTTACCAGCTATTTGTATGGCATGGTTAATTCCAGACATGATTTGTTCGCCTCATCATCGAAGATTCATTTTGACGACTGTGAGCAGTATAATTCGCGACAGCTCGATACCTCGAATATTCTGAAAGACTTATGCACAGTATTTTCCGTAAGAACCCGCTCGTTTCCGGCAACAAGAATAGTAGTGAGCCTCTCCAGAGCGTCACATCGTACACGTCTTCAGAGACAATACTAAAAAGGGATATGAAATGGGTCAATCACGTAAAAACAATATTAGAGAAAACTCTGATTTGTTGGAAGGGTCCAGAGAAAGTACTGTGCACCTGTAAAGAAAATCACCAATTCTAGGCTATTATTTTAGCGTTTGGGGTCCTTAACAAGTGATTATAACATCGAATGAACTGACAGACTCGCTACTAGTACTTAAGAAGGTCGTACAGCCCTTACGAAAGTCTGAGGGAAATGTTCGGAGATCTTAACTGGAATAGTTGGAAGAAAACGACGTAGTTCTTGCGAATTTTATAATTTTTTTTTGAAAAAAACTTGTATTCGTAGACAGCCGTGTAACAATTATTGCGTAGCGATCATGAGAATAACATAAGAGAAATTGAAGCGTTTACAGAGGCAAATAGTCTCAAGGCGTGAATGCTACAAAGCAGAAAATCGATAACTTCACTATGGAGTACCCTCCGCCATGGACTGTACAGTGGCTTGCAGAGTATACGTGTAGAAACAGATGTAGATTTAGATGCATTAGTTAAAAGACACTAACATTTCCTCGAAACCATCACATCAGTGATATCTATCAAATGTAATCAGGATTAGTCGTAAAACTAAGGGACGGGAACACTCTCCTTACGATTATAATTATTCGCCATCAGTAAATGCCGCGAATAAAGCTACATTTGATAAAACGATTTCTGTAAACATGACTAAGCTGGTGTTGGTAAGAAATGTGCAGACTAAAAACAGGCTGTAGCCTTGTGAGAAGGATTCGGCAGTGGGGCTGGCTGCACGAACAGCTGATGCGTGAAACTTGTTGACATGAGAACGAGATTATTGTGATATCTGCCAATAAAAGTTCCAAAGGCAACGCGCTGTACTTAAGCACGAGATCGTGTGTGTGTGTGTGTGCAGGCGCTCGAGCGCGCGCGCGTGTGTGTGCCTGCGTGTTCGTGCGCGGGCGAGCCCCAGAGACAGATTTAGCTCATCTACCAACTGTGCAGTTAAGCTGAGAAAAGAAAAGTTTGCATTACTCAACGTCATAAACACTCGTGCCCTAGTACGAGAGGTTACTATGATAACCTTTACATCTAAGTTCTTGACCGCAGAACTAATGGATATTGGCCTCGTGTTAGAGAGCTAAAATTAACGTGAAACAGACATACTGCAAACATCCGTATAGCGGGTGAAATACAGCGAAGACTTTTGAGTTTATAAATTTCAGTTTGTCGTCACTACATGTTTACGAAGCGAAAACGTGAACTGTGGCGTAGTCGAGTTAGGTCGTCGAAGCATTTCATGTTACCGCATTTCATAGTATCGGCCTCTGTACCTCAGTTCTACCATCAGACGAACACCGTGTGAACGTCAGCCAGTTTGTTGGATAGCGAAAAGAAGCGTTATATAATTGCACGTTCTAAGGAACTAGAGCTCGTATCAACACACTAACGTAATGAATGACCTTGCTTCTGCCTTCTTTTGACCTCTGCGGATTTTTCTGTTATTGTTGTCAATCTTCTGACTGGTTCGATGCAACTAACTACGAATTTCTCTCCTGTGCCAACCTCTTCATCTCAGAGTAGCACTTCCACCCTAAGTCATTTAATAGTGGATTTATTCCAGTCTCTGTCTTCTTCCACAGTTTTTACCCTCTGCAACTCTCTCCAGTAACATGGAAGTTATTCCCTGATGTCTTAAAACACAGCCTATAACCCAGTCCCTTCTTCTTGCCACTGTTATCGATACGCTCCTTTCTTCGCCAATGCCGAGAACCTCCACGTTCTTTGTCTTATCAGTCCCCCCCTGATTTTCAATATCGTTCTGTAACACGACATTTCAAAGGCTTTGATTCTCTTCTTTTCTGATTTTCCCCACAATCTGTGATTCACTGCCATGCAATGGTATGGTCGAAACGTACACTGTTAGAAATTGCTGCCTCAAATTAAGGCCCATGTTTGATAGTAGTAGACATTCCTTGGCCAGTAATCCCCTTTTTCCGACTGCTAGTCTGCTTTTCACGTCCTCCTTCGTTCGTCGGTCGCATGTTATTTTACTCCCAAGCTATCACAATTCCTCAACTTCGTCGTCAACAGTTTTGACGTTGAGTTTATCGGTAATATAATTTCTGATACTCCTCATTACTCTCGTATCTCTTCGGTTTACTCTCAGCCCATATTCCCTGCTAATTGGATTGATCATTCGATTTCTCCCTGTAAGTCGTCTTCACTTTCTCTGAAGATAGCAGCACTATTAGCGAATCTTATCGTTGATATCCTTTCACCCTGAATTTTAGTCCCAACCTTGAATCTTTCTGTTATGTCCTCTGGATACAGTGCATGAGAATTCTGATTCGTCTAAATCGATGACAGTCACAGAAAGGGGAAATCAGAGCTCGCACGGAGATACGTAGGTGTTCGTTTTTTCTGCGCAGTGTTCGAGAGTGGAATAACAGAGAATTATTGTGAAGGTGGTTCGATCAACCCTGTGGCAGTGAGATTTGCAGAGTATCCATGTAGACGCAGAATGCATTTATATTAAGTGCCGCCTTATTTTATTAATATTATGAGTAAATATACAGGGTGTTTCACCTAACTCTGGCATCTCAAATATTTACGTGAATTTCGATGTAAAAAGAAAATAATTGCGGCAAAAATTTGTAACAGTTCGTTGTGTCAATGTGGTGCCAACTGCTGCTCAGATTGCTACTGCAGATGCCGTCCGATTCACCAGAGCCATACACCGAACACGGTCTGCCCTCTCGGCAGTGCTACGTGGCCGTCTGGAGCCCGCTCTGCTTGCAGTCCCACGCGGGCTACCGAAGATCTCCTAAATAACGTATACTAAAAAGGACAACAGTGACTAACATTGTTGTAAATGGAGCAGTCCCAATGTTTAACTTTCAACAAACCTTATATAATAATCTGTTTAATACCCTAGCGCTTTACCATAATGTGTGCCGCTTGGATCGCCATGTAGCACTGCCAGAACTGCTTGTCACACAATATTCCACGTACGTTTTTTTCATACTTTAGCGAAAATAATTAGTAAATGATGAACTCATACTCTCGTGGTGATATATGGCTGAGCATGTATCACGTCGTTGGTGGTCGTTCACAGTGTTGCTCCTGTTATGACGTGACCAGTTACGCTGGCCACGCCGCTGAAGGAACTTCTATTGATTTTCTGAATGGGCTAAAGCCGCTGGCAGACCGAGCTGGCTATAGTTGAGCATTACCATCGTTTTGGGAAAACGCACCCAGGCATTGGTGATGAAGTGCAACAGGTGGCAATGAGCTGAGGAGCAGGTGGGAAGCGACATGGGAATCGCTTCCCACGCATCCCACTTGAGAAATCGTGTTGCGTCTACACTTACCGTGTCCCTCCACTCTCTGACAGGGGCGCAACCATAGCAATTAGGCAGAAGCAGATGGGAACCACTGACCTCTAGTGGGTATAGTATTTAAAAAACTTAAAATTTGCTGCGACAATTTTGATGATTTTAAATGTACAACACTTTTCCAACGAGATGAAATATGTATGGGAGAATTCTTTCATCTTAAATTGCATTTTATATAACAAAACAGAAGAGTAAGTAGAATGGTCACAACTAGCTATGACGTTTGATACTGCTGCATATTAGGCGCGTCGTTCGGAAGGCAGTTCAAGATAAGGTGTTGGAGGGTTTGGATGTGACTCCGTGTATAACGTAATTTCCATAGTCTGAATGGTTGATTGTATCTACAGAATGCTCGGATTATATTGACTTTGAAAAGTGCAATTAATTCTCATTGCGAAAACATATCATGAACGAATTTTAGTTTTTGGAGAGTTTTAGCTAACAAAAACACATGACATCCCAAAGCAGTCGAACTTTCTTTATACTACGGCTAAACCACTGCCACATTATGGTATTAATTCCTTGTAGCACTCTTCAAGATTCAGTGGCCTGCATATTATCTGTGCATTGGGACAACGAGCGACTAGGCCACCTATAGAAGGCAGTGTAGCTGCAGCCGCTGAGTCCAGAAGGCACAGTATTTTGTTTAATTTTTGTTATCACGTGATTCTGCAAAGTGAATAATACCGGTGTACTTAACTGTGTTGACTAGTGTATATTAACTTATTCTAAGTCTATGCCTGAATTTTAGCGCACTTGCATTGCGTGAGCCAGCTTTGGAGTGTAGTTAAAACCAGAACTCACGTAGCAGCAACACTTCGATTTCACCCAGCGACTGTTTAGGTTAGTACTATTTCATTGCGGTATATACCAGTATTTATTAAAAATGTGTACATCTGCAAGGAGGCACGGTTCACAAACAGCTGGAGGAAGCTGTGTTGGCCATCATCGACCTGCTTCAGGCTAGGCTACATTATCGTTGGGGCTCCAGAGGTGAATCCTTTCGCAGCCACGGTGTCTATAGCGTCGCCTGGAACACCTGATGTCTTCCGATTCGTTCGTGCTTACCTGACGGTGAATGACGAAGAGTGATGGTGTCGCGAATCTCTGGGCAAAAGACGAAAGTGGGTACTACCCTCACGGCTGTCCTCTTAGGGCTAGAACAGTTTACAAAGTACATCTGAGCCAGCACGGGAAGCAGTTACTAGGATACAGGAGTACGTCTGGCTTGTACACGTTGGTTTTTCAGGCCCGACAACATATCCTCTGATTTCAGATGAGGAAGAATACTATTCCCATTAATTAAAGAGAATAACATTCGTTATGACAGATTTGAGAAGTAGAATACTTAACATATTATTAGTTAACTGCAGGAGATTGTATGGGAAGGTCCCACAACTAGTCTCGCTTATGAACGGTAACAATTCCCAACTAGCGCTACGGTCAGAAAACTGCCTGAAACCAGGTGTTAACGGCAACGAAATTCTAAATTCAGAATGGAATGTATATTGCAAAGGTAGGTTGAACGCTGATATTGGAAACGTTTTTGCAGCTGTATAAACACAATGTCATATAGCGAATGTGGTACAGATTCCGAATGCGAAATAATTTGAGTGAACGTAATTGTTAAAGAAGCGAAAATAATCGGCAGTGATCGCATATGATATTTTATTTCGTAACTGGTGACCGGTCTGTCTTAGAACACCATCTCCAGACCAGTGAGTGTTACTGAAATTTTAGAAAATGCCTAGAAGTAGGTCAGGAATTACACAATTAATCATCCCATATAGCAATCAATACGCGTTAAAGTTACAAAAATTGAATACAAATTTTGTACCCACTGGTGACACGCGTACACGATGTGAGCAGAGGTGTTGCATATGCCGGAAGCACCAGTCGTCAACAGCTGAGTAGCATGCGAATGCTGCGGCTTATGAACAAACAGCTCCACCCATCGTTGTCTAAGTAATCAGTGAAGGCGCAGATGAAAAAAAGACACGAACAATAGCGCATGTATAATGTAAAACATTGCATACCGTATGTGAAAAAAAACAACGTAAATATCAGTCGCTACTGGCAAATACGTATAAAGAAAATTTGTAATAATTGAAAAAGGAGGAAATGAAAACAGAAGATCCTTACGAAATTACTAAGATAAGAAGAACTACCCTCTAAGGGTAATAAGTAATGTTGTTAAATCATACATGTCTTGTCAAAGATTCCCGTGCAGGCGCTATAAGCGTCGATGTGCAGTTGTGTCGAGCAGGACTTCTCTGGTTACGAATGACTCGATGTCCTGCGATGATATGCACCTGTGGCAATGTACATGTAGATGGAAGCATGTATAGAGCAGGAACACTGCTGGTTACCGTGTAGACAGTCACTACACAAGCCTGTCGTTGTGGCGTACTCGGACGTCCGTTATCCGTCCAGTAAAACAACGTACTCATCGTCCTACCCCCGTCACTTGTTTCATAATTCTTACATATACGAGGACAATGAATTCATTTGCAAAAGAAAATGGAAAATATTTAACGTAGAGACTTATAGAAAAATAGGCTGATGTCTATTTTAGTCAACAAAAAGAACACTCGGCTGATTAATAACAGTATATAAGAGATACTAGCTCAAAAAATTACGTCGAAGGGCGGTGCTAAAAATATAATGAAAAAGTACAACATTGTTATCAGTTTTTTAGTGAACAGGAAAGTCTTTCCTGTAATAATACGAACATAAAACGTCCAGCGAATAATATCGCAAAAACCGTAAGCAATTGTTAAATGTCCCGCTAAACATCGTAAAGGCCCCATGAAGACAGTAAGAAAAGTAAATGCCGAACACGTAAGAAAACTTTTTGAAATATGGGAGAACAGTAAGATTTTTACAAAAGGTCGTCAGAAAGATCATAAAAATGTTTCTCTTTAATACATTTTATATCGTACACACACGGACTATTCTTCGTGTCATTTTACATGGGATCCTTCATTGATCACGCGCAGAATGATGGGCGGATCTCCACTTTCAAAACTCGTAGCGTTCATATGATACCCAGCAGTTAACGACTGGTCCCTCCGGGCTCGCCACATCATCTACGAGTGTCACCAATTGGTATAATTTTTGTATTTTATTTTTGTAATTTTAATGCATTCTGATTCCTATGTACAAAGGGCGTTCAAAAAGTTTTGCACAGTCGTCTCTAATTTTTTTATTTTTTGCAGGAGGAGAATGACATTTTTTGTGAACATACTTGGAGCATCTGGCTATAAATTGACCCTACTCCATTAGCTGTGACGCATCTGGCCCAAGGTTCTTTCCATGATGTAAATGCACTTTGTTAAAATTCTGGGGATTGACTTTTTACGCCATCGCTTGACACAGGAAATAAGGTCTTTCTCACTATCAAATATTTTACCGCGCAGATGGGCCTTCAGACGACCAAAGAGGTAAAAATCAGATGGAGCCAAGTCCGGACTATAGGGAGGATGAGAAACAATTTTCCAACCCATTCTACTGATTTTCTCCTGCGTCATAAGGGCTGTATGGGGTTTGGCATTGTCATAGTGTAGTCTGATGAACTGACCCTGAAGCTGTGGTTTGTGGGTCTTGATCGCACGTCGCAGCTTGTCCAGTGACAAACAGGTTCCAAAAAGTCAATGAAAATGATACCACACTGATCCCAGAAGAAGGAGGCCATCACCTTTCGGCCTGCTGTTCATTAAAAACTTGTTTTTTTTTCTTCCGAGGGGATCCCGGATGACAGCACACCATGGATTGAGTTTTGCTGTCAGGTTCATACAAAGACAACCATGTTTTATCATGGGTAAAGACGCCGTCAAAACACTGTTTCCACTCTTCAGTAAAGGTCTTCATGAGACACTCGCACTCATTCTTCCTCATCGTTTTCATTTCTATTGTCAATAATCTAGGCACCCAACGTCCACAGATTTTTCTGTACCCTGGTGATTGTATCAGTGATATCGCACTACCCAATGACAAACGAGTCATTTCAGCAAGCTGTCGTGTAGTCACACATCTGTCATTTTGGATGATTTGATCAATGGTCTCCTTATTCACATCACTCACTGCCGTCGATGGTCTACCGCATCGTGGATTGTCCAGTAGAGAGAAATCACCTTCTTTAAACCTCTGCAATCACCGCGTGAATACTGCTGCGATCCTCTGTGTCCTCCCCATAAATAAGGAGCAACTTCCTGCGAATCGATGTGGCAGAGTCATCGCCGGTCTTGAAGAGGAACTCAATTGCCGACCGTTGTCGCAACCTGACATCTACTTCACGGTCTATTATGGCTCACCTGTAAATAAAAGAAAATCCTTTTACATACCATCTTATAGCTAAATGTTCCAAGTATGCTCACAAAAAATGTCATTCTCTGGCTGCAAAAAAAAAATAAAAATAAAAAAAACAGGGACGACTGTGCAAAACTTTTTGAACGCCCTTTGAAGGATGTATAATTGTCTAATTCCTGAGCTCCTTCGTAGAAGTTTTACAAAAAGTCAATGTCACCCATTGGTCTGAAGAGGGTCTACTAAGTCTGAAACTGGTCACAAAAAATGAAATAAAACGTCATTTTCAATCACGACTCTTTATTTCCGTTGCAGTAAAATAGATCGCTGCTGTTCCTAACATGACTTCAAAAATTATAAGCGTTAATGGTGGACCAAGTATGGTCATCGCATGCTTTTATGGACCACCTGCCTGGGTAGCAGTAGTGGCGGTACATTTGGAGAAGATTTCTTGTAAAATTTCTGGTCATGTTAGTGTTAGGGGGAGATTTCAACCTACAGCTGTAGATTGTGAGATTCAAGTGATTAAGGCGGATAGTAGGAACAGGGAATCATGTGAAATTGTTCTAACTCCCTTACGCAATAACTTCCTTGAGCAGCTAAGCAGAGAATAGACTCGTGATAATAACAAATGGCTCAAATGGCTCTGAGCACTATGGGACTTAACAGCTGTGGTCATCAGTCCCCTAGAACTTAGAACTACTTAAACATAACTAACCTAAGGACATCACACACATCCATGCCCGAGGCAGGATTCGAACCTGCGACCGTAGCAGTCGCGCTGATAATAGCAAATTAGATCTCCTGGCCACCAATAGGCCCCAAAGTTTTCGACTCACAGTAGAACAGAGAATCAGCGATCATAAGGCTGTACAGCATCACTGAATACGGCTGTAAACAGGAATGTAAAGGAAGCTACGAAGATATCTCTGCTTAGCAAAAATTACAAGAAAGAGATTTTACGAGGGGCGTTTAATAAGTAGTGCAGCACATTTTTATTTTCCTGAAAGCAGGTTGGTTTCATTCAGGATTCCAATACACCATATTATTCCCCACTCTTTTGGCTACAAAACACTATTTCTCAACATAATCTGCGTTTAGTGCGACAGCCTTACGCCACCTTACTGGGAAGACCTGTATACCCGCATGCTACCACTCTACTGGTCCATGTCGAAGACAACGTCTAAGTACATCAGTAACCTCCACATCATCCACGTACTGCTTCCAGCAGAGTACATCCTTCATTCGGCCAAACAGATGGAAGTTGAAAGATACGAGGTCCGCGCTTGGGGTGAATGAGGAAGAACAGTCCTGGAAAGATTTTTGAGGTCCTCTGAGGTCGCAGGCTTGTGTGAGGCCTTGCATTGTCATGGAAAAGGAGAAGTTTGCTTGCATTTTTGCGACGACGAACACGCTGAAGTCATTTCTTCAATTTCACGAGTTGACTGTTGCGCCATAAAGGAGAACACAAAAAGAATAACTCCCTCAGAGTCCCAGAAGACCGTCGCTATGGCTTTACCGGCTGGCTGAGGATGCAGCTTTGAACTTTTTCTACGGAGGAGAGGTGGTGTTTCGTTTTGTTTCCAATTCGAAGTCGAGTTGCCTATGACGCTCTTCGACAAAAAGTTGCCACAATTAGTCTCGTAAAACGCGCAAACAATTCCACACAGATAGTCCGTTGCTCTTTATGGTCTTCTGTTTGGCGGCGAGCAACTCAGCGGGCACACACATTTGAGTACACAAACTGGTGGACGAGTGTTCAAATGGCTCTGAGCACTATGGGACTTAACATGTGAGATCACCAGTCCTCTAGAACTTACAACTACTTAAACCTAACTAACCTAAAGGACATCACACACATCCATACCCGAGGCAGGATTCGAACCTGCGACCGTAGCAGTCGCGCGGTTCCGGACTGAAGCGCCTAGAACCGCTCGGCCACCGCGGCCGGCTGGTGGACGAGTGTGTCAGCACTACCGACACAGACGTCCAGTTGAACAGCGAGGTGTTTGATTGTGATCTGTCGAATGAGAATGTCCATGCGTTCCAACATTGCAGGTGTCACAGCTGTGTGCGCGGCAGGGCGGCACGCGAGAGATTGGACAGGACTACGCGATCTTTCTGCGATGATGACGGACGCCTCGTCCAACGGCTCGCCGTGTTTTTGTTCGCTGCCAGGTCTCCTCAGACAATCTACAGGCGCCTGTGAATACCTGCGATGCTCTGATTTTCCGCCAAAAGAAACTCAATGGCACCTTTCTGCTTGGAACGCACCTCTGTCACAGACGCCACTTTGAAGGCTACAGATAACGCCACCTCCTATCAGAACTTCATGACACTATAGAGGCTGCAACAAGAATACTCCACAATGTCCCACAACAAATTACGCATTTTTCAGCCGAAACTGGCCAACAAAATGTATTATATTACTCACTGAATGCCCCTCGTAGATTACCTGAGAGGTCAACATGTAAAATTCATCTCCAGGACCGGAACTGTTGAGCGTCAACGGACAGATTTCAAGAGTACTGTATGATAAGTTTTAGACAAACATGTGCCAAGCAAAGTTTTGAGGGATGAGAATGACCCATTGTGGCTCACTGACATCCTTGTTCGTAATCTGCTACGAAAGCAAATGAACTTGACAGCAAATTTCACATTAAACATAGCTAAAGCCTCAGAAACAAACAAACAAAACAAAAAAGAAGCCAACATTAGCGTAAAGCCAGCCATGCGTGATGTATTAAACGAATCTGAAAGTAAAATTCTGTTTACGGACGTGACAGAAAATCCTAGGAAGTTCTCAGCTTGTATTAATTACACAAACGGATCGAAGCTACGTGCGCAAATACTCCGTGAACATAATGGCGTCGAAACGGAGCATGACAGAGAGAAGGGCGAAATATGAAACACCTTTTTCCAAAACTGTTTCACTGAGTAAGATCGTACTGTAGTTCCTCCTTTAAATCGTCGCACGAACGACAAGATGACAGATATCGAAATAAGTGATGACGGGGAAGAAAAGCGAGTGAAATTTTTCAGCAGAGGAAAGGCCATTGGACTTGGCGGGATGGTATTACGATCCCGCATAGAGTATGTGAAAGTACTTGCTCTTCTACCAACAGCAGCGTACCGTACACCGTTCGAGAAGCAAAGTGTTCGTAGTGACTAGAAAGCGCAGGTCATTTCCGTTTTCAAGAAAGGTTGTCGAACAAACGCACAGAATTATTGGCCTTATCTCTCATGTCAGTCTGTTGTAGAATTTTGGAGCGCACACTGCCGGGAAAAAAGTACACCTTCTAGATGCTCCCAATTCATTCAAGATTTATTGTTGCTACAGTGCATCAAATGATTACATTTACAGATCAAGAGCACAAGCAGTTCTGAGATATCAGGTATAGACCAATGCTGAAACACCCGTATTAGTATGTGGCGTAGCGTTCACGGGCGGTAATGCAGCCGCTGACTCTAGCATCCAATCGATTGTACAGATGTCGAATACTGTCCTGGGATTCTTATGCCACGACTGCTCGACCTGTTTGTGTAGTTCTGTAAGAGTTTTGATTTACGAGTCGCACGAGTCACTTCTCGTCCCATCATATCCCACACGTGCTCGACTGGAGCCGAGTCCGGAGATCGTGCTGGACAAGGAAGTTGCTGCACGTCTTTCAGAGCACGTTGAGTTTCAGGGGCAGTCTGTGGGCGAGCGTTATTCTGTTAGAACAACACATCACCTTCCTGCCGCAAGAGCGTTAAAAGAACAGGTCTAATAGCATTCTGCAAGCAGCGGGCGCTGGTTAGCCTCCTCTCCAGAAGCAGCAAAGGTGAAACAGTTGTAGCTTATCATACCCCGGACTATAAGTCGTGGGGTGGGCTCAGTGTGTCTTCGACCAACACACTCTACGAGACGGCGCTCAACAGGTGTACGTCGTACGTGCAAAGGGCCATAACTTGCGTGCAGGCAGAAGCTGCTTTCATCGCCGAAGACCACGGCACGCCGTTCCATCTTCCAAGTGATCCTTCGACGGCACCAATCGTTCAGTGCACGTTCGATGCTGTGGTGTGAATGGAAGACGGCTAGAAGTGTGCGTGCCCATAGTTGCACAGCTAATAACCGGTTCACAACAGTTCGTGTTGACTCATCCGGTCTCACAAGCCGTCTTACCCGGGCTGTGGTAGCTGTACGATCTGCCACTGCTGCTCTTATTAAGAGTCTGGCAGGCGTCTGTGCTGCTTGGATGTCCAGAAGCTCGTCTGCGGGTGTGAGTACGTTCACGTGATCACTGGTCCCAGCATCGTTGCACAACTGGCGCAGCACGTCCAACTTGTGTGGCAGTTCGCTGAAAGGACCAGCCCGCGACTCGGAAGGCCACGATATGACCCATTCAATACTCTCTCAGTTGGCTGTAGGATGCACGAGTGCGTGTCCGTGGCACGGTTGCCTCCTTGCTTCACTCGTCTGCACTACACTGAGCACTGTGGCTGCGAGCATTCCCTATTAAAAGGTAGACACAGATGGTGCTCTGGTAGCTGTACCATCACGCTACGTGTAGGCGTACGACGTTGAAACCATTGCTATCCCGCAAGTGGCATATGCCGTCATCGGGTCAAAATCGGCGTCGTCTATCCAGGTTCACTAATTTTCTTTCGACAGTGTATGCTATTCTCGATTACTGTTACATTTCTAGACACCGAAAAGTCTTTTAAGAATCAACATGAGTTCTGAAAACAACGATCATGCGGAAACCTGCTCGCTCTGTCCGTCCACGAGACCCAGAAAGCAGTAGGCACTGGCACCCAGGAAGATACCGTGTTCCTTAACTTTTAGAAGGCGCTCCACACGGTTACTCACTGCTGCCTAATGAACAAAATTCGAGGTACGCGGTATCCATCTGTGTGACGAGACGAAAGATTTTAAAAATTGGTCAAATGGCTCTAACAAGGGAACCTCCCCATCGCAGCCCCCCTCAGATTTAGTTATAATTTGGCACAGTGGATAGGCCTTGAAAAACTCTTCACAGATCAGTCGAGAAAACAGGAAGAAGTTGTGTGGAACTATGAAAAAATAAGCAAAATATACAAACTGAGTAGTCCATGGGCAACATATGCAACATCAAGGCATATCAGGGCTCAGGAGCGCCGTGGTCCCGTGGTTAGCGTGAGCAGCTGCGGAGTGAAAGGTCATTGGTTCAAGTCTACCTTTGAGCGAAAAGTTTACTTACTTTGTTTTTGCAAGTTATGATCTGTCCGTTCGTTCATTGACGTCTCTATTCACTGTAATAAGTTTAGGGCCTGTGCTTTGCGACGGCACCGCAAAACCGTGCGATTAGTAGACGAAAGGACGTGCCTCTCCAATGGGAACCGAAAACATTTGATCCAGGAAAACACGTCTGATATATTCTACACAACACTGGCGACAACATGTGCGTCACATGACAGGAATATGTTGTCGACCCACCTAACTTGCACACTTGGCGAATGGGTAAAAAGATTCTTCTACCTTGCCCGATTTAGGTTTTCTTGTGGATGTGATAATCACTCCCAAAAATGTGATGAAAACATAAGAATGTGTCACATAAACTGCAACAAATGAATGCAACCGTTTCACAGTCGCACAGTTTTCTCTGTGCTCTGTCAAAACGTATGTTTTTAACGTTTTCAAATTTTTCCCTGTGTAGACCGTCAAATCCTGCATATGTCCAAGCAAATCTGAACACGTCCTGGAATTTTGGAGAGCGAAATTGATTATGTGTGAGTGCCTGAACTCTGATAATTGTCTGAAAATAAGAATTAAAACTTTTTACTGGAGGGAAGACTTGAACCAAGGACCTCTAATTCCGTAGCTGCTCACGCTAACCACGGGACCACGGTGCTGCTGAGCTTACACTGTCCTTGATGTTGCATATGTTGCCCACGGACTACTCAGTTTGTATATTTTGCTTATTTTTTCATAGTTCCACACAACTTCTTCCTGTTTTCTCGATTGATCTGTGTTCAGTTTTTCAAGGCCTATCCACTGTGCCAACTTATAACTAAATCTGAGGGGGGTGCGATGGGGAGGTTCCCTTGTAAGCACTATGGGACTTAACATCTGAGGTCATCAGTCCCCTAGACTTAGAACTACTTAAACCGAACTAACCTAAGGACATCACACACATCCATGCCCGAGGCAGGATTCGAACCTGCGACCGTAGCAGGATCGTGGTTCTGGACTGAAGCGCCAAGAACCGCTGGGCCACAGCTGCCGTCCGGAAGGTTTTATATCAAACAAAGCGCAGAGTATCGTTCTCAACGGAGAGAAACTATCAGGCGTAACAGTAACTTCAGGCGTGTCCGAAGGGATTGTTACAGGACCAAAACTCTTCATAATATGTATAAATGGCATAGCGGATAACGAGGGATGTTCCATGAGGCTTTCCACGGATGATAGAGGACTCGCAACGCTAGCAAAATGCAGACAGACCTGCAGAGGATTGATGCTTGGTGTACGGAGCGGCAATTGACTCTCAACTTATGCGAATGGAACATATTGCTCATAAACAGGCCAAAAGACCTATTATTATAAGAGTTCACGATTGCAGGACAATCACTGGAAGCAGTCTCATTCATTAAATATTTGGGCGTATGCATAGAGAGCTGTTTAGAGTGGAACGACTACATAAAACTAATCGCAATGCCAGATGCCAGACTGGGATTCATTGGAAGAATCCTGAAGAAGTGTAGTCCGCCCACAAAGGAGATAGCTTACAAAACCTTCGTACGACCAGTACTTGAATATTACTTGCGAGTCTGGGGTCCTTACCGGATAGGATTCATTGAGGAAATAGAGAAGACCAAATTAAGAGGAACGTGTGTCGAACAGGTTCATTTAGTAATTGCGAAGGCTTCATGAGATGCTAAGCCAACTTCAATGGCAGACGTTGAAAGCGAGGCGTTCCACATAGCGGTATAGTCTACTGTTAAATCTTCAAGGACGTACATTCCTACAAGAGTCAATCGCTATGCTGCATCCTCCTACGCATATCTTGCGAGAAAACAGAATTAGGGACATTCAAACTTACACGAAGGCGTATCAAGAATCGTTCTTGCCTTGAACCATTCGCGACTAGAACAGGGAAGGGGAAAATGAGAGCAGTACACAAATAACCCTTCACCACACATCGTACAGTGGCTTGCAGAATATAGATTCAGGTGCAGATGTAGGTGTAGAAGACCTTGAAACTGATCATCTTTAACGCCGGTATCTTCATCCTCATATTGTGTTGTAACACACATTCAGCCATATTACTTGAAATACAAATAACCAAACGAATGCGCTCGATAAATATGCTAGAATGAAATAAAAAGCCTTCTGGGATGCCTGTTATTTCCAACAAACACTAAGGAATTAAATGCACAACGTTGTTGATATCTTCTAGGGTGACTAATCGAGTGGCAGCTTCGTCTTGAAGCAACATGTCAGCGAGTTAGCTATCTACATCTACATCTACATCTATACTCCGCGAGCCACCTTACGGTGTGTGGCGGAGGGTACTTATTGTACCACTATCTGATCCCCCCTTCCCTGTTCCATTCACGAATTGTGCGTGGGAAGAACGACTGCTTGTAAGTCTCCGTATTTGCTCTAATTTCTCGGATCTTTTCGTTGTGATCATTACGCGAGATATATGTGGGCGGTAGTAATATGTTGCCCATCTCTTCCCGGAATGTGCTCTCTCGTAATTTCGATAATAAACCTCTCCGTATTGCGTAACGCCTTTCTTGAAGTGTCCGCCACTGGAGCTTGTTCAGCATCTCCGTAACGCTCTCGCGCTGACTAAATGTCCCCATGACGAATCGCGCTGCTTTTCGCTGGATCATGTCTATCTCTTCTATTAATCCAACCTGGTAAGGGTCCCATACTGATGAGCAATACTCAAGAATCGGACGAACAAGCGTTTTGTAAGCTACTTCTTTCGTCGATGAGTCACATTTTCTTAGAATTCTTCCTATGAATCTCAACCTGGCGCCTGCTTTTCCCACTATTTGTTTTATGTGATCATTCCACTTCAGATCGTTCCGGATAGTAACTCCTAAGTATTTTACGGTCGTTACCGCTTCCAATGATTTACCACCTATGGCATAATCGTACTGGAATGGATTTCTGCCCCTATGTATGCGCATTATATTACATTTATCTACGTTTAGGGAAAGCTGCCAGCTGTCGCACCATGCATTAATCCTCTGCAGGTCCTCCTGGAGTACGTACGAGTCTTCTGATGTTGCTACTTTCTTGTAGACAACCGTGTCATCTGCAAATAGCCTCACGGAGCTACCGATGTTGTCAACTAAGTCATTTATGTATATTGTAAACAATAAAGGTCCTATCACGCTTCCCTGCGGTACTCCCGAAATTACCTCTACATCTGCAGATTTTGAACCGTTAAGAATGACATGTTGTGTTCTTTCTTCTAGGAAATCCTGAATCCAATGACAAACCTGGTCCGATATTCCGTAAGCTCGTATTTTTTTCACTAAACGTAAGTGCGGAACCGTATCAAATGCCTTCCTGAAGTCCAGGAATACGGCATCAATCTGCTCGCCAGAGTCTACGGCACTGTGAATTTCTTGGGCAAATAGGGCGAGCTGAGTTTCACATGATCTCTGTTTGCGGAATCCATGTTGGTTATGATGAAGGAGATTTGTATTATCTAAGAACGTCATAATACGAGAACACAAAACATGTTCCATTATTCTACAACAGATTGACGTAAGCGAAATAGGCCTATAATTATTCGCATCTGATTTATGACCCTTCTTGAAAATGGGAACGACCTGGGCTTTCTTCCAGTCGCTAGGTACTTTACGTTCTTCCAGCGATCTACGATAAATTGCTGATAGAAAGGGGGCAAGTTCTTTAGCATAATCACTGTAGAATCTTAAGGGTATCTCGTCTGGTCCGGATGCTTTTCCGCTACTAAGTGATAGCAGTTGTTTTTCAATTCCGATATCGTTTATTTCAATATTTTCCATTTTGGCGTCCGTGCGACGGCTGAAGTCAGGGACCGTGTTACGATTTTCCGCAGTGAAACAGTTTCGGAACACTGAATTCAGTATTTCTGCCTTTCTTCGGTCCCTCGTCATCTTCAGTCCTATAAATAACACTTATGATATTGGTTGAAACGGTGCTTGCAGACTAATCTTTTCTTCGGCTCACAAAACAGAAGATTCCATCAGTGAATGTCGCCAAGGAAGCCCTAGATTGTCATATACTTTCTGAATGCCTGTATTCCCTCCGGCAAGTGGAATTACAACTGCCGCGCGGTTTGAGGCGTCATGTCACGGATTGCGCGGCCCCTCCCGCCGGAGGTTCGAGTCATCCCTCGGGCATGTGTGTGTGTGTGTGTGTGTGTGTGTGTGTGTGTGTGTGTGTGTGTTTGCGTTGTGCTTAGCTTAAGCTAGTCTAAGTAGTGTGTAAGTCTAGGGACCAATGACCTCAGCATTTTCCTCTTAGCAATTCACACACATCTGAACAAATTGAAATTACAATTCGTAGTTAACTTTTACGTAACAGTTGATATATTATGTCAATAAAGAAAATATAAAAATAAAATAATTGCAGACACCCATAGTCAGATGATAATTAACTGTCCCAGCAGGAAACAAACTAAACATCAGAGAGAGAGAGAGAGAGAGAGAGAGAGAGAGAGAGAGAGAGAGAGAAATGGTATCCACGCGTTCCGAGAATTTATTGTTATTTTATGATAATTTTTCATCTAATTGTAAGGTATTCCCGTCCAAGATGTCGCATTTTATATTGTGCTTCGTCTTTTTCTTACTGTAAAGCGGAAAAGAAACCAAAATTGTCCATTTAAAACTGAAAGGTCTCTAACTGAGCTGTGGTTCTTTACGAGTACTAACAGTATTAATTCTCGTGATAGAGAAACACTACCACAACTTAACTGCAGGCTAACATACTTTTAAATATTGAACTTAGATTTCTTTTTCGCATTACAGTCAAGAAAAGACGAAGCAAAACGTAAAATACAGCCCCTCGCTCGGGAATAACACACAGCTTGGTGATCATTTGTGAAAAACATATTGGAGGAGGCAGCTGATTTGTACGAAAGTAAAATATTCTTCATGAAACGATGTATCTGATATTCATTCTCTTTATGAGAAATAACCCGATATTCAGTTGCAGGTTTTTCGACAACGATTGTGCAGTGGACAATATGAACGTTGAGCAAGACTTTCGATCTGTCGAGAAGATTTGTTCAACGTTCTCCGATCTCTACGATCAAAATGTGTTGTCGGCCTTTCTTTCCGACTGTCCGCGATATGTGACACTCGCACTGCAGCAGGAAACCGGAAGAAAAACATTACCTGGATCCGTGTAGGAGGCCCGGAGCCTCGCCAAGCTAGATGTCACACCTGTGGTGTCGAGTTTCCTGGCCGTGGGGTGGAGGTTGTGGTGGTGGGGAGAGCGGGGGAGGGGGTCTGTCGGCCATGGGCAGACAGCTCAGCCACCTTGACTTCCTGCGACTGCAGGCGGCGTTCATATGTGCTGTTCTGCAGGAGATTTCCTGCATCTGCAACTCTCTCCTAGTGTAATGTGTAGTAATATGCGTTTATTCCGTTCATTGGAGATAGTTACTATCTAACTGTGGCCATAGTGGCTACGTGTGGGTACGGTGACAGTCACTAATAAACTTTTTCTCTTGTACTGTTGCAGTCACATGATTAAATTAAATTAATTATATTATTATTATTATTTTAAATTTAATACATTGCATCGCATTTAGATGTTTCGCCTATGTAGGATATTTTAAAACAAGTATGTGAAAACAAAAGGTACTGAAATAATCTAAAACTCACTACAAGATAGTTTACAATAATTCATTAACTTTTGCTTTACTAGGCATGTAGTGGAAAATATGATAATGAGCAAAATATGCTCGAGTCACATCTGAAATTAGAAAATTAAAACAAAATAAGTAATGTGACGGCTGGCGGTGTAAAATATAAATATCAAAATTAACTTGCGCTGATAGCCCTGGTTGAATTAAATTAATTACTTTAAGGTGAGACTGCAACCAAGTCGAGATGACAACTGGATGAAATTAACAGATCACTGCTCCTTAAACGTCTGGATTCTTGTGCGAATGCAATTATTTATCTACTAGCTTCTAGATTTTGTTATGAATACAGCCGAATATAGATCGTTAATATCTCTGGGAAGGTCTTCCTCCAATTTTGATCGTCACAACATCAACGAGACGTGTATTGTGCGTCAAAAGCTCGTGAAAGCGTAAAGCTACAGAATATCAGCTCTAATATTCCTACTATAGATACTCAAAATGGGTTTTATTAACACATACACCAGGCAACAATTCAGTGAGAAAACCACCACCGAGATCACAAGGGGGGTGGGGGATAACACTGCAACACCCAACTTATAGTCCCGGTCTGGCGTTACCTCTTCGGTGGAATGAAGGAATCTCTTCGCGGAACGAGAGTTTAATATGACGACTCCGTTGTAAAGGCTGGTAAACAGTGCTTCCAGCATGCTGGTCCTAACATCTATCGTGTAGGTTACGGGTCATAGTTCTAAAGTGTTACTGGCCTTATTTGTAAGGTGGCGTAAGGCAGTTGAAAGGGACGAATATTGTGTGAAAAAAGAAATTTTTTTTCCAGAACTTGTGAACGTGCTATGAAAGTATAGAACGTAAGGAAAGAAATGAATGTTTAAAAACAATCATTGTGCGTTTCTTTTGGAGGGACATTCATACACTGAAACTTTCTGACATTTTAACTGTTTAATGGAACAGAATCCAAGCTAAAAGACACGACTCCCGACCCCTTTTCACACATTCAGCTCTGCCAACACCTCACTCCTACTTCCCAAACTCCACAAGCTTTGCTGCGTACTTTACTGGGACTGAACCCCTGCAATAATGAACAGAGTGTTTCAAAAGCATTAATCCGAATTCACAACACTATAAAAATGGTTCAAATGGCTCTGAGCACTGTGGGACTTGACATCTGAGGTCATCAGTCCCCTAGAACTTAGAACTACTTAAACCTAACTAACCTAAGGACATCACACACATCCATGCCCGAGGCAGGATTCGAACCTGCGACCGTAGCAGTCGCGCGGCTCCAGACTGCAGTCCTAGAAGCGCTCGGCCACTTCGGCCGGCCACAACACTATATCTTCTACATCACGCAGATACAAACTTGAACTGTAACTGACTTTTAGGACTACGGAGTTTTTTATTTTTAGAAACGTATCCTATTTTACAAGGATATAAATTTCATATGCATGCATATACAACCCCAGAGTACATTTTACAATTACACCGTCCAGTCACATTAATGCGACCACCTACCAAAAGCCTGAATAACCACCTTTTGCAGCGCGGACGCGCAGAGAGAGTCAGTGAGGTTACGCAAGGTATCGACAGAGACAGACCGACTCCAGTGTCGTGGCCAGCTGTGATAGGTTTCACGGCTGAGAATCCATCGCGCGAGCAGCGCGATAGAGGAGGTCCCATAGATTGTCGACTGGGTTTAAATCCGGAGGTTTTGTGGCCAGTACACTGCGAGCTGTGTGACACGTTGTATTGTCCTACCGGTAGATGCCATCGTGCCAATGAAAACCAAACTGTATGTAGGTGTGGACATGGTCCCAAAGGATAGAAGCGTACTTGGGTTGATACATCCAGAATGTCACGGTAACATTCCCCAGACCATAACGCTCCCTTCTTGTTATCTTTCAGATTTTTCACGCCCTACACACCGACAGCCATCTGTCCGAAGGAACATAAAATGTGATTCCCCCCCAAAACGCCACCTGTCGCCACTCGGTGCGGTATTGGTACCAGATTCAAGCCTTCGTCGCCGATGAACAGCAGTCTCCATGGATGCAGGCACCTGTTAAACCAGGCGAATGCTGTGGGGACCCATACGCAGAAACTTTCGGTAAAAGATCGTCGAGCAGGGACTGATGGTAGCCCTTTGGTTCATCTGGGTGGTCAGTTGCTCAACAGTTGCACGTCTGTTCGCCTGTACACGTCGCCGCAGCCGTTGTTGCACCCCTGTCATCTATGGCCTGTGGTGCTCCGCAGTTGACTCGGCGCTGGTTTTGAATAGCGCCATTTTGCCGTGTACGGTAAACTTTAACCATAGCGGCACTTATACGTATTACAAACTTAGCCGTTTCGTAAATCCCTCTCCCCCCCCCTCCCCCCTCCTTGGCCCGAAAGCCAGTGATCATGTCCTTTTGGATGGCAGATAAATCACTCCGTTTCTGCATTACGACAACAACTGCACTGTTTTCCGCCCCAAAAATGGTTCAAATCGCTCTGAGCACTATGGGACTTAACATGTGAGGTCATCAGTCCCCTAGAACTTAGAACTACTTAAACCTAAGGACATCACACACATCCATGCCCGAGGCTGGATTCGAAGTTGCGACCGTAGCGGTCGCGCAGTTCCAGACTGAAGCGCCTAGAACAGCTCGGCCACAACGGCCGGCCTTTCCGACCCCCCCCCCCCCCCCCGCCCTCCTCTCCCCCCCCCACATGCTTTGGGTGTCCCCCAATGCTAATAGTGCCACCTGCCGTCTGTGAGTGGTTATAACAAGTTGACGTGAACATGCAAGGTGCCCACATTAATTTGACTGGACCATGTACGTTCAGTATCAAAGGTTTCATTTACCTCTGATGAATATTCAATGAGCTCTCCAAACGACACACGACAAATATCTAGACGGTAGTAAAACTAGTCCTACACTTTAGAGAACACGTCTGGACTTAACTGCAGTCACTGCTGTTACTATGCGACATCGCCGTTCACGCAGAGTTGTTGAAACGGGAGGCTTATAGATAGAGTCTTCCAGAAAGCCGCATAAAAAATCATATATGGTGACAATAGATAACGTTTGAGTGCAACAGTGCAAGCGAGTTCCATACGATCTTATCCCCTATGGTCGATAGATCGTTGAGGAAGCTTATTTTTAAGATGCTCTTATGTGAAGGCACCAGTGAAGTGATTCTCCGTCCTGTGAAAGAACGAAATTTTCGGCATATTTCTGTAATAGTTTAAAATGCAGATCAAGATAATCGGGTACGTGATTCCCGTAAGAGTCTCTTCCACAAAAAAGAATGGGTCGGACCTCACTCCTCGAAAAACGACGCAGAACTCATGAAGCTTTGGATAGTCTCTCTCACGCTCGACTATATGATATGGCTGCTACGATCCTCATATTCTTACGTTGTGGTCGTTCATTTTTCTACTTAAATGGCACATAGCTTCATCACTGAACACCAAGCGGTAAAGGAAATTGCTATCTTCCATTTCCATCTCCTCCATGCCAGAATTTAACTCACTAAATTCTGTACGTTGTTGTCCATCACCATCATCTGCAGCTTACAGCAGTTGACTCCTGTATGGTTTGAAACACAAATGTCAACGCAAAACACGCCAGGCAGACGCTTGAGAAATGGTTAGCTTTGGTTGTTTACGATAAATACCATCTGACAACACGCGCTATATTAAGTTTTTCTCTGATATTCTCAAGATGGGTCGTGCCCGAAACACGTTAATAACAGAGTTTTAACAAGTGGATTCTCGTTATTCGCAACCTTCAGCGCATAAGGATGGGCTCAGTTATTCATACATTGACGGAAGAAAAATCTCAGCACCAAAAAATAATTAATATAGGCGCACTACGAATGTAGTGGTGTGGACATGTTGGGAATGTGGATCTCACGGGGAGCGTGCGAGGGATAAGTCCCTGCAGACGCGCTATCCTCTGTGCCCACGGTGGCTCAGATGGATAGAGCGTCTGCCATGTAAGCAGGAAATCCCGGGTTCGAGTCCTGGTCGGGGCACACATTTTCATCATGTCCCCAATGAAGGACATCAACGCCTGTTTGCAGCTAGGATGTCCATTTAATTATCATTTCATTTCTAGCAAAGCTGCATGGTCATCCACGGTAACTGTTCTTTCGGGAACAGATACTACCGTCATATATAATATAGGGTTATGAAATTTCTGGAATACGTTTGTCTAACTAACATATTTAAGTGATTAACATTGCAAGATCACAGGTTAATGTAAGCGCGAAATAAGTCATGGAAAATGTTGAATGCAAGCATGCAAACGTACATGCATTCTGTTGTACAGATGTCTGATGTCAGTTGCCTGTTGCATTTGGCTATCGTTAATGCTGTTGAGGAAGCTTATTGCTTAATGCTGTTAGTGGATTACACTGGAGTTTTCGCGCGGTAATGTCCCATATGTTCTCGATCAGAGACAGATTTGGTGATAGAGCAGTCCAAGGCAATATGTTGACACTCGGTAGAGCATGTTGGGTTACCAGAGCGGTATGTGGGCGAGCGTTATCCTGTTGGAAAATACGCCCTGGAATGCTGTTCATGAATGGCAGCACAACAGATCGAATCGCTAGAGTGACGTACAATTTTGCAGTCAGGGTACGTAGGATGATTACCAGAGTGCTCCTGCTGTCATACGAAATCGCATCCGAGACCGTAAATCCAGGCAGAGGTTCAGTTTGTCTAGCACGCAGACAGGTTGGCTGCAGGCTGTCAATTGGCCATCACTGGCACCGAGGCAGAACCAGCTTCCATCAGAAATTACAACAGACCTCCAATCTGCTCTCCAATGAGCTCTCGCTTGACACCACTGAAGCCGCAATTGGCGGTGGTTTGGAGTCAGTGTAATGCACGCTACAGGGCGCCTGGCTCGGAGCTGTCTTTGAAGTAATCTACTTGTACCACTTCGTTGTGGCACTGTGGTTCCAAATGCTGCTCAGATTGCTGCTGTAGATGCAGTACGATGTGCCAGAGCCATACGCCGAACACGGTGGTCTTCGCTCTTGGTAGTGCCACGTGGCTGGAGCCGGGTCTTCCTGCGACCATAAATTCTCGTAACTACCGCTGCCAGCAATAATGTACAGTGGCTACATTCCTATCAAATCTTTCTCCAATATCGCAGAAGCAACATCCAGCTTCTCGGGTCCCTATTACACGACTGTGTTCAAGCTCGGTGAGGTGCTGATAAAGGAGTCTTTGTCGCCTTAATAGCATTCTTAGCTAACATCAACCCACCACTTCCAGTCTCAAAGATAACTAACGCTCACGACTGTTGCAGCGTTTACTTAAGGAAACCTGATTTGCATCCCCAAAGTGGTGCTACTAGCGACTGGTGCAAAATTTTAATAGACATCATCCTTTAGACGTAGAAACACGCCTACCAAATTTCGTTTATGTCGTACAAGTCCTTCTCGGTGTCGCGGTTATTATTATTTTTCGTTAGTATACAACGGTCTCACTCCTCCCGTGCGGCTTTATGTCGCAAATGAAACATGATGGACTACTACTGTTTCATATGATCAAACCACTTCAGCCTTGGTGTAATCAACCTTTCCCTCGTGATGATCACTTCCAGTCGTAGGTACCATATCTCTTTATGTGTTCATTTGTGATAGTGTCTCTCCTTTTCTTTTTTTCAATGTACTTAAGGAATTTAATTTCACAAGCTTTCAGTTGACTAAGGTGTCTTTGGTTATGAAGTGATATTTAGAAGGGAATTTTTGAACTTGATCTATTTACCTTGCTTATCTCTTACAGGAACATTGTTATCCCAGAAAAGTCAAGTGCCCAGAAGACACGGTCGGATGTCAATGTAACTTCATACACACACACACACACACATACGTCATAGGCTACGTAATGGGAGTGAACAGCGTCAGCTGTTCAGTGGTCACTGTGAAGGACACGGCGATAGTGCAAACTTCGTATGAGAAAGCGTTATCAGCACCTTATAGAGTTTCAAAGCGGTATTATTGTGGGCCTCTATTTGGCTCACTCATCAATATCCCGATTTGTGGGACATTCGGATGTGACGGTGACCCGATGTTGGACTGCGTGGGAACAGGATGGCAGGCATATTCATCGTCGAGATTTGAGCCGATAAAATTAACAGCTACGTCGTTAAAAAATTAATTAATTAACTAGCTTGACCTTTGACACAGACAAGACAGGTACTGCATTTAAACTCTCTTTTCATTTTTTGCCTAGATGCATACATTTTAAAAAAATTTACGTGTCTAAGATAAAAAACCTGTGAACAAAATTTGACTATAAATGATTGTGTTTTCTTCGTGGCTGCTGTAAGGAGAGAGCGGGTTAGGTACAGGATGAGTTGGCGGTCGGAAGTTTCCGTTTCTTCGGTTCTCACAGAACGCCACGCAAAATAGGAGAAAACTGCCACAACTCGCGATGAAGACTACGTCCCTCTTGGCAGCCGAAATACTCACAGTCGCCGTAAGATTTTCTGGAAACACTTTCAGAATGAGAACGTTGAGCAACAGTGGCAGTGTGGTATCTTATGACTAAGAAACTGATCGATTAGGAGACGTCTTGAACACACAAGCTGAAATACTGCTCGTCGTCCGGACCGTGATAGTAGCAGATTCGCCCAGTATTGTTGATTTGCGAAGAAACCACTATGCACTGCATTGCTAAAAACACTAATAATTTTTATGAAGGTCTGGTTATCCAGTATCGCATAAAAGTTCGCAGACGATATTTACCTTCTTTTTCATAAGATAAATTTTTTATTTTTGATAATTGCGATTACAAGTTGTATCTTCTCTGCACTTCAAATAACGTCCATATACTAACTTATCCGACCACCCCTCCCCCCCCCCCAAAAAAAATCTCCACTAGCCATTCCTTATCTCCAACAATTTTTTTTTTTTTTTTTTTTTTTTTTTTTTTTTTTTTTTTTTTACAGCAAGGACCTTTGTTGTCACAGCAAATGGCGTTGTCGTCTCAATTATGGTAGTGCATCATCGCTGGTATTCGCAGCGCCCGGAATATTACAATAATATTACATTACACAGGAACATTTGGCCAGGACACGTATCTAATGGTTTGTTCATGAATATTACAAATGGTTCAAATGGCTCTGAGCACTATGGGACTTAACATCTGAGGTCATCAAACCCTAGAACTTAGAACTACTTAAACCTAACTAACCTAAGGACATCACACACATCCATGCCCGAGGCAGGATTCGAACCTGCGACCGTAGCGGTCGCTTGGCTCCAGACAGCAGCGCCTAGAACCGCACGGCCACTCCATGAATATTACAGTTTCAAGTTACATCATTGAGTTGTAAGTAATTTCCAGCAATTATCATTAGCATAAATAATCATACTATTTTCCTCGGGAATGGAATCTACTACAGAAATGAGGCCCACCCATTCGAACGCGGTTGGCGGAGGAAACCCGAGATAAAAACTGCCCCATGGGCCTCGCCAGACCAGTTGTAATTATTATATTTAGCAAAAACGCCAGAACTTGTGTTCGCAGAACTGTTTAGAGTCTTTGAAAGTGGAGTTATTCACGCAATACAGGATTCATTTAACAGAAAATCATGTTCTGGATATTATATCGACGATGCGGTGATCATGGTACGATGTCGACGGTACAATGCCGATAGTACACCAGGATGGTAAGAAGCTGCAAGACATCGGGATGGGATGGTTGTCGGTGGTGATGGCTGGTCAAGTGGTTAGATACGAAGCTGTTAGTGAAGGACCGGATGGATTGGAAGCTGGGATGGAACTACAAAGGCCTCACAGCGCCAAGATTGAAGTCCTCGTGACATTCAACAAGGTACAAAAGAATGAGCTAGGACAAAACGGCTACCTACAGCGCCTATATGAAATAATAAGGGGTTAGCGTTCAACCCTACACAACTAGCTCCTCTGTATAAACAGTCCACTTCGGTTCGTGTTTGTACTTGAACTCCAGAGTGTCCAGCAAACAGACAAACAAACAAAAGTCACAGCACGGTGAAAACAATACCTTCACCACATCAGATACGTTGGCCAGGGTATCCACAAAAAATGGTTCAAATGGCTCTGAGCACTATGGGACTTAACATCTGATATCATCAGTCCCCTAGAACTTAGAACTACTTAAACCTAACTAACCTAAGAACATCACCCGCATCCATGCCTGGGGCGGGATTCGAACCTGCGACCGTAGCGGTCGCGCAGTTCCAGACTGAAGCGCCTAGAACCGCTCGGCCACACCGGCTGGTGGGTATCCACAGTTACATTCAAAAATGACACTAGAACTCTTCAGAGAAGATTGGTGCAAATAGTTGTATGATTAGTAGTGATTGAGCAGGATGGATCACTGCCTTTGCATAGTAACACTAGTCTGCCTAACATCACAAAAACAACATCACTGTCAATCGACAACACTTCCATCGAAGTTTCATTGTCAGACAGGACACAGGCCTAAAAAAACTCACAGGAATTTTTTTCTTTATTGTAATTTCGTTCTCCTGCCCCATATGGGCAGGGGAGGGCTGTCAGTGGCACAATCTGCCGCTCTTCAGCTGAGTGACATGACAGCTAATACAAGAAGAAAATGTGACATATAAAGGCGATAAAAAAGGGGGACATGAAACAGAGTAAGGGGAGATAATGGAGGTAAAAATACACTGACATGGAGACGTTTATGGGTGGACAATTAAAAAAGTCACCAGAAAGTTGTAAAACACAGTTGGCGATTCTTAAAACACAAAGAAGACACGGAATGCACATGCACAGGTTAAAAGTCGGCCACAGTGTTAAAAACACTCCAGAACAACACACTTAAAACCCACATGGAGCACACACGATGAAGAATAAAACTGCCAGGTGGGACCTGCCGAGGGAGAGGTCAGAGAGGATGGAAAAGGAGGGTAGTGCAAGGGGCAGTAGTGGAGGCGGCGGGATGAAGAGAATAGGGGCGTCAGCGGGTGCACTAAGAGGCAGGAGATGAAGAGGGAAGACAAGGCAGGAGGGAGTGCAGAGACACTGAAGGGGAGCACAGGAGTGGGAGGGGGAGTAGGAGGGGAAAGTCGCTGAGGAGATGGGAGGGGGAGGAGAGGGAGCCCTGAGAAGGAGGCAGGAAGATGGGGGTTAGAGTTGGTAGGAAGGGTAGATGTCAAGGCGAAGCTCATCAGCCGGTAGGGGTAGAACTCACAGGAATAAAGTTCAATGTCTTTATATCGCTGAAGGCGACTTCACACAATTCCGAAGAATACTGTCCAGAACAGTCAGTTGTTAGCAAGAGACACAGTAATCTCGACAAAACACAACACATAACGTTACAGAACATTTACGTGTATACAGGGTGGTCCATTGATAGTGACTGGGCCAAATATCTCACTAAATAAGCGTCAAACGATAAAACTACAAAGAAGGCAACTCGTCTAGCTTGAAAGGGGAAACCAGATAGCGCTATAGTTGGCCCGCTAGATGGCGCTGCCATAGGTCAAACGGATATAGACTGCATTTTTAAAAAATAGGAACCCCCATTTTTAATACATATTCGTGTAGTACGTAAAGGAATATGAATGTTTTAGTTGGACCACTTTATTCGCTTTGTGATAGATGGCGCTGTAATAGTCACAAACGTATAAGTATGTGGTATCAAGTAACATTCCGCCAGTGCGGACGGCATTTGCTTCGTGATACATTACCCGTGTTAAAATGGACCGTTTACCAATTGAGGAAAAGGTCGATGTCGTGTTGATGTATGGCTATTGTGATCAAAATCCCCAGCGGGCGTATGCTATATATGCTGCTCGGTATCCTGGACGACATCATCCAAGTGTCCGGACCGTTCGCCGGATGGTTACGTTATTTAAGACGATGACAGATTTTCTGCACGCCTTCTATTTAGTGATGAAGCGTCAGTCACCAACAGCGGTAACGTAAACAGGCAAAACGTGCACTACTGGCAACGGAAAATCCACGATGGCTGCTACAAGTGGAACATCAGTAACCTTGGCGGGTTAATGTATGGTGTGACATTATGAGAGGAAGGCTAATTGGCCCCCATTTTAACGATGGCAAAATAAATGGTGCAATGTATGCTGATTTCCTACGTAATGTTCTGCCGATGTTACTACAAGATATTTCACTGCATGACAGAATGGTGATATACTTCCAACATGATGGATGTCCGGCACATAGCTCGCGTGCGGTTGAAGCGGTATTGAATAGCATATTTCATGACAGGTGGCTTGGTCGTCGAAGCACCATACCATGGCCCGCACGTTCACCGGATCTGACGTCCCCGGATTTCTTGCTGTGGGGAAAGTTGAAGGATATTTGCTATGGTGATCCACCGACAACGCCTGACAACATGCGCAGCGCATTGTCAGTGCATGTGCAAACATTACGGAAGGCTAACTAGTCGCTGTTGAGAGGAATGTCGTTACACGTATTGCCAAATGCACTGAGGTCGACGGACATCATTTTGAGCATTTATTGCATTAATGTGGTATTTACAGGTAATCATGCGGTAACAGCATGCGTTCTCAGAAATGATAAGTTCACAAAGGTACATGTATCACATTGGAGACCGAAATAAAATGTTAAAACGTACCTAAGTTCGGTATTTTAATTTAAAAAACTTACCTGTTACAAACTGTGGGTCTAAAATTGTGAGCCATATGTTTGTGACTATTACAGCGCCATCTATCACAAAGCGAAAAAAGTGGTCCAACTAAAACATTCATATTTCTTTCCGTACTACACGAATATGTAATAAATAATGGGGGCTCCTACTTAAAAAAAACGGAGTTGATATCCGTTTGACCTATGGCAGCGCCATCTAGCGGGCGAACCATAGCGCCATCTGGTTTCCCCCTTCAAGCTAGACAACTTTCGTTCTTTGTAGTGTTTTCGTTTGATGCCTATTTCGTGAGATATTTTGCCCGGTCACGATCAATGGACCACCCTGTATAATAATATTTTCAAGTTTTTCCTTTGCATTGTAAAATACTAACGCGAAGTCCTTCCATTGTGTCCAGTCTGCGCTTGCAAACATCACTCTTAGACAAAGTCCACAAACGATATTCTAATGGAGTAAGATCAGGTGACCTCAGTGGCCAAGAAATGACTCCAACGCGACCGATTCAGATCCCAGGAATTGATTGATTGAGGTACTGTGTAACTGGCCGTACGAAGTGTATAAGGGCTCCGTCGTGCCGGTGAAGAAGGACATGCGAACTGACACATGTGTCTTTCAAACAGCTGTATGTCGGATACGGTTAAGAAAAGGCCATATGTTTATCTAAAGGTTTTTATTCAGAATTCACTGGCATCACTCAAAGAATGCACCTTTCCTCCTGACACCCCGTATACATTTCTTACCGCACAATGTGCCCGGTTCTCCACTAGATGGCATCAGTCTCGCAGTTAGCACGGGTCTTAATGTTTGGCTCATGAGTGTATGTTACGGTACATGATGCTTATAGTAGGTCGGGCGGTAGCGTGAGGAGCGGCTCGCTGGGTGAGAAGATATCTTACAAACGGACAATTAATCAGGGATATCAAGGACGTCATACAGAAAATAAATCATGCTTCATTTACAAAATGTCGGCGTTATTCCAGTGTAGTCAACTTCAGCTTCGTTAACTAAATGATAGGAATACCGTCAAAATGGGTGTACGAAGACGTACGAAACTGTATGCTCTTGTAGGGTAGATTTTGTGGTACCCAAGTCAGTCAGTTGGTGCATAAACACCATCCAGCATAAACCACCTCGTAGCTCATGATCTGGAAATTTCCTATTTTCGAATTAATTATCATAGGTACTATCAAAAGTGTATTTTTGCTGAGTTCCAGTTGACTATTTTCAATCAAATCCCGTGATGGCAACCCTCTTTTTATTTATTAACGGCCGGCCGTTTGGCCGAGAGGTTCTAGGCGCTTCAATCTGGAACCGCGCTGCAGCTACGGTCACAGGTTCGAATCCTGCCTGGGGTATGGATGTGTGTGATGTCCTTAGGTTAGTTAGGTTTAAGTAGTTCTACGTTCTAGGGGACTGATGACCACAACTGTTAAGTCCCATATTGCTCAGAGCCATTTGAACCATTTATTAACGAAGCCTACCTGCATTACTATCAGAAACCCCACTTTATCATATCATAGCTCCAACTACGAGGGACCTCTACATGAAGCAAGTAGGAGGAGATCTAAATGCTTACTCATGAAGTTAATTTTAGAACTCTCTCAGTGACATTTTTTAGTCCGGTGTATCCGTGAGACACCAAGGACACTGTACACCGGTAAAGGGTCAAGTTCCGATTAACCATGTTAGGGGCAAAACGATGTTACTTCAAAACAGGAACTGTGCTATAACTACTCCGTTGCTAATCTCAGATGAAAGGGTTGAGAGAGGACAAGGAATCGTGGTAGGTTGCATCAAACCAGTCAGAAAACCAAGTAGTCGACCGTAGTTCAGAAGACTTACAGCTTCTAGTTTACTATCTGTTTCATAGCCTTTATGATAACTTTGGTCGTAGGTGGAATGCTGAAACAACTGCAGATAATTTCATTGTTTCAACAGTTGATGTCAAGGTGCAATCGAAGGCTTAAATTATAACATTTACCCGAAGGATTTTTGGAGCCATCTGTGTAGAAGAACACCAGCGTTTCCCAACCTTTGTGAGACCATTGCTCTTGAGTGTAATCAGATGTTTGTTAGTAACCCCCCCCCCCCTCCGCCCCCTCCTTCCCGCTCCGCCCCCCGTACCAGATATGAACCACAGTGAATATTTAGAATGAAAAACAATTCTCTTTGAACAGCTTCATTATATAGTAACGAGAGATAAATGATATTTAGTTTCTGTAGACGTCTTACTATACCACGAATTAATGAATGCATGAGAAAATTCGTACAATTTATTTTTACGGAACGATAACGCAATTCGTAGTGCAACACGAGCGTTACCTCCAAATTTTGCTCAAAAAACAAAGCTATCAACACTGACCGTAGACACAAAACATCACTTCTCTCCATGTCGACTTTTTCGTGCATATCGTACACCCCCATTTAAAATCAATCAAATTAAAATGTGAGGAGAGCAATTGGCTCTGAGCACTATGGGAGTTAAATTTTAACGTCATCAGTCCTCTAGAACTTAGAACTACTTAAACCTAACTAGCCTAAGGACATCACACACATCCATGCCCGAGGCAGGATTCGAACCTGCGACCGTAGCGGTCGCGCGGATCCAGACTGTAGCGCCTAGAACCGCTCGGTCACCCCGGCCGGCGTGGAGAACAATTAGGCCTATTACCTGTAAATCACTAGATCGCTGGACTCCTTACTTCTGAACTGGCAGATACTGGAAGACTTCGGCTTCCAATGCCTTGTGATAACAACAATAATAGTAATAATAATAATAATAATAATAATGACTATGTGCAGGCACTGCAGCAGTGTAGTACCTAGTACAAGGTTTCTGTTGTGTTGTGGTGTCAATTAGTTTATTTATTGCTGCGAAACAAATAATGAACCAATATCTGACCAACTGTGGAAACTAGGTACAACTTGGAGAAGGCTTTTTCATGAAAGATTTAAGCATATATAATGTATATGTCTGAATTTTTCTCTTATAGATGCATGGTACAAAGTACACTACTGGTCATTAAAATTGCTACACCACGAAGATGACGTGCTACAGACGCGAAATTTAACCGACAGGAAGAAGATGTTGTGATATGCAAATGATTAGCTTTTCAGAGCATTCATACAAGGTTAGCGCCGGTGGCGACACCTACAACGTGTGGGCATGAGGAAAGTTTCCAACCTATTTCTCATACAGAAACAGCAGTTGACCGGCATTGCCTGGTGAAACGTTGTTGTGATGCCTCGAGTAAGGAGGCGAAATGCGCACCATCATGTTTCCGACTTTGATAAAGGTCGGATTGTAGCCTATCGCGATTGCGGTTTATCGTATCGCGACATTGTTGCTCGCGTTGGTCGAGATCCAATGACTTTTAGCAGAATATGGAATCGGTGGGTTCAGGAAGGTAATACGGAACGCCGTGCTGGATCCCAACGGCCTCGTATCACTAGCAGTCGAGATGAGAGGCATCTTATCCACATGGCTGTAACGGATCGTGTAGCCACGTCTCGATCCGTGAGTCAACAGATGGGGACGTTTGCAAGACAACAACCATCTGCACGAACAGTTCGACGACGTTTGCAGCAGTATGGACTATCAGCTCGGAGACCACGGCTGCGGTTACCCTTGACGCTGCATCACTGACAGGAGCGCCTGCGATGGTGTACTCAACGACGAACCTGGGTGCACGAATGGCAAAACGTCATTTTTTCGGATGAATCCAGGTTCTGTTTACAGCATCATGATGGTCGCATCCGTGTTTGGCGACATCGCGGTGAACCCACATTGGAAGCGTGTATTCGTCATCGCCATACTGGCGTATCACCCGGCGTGATGGTATGCGGTGCCATTGGTTACACGTATCGGTCACCTCTTGTGCGCATTCACAGCACTTTGACCAGTGTACGTTACATTTCGGATGTGTTACGACCCGTGGCTCTACCCTTCATTCGATCCCTGCGAAACCCTACATTTCAGCAGGATAATGCACGAGCGTATGTTGCAAGTCCTGTACGGGTCTTTCTGGATACAGAAAATGTTTGACTGCTGCCCTGGTCAGCACGTTTTCCAGATCTCTCACCAACTGAAAACGTCTGGTCAATGGTGGCCGAGCAACTGGTTCGTCACAATATGCCAGTCACTACTCTTGATGAACTGTGGTATCGTGTTGAAGCTGCATGGGCAGCTGTACCTGTACACGCCGTCCAAGCTCTGTTTGACTCTATGTCCAGGTGTATCAAGGCTGTTACTACGGCCAGAGGTGGTTGTTCTGGGTACTGATTTCTTAGGATCTATGCACCTAAACTGCGTGAAAATGTAATCACATGTCAGTTCTAATATATTTGTTCAATGAAGACCGGTTTATCATCTGCATTTCTGCTTGATGTAGCAATTTTAATGGCCAGTAGTGTATGTGCGTAGGTGGGGTGTACTACCTCAAGGAGACGAAGTTCGTAGATTTGTTACACAAACTGTAGCCCCCACCACACTGTGCCACATGTTAATACTAGGATATGAAGGAAAATTCATTTTCGGTAACTTATGTAATGAGCATTACAGTCTTATGAAATAGCCATAATAGTAAAATATTAAAAATAATCTTGATTCATGACTGAAATACTGTTGGGCCCTTTTGTTTGCCCCTTCAGGAAATTACATTTTACCCCTCAGGGTACAATTACTCCCAGGTTGGGAACCACAGAAGCAGACGAAACACAAGCATGTGCTCCCCCAGTAGGCTAATACTGATAGGTAGAGTGACCTCCTTGACCGTTTTGGGAAGTCTAGAAAAACTGCTGAAACACCACACACAATATGGCGTAAGTCCCGGGCAGAGAACTGCACTGACACGCGCCTGCTTCGGGAATCCTGTAGTTCCCCCTTATCATTTCCGACGGATGTTTGGATGACGCGGTTAAGAAAGGAACTCAGCTACGATGAGCCTCCAAGAGAAGGCACAACAAGGCAAGGCCTATTTTATGTCCCACCATCCATCTTACGGATCCGCTTTTTTACGCATGTATGGGCGGTCACCTTGCTGTTGGAAGCGTTGCCGAGCTCGAGGATGACGTCACAGTGTACCACGATTTTCACAATTACTGGAGAAACTTGTGGGCAACTTTGAACTAGATTTCAAATTCGAATAAGTGACCCTTTAATCCTATTGCGCAGTGTAGTTCCAAAATGGTCATCCTTGCGCCAAACGCGGAAATAAGCGTACACACGCCTCCTCTCACAGTATAAGTGCAGTACTACCAACAGCAGCCACATTGTACTAACAGAACCGTAAGGCAACATCACAACCATGCTTACAGACGCCTCGAATAAGAGGCGGACTGAGCTTTATACAAGCGGAGAGGAGGAGGATTGGAGTGTAACGTCCCGTCGACAGCGCCGTCATTACGGATACCATCATTTTAATCCGTGGCACAAAAGATGACATCAATCAGTTGAACCAATTATTCAACAATTCTCATGAAAGCATAAAATTAACAGCTGAACACCAAGCAGACGACAGTATAAATTTTTTGGACCCTACCATTCGAATGGAGAATAACAGACATCAGTTTGAAATTTGTCGGAAGCCTACCACAACATGCATTACAATCCATAGCTCCTCTTGTCACCCCACGGCCCACAAAACGGCAGCATTCTGGTACATGTTCAAAAGAGCTATCCAACTACCACTCTCTGAAGACAAATGTGAAAAGAAATGGAAATAATAAAACAAACAGATATTGGAAATGGTTATAGCAGTTGAACCATAGTAGATACCTTAAAACACTCAACAGTGGCAAAGCAATCACTTCACAAAAAACAAAAAGAAAACATCTTCATGCAATCCCCTTTCTAGGCAACATTTCATATCAGATTGCCAATGTTTTCAAACGAAAAGGCATAAGCATATCTTTAACAACAGACAACAAGATTGGACAAAAGTTACCCCACATCATCAGCACACAGTACCCACTTCATAACACAGGTGAGTACAAAACTGAATGTTTGGACTGTGACTGCTTCTACATAGGCCAGAAAGGCGGATCATTTGAGATTAGATTCAAAGAACACACGAAAGCACTAAAAAAACCATCAGCAGTAGCCACCGACCTGCATGAAACAAAACATCATGTTAACAACACAAGTATGGGCATGCTACACATGCAATCTAAAGCCAAAAAATTAGACATCCTTGAAACAATCCAAATATACAAACACCAAACCAAACAACCTGAATCCATCTGAAAACACAAAAATGGCAATATTTACAACAGTATCAGCTCTGTTTTCAGCAACTGCCTACATTATTAAATGTGTGCGCGCGCACCCACACACACACATACACACACACAAACACACACAGAAAGTAATATTTATCATAAATATTTAGTTACGTTACCATGACTTCCTCCAAATGTACAGGGGATTGACCTCATTTACAAATATATCATCACACCAACAGCTTGTAACCCCCATCAACTTGAAACTTTATGCACATCAACTACTGGCAAAAGTGTACATCCATGTAAACATTTTAAAACATTATTCAGTGTATTAACCCAACCTTTAGGCAGTTATTACGTGTACAGAATAATCTTCAGAACCCCCTGCTTTGGAAAGTATGCTCTCATCCAATCACTCCTTCCACCCTCTCTTTCTCTCTCATATTCTCTTTTCCCTCTTCTCCCTCTGCCTCCAGCCTTTCATACATATCTGTGAATTCCAACGAAAATTGTTATTTGTGTATAATTTTACCACTGTAGCCAATGTAAATATTATACTTAAAGTATCTAACATTTCACCTGATTATATAAACGAGTATGAAGTTTAAGCTATATTAACGTCACAAAATCGTATTTATATACCACCTGAAATATTTATTCCAACGCATGTATTCAACACCTCAAAACAAAGATTTCCAAAATCCTTTAAAATTTATACTGTAATAATGTTGTTATGACGTATATTCTTTGTACTTTGTGATAATGTTTCTCTTCTGCTATATGATCCTTGCATCTAATAGTTTACAGATGCCATATTTGTTTGCAAAATATGACAGTGTACAAGTGATGTGTTACGACAGTGAAAGGGACCTGTGATCACTGGAGGTACTCTGTTTTATTTAATTTACTTTTACCGTTGGATATACGTTTAGTTTTTGTCAAAAGAAACCCAAAACCATGCTCTGAAATAGTGTTTTGTTTCTCCACTGCCACAAGTTCCTCCAAAAATTCGTAACACACCACATACACACACACACACACACACACACAAATGACATACTAACAAATGTAAATCAACCTGATGATGGAGGTTTAAACCTTTGAAACGCGTGTGGAGATAAATAGATAGTGACTGGTAACAGTAAACCTGTTGTTTTATTTAAGCTCAATAACAGTCACAGTGAAACCTAACCCAAAATGTTCGCATTTAAAGTTATAACTATGTTACTTTTGTCGGTAACGAATTAACAAAAGTGTCGTTACTTTTTTTTACCGCAGATATCATATTTTGTTGTGAAAATCTCAACACAGTGCAATATCAGTCTCTATATGGAAAAAACTATATATTTCGAAATTAAATCTTTTCAACAATGAGCGCGTTATGCTTATGAGTTCGCTGCGGCGCCGGTGACACCTATAAAACCCTGATCCGGCCCATTCATTGCTATACAAATGTTGCACAGATCTCCGTCCCACCAATGTTCTACAAGTCCCACCAAACCCTCAAACGCCACGCAATTCGTGTTGCTTTCCGCCTCTGGTTATCTTCTGCCATCTGGATCCTCTACCGTTTCATCAAATTGCCATCCTTCCTCACCCACATCGAACACATCGTATCTCCTGTGCTGACCGTGAACCAGATTCCAATCTCCCCATTGTCCCCTCTGCACATCAACCCTGGTATGCTGCCACACCTTCACAGACGTATCCCTCCGTCCCTACACCTACACCCCTACACCTATACACACTCCATATCCTATCCCAACGCAACTCCCTCTCCCAGAGAATGAAATCCGCCCCGATATATATCCTTCCCACCAACTTTAACTCTTCCCCATTTATCCCATTCCACATCAGGGCTCGTCTTTCCTTAACCTTACCATCCACCCCCATCCCTTTCCTCTTGCAACCACTGCCCTACCGACATGACACACTACTACTCACCCTATCTCTTTCCCACGTCATCTCCTGTCTCTCGTCTCCATAGTTTTTCGTATCTAACAGACCCATAACTTTCTACCCACACGCCTCAACCCTACGAAACATGCTCTCTCCTCCAACAACACCTCTCACCCTAGAGCAGGTCCTTCAGTTTTTAAGTGAAAGTACAGTGGTTTGGTGTTTTTTTAAATCAGGGTTTCACCTTCCTGCGATGTGTTTTTATAATGTATATATTTTCGTTTTTTAACTGCCCATCTTTGATTTTTAATTTAAAATAGAAAAAAATTGTTCAATTTCTCATTGTAAATTTTTTTAATTCGCTTGGCTAAAGAGCAGAGAATTGTACTGCTAACAGCCCACCCTCCACCAAGCGAGGAGGATGGAAAAACAATAAAGAAAAAGGAAAAGCCGGAGACACAGTTCCTTCCCACAGCCCAACTGAGCACTGACATTTTGTTTCTGCGCGGGTTTCTCCATCTGACGACCACTTGCTCAACAATGTGTGTGTTATTTATTATCACGTGTGCATAATATTCTAAAACGCACATAGGAATTATAAGTTTTAGTGTCGTTATTGTATTTAATTCTTGTTCATTCATTCATAACATTTGTATCTGAAATCTGTACATACAACAATGAATATTCTGCGGTCATGTGACACGTCACACGTGAATAGCATGCAATCTCCGATGTTACATTCGTTTTCCCATCTTTAGGACATGGAGACAGAAGCAGAGACACGCTTACATTGGCCATCTTATGCTGTGTTAGAATTTTTGGCGTTGGACGAAAAAAATTATTCCTTTAGTTCAAATTGTGCTCCGCTGGGAAAAGAATACACGGCAGACGGAGGTGGGAAGAGAATACAAAGCAGAGGCAGCTCCGCAGCGAGCTTAGAAGAACAAATTAACAGGTGAGTTGTTTGCTTGCTGTTAGCGTTAGGTATTTAAATAAAAGTGTGATTGATGCCATTGTTTTATTTGAATAGGAAATACATGTTATCATTATTTATAACTATAAGCCTGAAATAGGTAATACATTCAATTCTCAATTTTGTTTAAAACAAACATGCACATACTCTGAAACAATCTGAGGAAAATAAGGAAGTACAGCAGTATCATTCCATAAGTACTAGTTATGTTATGCAATAAAAATTACTACACTGTAATAAGAAATCTGGTGCATTTTGTTTATATCAGCCACTGATACGTGCACAGTTCTATGTTGTGTGCATTTTTATAGTCAGCCATTTTCAGCTTAGTGCGAGCTTCTGCTCGTTATCCGGTGAACATTTAAACCACAACGAAACTGGAAATAGTCAACAGTGTGTCATTCTGAACTATAAGCAACGAAACGTATATGGTGTACAACGCTTCCATAATCATGCAGAACATCACATATAATTATGAGCCACATTAACTCTTGTCCGTCGCTGTGACGAAAATGTAGCTATATACACGGTGTTTCAAAAAGGACTTTACAACTTTAAAAATCCATATAAATTTATTGAAAAAAGATAAGAGCTGGGTGTAGTGTTACTTTGTAGGGAAACACATCAAGTTTTCTTTACCTGAAACTAAAGATGTATGTGGCTTCCACTGGTTATCCTGCGCACATCCCATCGGAAGTCAATTTCTTCCCGAACTCGTTGTAGCATTGCGAGCAGTTTTATCAGTGTCTTTCATTGCTTGTACGATCGTCGATCTGTACGGTTTCAAATGCAAAGGGTTTCTCAACACACGCCAGTCACATGTGGGATTTCAGCTCGCGAGATGCACGCCAGGTGGATTTCGTAGGGCTGTTTACAGAACTCTGTCCCACTCGCCCAACGACGTCGTCAGATGTGCTTGGACGACCTGATGATTTTTTCCCATGTCTTACCGACCACCCTGTTTCTACAAAACATTTATGCCACTCATAATGTTTTGCGTACTTGGTACGGAAACTACGCTGACTTCGGTTCTTCAAACCAAAGCACACAATCAGCACGGTCGGGTCCAGTAAAGGTAGCTGTCTTTAACTCAACTGCCAGCTAGAGCTCCTTAGGGTACGATTCGGCACTAGCAAACTACGCGAGACGAAACTTGATGTATTTCCCTACAAATTGACACTACATTCACCTCTGCAGGTACTATGAATTAATTTATATGAATTTTCAAAGTTGTAGAGTCCTTTTTGAAACACCCTGTATTTGTGTCCAAAATCAATCACTTAATAATAAACGCACCTCTCTTTATTGCCATCTAGTCATAGCACTGTCGTTCTAAGCTTTTGGTCAAATCCGCTGAGTTATTATGCTGTGGAAACGTGTCCTTTTAGTGTGGTATCCATTTAAATTTGGGAGCGGAATAAAAAAACAGGCAGAAGAAATAAATAACTTTGAGGTTTGCCGATGACACTGTAATTCTGTCACAGGCGGCACAGAACTTTGAAGATAATTTGAACGGAATGCCAGATTATTGTAAAGAGAGTATAAGATGAACATAAAAAAGTAAAACAGTGGTAAAGGAATGTAATCAAATCAAATCAAATGATGCTGAGGGAATTAGATTAGGAAATGAAAGTTAAGCTAACAGACGAGTTTTTATTTTTTTTTTTATCTGGACTGCAGAATAACTGATGATGGAGAAATAGAGAGAATATAAAATGGAGAATGGCAATACAAGAAAAGTGGGTAAACTAGCAGGTTAATATTGTAGGTAGCTTACTCCCCTTCGTAATATTATCCTAGTTCTTCAAACACTCTGCTCGTGGCATGGCGTGAAATAGACAAGCACAAATTTATATGTCAACACCAGTTCTTTATTGTCCACCTCACGTCAAAACGAATTCACACCACAGATAGCAATAGTAATGCAAACTTGTTGGAAATATTCGTCTCCGACTGTGCTTGCCGTGTTCACACAACTCCTCTCTCTCTCTCTCTCTCTCTCTTTCAGAACTGACAACAGTGTCTACATGCTGAAAGTGGGCGAAGCCAAAGACACTCTCGAAAACTTATCGAGCACAAAGATGTTACAAAACCATGTTGTTGTTGTTGTGGTCTTCAGTCCTGAGACTGGTTTGATGCAGCTCTCCATGCTACTCTATCCTGTGCAAGCTTTTTCATCTCCCAGTACCTATTGCAACCTACATCCTTCTGAATCTGCTTAGTGTATTCATCTCTTGGTCTCCCTCTACGATTTTTACCCTCCACGCTGCCCTCCAACACTAAATTGGTGATCCCTTGATGCCTCAGAACATGTCCTACCAACCGATCCCTTCTTCTGGTCAAGTTGTGCCACAAACTTCTCTTCTCCCCAATCCTATTCAATACTTCCTCATTAGTTATGTGATCTACCCATCTAATCTTCAGCATTCTCCTGTAGCACCACATTTCGAAAGCTTCTATTCTCTTCTTGTCCAAACTATTTATCGTCCATGTTTCACTTCCATACATGGCTACACTCCATACAAATACTTTCAGAAATGACTTCCTGACACTTAAATCAATACTGGATGTTAACAAATTTCTCTTCTTCAGAAACGCTTTCCTTGCCATTGCCAGCCTACATTTTATATCCTCTCTACTTCGACCATCATCAGTTATTTTGCTCCCCAAATAACAAAACTCCTTTACTACTTTAAGTGCCTCATTTCCTAATCTAATTCCCTCAGCATCACCCGACTTAATTAGACTACATTCCATTATCCTTGTTTTGCTTTTGTTGATGTTCATCTTATATCCTCCTTTCAAGACACTGTCCATTCCATTCAACTGCTCTTCCAAGTCCTTTGCTGTCTCTGACAGAATTACAATGTCATCGGCGAACCTCAAAGTTTTTATTTCTTCTCCATGAATTTTAATACCTACCCCGAATTTTTCTTTTGTTTCCTTTACTGCTTGCTCAATATACAGATTGAACAACATCGGGGAGAGGCTACAACCCTGTCTTACTCCCTTCCCAACCACTGCTTCCCTTTCATGTCCCTCGACTCTTATAACTGCCATCTGGTTTCTGTACAAATTGTAAATAGCCTTTCGCTCCCTGTATTTTACCCCTGCCACCTTCAGAATTTGAAAGAGAGTATTCCAGTCAACATTGTCAAAAGCTTTCTCTAAGTCTACAAATGCTAGAAACGTAGGTTTGCCTTTCCTTAATCTTTCTTCTAAGATAAGTCGTAAGGTCAGTATTGCCTCACGTGTTCCAGTGTTTCTACGGAATCCAAACTGATCTTCCCCGAGGTTGGCTTCTACTAGTTTTTCCATTCGTCTGTAAAGAATTCGTGTTAGTATTTTGCAGCTGTGGCTTATTAAACTGATTGTTCGGTAATTTTCACATCTGTCAACACCTGCTTTCTTTGGGATTGGAATTATTATATTCTTCTTGAAGTCTGAGGGTATTTCGCCTGTTTCATACATCTTGCTCACCAGATGGTAGAGTTTTGTCAGGACTGGCTCTCCCACGGCCGTCAGTAGTTCCAATGGAATATTGTCTACTCCGGGGGCCTTGTTTCGACTCAGGTCTTTCAGTGCTCTGTCAAACTCTTCACGCAGTATCGTATCTCCCATTTCATCTTCATCTACATCCTCTTCCATTTCCACAATATTGTCCTCAAGTACATCGCCCTTGTATAGACCCTCTATATACTCCTTCCACCTTTCTGCTTTCCCTTCTTTGCTTAGAACTGGGTTTCCATCTGAGCTCTTGATATTCATACAAGTCGTTCTCTTATCTCCAAAGGTCTCTTTAATTTTCCTGTAGGCGGTATCTATCTTACCCCTAGTGAGATAGGCCTCTACATCCTTACATTTGTCCTCTAGCCATCCCTGTTTAGCCATTTTGCACTTCCTGTCGATCTCGTTTTTGAGACGTTTGTATTCCTTTTTGCCTGTTTCACTTACCGCATTTTTATATTTTCTCCTTTCATCAATTAAATTCAATATTTCTTCTGTTACCCAAGGATTTCTACTAGCCCTCGTCTTTTTACCTACTTGATCCTCTGCTGCCTTCACTACTTCATCCCTCAAAGCTACCCATTCTTCTTCTACTGTATTCATTTCCCCTATTCCTGTCAATTGCTCCCTTATGCTCTCCCTGAATCTCTGTACAATCTCTGGTTCTTTCAGTTTATCCAGGTCCCATCTCCTTAAATTCCCACCTTTTTGCAGTTTCTTCAGTTTTAATCTACAGGTCATAACCAATAGATTGTGGTCAGAGTCCACATCTGCCCCTGGAAATGTCTTACAATTTAAAACCTGGTTCCTAAATCTCTGTCTTACCATTATATAATCTATCTGATACCTTTTAGTATCTCCAGGGTTCTTCCATGTATACAACCTTCTTTCATGATTCTTAAACCAAGTGTTAGTTATGATTATGTTGTGCTCTGTGCAAAATTCTACCAGGCGGCTTCCTCTTTCATTTCTGTCCCCCAATCCATATTCACCTACTATGTTTCCTTCTCTCCCTTTTCCTACACTCGAATTCCAGTCACCCATGACTATTAAATTTTCGTCTCCCTTCACAATCTGAATAATTTCTTTTATTTCATCATACATTTCTTCAATTTCTTCGTCATCTGCAGAGCTAGTTGGCATATAAACTTGTACTACTGTAGTAGGTGTGGGCTTCGTATCTATCTTGGCCACAATAATGCGTTCACTATGCTGTTTGTAGTAGCTTACCCGCATTCCTATTTTCCTATTCATTATTAAACCTACTCCTGCATTACCCCTATTTGATTTTGTGTTTATAACCCTGTAGTCACCTGACCAGTAGTCTTGTTCCTCCTGCCACCGAACTTCACTAATTCCCACTATATCTAACTTCAACCTATCCATTTCCCTTTTTAAATTTTCTAACCTACCTGCCCGATTAAGGGATCTGACATTCCACGCTCCGATCCGTAGAACGCCAGTTTTCTTTCTCCTGATAACGACATCCTCTTGAGTAGTCCCCGCCCGGAGATCCGAATGGGGGACTATTTTACCTCCGGAATATTTTACCCAAGAGGACGCCATCATCATGTAATCATACAGTAAAGCTGCATGCCCTCGGGAAAAATTACGGCTGTAGTTTCCCCTTGCTTTCAGCCGTTCGCAGTACCAGCACAGCAAGGCCGTTTTGGTTATTGTTACAAGGCCAGATCAGTCAATCATCCAGACTGTTGCCCTTGCAACTACTGAAAAGGCTGCTGCCCCTCTTCAGGAACCACACGTTTGTCTGGCCTCTCAACAGATACCCCTCCGTTGTGGTTGCACCTACGGTACGGCTATCTGTATCGCTGAGGCACGCAAGCCTCCCCACCATCGGCAAGGTCCATGGTTCATGGGGGGGTACAAAACCATACAAAAACGTATTATATTAACATTATATTCTAAGATTAATACTGGAGGAAGCCAGTTGCGATGTTTTAAACGTTTCTAAAAAAAAAAGAGATATTTGTTAACATCGAATATAACTTTAAATCTTAAGAAGCTTGTTCTGAATGCTTTTGTCTGGAGCGCTGATTTGTACATAAGTCAAACATATACGAAAGCAGTTGACACAAGAATCCTTTCAAACCTCTTTCTGCAAAAGAATGCTGGAAAATTACATGGGTGGGGTGGATAACTAATGAGGAGGTACTAAGCCGAATTGGCAAACATAATTTTGGCGCAACTTGAATATAAGAAGGAAAAGGTACCATATGGACTATAAGATACGTGCTATTTTTAAGGAGCGATCTAATATCGTGTTATACGTAGGCTGGCTAGCAAGCGACTCTCTCGAGGTACTCTCCTCTCTGCACACTCCTCTATTCGCGCGGGAATTCTGACTGGCTGTTGATCTAAACGACCTATCAGAACTTTCCTTTGTGATCATTCTCGCAGCAAATCTTGCCTTACCCAGTCACTAATTTGACAGCAATTAATGTCAGCAAAACTTCAATTTCTTGTATTATGTTTAACCAAAATAAGCAAATTGATAAATAGACTTATTCCGCCTCTAACTTCCATTCTGGCTGCTTTTATACAAAAGCATGCGCTCACAGAAATGTGTCACGTGACTCGTGGCTGCAACATAACTTTCCCACGGTTCGTTTGTACAAGGTTTTACGTAAAATGAAATATTAAATTTTAACATATGTCCTACATACACTCTCTCGATCATTCTAACTCACTCACACAACAAAACATAATCAAATAATAATTTTGACCGATTTTTGTATTACGTAATGCAAAGTGACTGAAGTTTTGAAAAGAAAATTCTAATTAGTTGATTTTTATGCACTGAAAACTTTGTCAAGGCGTCAAATGATAATGAAAGTCAATCTGTTATTGTTCCTAACTTGGTTTTTAAAAAAAACAAGCGTAGGTGTTAGGACTTTTAGGTGATGTCTTTATCTCCGGAATTACAATAAATAAAAATCTGAAATTTTGACAGCATCATTCCATTAATAACAAAAGACTGTATACCAAATTGAACAAAATCGGATAATAACTAATATGGATTATTTAGATTCGTAGACGGTATGAATTTTCATATCGACTGAATGTTACGCTATGCAGTTCTCATGGTAGGCAGCGTCTGCTGTGCTGTGAGCAGAGCGAAAAAAAAAGATAGCCATCCTGCAGCCACCGTACTAGACGGCTGCGGGTCTTACTGCAACGACTAATAACTTGCTGCGTTACAGGATGATGATGATGAATACACTGTAAAGAGAAACAAAAGCCTTGAGTACAGTAAGAAGGTACAACTTTCTTTCTTATCTGAGAGATTTCTGATGATGGCCTAAGCCGAAATGCAGTAAAGTTCTATATGCTCTATGAAGACAAGAAGCGAACATAGGAAGCGGCGCGAGAGAGTAGAAATTGTGAAATACTGTTAAAATCCTATCGACTGTGCAGATCTGTTACTTACTGTCAGTCCGACGGTCGAAGTGATCGCACAATAGAAGTGCTGATACGAAGGAACTGTGGTCGCACGACAGAAAAGTTGACGTGAAAGAACTGTTGACCCTCTCTCACGGGTGCCAGTGAATCTGGTGTCCTTAATTGAGCAATTGAAGCTGATACAGTAGTCAAAGAAGGCCGAGCGCGGCCCATTGCGCGAGTGCACTCCTGACCCATTTCGTCACGAAGTTACGAGATGAACCGGGTAGCATACATTCATTACATATAACATATTGTACTCCTTTTTGTTTTGAAATAGCTATTTACTTCTAATGGCGTCTTGAATAGTCTTAGAGCACCAATAGTATTAGGGGAGGCAGCATCGATGAAGTAAGGGGCGCCTTTCCTGTCAAATAAACTCATTTTTAAAACTTATTATTTTACTTTGATGTGACATGTGAAGTTAGCGTGTACTAAACTTATTTCACTCTTGGTAATCAACGTTACTCGGGGAGGATTTGAACTGTTGTCCATCTGAATGCGCGTCCAGTGCCTTATCACGCACTATTTAGAGGCTCCTCCCGAAAGATTAAGGATTTATGCGAGACAGGGACTAGAACTCGGAAGTTTAACTTTGGCGCCCAGTACTCTACACAACTAAGTAAAAGATCGTTAGCAGACAGCTGGTGTATTGACTCCGACGAAACAAATATCGATCATGGTTTTATGGAATTCGTTAAGTGAGTGGATTTCTATCAGAGAGGCAATCATATCACACTGTCTCATTAAAATGGTTCAAATGGCTCGGAGAACTATGGGACTTAACTTCTGAGGTTCATCACTCCCCTAGAACTTAGAACTAATTAAACCTAACTAACCTAAGGACATCACACACATCCATGCCCGAGGCAGGATTCGAACCTGCGACCGTAGCGGTCGCGCGGTTCCAGACTGGAGCGCCTAGCACCACTCGGCCACACCGGCCGACACTCATTTCCATTTCCTTGGAAACGTGGTCTCAGATCCAGAATGAAATTTCGCTCTGCAGCGAAATGTGCGCTGGTTTGAAACTTCATGGTAGATGAAAGTTGCGTACCGGGCCGAGACTTGGCGGAAGTAAAGCTGTGAGGGTATGACGCGTGTCATGTTTTCTGGATAGCTCAGTCGGAAGACAAGAGGAACGTTCCGCGTTCGAGTCCCGATCCGACATATTGCTTTAATCTGCCAGGAAGTCAGGAAGTTCCATGTTCACGGGTGTAAGAGACTCAAGAAACGGTGAATGTCACTGTTCCCACGAGCACTGCGGAGCAGAGGCGTTCGTCTTGAAGCTGAGCTCTGACGGTTTTCCCTGATCCGACTTAAGTGAGCTGTAGGGAAGACCCACACTGTATGCTGAATGCAGTAGCCGACGTCTGATAGCTTCGCTTCAGGCTTAGTGACCTTCCCATGATGTTAGGTATTTTTCCTGTATCATCGGTTTGGACGGAAAAAAGGTATTGCGAGGAGTTCAAGACAGGAGGTAGTACCTTCCTGAGAACTGCAGTTAGCAGAAGTATTAATTCGAAATTACTCCAGTACTGCTCTGCGTACATTTTGTATTCGTATGTTTGCTTCTAAAAGTCCTGTGCCGTATATTGACATTCATGGCATGCACTACACATTTTAAGTAATGACTGGTGTAATATGGTGGCTTAAACCATTTTAATCCTTATCCGTGAAGATGGTCCAACACTGAAACTGGTTCATATTTGGGTTTAAAATAAAAGCAGCTGATGGTTCAAACATGCATTTTATAGAATATTTATCTGCCCCTGCAGAGGCCTAATGCGATCAGGTGGGAAATGTTTGGTTAAAAACGATCAAAAATTACAGTTGCAAAATACGTATCGTGTTTCTTATCTACGAGGTAAACAGCATTGAAGGAGTAATTTAGGAAAAAAGGTCTGAAAATATTAACAATATGACAACTTTAGATCTGCCTCGCTAGTTATGCTAGACTAAGCGATCATTATTAAGTCCGTTTTTTTTCCACTTTACTAGTACCAAGGTCAATCCAGTGCCGCCCAGTAATGTCCAGTGTAGGTATTCATTTTGAGCAGATATCGCATTTTTAATTAATGTTAATGGGGTACTCCATTTGTAAAACGCTGACTGAATGATATTTATTTCCTTTATGGTAATTCGGTGTTGAGAGTACAATAACGTTACATGAACAATAAGATGATCGAAAACCAGACTAATTTCAGTTATATAGGCCTTTAGTCGTGTGCAATGGTTCGATGATGTTTCTTGAAGACAGGGATGACCTGCGAATTTTTTCAGTTACATGGAACATGTAATCCATTCCATCGTATTACAACGAACCGCTGCTAGCAGAGAGCCACGTTATGTCGCGTGCTCTTTATAGAATTGAACAGGTATCCCATCAGGGCGGCCCATCCTTGCTCTGATCAGATACGTTTACTTGATTTTCTATCGCGCTTTCACTTACGTTGGTGATTGTCAATGTATTGATCCTACGGCGACTGAAAGAAGAGAACGTAGTAGAAACAACTTTGGAAAAAGTAATTTAGTATTTGGTTCGATGCCATTTCTCTGCTGTCAGGGAATAGTTCGTGAAAGAGAAATGTGGGGGTTACATTCGAATCGTACCAATTGTTTTTGCATAATCTGTAGGACTTGAAGTAGCGATAAAAACTTCTCTCTGTAATGGACCCACTCGGAACCCAAATCACAATTCCGTTGAATTGTTGTGTATGGTTACGGAACGCCGATCCTGCGGTTAGAGCAGGGACTCACCACGATACTTGTCCTCATCGTAGAAAAAGGAAGGAAGGTTAAAGTTTAATTTCGCATTAGAAACGGAGCCATCATAACAGTTTGCCCGGTGTGCTTCCAGTGGCTACGGTGAAGCAGAATCGCAGTTTATGGGAGGGATCTAGGGAAAATGTGCTTTGGAATACTCTTCGTTACCATAGTGTATTCAGACACAAAGAAACTAGACCGTGGAGTGTGTCAAGCTGGTTCATGCGACGGCTGAGCCGTATCTCGGTGGGCCATACATTCCGAGAGGCGGTGACTCGCTCCCTCGCCTGGCAGCGTTTGTTGACTTACTGGTCCCTGTGCCGCCTTTTTTGTCAGAGGAGGACCATGCCTCGGAAGGGTCTCGCTCGATAAATCATACAAGTTTTTGTGTTACTACCTCATTATCAGCATCCTGTGACTTGTTTATATTCTGGTTGCATACGTCTGATTACTCGCGTCAATTTATAAGTTACGCTACGCTCATAGTCATTAAGAAGTTACGACTAAACATTGGTGACGAGGATGTTATGGAATAGGGTCGTAAGGTCGAACTTGTCGCAGCGACTTCCTGTTGTACTTGTGATATTCGCTATGTTTGGCTTAATTAAAACAGCAAATTCAGCCAGAAGGCAAATACTTGTTTATAAAGAATGATTAATGTATAATGAGGCGTCGCATAGCGACGGTGGAATTTTCTAGTGATGTAATTTGTCGTCTTTGGGCGGCAATAAAAACAGAAAAATACGGATAGATATACGATCCTTCACTATTTTGTTCGAGGGAGAACAAATGAAGCCTGGAGCGCTAAGAAGACTTTTACTGTTTTTCTCAAGTAAGACGGACGCAGATTTGTGGCGGTCTGATCTAATTATTTTTACTAAATAACTAAAAACGTGTTCCGTCTAAGTTTTGAGTGAAGTGTAGGAAGAAGAACTGTTGTAACTTACCGTGACGAAGCACGAGCGACTCAAGAGGACAATGGCTATATAAAAGAGCGCTCAATGGACATGATATGGACATAAAAATCTACCGTCATTGTTGTATTAAGCTTAAGGTACGATATATGTTTTAGTTATAATAAATATTTGTTCTGGGAATACTGAATCATTTAGCAGTGCTCATTCCTATTATCTCCTCAGTATTATTTTCATTTTAATTATGCATTTTGCTAATATTACAGACTCCAAGATCAGCAGTCCAATGTGCGTGTTACCTTGATAAAAAGAAAACTGTTTTATCGTCTTCTTGCATCAGCTTTAATATTGAATTTCTCTTTTGTGTGATGTTACAGTTGTTTTTGCGCCCTTAAGAACTTTCTGGTCCCTTAGGAAATTTTTTTTGTCATAACAATAACTTCACAACCGGGTATGATCGTATCTACGATCATGAAGTAATTAGAAAGACGATAACGCAACTTCTTAATCAATAGCACGCTAGTTGTGACTGCCTCAAGCCACGCGAAACCGCAAGTAAAAACTATTCACATCTCATAATGCAATATTTTATGACAATGGTCAATCCATGATTCTTACGCCAATTGTGATTGATAAAACAGTTAGTTAAATCTCAATTTCCAACTTTCCATTGAATAGCAACATCACTTCTATTTTGTAACATCACACTTGGCGCCCGAACAGGGACTTGACCAAAAATTAGTTCAAATTCTTGGAAAATTTTCTATGTGCTTTTGTTAATAAATGTTCTGTCGTTTCATGTACACATCATCTCTCTGTGAGTAAGACAGAAAATACGCTGGTCAATAACGCAGTTTAATTACCGAGAGAAAGGAAAAGAAAAGAGACGTGAATTTGCTGAGACAACATAGCGGTAATCAAGCCATCAAAAAGTAAGTCAGAATTTTGCATACGCAGTGTAGTGCTTCAGTAGCAACGTTGCTTTTCCAAGTCGATCCACATCCTTTCTATCTCCTTCCCGCTATAGAAAATCTGCTTTATTTTATCTTTCAAAGTAAAATTATTCGTAGTCTGATAATAGTAATTATTTCTCCCCATTGTTAGTATAGCTGTATTACATTTTCAACATGGTGGATAGTGTGTGCAATTTGCAGTGAAGAGCATCTTCATTCATTTGTCTGAAACGTTTAGGTTCCATCTTGTCTTCTCGCAAGATGAAATTTCATTTGTTGCTCACGCGAGAGTGGTGCTCTTAGCGGACTCACCACGTCACTGACAAACGACGAAAGCCTTGCGTAGCACCTGATTTACTGACGAAAATGGCAGATAGTAAACAGAGACAGGTGACAACAGGAGACGGGAGTGAAGACGTTAATAGTATTCCATACCCTTTACGATCGCGAACGGTAGGTTCCCGTGTGGAAACTGAACTAACCATGTCTGTAACAGGGGAAAGTGACCCTAAAGTCCAAATTCTTCCCGCTGCAGCTACAAATGACCTCGGTGCGTTAATGGAAATGCTGAAACAACAGTTTGACGCAGTAAATGAGACTATAAAAACACAAAATGAGACTGTTAACGCCCGATTAGATGCTGTAAGCGAATCAGTAAAAACACAAAATGAGACTATAAAAACACAAAATGAGACTGTTAACGCCCGATTAGATGCTGTAAGCGAATCATTAAAAACACAGCTAGGCACAATCAAAACAGATCTGCATAAAGAAATTACGGCTGAATTAAATACCCATTTGGGTGAGGTGCAAACTAAGATCAGTGATCAAATTCAGAAAATGCAGAAACAGGTGAAAAGTGAAATAGCTGAAGTATCTGGAACATTAAACACAAAAATTCAGGCAGCTACCAAAGAAATAAACTCACTTAGAAATGCAGTATCTGACATTGAAGGTGTAGTAGAGGATCTGTCGAGGCAGATAGACTCAATCAATATCGAAGAACAGGTTAAGAGCACCGTGAAAGCACACACGGAGGCATTGTCGGAACACTACGGTGAATGGATAAAGGGTAAAGATATTTTTATCGAAAAGAAGGTCAGGGAGGAGCTTAGGGAGACTGTCAAGGATGTAACTTATGAAATCTTAGCTGCTCCTGGTAAGTATGGAGACACAGTGGTTTCTGAATTGGGACAGATTCGGAGGACACTTACACGGGATCTTCCCGAGTGGAAGCAGCAAGTAGTGGACGAAGTCAGAATGCTGAGAAACTGGGTAGAAAATCCGCACACACATACGCAAACTATAGGGAACAACTCTTTAGACGGTGACGAATGTCAGTCAACTCCTTATCGTTCACCGCCTGATTACATGCAAAACAACAGTCCTGTTGAGTCCCGAGTAGGGAAACTAAATGATCCGCCCACAATTGTGAGTTTAATGCAAGAGGAAAGTGTGATTAAGCATCGCACTTTTCCTGTTTTTCATCCGCAGAAGCGAGAAATACACCCCATCGTGTTCCTAAAGAATTTTTCCGGCATATTTCCCAGGAGCTGGACAGACAGACAGCGTATTCAGTTCGTCACTGGCTTTATTTCTGGTGATGCAGCATTATGGGGAACGGAAATGGTAGACACGTGTAGGAATTATGAAGAGTTTGAGAAAATGTTCTTGGCAAAATTTTGGAGTAATGGGGTACAGCAAAGATTAAGGAAGGAGGTGTATGGTGCGGAAATTTTCAATGAGAAGCATGGAAGTCTCCGGCGATACTTTGAGAAGTATCTAGCAAAAATTAAATTCTGGGATTCTCCGATTTCTTCCAAGGACGTAATTATGATTCTCAAAAGCAAACTCCCTGTGTCTATTAGAGAGAAATTAGTAAATGTGTCCGAAGAAGACACGGATGTATTCCTTTCTGTGCTGGATTCCTTAGATTTAATTAGCGAGGATGTGCGCTCCAAGGTTGGCAGCGGCAAATTCTTTCCTGGCAGCCAGCAGAATGCATCGCACGCGGACAACAATGCGCCCAAGGAGAGAGCGAGCTACTGCGACCGCTGTTACCAACCTGCCAGCGGTTATCAAAACGCAAACGGCAATAACTTTAAACGGAAGCAGAAAACCAATTACAGTAATCAGCAGAGATACCACCCAATTTACAACCACCAGGTACAACATCAGTACGGAAACCCACCATTTAATTCTGCGCCTGAGCAGCATGGAAATTCTCCACAAACGATTGGTAATTTTTCAAATGGACCAGTGTACAATCAAAGTTATAGGTCGAAATATAGCAAGTGGCATGGGCAAGGCGGAGGCCACCCAGCACATCAGAACAACTTTTCACAGAATAGAGGACCGCGGAACAATTTTCAAACGGTACCAAATGCGAACTTTCCTTCACAAGGAAATGGTTTTGCCGGCAACCAAAAGATCGGGCGACATCAGCCTTCTCAAGTATTCTATTCACAAGTGAATGCACCCAGTGGATTTTACCCCTCTACACCGGCATTTGTACCACATAACCAGCACCAATATGAAACGGAACAAACACTTAAGGCCACGAATGACAAACAGGTTAAACATCCTGCGGAAAATTAGAGGCAGCGCCTTTCAGCCTCCTAGAGGTCGCTGCCGGTTCCAGTGGGGGCACAAACGAATACTCTGATTCTGAGTATGTTAATGCGATACGAGATGACCTTGCACGTGACAAAGAAGCTCAAGACATTAACAACATTTATGATGAACAGGTCCAGGCTTCGATTAAGATTTCTATTGCCAACATTCCTTTCACAGCCATTGTTGATACAGGAGCAAACATCAATGTGATGTCATCATGTCTTTTCAGACAGGTGTCTTCTGTTTCAAAAGTTTTATCATTGCCGATTCAGGGTTGCTCCATATCGGGAGCGATTGGTCCATTGAAACAGAGAGACAGACACAGCCTCAACTGTAGATAGCATCTGTTTTTGTTTCTTACCTCTTGCGTACTGGAAATTTCCTTGTGTGAACTGTTAATGATAAGTATTGTGTTGAACAGCGCACTGACTACATGGTAACGGCTACTACATGTAAACTTTAAGTTATTAAATGTTAAGTATGAAAAAATTGTTTATAGTGATGGACATGAACTGATATTTCTTCAACAAGCTGAAGCAGGAAATTGGGGTTGCACCAAGAATTTCAATTTAATTTTAAGTTAGTATTAAGAAAAAAAAAGTGCTTGCGAGGCGATTGCCCGGAGCTAAATAAAATATGTAAAGGTGAGAAATGGAGGAGGATGCGTAAATAAGCACTTCTCTCAAGGTACAAGAAGATTTATAGATTTATTTTTAGTAACGTAAGTACTTGAAGTTCTGTTGTAGAAGCCCAAATTACCTGCTTAAAAAAAAGGGGTACATGTTCAAACACTCCAGACAGTGGACAGGAGTAGAAGAAATAGCTTAAAGTTCAGTTAAAGCGTGCTGTTGAATGGAAAAACGAGTGGTAACTCGCATGTGTTCACGCAAGGAGACAATAAGCTGTAGTAAACTAAGTTAGGTGAAATACAGTACAAATAGAGGCAAACCATGAAGCATCAATAATGTAGCGTAAGTACTCCACGAGGCCACTAATTGCTATGAAAGTAAACTATTTCCCTGTGATCTGAGCCCAATGTAAAGAGTATATGAGGAATGTTAGCTGACGAATTGATTTCAGTAGAATCAAGGTACTAAATAACCACACAGCAAGCCACCTGTATCATAAATAAGTCCAAGTAAAGATCTTCAGAAGATCTGTAGTGTAATCTAGCGACCATTCAATACCCTAATTGAAGGCTAATCTAAAGAACAAGCAATGCAGTGATATTTAAACTTAATATTGACTATAACCTGAGTAAGACGTAGAAGTAGCAAAGTATGCTGTAATGAAAGAGGTTGAAATTTATATATGTGCCTATGTTTATTATGATAATTTAATTTACATGCAGATTTTATTGCAAAAATGTCTCCTAAGAAACTCCTCTTATGAAATCCATTTTCCTTGTGCCCGTTCCTTTTGATCCTGGTTCATTAACTCAGACCAAGGGTCGACTTGTAAAAGGCACGTGTGCTTCGAAGCAAAGCAGTGCTTATGAGAAATGAGACACGTAGCGTGATGAACTTCGCTAGCTTTGGTAATGTTTGTAATGGACCGGTTGCGTAAACCCAGTGAACTGTCGGTAATTCCATTCATGCGAAAAATAGTAGACACGCGTTACCCTATTTTTTTTTAACAGAGAACGATTGCTGAGTACATGAAGCGAAGAGGGAGACCTATTGTTATCCAGTCTGCCCTCAAATATAAAAAAAAAAATTTGGCAAGCAAAAAAAAAAAAAAAAAGATTCAGCGTTAAATGCGTACTCGTTAAGTAGTAGATATGCTGCGTGGCAGTAGAAAATGATCTTGGGTGCACTAAAGAATAAATGCAACGCGTGTTGCGAAGCCTGTAGTTCTCATAATGAGGAGATGAGCACTTAAAAGAAAGTTTGAAAGAATATTTTTAGGTTCACTAGTGAAAGCAAATCTTGAGATATAAAGAGTCCATTCATAAAGCAGTTGTTCACTGGACTTAACAAAAGGAGTGACCATTAATTGTAAATATTAGCTCGTAAGTGATCTTTTGTAAATAGTAGAATATAAGTCTTTCTGTACCAATGGAGGAAACGTGCAAAATTGATTGTTTTGTAAACGAACTCCATCGGCGAAGGAACTAAGCACGAATGCTGTGTGAAGATGCACACTAAAGTGCGACGTGCATAATAAAAATAACTGTTCACTGTATACTAGTGGTAGTGTTGTACTGCAAGTGTAAAAAAGAAGTCAAGGCTACGACAACAGGTGCAACGCAAAGTTCAGTGTTGTTCTAAGTGCAGCGACAGCTAAAACCTTCGTCGTCACTTACCTGTGAGCCTCATGGGAGGCAGTTGACAGAGAAGTATGGAGGCAGCTTCAGTGTCTGGCTCCTCCGATGGAAAACGCGCGCGAGGTGTTTGTATCGATGCACTCGTGTGATACGAAGTTCACAAAAAAAAAAAAAAAAAAAAAAAAAAAAAAAAAAAGGAGCACTCGACGACCAGCAGCTCTGTTACAGCCTGAGTGTGAACGGATACTGAGTGTTGAAGCTCACGCAACACTGTGCAGCCGCTGTGAGTGGCTGACGTGTGGGTGACGAAACAATCCAAACTTTAAACTGCTAACCGCCATGACTTCAATCGTACATACTGGAGGAAAGACATTTGTACACTTGTGTGACTACATTTTCATATGTAAATTAAGCAATTTTCTTGAGTTGAAGTTAAGATGAGTGAGAAGTAGATTGTTAGATTACTCAGGCCTTAAAGCCATTAATACCGGCACTCCTGAACACTGCTAAAATGAATTATAATCCTGTCTCTTGATGGACAAAGAAAATGAATGTGCACTATAGGAAGACCCTAAACTCCAGACCAGTCCCGATCCATAACAAATGTATCCAGTAGCTTGTAAGTCATACTAATAATTTTCCACTTCTTCTGTTTCATATTGTAAATAAAAACCCGGGAAGCCACTTGAATTCCTGGCACCACAGTGGAAAGGACAGATGTACTGCATGATGAACGCCGTAGACAGCTAACACAGAAAGTGAAAGCATCACGAAGTGTAGTGCTACGTTATTAAACTGTAATTGAACCACAATGAGTCAACAGATGCTCGAACATTTTCCACTCTAGTTTAGTGAAAATAAGCACTCACTGTACTCATGTATTAGTTGTTAAGCTCAAGAGAAAGTAATTCCTGAATTCTATCCCCTGAAGTGCGAAATGAACGTTCACTTATTGTTATAAGCAAATATGGACCAAACTTAAATATGCACATAAATGTTAATCTTGGTATTATGGAATGAAGTGACTGATGAACAAAGAATGAAAAACTTTATTTTGAAAAATGATAAATATCTGATATATGTTTATAAATGTGATTTCAATTTATGTACTTTGTACGCCAGTAACGTTATGTAAATGTCACACCAAAAATCACGAATATCTCATGAGGACATGAGGATCGAGGTAATCCTTCGGCATTCCCTCTCTCCTCATGGGAGGCAATGTGATATTCGCTATTTTTGGCTTAATTAAAACAGCAAATTCAGCCAGAAGGCAAATACTTGTTTATAAAGAATGATTAATGTATAATGAGGCGTCGCATAGCGACGGTGGAATTTTCTAGTGATGTAATTTGTCGTCTTTGGGCGGCAATAAAAACAGAAAAATACGGATAGATATACGATCCTTCACTATTTTGTTCGAGGGAGAACAAATGAAGCCTGGAGCGCTAAGAAGACTTTTACTGTTTTTCTCAAGTAAGACGGACGCAGATTTGTGGCGGTCTGATCTAATTATTTTTACTAAATAACTAAAAACGTGTTCCGTCTAAGTTTTGAGTGAAGTGTAGGAAGAAGAACTGTTGTAACTTACCGTGACGAAGCACGAGCGACTCAAGAGGACAATGGCTATATAAAAGAGCGCTCAATGGACATGATATGGACATAAAAATCTACCGTCATTGTTGTATTAAGCTTAAGGTACGATATATGTTTTAGTTATAATAAATATTTGTTCTGGGAATACTGAATCATTTAGCAGTGCTCATTCCTATTATCTCCTCAGTATTATTTTCATTTTAATTATGCATTTTGCTAATATTACAGACTCCAAGATCAGCAGTCCAATGTGCGTGTTACCTTGATAAAAAGAAAACTGTTTTATCGTCTTCTTGCATCAGCTTTAATATTGAATTTCTCTTTTGTGTGATGTTACAGTTCTTTTTGCGCCCTTAAGAACTTTCTGGTCCCTTAGGAAATTTTTTTTGTCATAACAATAACTTCACAACCGGGTATGATCGTATCTACGATCACGAAGTAATTAGAAAGACGATAACGCAACTTCTTAATCAATAGCACGCTAGTTGTGACTGCCTCAAGCCACGCGAAACCGCAAGTAAAAACTATTCACATCTCATAATGCAATATTTTATGACAATGGTCAATCCATGATTCTTACGCCAATTGTGATTGATAAAACAGTTAGTTAAATCTCAATTTCCAACTTTCCATTGAATAGCAACATCACTTCTATTTTGTAACATCACATACTGGAGGTTCCGAAAACTGTGCGCTTGTGTGCTCCTACAGCAACGGCAATTTATTTGGAGGTCGACGGCAACCGAAGATCCAAAAATTTCTCATTTGGGTTGTCTGTTGCCACCGCAGGGTCTTCCGTTGCTCATTAGTGAGAGTCAGATCACAATTGTTATTGCTTCTTAGCTTAACTCCATCCGAACAGGCCTTGGAAGGCCGAACGCTACCGACCGGCCGCCGTGTCATCCTCAGCCCACAGGCGTCACTGGATGAGGATATGTAGGGGCATGTGGTCAGCACACCGCTCTTCCAGCCGTATGTCAGTTTACGAGACGGAGCCGCTACTTCTCAATCAAGTAGCTCCTCAGTTTGCCTCACAAGGGCTGAGTGCACCCCGCTTGCCAACAGCGCTCGGCAGACCGCAAGGTCACCCACCCAAGCCCGACAGTGCTTAACTGCGGCGATCTGACGGAAACCGGTGTTACCACAGCGGCAACGCCGTTGTGTTATTTGCTTCAGGCAATAAAAATATTTTTGAAGTATTTGAGTTTCTTACTCTCTCACACACCAACGGACCTGGACGGTGATTGCGTTCAAAGATACTATCGTACAAAGAAAGATAAATGATAGAAAGCGATAACACGAGTTTTCAGAAGAGAACTTTCGTCATGTCATAAACTCATACTAAAGATATTCACAAGAAGCTAAAGCAAATACCAACGTAAACACTGACCTGTAAAACAATATACGGTGTGGCAAAAAATTCATTGCCCACTTACGTAGGTCTGTATGTTGGTACTACATACGTCGGTATGGAGCATGTGTAAGAAATTTAAGATGTCCGCGACATATTCAGCGAACGCAGCAAGCATCGATTGAGCGCAACAGGTGTCACAGCTGTGCTAGCTGGGCGGCATAGCGTTGCCTAGCGACGGCAGCGTCAACGGTGTCTTTCGATTTTAGAGACAGGCCGGCGAGTATTCGTGAAAGAGGCTGGCGTCGGTTGCTACGTGACAACCGTTGCATTGGGCCGAAGAGCGCTACTAGGCAACGACGTTACCGTGCTGATGTTGCGGGTAAAGTTTTCATCAATGTAGAAAAACAATCGAAGTAGACGAAAGTTGTACGATTTAATGGATTCTGATAATAATTATATAGTAAATCATAAACAGTCTTGGGTTTGTAAAAGTAAACAACAGTCACTGTCATGTAAAACCATGAATTCTTGAATAGTTGGCTGGTTAAATTGTTGACGTCTTCCACAATCTGTACAACAACATTGACCTGTGTACGCATGTGTGTCAGAGTGTTCCCGGTAGATTTCTACGAAGAGAATGAATGAAGAAGGGAAACTGTTTCAATATGAAGAGAAGTGATGTGTTCCGTAATTTTTGGTGGGCCTGTAAGATGTTCAAATTAACAACATTAACGTATGTTGTATGTTAACTGGGGACGTAGAAACGATGGAGAGGCTCCGTCCCACCGTAGCCGCAGTGGCCCGCAACCCCACGACGACTACCGCAGTCCACTTCAACCCTCCGCCGCTCCACACCGAAACAAGGGTTATTGTACGGTTTGGCCCCCGGTGGACCCCCCATGGAACGTCTCACACCAGACGAGTGTAACCCCTATGTTTGACTGGTAGAGTAATGGTGGTGTATGCGCACGTGGAGAACTTGTTTGCGCAGCAATGTTCGACATAGTATAGCTGAGACGGAATAAGGAGAACCAGCCCGCATTCGCCGAGGCAGATGGAAAACCGCCTAAAAACCATCCACAGACTGGCCGGCTCACCGGACCTCGACCCAAGCCCGCTGGGCGGATTCGTGCCGGGGACCAGGCGCTCCTTCCTGCTCCGGAAAGCCGTGCGCTAGAACGCTCGGCTATCCAGGCGGGCAACATTAGCCTAAGTCATAAGAATTAAATAAGTGTGTAGCTGACTTTTGCGCCACCCTTCATTACATTTGGTTTAATTGTAATGCGGTGGTTTCGACGAAAATTCAACAGTAAATAAGGGGAAGCCAACTTATCAAAAATAGAATGAAAGGCATCTAGGTAGTAGATTGTAGCATTAGCAATAAGTGGTTCGCTGATAACACAGCAGTAACTGGCGAAAGCAAATAGGAGTTGAGGCGGGTACTTCATGAAATAGGCGAGTGACAGCTGATGGATGTAAGAGGTATATAAACAAAAACGCTGTCTCAATGGTGTGTATTTCAAGTGGACATGATGGATGGCTAAGCGATAAACATGAACGAGAGAATATCAATGAAGTGATCGAATTGTGGCATCTAGGAAATTGTACGGATAAAGACGGGCTATTGATAAATGGAATCAGACTGAAAGTTTACCGTCTAACCTCCTTGCCTAGGGCCGCCAGACAAAAGTTGATGCCGTGAAGCCCTGAATGAAAACTGCGCAACGGATAACTGGGGAGGGGAGCTTGAGAGCGCTACCTAGAGAGCGTGTCCTTTCTGTACGATACTAGGCAAGGGGCTGGAGGGCTCACACGCTGATGTGTGGGTCCCTGCATTCTATAGCTTTTATTTTGAATAAGTTCCTTTAACTTGACTTCTTTGTGATTTTTAAGGTATGTTAAAGATTGATGACAGTTGATGAACTATTTATTTTAAACATTATCACTCGACTTTACAGCCATTGCAGCAATTGTTTCAGTTTACAGATATTACAATTTTACAACTTATAGCTCGGGTATATTATATACTAATCTGCACACACATTTCTACGGGTAAGACGGAATTGCGTTGGCCAAATGTATACCACCAAAGTCTCCCAATATTTTACATAGGACATTCACTATGTGAGGAGGATAACGGGCAAACTGGGGACCAGATACTTTAACACAGGGGGTCAAATTTCCGGAATTAAACGAGCACATCCATTTCCTTACACAATCCGAAGCGCCCGCAGCTCGTGGTCGTGCGGTAGCGTTCTCGCTTCCCACGCCCGGGTTCCCGGGTTCGATTCCCGGCGGGGTCAGGGATTTTCTCTGCCTCGTGATGGATGGGTGTTGTGTGATGTCCTTAGGTTAGTTAGGTTTAAGTAGTTCTAAGTTCTAGGGGACTGATGACCTCAGAAGTTAAGTCCCATAGTGCTCAGAGCCATTTGACACCGCACACATCTATACCCCAGGCAGGATTCGAACCTGCGACCGTAGCAACAGCGCGGTTCCGGACTGAAGCGCCTAGAACCGCTCGGCCACAGCGGCCAGCTTTTAATATACACTATCCGACCAATGGTATTTGGATATCCCTATGCAATGTGGAATAGACCACTAGCGGTCAAATGAGGCGGACGCGTCGTGTAAAATGAATCGCGGAGTATTGTATTGGCCGTAGAGAAACAGTAACAGCAGAGAGGATCGGTGAGGATAACTCAGCGACTTCGAACGTGTCCAGTCGTTGGACGTCAACTGAGTAATAAAACCATCAGAGCCATTTCAGTCCTTCCAAGGCTGACATAATTGTGAAGAGGAAACGAGAAGGTAGAACCGCACCTAAACCAAGACCGAGCATACCTCTTGTAGTGACGGACAGGGGCCGCCAAGCATTGCTAAGGGCGGTTGTCAAAAATCGCGTGAAATCACCGGAAGGAATCGCTCGCGAGTTCCAGTGTGCTAACAGCAGTCCAGCAAGCACAATCACTGTCCGTAGTGAGTTAAACAGAATAGGGCACAATGTTCAGGCAGCTCCTCATAAGCCACACACACTTTCGTAATCAGTGCCAAGAGGACAATGGATGGCCGGCCGGGGTGGCCGAGCGGTTCTAGGCGCTACAGTCTGGAACCGAGCGACCGCTACGGTCGCAGGTTCGAATCCTGCCTCGGGCATGGATGTGTGTGATGTACTTAGGTTAGTTAGGTTTAAGTAGTTCTAAGTTCTAGGAGACTGATGACCTCAGAAGTCAAGTCGCGTAGTGCTCAGAGCCAGGACAATGGATGACTGCAAACGATTGATTTGGAATGATGAATCACGCCTTGTCGAGTTCCAAAGGGAGAGTTTGGGTCTGACGAATACCAGCAGACCATTACCTGCCATCATGTATAGTGCCAATAATGAAGTATAAAGGTGATGCTATGGAAGGGGTGGGGGTGTTTTTTGTGGCAAGGGTGTGGTTCCCTTATTGTGCTTAAGAAAACGCTAAATGCAGAAGGATATGAACATACTTTAGAATACCGTGTACCGCGTACAGCAGAGGAAAGGTTGGAGACGACGATGGTTTTTATCAGCATGACAATGCACCCTGTAACAAAGCAGCATCTGTGAAGCAAGTATCAAAGGAAAATAACGTTCCTGAAACGGACTATCCTGTCCAGAGTCCCGGCATGTACCCGGTGGAACACCGTTGGGATAAGTTAGAACGGTGACTTCGCTGCAGACTCTAGCGATCAAACTTCACTACGTTGTCTGGTTTCGGCTCTTGAGGAGGACTGCTGCTATTTCTCCACACACATTCAGACACCTCATTGACAGTGTTCTCAGCAGAGTTCAGGCCATCTTGAAGGCGAAGGGTGGACACACCCCGTATTAATATCCACTAATAGGTGTCTCGATGCTTTTGACCAAAAAGTGTAGAGCACAGTGCGAAGTTCCCTCTGCCAAACACTTCTAACGGTGTGAGGAATATATTTGTATCTAGAAGAAAAATGCAAAAAAAAGTAGTAACAGCTGGACGGATGGAGGATTTGGCGGAGAGGACCAAACAGCGAGGTCATCGGTCCCATCGGATTAGTGAGATTTGGGGCAGGAAGTGGGCCGTGCCTTTACAAGGGGACCATCCCCGGCACTTGCCTGAAGCGATTTTAGGGAAATCACGGAAAACCTAAATCAGGATGGCCGGACGCGGGTTTGAACCGTTGTCCTCCCGAATGCGAGTCCAGTGCGCTAACCACTGCGCCACCTCGCTCTGTGTAGTAGTACCGGTGTACAAAGAAAAAAGGTCTCCTATAAAAAAATTAAAAAAATCTACTAACGTCTAAAAAGATAATTTTGTAGACAGAATATTATATAAAGTCACTTTTGGAGCATGGATCTGCATGGAACCTAAACGTGAACGATGAGGAAGACAGAATGAAGCGATTAGAAGGGTTTGTAGTGTGGTGCTACAGCAGAAGACTTCTGAATATCAGATCGATTGATAGAGTAAGGGATAAGGACATCCTGCAACATCTCAACGAGAACAAAAGTGCCCAGCAAAGATCGTGTACTGGTCCTCTGGGAACGAGAAATTTATGGTTGACATGAAATGTTTAGATGAAATGCTAATCTGTGTACAAAACAGTACGTAAAAATACTAATTATGTAACTGTAATGCATATGAAATGCAGTATCGATATTTGACGATACTTTGTGGTTTGTAGTAAAGAATCTGAGAAAAACGAAAACAATAGAAATACATTTCATAATTATTTTACATGGATGGAGTGGTATGTATATTATAACGTATTTCTAGTAAATATATGCTGTTATTTGTAACTAAACCACTTCATTCAGTAGCGGTAGCATCCCTACATTTAAGAAAAAATTGATTTCACATTTTTTCAGAGTTTAATGACGTGCGGAAGAGCCCAAGTTGTAATTAGTATTGTTGGCAGCCGTTTGCACGGCGGCAGATTCTTTTCCAAATTACTCGATATTACGTGGCGTAAACAAAAAAGAAAAGGAGATGGTTACAATTAATTTCAGGAAAAATCAGACTGGAGGCAAGTTAATTACATTCATTCTGCAAAGAGTCGTATCGATATAAAGACGGATTCTTGTGGTTGGCGCTTCACAGCTATCTTTTATTCAAGTGACGAATTTACACAGTTCAAGTGCTCATCTTTGAATTAATAATAAGTGTACCATGCAAAAGGCGTTTGTCCACGCGAACCCACAAAGTACAAATTATTATTCATGTGAAAAGACATTCCATTAAAACCTTGAGATATTTTAAAAATAAAAGATTAAGGTGCTTCACTCCGAGTTATTCCTAATTTATTTTACAGACATTTCATAGTGATTTATTTATGGGTCACTTGAATATGGAAACTGGTTCAAATGGCTCTGAGCACTATGGGACTCAACTTCTGAGGTCGTCAGTCCCCTAGAACCTAGAACTAATTAAACCTAACTAACCTAAGGACATCACACACATCCATGCCCGAGCCAGGATTCGAACCTGCCACCGTAGCGGTCGCGCGGTTCCAGACTGTAACGCCTAAAACCGCTTGGCCACCCGGCCGGCGAATATGGAAAAGCTTAACAATATCAAAAATAAAAGGGATAATAAAAGAAATGCAGCAGACACACAATGACAACAACCAAACAGAAGCAGCCACCATGAAAAAGTTAAAACAAAGGTTAACAAACAACAACATATTAATAACAAAAGCAGACAAAGGAAATGTAACAGTATTCATGGACAAAGAGCAATATATCACAAAAACCAAGGAATACATAAACACCAGTGCCATACAAAAACTGAATTCAGGTCCAACTACACGATTCCAGGCAAACATGAAACGAACACTGAAAAACATTGAACACACACTCCAGACAAACAGAAATATTACATAACACAGGAAAACCCACAAGCACCAACACTCTGCAGTCAACCAAAGCTACATAAAGATGGCATGCCAATGAGAGCCGTTATCAACTTCAAGAAAGCCCCAACATACCACATAGCCAAACACCTCCAAAAGTTGGTTACAAAACACTATAAAGTAGAAAAAAACAGAAGAGTGATAAACTCAGGAAACCTAATAGAGCATAAACAGAACATACAGGTACCACACACAGCATCACTGATTTCATTAGACATAGAAAATATGTATACCACCATCCCTATCACAGAAACAATAGAAGACATAGAACAAAATCTCTCATCCCACAGTAACCTCACTACAGAATCAATAAAAGAAATAACAGAAATGCTGAGAGTGACAACTGAACAAAACTGCTTTCAGTTTGAGAACGAATATTATCTGCAAAGTGATGGACTGCCAATAGGATCCCCAACATCAGGAACATTAGCTAACATTTTCATCAGTTATCTAGAAAATCAGATATTTGAAAAGATAACCACTAATGAAAGTTTCAAAATCATATATTGGTACAGATATGTGGATGACGTTATTCATCTGGTAGACAAACTAAGTGAAAAAATAGACAAACTCCACTTGGAAACCAACAAAGCTCATCAGAACATAAAAGTCACACTTGAAAAAGAAAATCAAATAAATTTTCTTGACATTACAATAAAAAAAGAAAATAGCAAACATACATTTAACATCTTTAGAAAACCAACAGCAACAGACACAATAATAAATTCCATGTCTAACCATCCCCACAACCAGAAACTTGGAGCACCAAGACGTATGTTACATAGATTAAACAGAATCCCACTCAACAAGAGAAACTATGAAAAAGAAATGAGTACAATCATACAAATAGCTAGGAACAATGGGTGTGACACACATCTAGTACACAAGCTCAATCAAAAAATAAAGACACAAATACAAAACAAACACAACATTTATACAGTCAATACATGTAGTACACAGGCTCAATCAAAAAACAAAAACACAAATACAAGACAAACACATTTCCAGAATACAAGAGAACTCACAAGCTGCAAACTTTCAAATACACTCAACAAACACACACAATGACAACACCACACAGAAAAGAACCAGATGGTACACCATGACTTACACACATATATTAACACACATAGTTGCAAACGTCGTAAAGAGACAGGGATTCCAAATAGCATACAATACTGGGCAAACCCTCGAATCACACCTAAGCCAACCAGCTACCAAGAGGGACAAATTCCAACAATCAGGAATATATAAACTTGAATATATTACGTGCACACTGGAAAAAAACGGCCAACGGCGTAGCCGCAGTGATCATACCGGTTCCCGTCAAATCGCCGAAATTAAGCGCTGTTGGGATTGGCTAGTATCTGGATGGGTGACTGTCTGGGTCTGCCCAGTGCTGCTGGCAAGCAGGATGCATGCAGTCATTCCGAGGCCAATTGAGGAGATACTTGCGAGAGAAGTTGCGGCTCTGGTCGCGAAAACTGACTACGTCCGGGAGAGCGGTGTGCTGACCACATGCCCCTCCATACCCACATCCAGTGACGCCTATTGGCTAAGGATCACACGGCGGTCGGTCGGTACCGTTGGGCCTTCCGAGACCTATTCGGAAGGAGAGAGCAAAGAACGAGTATTGCCGAGAGAAACTTGTAAATGAAAACTGCTAATTACATGCGTGGTGCAAGGATTTCTTAAACTATCTTCAGAACCCTAGTTTGAAAAGTAAGGTTGGAAATGGTAGTTGTACGGATAATAGAAGATAATCATGTCCTATGAGCGTCTGAAGGGAGGAAGATTGGGGTATAAAGTCCCGTCGACATTGAAGGCACCAGAGACGGAGCACAAGGTCGGATTGTTTCAAGGATGGGTAAGAAATCGACCGTGCTCTTTCAACGGAACAATCCCAGCATTTTCCCGAAGCGTTTTAGGGAAATCACCGAAAACCTAAATCTGGATATCCGAACATGAACATTTGTCCGACCGAATGCGAGTCCACTACACTAACCACTGCGCCTCTTCGCTCGGTGTGAACCTCTGAGACGTTAGTGTCAGCTTCGACAAATTGTTTGTGTCCCTGAAGATCGACTAGCATGCTCGTAGCGACGGTCATTGGTTGAGACATGGCACAGAAAGGAAGAAGGTGGTCACTTTCGACTGCCATTTCTGTTTCATTTTTCTTCTGTTGCAGGCTTTCGCCCTATGACTATTACAGGTACCAAACACGAATTTTTCTTCTTCTGTTCCATGTGACGATTCTGCGCGAGTGATCTTTCTGCAAAGTGAGTCACGTACAGCCAAGGGAACTAGTTCAGGGAGCGGAAGTTGATGTGAACATACACGAGCGTGAGATAAGTATGAATGACAGGCGCTTTCGCTACTTGAGCTTACAGACCGTGGGAGAACCATTACGTAGCAAGGCAGGCAATTGTTTTGCTTACACGTTTCTTCACTTGTCCACATAAGCAACACTGCAATTTCTAACAAGCTGCGTGATCCACATTCACTAATCCGTCGTTCGTGAAACTTATTGTTGGAACGACAAAAAACATAGATACCAGTGACATACGAGATTAACGACTGTATGAATGGTGGAGCAAAGAAACCACGTTCATCTGACAGATTGTTTACTGCGTCTCTCCTTCAGTAGCAAAAAAAAGGAAGAAACCAATAAATATTTGGGATAAACGAAACAACCGTTGATAAATTGCTTCGTCCCTTCGATTGTGAGCATTTTTATGCCAAGTCAATATGAATAATACCCCTAGGTAAGAGGCAGATGTTAATCTTTTATGTTTACTGACATTGAAAACCAAATCCATAGATTCACTCAAATGTTTTCATTATTATTTCTTCTAATAGATTCACACACAAACACACACACACACACACACACACACACACACACACACACACACATACACACACGTGCACGTGGAGCTTGTTGTTTTGTTGTAGGTGTCGTCTACATTACGTTGGTTCTAATGTTACTTGAAAGTTTATGTATTTCTCTGTAAGCTTTTAGATCTCTGGAAATCAACAGCATTCTCAAGTAGGTTGTTCAAAATTCAGACTCCATAGTGTTTTTATGAATTTATCGATTGCTGTTCACAATTGTTTTACACTCAGACAATATCGGCATTACATTATCTTCATAACCGCGCGGGGCATATCCATCATACCTCTTCGAAAAATGTTCCGAGCTTAAATATCAGTCTCTAAACAGGTTGTAAAATTTTCTGAAATAATGGAATATTCCTTATCCAGATTATCTGTTTCCTATTCCTTGACCACTTTTCTTTGAGATTTCGTTCTTGGGACGACATATGCAGAGCCATTCGTCAATTTTGCTTTATAGCTATTTTTGTCCCAGAAGTTTCGTCTCCTATTACTGGAGTCATCATCAGAGACTATAAATATTCAGATAAATATTCAGATAGTAGTTCCAGGCTTAAACAAGCTCAACAAGCCGAACAGATCACACGTATCTGATGCCTTGCAGCTTCTGCCGATGTCTCCAGTTTTAGGAGACGAGCCGCCAGGCTCCGAAATATGCGATGTACCACGGGCTAATGTCCATATAACAAAGTTCACCAACGACGCAGCCGCGCGGGATTAGCCGAGCGGTCTCAGGCGCTGCAGTCATGAACCATGCGGCTGATCCCGGCGGAGGTTCGAGTCCTTCCTCGGGCATGGGTGTGTGTGTTTGTCCTTAGGATAATTTAGGTTAAGTAGTGTGTAAGCTTAGGGACTGATGACCTTAGCAGTTAAGTCCCATAAGATTTCACACACATTTGAACATTTTAACCAAGGACGCAAATACTGCCCGTGAAAGCCTTCATTGTGTGATACAGCGGAGTGTGGATGTAATGGTTCCCATCGAAGTGCGTTGGGCACTTTATAAATATTTTGTTAGTAATATTAAAATAATTATTAAAAAAATTATAATAAGATGTTAGTGGTAGAGGACGCGAGCAGCGCCGCAGTCGAAAAGCCAGCAAATAGCCATTCCCAAAGGTAATCGCGCGCAGGCAGGGTTGCCAAGTTAGTGGAATTTCCGCTAAATATGACGGATTTTACACACTGTCAGCGGGTGAAATATTGCGCTTTTTGCGGCCAACGGATTTTTTAACGGATTTGTGGATTGATGTCTGCAACAATATTTTTCAGTTTAATTTAGTCTTTCCATGATACAATTTGAAATTATATTTAGCGTGAAAAATCCTAAACTGGCAACAATATGGCTTCAGCGAACTCTTAATAATCAAATTTCGGTATTTTCTTTAGTTGCCTCATCAAAATGTCGAAGCAAAAGGACAAAAAATACAGCCAAAAGTTTAGAAAAGAGTGGCTTAGCAACAAACAATTGGAAGACTGGTTTCTTGAGATCCCCGCCGATCCTGTAAATGTAAAAGTGTTGCAAAAAGTATCCTTAATTGCTCCAAGAGAATGCTTGAGAGTGATAAAAGAACCAATAGTATCGCTGGCCAAGGAAATGGGCTTGTCAGACAGTACAGTAGCAAAAACTGATTTTCCGTGGTCCAGGCTCACTACTGTCTAATGGAAACAAATCAACAATACTGCGGCGTTCTGGGATGAAATTAGGTCATATATAGACGCCAGCGGCTTAAATCCTTTTCGAGAACTCTCAGATCTGGCTATTATGCTTTTGGTTTTACAACGGTCCAATGCGGAGATGGAAAGGGCCTTCAGCCAACTAAACTTGATAAAAGCGTCTCCCCGGAAGAGACTAACTGCTATTAAGATGAACGCCATAATTGCAATAAGAGCTGGTCTTAATCGCGTTGGTAAGTGCTGTCACGATTACGAGCTGCCGAAGAATGTTTTCCATGAAATCGGCACCATGAGAGCTTATGCCCCAGGGATAGGGTCATTCAGTACCAGTACTCCAGCAGTGCATACGGAGGACAACCTACTGCAGGATGAGGAGGAAAATGACATACTGTAGCTTGAACTACATTAATATTGTGAGTGGAATCTGACCTTAGTAAACTTACTTTAAGTAGTAGTAGTAGTAGTAATAACATGTCATGATGAGGACAAAAAATTTCTTTGTAACTTATCAGTGTATTGAAGTTTCGTCTTTACGAGGGTAAATAACAATAATAAGCATTTGATTTGGCGGATTTTACCAGAATTTTAACTTCAGTTTAGCGAATAAATTTTTCTGCGTTGGCAACGCCGCGCACAGGAGCCTTCAGTTGCAACGTATGGCACGCTAGTGGAGCGTAGTGTAGTAAGGGCAGGTTCTCCTCCCGGGAAGACTGTTAAGGTCTGTAGCCACAGGCCACATTTTATACCAATGTGAAGCTACTAGAGTGCGTTGTGTACACTACTTCAATGTTGCTACAACTCACGGCAATAAAGTAGTATGTCCCGGCAGTACTGCTGATGGAGCAGCCTGTAGAAGGTAGTCGTAGAGGTGTGACGAAGGGAATGCCGGTATTGCCCACGTGGGGTAGGGAATGTATCTTATGACCAGAGCATACCTACCTCCCTCCTTGTCTACAAATGCTTCCCTGTCGTCGTCAACTTACTTTCTCTTTCTCACACTACAGTGTTGCAACGCCTAGTCACGTAATCTGAACAAAGTAACAACATAATTTCGCTTCATCTTGAAAGACGGCATGCATACTAAGAGGCACTTGTTCTGTTTCTTGTCTACAGAAGTATAGAAGTCGGCAAACGAGGGAATCGCCAATTTCATAAATATGGTGCAACCAGAGCTATAGGACGTAGAAAGTAATGTATACAATGTCCGTGATCTGAAAAAATACATTCTATCTCTTGTACCCATTGTTTTAGAAGAATATCTGCAACAGTGAACCATAATTGTGGGTTCCCATGATCATAGGCAGCAATTTGCCGACTGTTTTTTTATTATGATCTTTTTACGCATTACTTTACATATCCTGTTAATTTCATCACAGATATCGCGTTTTTGAAATTCCGGGCATGTTTTCATGCCAGAAACAATCGAAGATGGCACGAGGGTTGTCGCAAAGCTAATATTGAAATTCAGCGTGCTAAAATATCAGTTTTGGTTGGTGGTCGTTCTGCGACGCATTAGGTATCAAAATGAAGAACTTGCGATTGTACTTCGATTTTGTGTGCCGCCAGTTCGTAGGAAAGAAAATAGGGACTTCCGAATTATGTCACAACACGAATGAATTTTGAATTATGTACGGAGCTGGAGTGATAATCAGAGTAAGTGAGAGAATGAGAAGTGTGTACAAGATTTTCGGTTGAGGAAGACAGGGCTTTGTTATTCATAAGTACCTCCGGGGTTTCACAAGACGACAGCGCATAAACTACAAGAACCACAGAAAACTGACAGTCGACAGTCGACAGTGCAGCTCACCAAGTTTCAACTGCAATTTGCATGAAAATGCTGTGACACGACGCGGCCATTTCGATGCACTTTTAATATTTTTTCTTATGTCTTGACCAAGCTCTTCTTTTTCCAGCAACACCTTACGTATTTCGATTTTCCGTCATTTTCAAAGGCTACAAAATGCAACACACCAGCCTAGTGAATAAAGAGACGTGTGTACAAGTCCTGGCTGTGCCAACATTTTTATTCATTTCTTCAGCTTCCATCATTATTGTAGGTAATGTTTCTGTAATAGTAGTCTCAGCGAAAAACGCTAGTCCAACAATTATGTTGTGCAATAAGTCATACCAAACTCGCATTTTCGAGCTATCCTTTATCTGCTCCAAGACGATATGGGGGTTCTCGAACTGCCAGACCCAGACGTTATGCCTCTTTACTTTCCAAGTCGCTTCATTGGAAAAACAGATTCATTTCAGTATGTTCCCAGCAAACTCAGCACGTCTGGGTGTACTATCTGGTAGCAAAGCTTACAGAGTTGCACTTTGTATGCAAGGAAACACAGCCGTTTGTGTTAAATCTGTATCTCAGCGGTGTGAGAGATGCGTCTTTCTGTGCAAAGAGTTTCTGCGGACTGGGCTGAAATGTCATTCACAAGGCATCAGTAGTGTAGTCACTCATTCCTGTCTACCGCTTCTTGCCCTGTCACCACCACTGTTACTTTCTTTAAACTTTTCAAACCATCCTCTGATGCTCTTCATATGAGGCAGATTTCGATCGTGGAAGTTCGGAACCGACCCTGAACTGTAATAGGCGACCGTGTTTCATGAAACGACAAAACACATTGCGTTTCTTCGTGCATGGAGGCTGTTGTGACAGGAGCACTTCTAAATTACGACACATGTGACAAAACAGTGAGAAACGAAATCGTATGTCATCAAGGCACATCTAGAAGTTTACCCATAAAAACTCCATGAATTAAACTACCATTAGCAAAAAACCGCATGGCTGTATCTAGCATAGTTTCTTAGAAATACGAGTAAATATTTATAATCAGAGAAACCCTTCACTCACCCTGTTTGTACATTGCAGGCAATGATAAGACTCCTGTGCTGTCACAGTTGTCTCATTAGCTTGATGTGGTAGGATTGTATTTCTTTGAAATACAGAGTATATTCATCTGTACAACGCCATACACTGTGACACAGATTTAGTTCAATGACTGACACGGCACAATTCAATGCTCATTCACATCAAAGGACAGTGCTCAAAATTTTCAAGCCTGCAACCGTGTACACGCATAGTTGCTCCAGTGATCCACTGATCTGCACCCATTGCACACGCAAAATCTACCTTAGTTTTCATCTATGCATAAAGCGGAGCGCACAGTTGACAGTTCACTCTATGTTAATCACTGTCTTTCTGCAGTTCACATCGATACAGCGCACATACCAGATTAAATGTTCTATCGGTGTCTTTACGAACCAAAAACCAACTCATAGGCCATGCCGTAATGTCAATAATCAGCGTTTATCATTCACCATCGCCCTACCACTCGATGGTTCAGTCGAAAACAGACTCTCTGGTGGCAAAGATACTTATTCCAATGCATTGGCGTGTGTTCTTAAGCATAATAAATAAAACAAAATAATAAAAGGAAAGAAACATTTACATAGACTTCCTGGGAGTGTATTTTTACAGGTACTGCGGAATGATGCTAAAAACGGAGTAGACAGATAAGGTAAGAAATTAACAGGTGCTAAACATAAAATATAGGGAACTGGTCTGTGGAAGGTCCTTACCATAAAAAGAGAGAGGGGCTAGAGGGGCATCTGCTACAGCATCCAAGAATAGTTGACTTGACGCTGGAAAGAGCAGGAGGGGGGAGAGGGAAATGAAGTGTCGTGGGAAAAGACGAAGAATAGAAGTTGCAAACCGAATTAGAGAGGATATGCATTCTCCTGAATTCCCATCCGATCACAAATAATTTTAAAAAATCTTTGTTGGATGCCCTGAACTTGCTGTGGAACTGCTTATACAAGTTTGCAAAGCGTTCATTCGGTGTCACGTAATTTGGGAGTTAGTTATGGGACGTGCTTCGTTTCCATCCTCTCCTAACGCACCCACAAACACTTCAACATATACCTACCCCATACTGTCAACCAATGCGACTTCCGTCACACTCATCCTCCAACGACCAACTGCTGTACCTTACCTACCTCCTATCCAACCAAATCAATACCTCGAAAGCTGTAGTCTTTGATCTTGAAAAAGCATTATCGGCTATGGCATTTCGGTCTTCTTTTCAGACTCCAGACCTACACGCATCCAATAAATTACAGCCGCCTTTCTCCATCCTTTGATGCAGATGTGTCTCAAGGCCCTGTCCTCTCCCCATTAATGTATATCCTGTGCGCTGTTGATATGCACGAATCCCCTTCCCCTGTCTATCACCTTTATTCAATCGACGACACCGCCTTCCTAGGCCTGTACAACAACCTATACAAACACCAACAATCCTTTGAACTCTGTATAATCTGTCTGCCTCCTAGTTCTACTGGACTCCCTTCGCAATCAATGCGTCTGTCACCAGGGCAATAATTATAGGACGAAACACCTGCAGTTTCCAAGCCCAGTCCTATCTCACCATTTAGGAAAGTTATATCAAATAAATTAACGCTGTGAAAATCCTCTGAATAATTCGCCACTGGAAGCTAAAATGGAATCCACACTTGTTATTCATATAGCAAAAATCCGCACTGGACTAAATGTGCTAATCAACCGAACGTGGCCATCCTCCACAGCTGCAAAGACTTTATCCTACAGATCATTTTTTCTGCCAGTGTCGCCTGAAATTGCGCTCCAACAAAATACTCTCACTCCCTCGGACGCTATGCACACCGCTTCACCTTTCGTATCTGTCTTCCCACATCCATTCCAGCACTGCATGACATTTTTAATCCCCCCTCCTCCCTCTTCTCTCACATTAAACACCTTCGGAATTCACAGACTTCCTGCATATATTACACCAACCACGCGACAGTTTCTTTCGTGATTACCAACCCTCGCACTCTGCCGCACTTGTACCACCACACACCCTCCACCTAGCACTTCTACATTTTCCACTCCATACCACAATGGAACGTCAATCAGCTCCGCCTATCTGACGACGCAGTCCGCCCAGAGATCCACCTTTCCTTCCAGCTTTAACGGATTCTCTTTTTCCTCTCCACGCCAAGGTTCCTCTTCCCCCCACTCTCCTCACTTCCCGTGTTGCTTCAGGATTCTTTACCCCATAATTACCGTTTTCCATCCATTCCAAATAGGACTGTTGACATTTTAAAAATATCGGGAATCCGATATATCGGCATTTAAAAAATATCACCGCCTCGCGATGTATCGGAAGAAAGTATCGACGTAAAGAATATTGACGTACCGGCCTATAAAAATATCGGCTGCATGTTGTAAATATACAGCCACTTTTAGAGATGTATATTTAAGTACTGCTTTATTATTAGATGTTCTGTACGTCACCAGCTTAGCAGGCTGCTTATCCCCCTTAGAGCAAGAATTGAAAGGAAAATGATAAACATTCACGCTTTGGAATAACCACTTTACTGACAATTAGTCCAGTGAAACTGTCAGAAAAAAAGGCTGTACCTTGCAAAAGGTGGGGTAGAAGATTATATTTTTTTAGCTCGTTCATATTGTTGGAAAGGTGAGAAAACCAAGTTGTGCCAACAAAATTTCTCTTGGGAAAACTTTCTGCAGTCAAAAAACTTCGAAAATTTCGGACTTTTTTCAGCTTTTTCAAAATATCTCAGTTTCATTTGCTCCTACCGCTTTAACGTCTATTTTCTTTTTTAAAGAGCACGAAATTCTCTACAAATTTGATTCTTACAATTTTTTTCTACTCCCAGTATCTAAGGCCCTACAGCGCGTCAAAAAATACCAATTTTTCAAATTTCGAGCAAAGTGGCAAATTACCTAATTTTTGAACACTGTTAGTTTAGTTTCTATTTGTGTAATATAAACATATTACTCATCATGTTATTCATTGGAATTTACCATCTCACTCTGCTGCAGGGCCAGGACAAACAGCGTCATATTCAGTAACTACGAACACATTCACGTCGGATTGCGTGAAGTTTATTTATGTTACAATATGTAATACGATTGCATGCAGGTGCCGTACATTTTCTACAGTTGATTGGCGTTAATGATCAGTTATAAGAAAAAGTATGTAGGAATTGTTCTTTAGCGGACAAAAGCGTATTTATTCTTTGGCGGGCGGAAGGCGATTATCTCTGGTGATTGTTCACAGCGCGCTGACAGCTATTAGCACACAACAATAAGGGTCCTACAGTTTGGAGTCGCTTCCATTCAGTATATGTTGTGGTACTGAAAATGAGTATGTTTGACATGAATTTGTGTTTCATTTGCGAAAAAACTGTGGTCAGTGGTGGACGCAATGTGAAAAAGAAGCCGGCCGGTGTGGTCGTGCGGTTCTAGGCGCTTCAGTCTGGAACCGCGTGACCGCTACGGTCGCAGGTTCGAATCCTGCCTCGGGCATGGATGTGTGTGATGTCCTTAGGTTTGTTAGGTTTAAGTAGTTCTAAGTTCTAAGGGACTGATGACCATAGATGTTAAGTCCGATAGTGCTCAGAGCCATTTGAACCATTTGTGATAAAAAAGGACTGAGCACACTTATCGATTGTAGTGCTAAACGCAGGGAGTCTGCCCACACCCGTTTTTTAAAACGCTCAGTGAAGTGATGTTGCATGAAGCATGCTACAAGAAGTACATTAATGAGAAAATGATAGCAGCTAGCCTTCGACATCCTCAGGAACCAACAGGCGTGCTACGTCGGTCGCAGGAAAAAGGTCACTTCAATTTCAAAGAGAAATGCTTCTTATTTGCAAAAGGGAATTCTGATGACTTTTTAACCAAGCAGTTAAGATTGCCATATGCAAAACGTAATTTCGTTTACAAAGTAATGAAATTGGAAGTGCAATCGACAGTATTAGAACAGGCCAAACTACGTGATGATGAATTTGGTCAACAAGTGATAGAGCGGATTCAAAATATAAATGATTTGGTTGCTGTAGATAGGTGATACCACAGATTTTGCTACAGAAAGTTCTTTCACCGTGTTTCAGCTACTGGACAGAATCGAGGTTACCGACCTGAAACACAAGTAGATGAAGGCATGGAGGCTATATTTGCCTACCTGGAAACCAATACGAAAGAATGTTAGTTTTCTATGGACGATCTGTTAGAGCAAATACCCACATCACCCCGTCCTGATATTCGAACTGTCAAGGCTCGCCTTTTCCAGAAATATGGTGACGATGCGGTGATAGCTGAAACAGCTTCAAAGCCAGGCACAAGAAGATGCTGACGTTATGATTGTAACATCTGCCATTTCAAGAACCAAAGATTCTGGAAGTGTTGTCATTGTAGGAGAAGATATTGACCTGCTTTTGCTCATGACCGGTTTGGGGCAAGGCATTGAAAACTTATTTTTCTTAAAGCCAGGAAGAGGAAATCTAGAAGACAAGTGGTTTTCCACTGCATCTTACAAGTTCGACAGTGAATATATTCTGTACACTCACGCCTTTAGCGGATGTGATGCAACATCCGCTTTTTTTGGTCAAGGAAGGATTAAGTGCTGCAATATTGTTGCGAAAAATGAACACCTAACCTCAGCGCTATGCTCGTTCAATAAGCACATGCTACCCGTGAAGAAGTAATAACAACAGGAGAACAGGTTACTATCGCATTGTATAGTGGAGGTGTTAGCAGTTCCCACACACTAGACCATTTGCGGTACCAGCTATTCTTCAAGTCTGCCACAAAAAGCAAACTGAATCTTGCACGGTTGCCACCTACACAAGATGCTGCACAACATCATTCGTTGCGGACTTACCAACAAGTCCACAGTTGGATGGGAAACTGGAAACCTCCTGAGAAATGGGGCTGGAATCACAGTGACCACGGTCCAATACCCGTTATAATGAGCCAAGATCCAGCACCTGAAGCACTTCTTCACATTGTTTCATGCTCATGCAAGGTGAACTGTGGCGGAGCGTGCTCCTGCAGAAAAGCGGGTTTGAAATGTTCTTCAATTTGCAAGAAAGGTATTGGGGTCAACTGTGAAAACGTGCCAAAATTTTCATATGAAGACAGTGAAGAAGATGTTATGGAGGATGTTGAGGAAACCGCTGACGAAATCAACGAACTTGCTGAGGCTGACTCGCTGTTGAAAGAAGAGGTCAATCTGGGATCAACTCCATGTACAGACCCTGAATCCGTAACTCAAGGTATTTCTGGTGACACTGAGGAACCTGGCCCATCAAAACGTTGGAAGTGATGCTCATACTTTTGTGGCGGTGTTCGTAGCGACAAGCAATTCGCTGTTGAAACGGCTTACGAACTCACCGCCACACTTTTAATAGCGGGCCGACCGGTCCGCTGGAACAGTGAACAGAAAGATGAAAACCCAAACACTCTGATTAAATAAAAGTCGGTACTTACCTTTATTAACGAAGATACAGAAACACAGTAGTGAACTTGGTGTCTACAGAAATTTGTCTAGTCGAGTCGGAGCGGCTAGGTCAGCGTCGGCTGACGACAAACAACAACTCTGCTGCGATGAACACACAACTGACTAGCAAGTACACAATTCGGTGGCGAGTATACAACTGAGCGGCGAATGCAGAACTGTCCTAGCGCTCGCGACTCCAGCGCTTAAGAACCAGAAGCCAGCGGTGGCGCGCGCAGACTTGCGGCGATTTGCTGTCTCGCTGGCGCTGCTTATGCGGACGGCGTCCGGACTTTGATGCTGCCAACCTTTTGGCAGCGGGCTCGGGTGGCATTACTGGCTAGGATATAACACATACCTGTCTCAAGTGCGCTAAAGTGCGATACTACAAGTATTACATACCCAGAACTGTCAACATTTATTAGTAACTGACAATGCATTTCAATTGTAATAAAGTTACTTATTTCTAATGTCAACTGTGTGGCCTTTATACACAAGAATAATTACCTGCCTAATTAGGTTGCCTATTGTACTAATAATAGTTCAGTTTCCTGAGGCAATTTATTTTGTGTGTGTGTGTGTGTGTGTGTGTGTGTGTGTGTGTGTGTGTGTGTGTGTGTGTGTGTGTGTGCGTATGTCTCTTAATGATGTATTTATGTATTTATAGTTTTACAAATACCAGGGCTGAGGTGGCCCGTAGCGAACTTCAGGTAGTGATATAAGAATCACAATAGTTGGGTGCCCAACAATCCTCATGTTGCATACAGAGAAATTTAATACCTGAAAGTGAGATGGTAAATTCCAACACATAGCATGATGTATAATGTATTTATACTACACAAACAGAAACTGAAAAAATAGTGTTCAAAAATAAGGTATCTTGCCATTATGCTCAAAATCTGAAAAATTGGTATTTTTTGACGCGCTGTAGCGCCTTAGATACTGGGAGTAGAAAAAAATTGTAAGAATCAAATTTGTAGAGAATTTTGTGCTCTTTAAAAAAGAAAATAGACGTTAAAGCGATAGGAGCAAATGAAACTGAGATATTTTGAAAAAACTGAAAAAAGTCCGAAATTTTCGAAGTTTTTTGACTGCAGAAAGTTTTCCCAAGAGAAATTTTGTTGGCAAAACTTGGTTTTACTCACCTTTCCAACAATATGAACGAGCTAAAAAAACAAAATCTTCTACCCCACCTTTTGCAAGGTATATCTGCAATTTGACTGGACTAAATGGCAATTGTACATAAATGGCAGAACAAAACGTGTTCGATGGGTCCGTTGTTCGGTTTCGTCACACATCGGATTTGCCCGGAACACTTCAAGTTGACTTCCCTGTTTCTCTTTTTTTCATTTTTTTTCTGCCAACGCCAGCGACCTAGCAGTTGTAGTGTCAAAATTGCGTGGTGAAGCTAAATGTTGCAGTTTCTGCTGGTAGCGTAAAGCACCGACTACGTCGTCATTTCCCCTCGCACGTGTCCACCCACCGCAAAGATCAATTGTTTTTAACGCACCTGGTGTGCTATCTTCACATGGTAAATCTTCTTCATCCCCCCTCCCCTTCCCCTCCACAGTGCAATGGGAGTTCTTCTTTTGTGCCACTCAAGCTCAAAAAGTAGTAAGACTCCTTCACGCAGTGAAAGTAATGTTCTCCTACAATTACAAAAGAACAACTTCAATTATTTACCGAAAATTGTGAAAAATATAGTATAAAATAAAAGATCGGCAGTCGATATTGCCATTTTGACATCGATATATGGAGGGGAAAATATCGCCTAAATACATTGATTTTTTTGGAAAAATATCCATATATCGATATTTTATGAACAGCCATAGTTACAAAAACTTCTCGCACAGAAAGCTTAGTATTTATTTCCAGCCTCTTTCTCTACTCTCATTTTTCGTCGATGCCCACTTTCTAACGGGCCCAGTTCGTGCTATGCGATTATAACCAAAAAAGCAGAGGCCATATGCTTTATTTATGCACTCATCCTTTAGAAGAAACTCAAATTCATCGGTGCTGTAACTGTATGTATTTGGATCCTTTTAACTATTTTTTATACATTTCAAGTATTGTTGGATAAAGAGCAGAAAGAAGAGCTGACAGACAGCTCACCTCCTGAACATATGGGGGAAAAGGGAAAAAGGGGGGAGGGGTTGAAATAATAGTAAAGAAAAAAAGAGGACGTGATCCAACAAGAATGTTTTTAAGATGTTGGTTCGTTACACTTTGCAAAACACGCTACACGTATTTCACGGAATTGTGCAAGCGATCTATCGTGTATTAGTACAGCAATGCAGGGCCAGATTGCACAGCTGTCGCCAATTCACTGGCTCCGCGGTTCTCCGCCACCTGCCACCGTCACACGTGAACCTGTCGCAGCTCTACAGGTGTAGACCGGCTTAGCGGTGTGGGTCCCCTTATCGCTGATAAGGTGGGCAGTGCGACAGTCTGACGGTACGGCTGGCGCTCTGCGAGACTGCCGCAGCGTGACTCATGGTTGCCATCCGGAAGGCTTATCTGTGCCCCGACCCACATCAGAGATGTTCCGCTTGCGAGTGGACAGTCAAAGAAAGGTCGGTGGAAACCAGATACTAGTTAGCGCATGAAGGAAGCCGTTCTGCCATACAAATGCTAAGCCAATCTTACTATAACTAACAACATTATTGCATTATTTTACGAGGGGCGTTTAATAAATAATGCATCACTTTTGTTTCTCGGCCAACTTTGGTTTAAGAAAATATAGCATTTGTTGTGGGACATCTTGGAATATTCTCGTTTTGGCCCCTGTAGTTTCGTCTAGTCTCTTTTGGCTGCAAACTAGAGCATCGCAAATATTCATAAGCTTTTGCAGAATGTCTATGGAGACTAGGATTGAACAAAAGCGCGGTGAGTCGTTAGGCGAGGTGTCTGTCATCGTCGCAACTGTACAGGGTATTACAAAAAGGTACGGCCAAACTTTCAGGAAACATTCCTCACACACAAATAAAGAAAAGATGTTATGTGGACATGTGTCCGGAAACGCTTACTTTCAATGTTGGAGCTCATTTTATTACTTCTCTTCAAATCCCATTAATCATGGAATGGAAACACACAGCAACAGAACGTACCAGCGTGACTTCAAACACTTTGTTACAGGAAATGTTCAAAATGTCCTCCGTTAGCGGGGATACACGCATTCACCCTCCGTCGCATGGAATCTCTGATGCGCTGATGCAGCCCTGGAGAATGGCGTATTGTATCACAGCCGTCCACAATACGAGCACGAAGAGTCTCTACATTTGGTACCGGGGTTGCGTAGACAAGAGCTTTCAAATGCCTGCATAAATGAAAATCAAGAGGGTTGAGGCCAGGTGTGATAAACCTTTTGCATTTCCTTTATGTTTTCATCTTCTTTAAAGGCAAAGAGAGAAGATGAAGCGGTAGCCCATCATAGAGCGTATGCCTACCGTCATGTATTTTTTGACTTTCAGTTGTTAAAAAACAGAGGATTTTTTTCTGGTACCAGTAGGAGGAAGGAAGGATTCGTGCTCAGCTAGTGAACGAGTGAGAAGCACGCATTTTTTGCGAGTAATTGTAGACCGCCATTTTGGGGTCGCTATGAATAAGTGAGGAATATGTATTTCATATGTGCACCGTTTAGAAAAATACAGTATTGTTTTATTAACAGGAAGGTCGTGTGAGTTGTTATTTCAAATAGTACAATAATTACAAGAATTGAAGCCCACCTGTGTACTTTGGAAAATTACGAAGATCCGATAAGCTTAATGGGAACACGGTCAAGATTTCAGAGGTGAACACGGCGACCAAACGTAGCATTATAAAGAATGGTAAGCACAAATCTACAGCGGAGAAAGAAACTACTTCGCCCTGCAAAATAATATGAACTAATACGAACTTATTTCCAGGCATAGCTCAGCTTATTGTGCTTGTCATTCATGCTGAAAAATTAATCTCATTAATTCAATACATTTTAAAAAGCCACGCATTTCAACATTTTATTATCATCTATTCCATTATTTTATTGTATACTGCCGGAAATAAGTCTCTTTATTTAGGGAGACAGTATACAGGAGAGCGTGGAGACCATGGAATTGGTCCGCCTCTACCAATCCGTCGGTCACCGAATCTGTTGTTGAGAAGCTTACGAACACTTCGACTGAAATGTGCCGGAGCTCCATCGTGCGTGAACCACATGGTGTGTCGTACTTGTAAAGGCACATGTTCTAGGAGCACAGGTAGAGTATCCCGTATGAAATCATGATAACGTGATCCATTGAGCGTACATACTGACGAAATTAAAATGAGCTCTAACAGGGAAAGTAAGCGTTTCCGGACACATGTCCACATAACATCTTTTCTTTGTTTGTGTGTGAGGAATGTTTCCTGAAAGTTTGGCCGTACCTTTTTGTAACACCCTGTATAGGTCTCGCAAACCTGTCCGACCCCTGCAATGTTGGAACGTGCAGATACTTTCGTTCGATTTGATCGTCGGATCACAATCAAAAATCTCGTCGCACAGCCTGTCACCTCTGCAGCTAGCGCTGACACACTCGTCCATCCAGTTGGAGTACTCAAAGCTGTGTTCACACTGGATTCCTCGCCGTCAACAGAAGACCGTAAACACCAACCACGGATGCACTCTGTGAGAAGCAGTACGTGGGTGATGAGGAGCTTATTGATGGAGCAAGACGTTGGCTCCGACGTCGATCAGTAGAGTGGTACCATGCGGGCATACAGACCCTCGCAGTGAGGTGGAGTAAGGCCGTCGCTTTGAACGGCGATATGTTGGAAAATAGGGTTTTGTGACCAGAAGAGTGGGGGAATAGTATGGTGTATTGGAATCTTGAATAAAACCAACCTGCTTTCAGAAAGAATGTGTTGCATTAATTATTGAACGTCCCTTGTAGTTTACAGAGCTATATCATGATGAACGGAGGGGTGGCGGCGGAGAGTGTGTTGGCGGGGGGGGGGCTGTGTCATTAGCCTCCTGACTGGTCTGTAGCTTCCCACGATAATAATTTCATCTTCTGCGCAAATCTCTTCATCTCAGAGTAACATTTACGCCAACATCCTCCTTTATTTGTTGCAGATATTCCAAATGTTTGTAGCTCTACAATTTTTGCCCCATACGTATCAATTCAGTATCATGAATATTATTCCCTGCTTTTAACACATGACGTAACACTATATTCCTTATTCTACCTAGTGTTTCACGCATGTTACTTTTCTCGTCAATTCTGTAAAGAAACCCATTTGATTTATTATCGATACACTTATCTTTCATCATCCTTTTACAATACAACACTTTTAGAGTTTTCTCACAGTCCGTTATCTACTTTGATACAATGCTCTGCTCCAGGCGCACATACTTAGTAATTTCTTCCGCAACTTGAGGCCTATTTTTTGATACTAGTAGACTTCCTTTGGTGAGGAACTTTGTCTGTGTTATAGTCTCCTTCTTATGATCTCCTTGCTTCGTCCACCATGCCTAAAATGATCCCCAAGACTGCAAAACTTCTTCATCCCATCTGCTACGTGGTTTACAATTATGATGCTTAGTTTGTCGCTAATCCTATTTCTGATGTACCTCTACTTTATTTATTACTCTTAATTAACATAAAGTGCTCAATGGACTGTTCGTTCTGTTCAACAGAGCTTGTAATTCTAAGGTAGTTTCACAGAGAATAAATTTATTTTCAGGAAATACTATCGTTAAAATCCATTCAATCTGAATTTTAATCCCAATCTTGAAATTTTCATTAATTTCCTTCATTGAATCTTGCCCACCCGGTTGGCCGTGCGGTCTAACGCACGGCTTTCCGGGCGGGAAGGAGCGCCTGGTGCCCGGCACGAATCCGCCATCTGTGGATGGTTTTAGGCGGTTTTCCACCTGCCTCGGCAAATGCGGACTGGTTCCCCTTATTCCGCCTCAGCTACACTATGTCGGTGATTGCTGTGCAAACAAGTTCTCCACGTACGTGTACACCACCATGACTCTACCACGCAAACATAGGGGTTACATTCGTCTGGTGTGAGACGTTCCCTGGGTGGGGGGGTCCACCGGGGGCCGAACCGCACGATAACCCTGGGTCCGGTGTGGGGCGGCGGAGGGGTGAAGTGGACTGTGGTAGTCGTCGTGGGGTTGTGGACCATTGCGGCTGCGGCGGGGACGGAGCCTCTCCGTCGTTTCTAGGTCCCCGGTTAACATAACATAACATTGAATCTTCTTTATAGAGCGTATAAAAGACTACTTATTCAAAATTTTAGAGTGTTTAGTGGACGCAAAAATAAACATCTTTTTCTGTGTGCACTGTTCCCCCGACAGGAATACATGAAGATTTCGACCCAACTAATGTTTAGAGACAATGCTCAAACTGTCGTGTTAGGTATGTTGTTTTAAAGATATTGCTGTAGATGTCCGATACATTAGCTCACAACTAGCATCTGCGTGGTAACGAATGTCTCAAAACAACGAGGTGTTTCTAGAACAATGTGTATAGCCTTTGGCTATTCCTTATGAACAGCTCAGTAATTTAAGAAAGAAATTTTTCAAAGTAATTCTACAGTAACAAATGATAATTAATGGAAACCCTCAGCTGCCGACGGGTGTTGTTGACATACCTCGATTGGGACAGCTGAAAATGGGTGCCCCGACCGGGACTCGAACCGGGGATCTCCTGCTTACATGGCAGCCGCTCTGGCCATCTGACCCACCGAGGACACAGGTGAAGAGCGCGACGGCAGGGACTTATCCCTTGCACGCTTCCCGTGAGCCCCACATTCCCAACTGTCCACATTCTACATACGTACTGTTCTTAATAGATATTTGCAGTGTTAAGATTTACGTAAAGCAGGAGTGGCCAACCTTTTCGGCAGGCGGGCCAAATTTTTGAGGGGGAATTTCCCCATGGCCGCATTACCAATTTTTGTTTTGTGAACCAAAACAAGCAAGAAATATTAATACATTTATTAAGAAAATAAAAAAAATCTGAGGAAAGAACATTTGTTGTACAATTTAATGAAATACAATGTTAGTGGGATGTCTGGCTCTGTTTGACTGAACTGAGCGAGTCAGTGTTGATGTCAACTGAAGTTATTGCTACACGCAAAGAGTTTCCCAGATGAACATTAGTAATTCGTGTTCTCATTCGCGGTTTGATGTAATTCATCCGACAAAAAAGCTGTGCATACACGTGCTTCCAAATACTGAATTTTTTAAAGCATGTTTGTAAAGCGCTGGATATTTCTTCTTATCCAAATATGTTTTATAGAACTCTTCCAAATCGACCTGATTAACGTTCACATTTAACTATGCACCACATTGCACTTCGCAGCATTCCATTTGTAAATGTCCCGGTAGTGAACTCATGTCAACGGAGAATGGCGTAGCAAATACAGAAAGAAGCAGACCATGTTTCTCAAAATCTTGAAGTCGGTTTTCGAATTCATATTTGAAGTCAGATATCAAGCATTTAACCGCTGCCGCCAATGTGACGTCCGATTGGTTTGATGAAGGAGGAAAAAGGTGTGAAATTTTTTGTTCGTATCTATTCTTCTCAGATTCCAAGTTTCGTTTGGAATGCGGAAATAAGTTCAGGCATGACATTAATTAGCTGATCTTTTTCTTGGAGTCGAGTATTAACATCATTTAGCTCGCTAGTTATATCGACCTAGAATGGAAAGTCGGAAAGCCATTCTTTATTCTCGAACTCCATGAGTCTCTTTGACTTACTTCTAAAGAATGATTGTATTTATTGCTTCCAACATTTTTGCACGGCTTGATCTTCTTACTTCTGTACAATACGGCCGTCCAGTGTGGAACCGCGCGACCGCTACGGCCGCAGGTTCGAATCCTGCCTCGGGCATGGATGTGTTTGACGTCCTTAGGTTAGTTAGGTTTAAGTAGTTCTTAGTTCTAGGGGTCTGATGGCCTCAGAAGTTAAGTCCCATAGTGCTAAGAGCCATTTGTACCATTTGAAGTCATTGGAGTCAGAGAACGTATGGTACAAAAATGAGCTCTGAGCACTATGGGACTTAACTTCTGAGGTCATCAGTCCCCTAGAACTTAGAACTAGTTAAACCTAACTAACCTAAGGACATCAAACACATCCATGCCCGAGGCAGGATTCTAACCTGCGGCCGTAGCGGTCGCGCGGTTCCAAACTGTAGCGCCTAGAACCGCTCGGCCACCTCGGCCGGCTCCAATGACTTCAGAAATCCTTGGAAATGTCGATGGTTCAGTCCTTTCGACTTAATAAAGTATACTCTTTTGACAGCTACATACATGACATGGCCCATTTTGATGGAAACTTGGCACATCAATTCTCTTGATGGATAATGCAATGAAAGTTTAGCATCGATGTTTTGCCAACTTTGCGGGCCTCGTTCTCAATCAGCTGATCTAAACCTTCGTGCTTCCCAGCCATTGCTGGAGCACCATCCGTTATAGCCCCGATATGTTGTTAAGCTCTAACGGAAAGCGACTTAATGTCAGTATAACTGCTCCAACAAAATATCATGACTTCGTGGTATCCTCAAGTGGATATAATACCGCTAATTCGTCTGTTTTATTACAATGAGCATCAACACCTCTGACATAAACCGCCACTTGGGCGATATCCGCCATACCTGTGCAATCATCCAAAGCTAGAAAGTAAAATATAAACTCAGACGCACGACCTTTTAAATTAATTTCAATTTCTCTTCCAACGTAGTCCACACGTCGAGTAATAGTTTGACTAGGCACGCTTAGTTTATAGAAACCCCTTTTCGTCTCTGGATACACAATTTCTGCAATTTCCTTAACCGTTTTGCCATCTGAATACGGCTTTGAATTTTTTTGCCAGTATCAGAGCTGTAGCATTTGACTCTGAATTCGCCCTAGTAAATATCTGCTGTTGAGCAGAAAGCTTCCTTTTTAAGGCGTTTACCTGGTGTTTTCGAAATTTTCCCTTGTACTTCTCTAACATAACTGCATGTTTTAATCTCGTAATGCAGTTTGATGTCACACTCTTTTGGAAGCGATACGGATTCATATGGGTTTTATTTTATATTCCATAAAAAATAGTTTACAGTCCATTCTCTTGAAAAGTTTTCAACTTCTCTTAGCTTTCCTCGTCTTAGATCGTAATTGTTTACTAGTTGATGCCATACCAAGATTACATCTTGAACTGAAACAGACATTTTTTACCATATGTCGGAAACTGACAAAGAGACCACACGGTAACCGGAGTTTGTAATTTTTTATGTATGTGGTATGTGAAGTTCAGAATCAAATATCAGTTACCTAAAGTAGGTCGATGCAACACTCAAAAATTACCTGAAAAATCTACTTTGAAGTTCCCCGAAGTTGTTTAACACCGTAAATCAAGCTGACTGTTTTGATGGGCTGTGTGGCTCTGTGGTAGGATGCGGAACTGCCACAGGGTGGCCTTCAATTCCCAGTTGTGGTAAATTTTTAAACAAAGGTTAAAGTTACACGGACATTTCTGTGAAGCATAAGGTACATGAAGATGGAAAAAATTAATATGAAATCTTTTTCTTTTTTAAAACAACCTTAAGTATAAAGGATCTGTGATTAGGGATTTATATCTGCAATGAAAACTGGATTCTTGTGTATGATATGTAATTAGAAATAAGAAGATGTGCATTTTTCATAAAAATGAGAACTGAATATGTGCTAATTAGCATATATTTATGTGACGTAGGTGTGCAAACTGAACGAAAACACACTAAAAAAGTAATGACCGAAACTAGATTCGAACAAGCAATCCAGTAATTACCAGCCTCCAGCGCTTTTTTTCAATCTTTATGAAATTCACGGAAATGCTTGTAGACCGTGCGACTATGTTTAAAAATATATAACAGTTATGCAACTGCCTATCTTTAAAAATATAACCCACGTGGGAAGCGAACTCCGGTCCTCCATAGGGAAGGCTAGCACCATAATACATAGCTACAATGTCTGTCGTGTTAATGGTATTTCATTTGAGTAATATAGGCACTTGGGAAACTTCATAGCCTGTTCTCTCGAGAACTTTGAGAGTAGTATTCGGAGTGCTTTAGGAAACTGATATTTTAGTTCTGAACGTCATGTAACATGAATATAAAAATTATATATGCTTCACTCAACCTTGCAGTCTTGCTTTAAAATTTCGACCCCCGTTTCATTCTACATTTCAAGTAGATAACATTATTAGTTGCTGTAGATAACGGAGAAAGACAGGTGGATAAAGCTGCACTAGGAAGATCCCTTTCCTACCTTTGTAATGTGGAACCCTTGAATGTCATGAGTAAAAACACGTTATTACACTTAAGTACTTATTTATTTTGTACTGCTGAAATTAAAAGAAGGTACTGTGGCAGAAACGATACTGATGTCGATTGGTTTCCCTACTCACCATAACTGAATACAGAAAATAAATGCAAACCTACTAAAGTTAGAAAACAAGCATCACAGATTAACTGAAAGATAAAAGCTAGTTTTACTGATCTGAAATGATGACAGGTCTTTCGCGATTGAATGTGCACTACGTATACACGTGAAGAGCCGTAACTTTACGTTCGATAGTGTTGTGAGTTTGCAGTAAAATTAAATACGGAACTATCGGTTACGTCTGGCACTCGCACAGCGCAATAAATGTATCCGCTTTCGCAAACCATACTACTGCTAATTGTTGGTTACGTATCGCCAAGGCAAACTATATTTCCTTCAAGATGGCGTGGGGGCTTTTCACAATAAATCCAACAGAGTGATTATTTTCCGGCAGGAATATAGACGAATATCTAACGTTATTTGAATCAATGATCTGAGATATTCCTATTGTAATTGGATATGATGCGAAAGACGCTTGATGGAATGTTGTTTTGGGGGTTTTAAGTGAACTAAAAGTTAAATTTTTCTTTCACGTAATCAGCTCCGCGGGCCAAAAATTAGCGCCCCACGGGCCGCGGGTTGGCCAGCCCTAATGTAAAGCGACATGTTTGCCTAAGCTTACAGCAGGGAGCTTGCACTCCGGCTTGTTTCATGTGCCAGAAACACGGGGTGATTTTTTCCATCGTGCACAAACTTTAGGGACTGATCGATGAAAGGATACGGAACAAAAAAGATCTAATGTACCTGTGTCCGGAAAAGCATGTTGCCATGATGGAGGTCATATATTTAGTCATACTTTGTTAAAGAGACTGCATGGTTTCCACCGAGAGGGTGGCACTGTTCCTCATACGTCATGCCCTGGCACCCACTCATGCCATAGTCATTTGTAATGTGTCCGATTCACTTCTCTTGCAGACTCACCATGTTCTGTTATACACAATGGTTTCGTATTCGAATCGAAAGCTTACCGACATGGTGTTTACTTACGGAAAGTCAAATGGCAACGGGCGGCGGGCAGCAAGGTTGTATCAGGAGACATATCCCCGCCGACAACAGTCACAGCATTCAATGTTTGCAACTGTGTTTCGCTGTTTGTCTGAGACAGGATCGTTTCAGAAAGCAGGAAATCATGAAGGACGTACCCGATATGTTCGGACACTGGACTTGGAGGGAAATGTGATTAACACTGTGGAAGGTGACCATCGTGTCAGTTGCAGGCAGTTGTCCCGTCAGTACAGGGTAAGCCAGTCGACCGTGTGGAACATTCTCTCCGACAGTTGTTACCATTATCACTTATAGCGTGTGCAGGGCTTACCAGCGACAGACTTCCCACATCGGGAGTAGTTTGTTACTGGTTTCTTCACCGAGCAACCACAATTCCGGGATTTGTGTCATCCACCCTATACACAGATGAGGTCACTTTTACGTGGAGTGGTCTCTTCATCTTTCATAGCAGTTGTCTGTGGGGTAGTCTGCAGAACCCCCATGGTATGGTGACAGCCAATCGCCAGCATCGGTGAAGCCGGAATGTGTGGGCTGGGATAATTGGCGACCGTATTTTGGGATCAGTCTTCCTTCCATGCCGCGTAACATGCCGCAACTATCGGATTTTCTTGTGGGGACTTTGCCTCCTCTGCTGGAAGAAGTGACACTGACGATTCGAAGGGTTATATGACTGCTACATGACGGTGCTCCAGCCCATTTCACCGAAAGTCCGTGCGCATCCCAATCGTGTCTTCCCTGGTCGATGGATGGGACGAGCGGATCCAGTTGCATGGCCTGCTCGTTCACCGGTCTCTAGCATGGAAACCATGCATTTCCGGACATAAGTTCATTAAATATTTTTTGTTCGGTATCCTCTCATCGATCAATCCTCAGAGTTTGCACACGATGGAAAAAATCAGCTTGTATATAGTTTTTTACGACAAAGGCTCGTTCATTCTCATTACTCTCCCATTCGCTCTCTCTTCAGTTTGCCTTTACGATTACCACTGCGATTACTACCTTTGTTCTGATGAATGTAATTGTCTGATTCTAATTGCAACAATAACGTCTGAAAAGATTCTTTCAACCTTCTTTACGTCATTTCCTATCCTTGAATGTTCCGAAACATTAAAGTTAAAAGTGACCATTGTAAATGTGTTAGTGGAAGTTAGTGTGATTTTACGTGACGCCATTAACTCATTTCCATAATTAATAGCCGTTACTTGTATCTACCATTTGACAGAATCTAAGCATACTTTATTTGCTTTCGAAGTCTGGTGCTTTATTGGGTTACACGGTGTAGAGAATTTTGCAAGAGATACATTTTTGAAATGCAATCACACAAGCCGAGGCTACTCAGTAACTTTGGTTTGTACAGAAATCAGTGTGTTTTAAGAACGAAAATAATTTGATCTAGATATGAGTAAAAGGAAAAATATTATCTGCAGTCTTTTCTAATAATTCAAAGCTGAACTTAAGAGATTATATTTAATTTAGATAACCATTTTTTCAACTGCGATGAATTTATAGCTGATCCTCTTGAAATATTACTGCAACTTATAAAAGAGCGATTTCATTATCTTCTTGTTGTGAGATAAATTCAAATGATAATAGACGGCAGTTATAAGCTACAGCCAAACGGGCAACCAGCTCGTGTAGAGTGTCCATCGTTGTCTCCTTCACTAAGGTTCACTAAGTGGTGGGCACGGTACTGGTGAACCCTTCCTAATCCAACAATTGGGGAAAAGGCTGTCTAAATGGTCCCTGACGTCATCGGCAACGGGTGGTAGGGCGCTGTCATGCTGTCAACGTAATCGTTGTGTGATTGCTAGCGCGACATTCTCCAACATTTCCGATAGTACTTCACGGAGAAAGATAGCGCAGTTTCCTCCACCGACAGTGTTAGGTTTAAGGCACACCCTAATTTGATGTTCTGTAAAAAATACCAGGCCACACATTTGTAGTAAATCTCTGTTAATGGTAGAACATACGCGTTGCCTTAGGATTTTCCAACTCCTAGGCATGGCCACTGTGGCTGCTGGCAGTCAAAAGAAGCTGTGAACGTTGACATAAGGTTAAGTCGAGCGTAAAACATTTCAAGGGCATCTAGTGGGGAAATGGGACACCTGTGACATTTTTCACACGTAAAAAATTGTTTCCTCTCTAAATATTCCAATAATTTGTGTACGTAGTTTTATTAGAGTCATTATAGGTTTAACAGCAGAGGTGAAATGCAATGATTAGCCAAAGAAACTGGTACAGCAGCCTAATATCGTGTAGGGCCCCCGCGAGCACGCAAAAGAACTCGACTAATGTCTAAGGTAGTGCTGGAGGGAATTGACACCATAAATTCTGCAGGGCTGTCCATAAATGTGTAACAGTGCGAAGGGGTGGAGGTCTCTTCTGAACAGCACTTTGCAAGGCATCCCAGATATGCTCAACTATGTTTACGTCTAGGGAGTCTGGTGGCCAGCGGAAGTGTTTAAAATCAGAAGAGTGTTCCTGGAGTCACTCTGTAGCAATTCTGGACATGCGGGGTGTCGCATTCTCCTGCTGGAATTGCCCAAGTCCGTCGGAACGCACAATGGATGTGAAGGGATGCAGGTGATCAGACAGGATGCTTACATACGTGTCACCTATCAGTGTGGTATCTAGACGTCAGAGGTCCCAACTGTACCTGCCCCAGCATCAACAGTACCCTGCTGACATGCAGCGTTCATGGATTCATGAGGTTCTACCATAGCCGTACACGTCCAACTACTTGATACAATTTGAAACGTGACTCGTCCGACCTGGAAAATGTTTCCAGTCATCAACAGCCCAATTTCGGTGTTGCCGGGTCCAAGCGAGACGTAAAGCTTCGTGTCGTGCAGTCATCAAAGGTACACGAGCGAGCCTTCGGATCCGAAAGCTCATATCGATGATGTTTCGATAAAGGGTTCGCACGCTGACACTTTTTGGTGGCCCAGCATTGAAATCTGCAGCAGTTTGCGGAAGGGTCGCACTTCTGTCACGTTGAAAGATTCCCTTCAGTTGTCGTTGCTCCCGTTCTTGCAGGATCTTTTTCCGGACGCAGCGACGATGTCGGAGATTTGATGTTTTACCGGATTCCTGATATTCACGGTACACTCGTCAAATGGTCATGGGGGAAAATTCCTACTTCATCTCTACCTCGGAGATGCTGTGTCCCATTGGTCGTGCGCCGACTCTAACTCTACGTTCAAATTCACTTGAATCTTTATAACCTGCCATTGTAGCAGCAGTAACTGATCTAACAACTGCAAAATTCAAATGGCTCTGAGCACTATGGGACTTAACATCTATGGTCATCAGTCCCCTAGAACTTAGAACTACTTAAACCTAACTAAGCTAAGGACATCACACAACACCCAGCCATCACGAGGCAGAGAAAATCCCTGACCCCGCCGGGAATCGAACCCGGGAACCCGGGCGTGGGAAGCGAGAACGCTACCGCACTAACAACTGCACCAGACGCTTATTGTCTTATGTAGGCCTTGCCGACCGCAGCTCGTATTCTGTCTATTTATATTTCTCCATATTTGAATATGGATGGCCGGCCGTAGTAGCCGAGCAGTTCTAGGCGCTACAGTCTGGAACCGCGCGACCGCTACGGTCGCAGGTTCGAATCCTGCCTCGGGCATGGATGTGTGTGATGTCCTCAGGTTTGTTAGGTTTAAGTAGTTCTAAGTTCTAGGGGACTGATGACCTCAGCAGTTAAGTCCCATAGTGCTCAGAGCCATTTTGAATATGGATGTCTATACCGGTTTCTTTGGCGTTTCGTTGTGCTACTCCCATGTTCCACGTCCTTTTTGATCCGACCACTTCGTTCTTAGGCTTCGACTCTTACTATTCCTTCTTAGTTATTGTTCATTGCGTGTATCACAAGTCTCCCTGAGAATTTCACACCTCTTGTACCACTATAGTGCTTCTTGTCATCTAGACACAGATGTAATACCAAACACAGACTGTAGCGTCATTATGTGTTATGAATTCTAACTCCAGAGAAACATCTTTTCAACTGAAAGCTCCTTACGTTTCATCTTTTGAGGTAGTATGGCTCCAAAGAAGGAGAATATGTCCTGTAAACATGGTTCTGAAGTGCATACCTTAAGAGCTGTGAGGACTTGTTCGTCTTCGATACTAGGAAACAGATCTCTTCTACTGAAGAAATTCACATGGCTCTTAAAGCATTTTAAAGCCCAAATCCACTAGGTTATTTTCTTGTTTTGATCCATACTACCACCTCTGAAAGTTTGTCGCTGGCGTTCTGATTCACCCTGTATACAACATTTGCTACCTTAGAACTGAATTGCTCGATTGAGTAATGGAGCCGATCTACTATCTGAATGGTTCCAGAGGAATGCTATCAGTTTGCGACTTTATAGTCTTCTGTAGTTTCCTTTGCACGATAACGACGAATTCCACGAGGTTGTGACAGATTAGATTTATCGTTAAAACGTCAGAAAACACATCGGTATTTCACCTTGACAGCTGATTTTTCTGAGCCAAGCACTTTAATTGTATTGTTACAAAAACAAGAAAAGTTACGTATAGTGGAGAGTTCAGCCAGACATCCTAATCATGTTACACTATTGACTGTTACATTTTGTGAATGGAAACGGAAGTTAATTTTGGAAACGCAGTGAAATGTGTGCTACCAAAACAATATATATATACTTCATTTGGGGCGATATGGGAGCGCCTAAGTGCAACGATATTGTCACCAACGAACGCCCTATTAAGTAAAATTTCGTTACTTGCTATCCTTCTTGACGCACCAGTTTCAGTGGGCAACACTGTACATCAGTTTAATGCACTGGCTCCCATTTATTTTCACATAGGATATAGGAGTACTGATTTATTCTGAAAGAAGAGGACATAACAGATTATTTTAACATTTTACGGTTACCTGTACATTGAGGTGACAAAAGTCATGGATATGTCCAACTATCGAGTCGGACCTCCTTTTCCCCAGCGTAATGCATCATCTCAATGTTGCATGGACTCAACAACTCATTGTAAGGCCCCTGCAGAGATATTAAAACATGCTACCTCTATAGCCCTCCATAATTGCGCAAGAGTCGCCGATGGAGGATTTTGTGTGCACAAACCGACCTCTCTATTGTGTCCAATCAATTTTCGATGTGATTCCTGCCGGGATTTCTGGGTGGCCAAATCACTCGCTCGAATTGTTCAGAATGTTCTTCAAACTAATCGCGAACAGTTGTGGTCCGGTGGCATGGCACGTTGTCATCCTCAAAAATTCCGTCATTGTTTGGGAACATAAAGACCATGAATGGCTGCAAATGGTCTCCAAGTAGCCGAAAATAACCATGACTCGACCCATTGCATGAAAACATACCACAAAATTATGGAGCCACCACCAGCTTGCACATTGCAGTGTTGACAACTTGGGTCCATGGCTTCGTGGGACGTGATTATTCATTATGGACATTGTAGAATAATTAAAGTTTTTGCTATTCAAACTGTCCAAGGAAAATAAAGATATGATTAAAGTTTGTCACTGTATGAATCATCAATTTTCAGAATACAGTAAATTGAAACTTTTTATTGATTCTTTTCATTTTTTACACCGCTTAAGGCTTGTTGATTAAATCCCTTCTGATCATTTAACTTCTTTAAAATAAAACATAGGAATAGTTGCATCAGTAGTTGTGACCAAGCGTTGCACTCTGCATGGATCACAGTATTTCTTTTGAATTATTTAAGCACGTTCCTGGAGACAATATATTTATGCAGTTGCAGCGGCAGGAAGTTGATTGTTACGTGCAGGAGCATTGCAGTATAATTTTTAGGAGACATTAGAGAATATTTTTTAAAAATTGCAGTCAGATACCTGAGAATTGATTTTTCATGGTTTATAGAAAGAGTAATAAATTTCTGTTTTGCTCTCTATCAGAATGCTGACATGTCGGAATAAGGGTTTTCATAATTAAAGTTGTACAGCTGCATGTCAGATTTTGTGGTGTTGATACTAAAGTTTCACTAGATTGCCTTGCAATATTTAGAGAAAAAGTATAAAATGGTTCAATGGCTCTGAGCACTATGGGACTTAACTTTTGAGGTCATCAAACCCTAGAACTTAGAACTACTTAAACCTAACTAACCTAAGGACGTCACACACATCCATGCCCGAGGCAGGATTCGAACCTGCGACCGTAGCGGTCGCGCGGTTCCAGACTGTAACGCGTAGAACCGCTCGGCTACTCCGGCCGGCTGAAAAAGTATAGATAAAGATAATATTGTCAGAGAGAGAGCTTCACACATTTCCGCACGTCGTTCACCAGTCACAGTTTTTTGTTACGAAAACTTTCACCTATTACAATTTTTTATAACTAAACTTTCACCTCGAACCCAACCTGAAATCGGAGCTCATTTGGCCGTTTTCCGCTCGTCTAGGGTCGAACCGGTATGGTCACGAGCCCAAGAGAAGTGATGCAGGCGATGTCGTGCTGTTAGTAAAAGGCACCCGCATTGGTCGTCTGCTGCCGTAGCCCGTTAGCGCCAAATTTCGGCCCACTGTTCTAACGGATACGTTCGTCGTATGTGCCGCACTGATTTTTGCCGTTATTTCACAAAGTATTGCTTCCAAGGTTCTCAGATGCAATCGTCAAAGGTTCACGATATTTCGGCGAAGAACCGTTCCGCCATTATCAGGTGGTACTGATGGAATTCCAGATCGCATATCACACAGAGCTGCTTGTTTATTAGCGCTGACAACTCAACGCAAACGCCGCTGCTCTCGGTCGTTTCGTGAAGGCCGTCAGCCACTGCGTTGTACGTGGCGAGAGGTAATGCCTGAAATCTGTAATTCTCGGCACACTCTTGACACTGTGGATCTCGGAATGTTGAATTCGCTAACAATTTCCAAAATTGTATTTCTCAAGCGTTTGCGCCAACAACCATTGCGCATTGAACGTCTGTTAATTCCCTTCGTGTGGCCATAATCACGTCGGAAACCTCTTCACGTGAATCACCTGAGTACAAATGACAGCTCCGCTAGTGCACTGCCCTTTTATGCCTTGTGTACGAGATATCTGTGTCATCTGTACATGTGTATGCCGCTATCCCGTGACTTTTATCGCCTCAGTGTAAGTTGTCAAAGGCGTAAATAACTGGAAAACATAAATGCCAAAGTTACCTAAAAAATCACACCGAGACGAAGGCGTAATCTAGTTCAGTGTGATTTCCGCCGCCCGCGAGCCGCAGCCTGACGCATTGTGTGTGCTGCAGAACGTTGGAACAGGATACAAGATTACGTCATCGAACTGTGGGAGGCGGACTGTTGAGAGTGATACTAGCAGTAAAAAGGGCCGTGCGTCTACCCGGAGACTCAAAGTACGCCGGCAGCGAGGAAATCTTTTACTGCCTGCGCGGAACTTGGACTCTGCTCCGTCCACCGCTTTCGACACGTGCGGGCGTGGAGGCGCACAGATAAAGGCTGCACGCGTTGTTCCCAGGCCAGTACAAGCGCCACCGTCCCGTCCTGTTTGTCTTATCGCCACGTCTGCGACAACAAACGGGCGCTTCCGCAAGGTCTCGCTCGTCCTCTAAAAGGAACGGCTATGCCAAGTCGACGGCAAAAGTTCCTACTTTTTCCCGGCTTTTGGCCATATGCCATTATGAGTGCTCTTAGCAGGTTGATAGCTAAATTTAAATGCGTACCTGTTGTTGCCGCCTCCACTTTTAATCTCAACAAACAACTGTTCGTGTCGCTAAACTTCAGGCTATCGTTGTCTCATACCGACAAAGAACATCTGACACTGGAAACAAATGGAAGGAAGGTTAGGTCTTAATGACCCACAGACGACGGGGTCATTAGTGGCTGTTTCCTCGCTCGCTTTAGTGCACAACAAGGAGTTGCTCACCTTGAATGTCGTACGTCGCCAATGCACAATAATATCTTTTCAATTCTTTCAACGCACTGTAATTTTCACATTTTTGTAGTTTCCATTCTTTTGTCGTCTATATCACCGTTACCTTACTTCCATTCAATCCGCTGTTTCAAATGCACTCTATCTGAAACTACATCCTTTACAAGAGTTCTCAGGATTATTCCCTAATTTATAAAAATATCTCTGATACTGCTCTTGATATCGCTCACTAGTTTTTCATTTTCTTAAAATACTTGATTTCCTCCATTAGCAGAACAATTCTTCCTCTCCAGTTTCTCTTTCCTGAATATACCTTGATACAAGCTATGTTCCTTGTTATAATAAACATTATTAGTTTAATCTTTGTTTTTTTTCTATTCCTCATGCGTTCTTTCTACTAGCCATCCTTTTGCCTCTGTCAATTCATATACTGCTGCCTTTATCAAGTAAAACTGTCATGTTGAAAGATTAATACCAATATATTCCACAAATGAATTTTGACTTGTATCGAATCATACTCTCCTTTGAGAAAAATAACTTAAGCGAACGACGATAAGTGTTTGCCGACACTCCTACTAAGCACGGGGAAAGAATGTCAGATCGCCTATTTCCTTTACCAGAGAGCCTTTGATTACAGCTAACCACTCTCTGATTTACTTTGAACATGACAGAGCTTTTATTCTTTACGTAGAACTCAACTTTAGAAATAATGAATTGTTTGCGAAGCTAATAGCGTGACATAGCACCACGACAGCGTTAACACTCAGCGACAGATATCAGTTTCTCAAGACGCCACAGTCACGGTCAGTGAACACACTCGGTACCAGGGGCGCAGATTGTCTAAACCTGCTACCCACCAAGAACGTTGTATTATTTCTGATTTGTGTATCGATACTTTCGTTCGATACCTGTGGTAACGGTATTGATGTAAACTACTCGATAATTTCATAGTATCGTACAAAGTTGTCAGAGAACCGGAATCGTAAGTATCCTGTGGTGTTGGGGAAAATATCAGTCTTTCACTTCTGTTGTAATGAAAATTCAGATGTATGCGTTATCGTTTAATGTATATGAAACACAGCCACAATTTCATTAAAATTCTTCTGTGCTGCCGCGCCATCTTATAAAGTACTAAAAATACTCAAATAAACCGAATTCCTTGTCTTGAGGAACGCCGCTCCAACGCAGCCGAAACGTCGCCTTACTTTAAGTACTTAGGGGCAGCGAAGTAATCGGAACGCCCTGGGTCCCTGGTTCGAACTAAGCCAACGCTTAAATTTTGAATTAAAATGTTCATCAATGGCAGCCGAAGGCTCCCGGTGTGAGTCACCCTCGTTGTGTCAGCGACATAGACAAGGAGCGCAGAGGAGCGAACAGAATTTCAGGGCAACCTCTTGTCCTTGCCCGACAGGGGGAAGAATCAGTAATGATCAACTGCATCTGTATGCAGAGGGCATTGCAAACCGCTGCGTCCAAGACAAGCAACGTGTATCCACAGGACATGTGACCTGACACTTAAAAAAAAAAGTCATAATGAACTCTCCATTGGCAAAAGATTATCTCCGGGAGGGGACTGCCAAGGGGGAGGGAAAATAACCGAATAACCAACGAAAGGGTAACGTACTACGAGTCAGAAAGAGGAATGCTAGAACTCTGACCGTGGTAGGGAAGCTAGAAAATCAGAAAAGGGAAATACAAAAGCTCAGTCTAGATATGGCGGGATGCGTAAAGTGAAATATAAGACAAGAATTTCTGATCATACGAGTATGGTGTAACATCAACAGCATCAGAGAATGGTATAATGAGAGTAAGATTCGTTATGAATAGGAAAGTAGGTCACACTTAATGCGAGAGGACCAGCACACCGGTTTGTTTAGTATTTTAAGTTCTTTACAAGATGACTCGTGTAACACACCAATAAAATGGCAAACCTCCGTTGAAATATCGAATTACAGATGTTAGTCGATTCGTGGAATTTTTGAAAGTAGACATGCTAACATTAACTACTCTTGTCTCTGGTGCTTAGCTGGTTTTAAGTGTTGGCTTCCTTGTGTTCAGAGTATGACTGTGGTCTCCAGACTTTTCAGTTCGGAACTTTCCAGAGTTTTAATAGTTAAACGGGTAACTAACTACGAAATAATAAATAAGCACACATTTAACTTCAGTATTTTTAAACTCTTCAAACAGCTAGATAAAAAAAACAACTTCAAACTCCTCTCGTAAACTATAAACTCCGACTAAATGTAAACATGTTTACTCTTTACAAACTACTTCACACGGCTCTCTTACAATTACTCTTGCGGAAAAGCGATAAAGAACAGTGATTACATTAGCAGGAAAACAATCGAATTACTTACATCGCTGGCGAAGACAGTGCAGAAATTAACTCAGATGCGTTCATTACATAAGTACTAACAAAAATTACTGCAAACATTGTAAATAATTTTATGAAAAGTACAATTATGTTTCTATTCAGACAGAATGTAAGCAGAAATGCTCAAGATATGACGTTTACGCCCGGCGGCGTGGCCGAGCGGTTCTAGGCTCTTCAGTCTGGAACCGCGCGACTGCTACAGTCGCAGGTTCGAACCCTGCCTCGGGCATGGATGTGTGTGATGTCTTTAGGTTGGTTAGGTTTAAGTAGATCTAAGTTCTAGGCGACTGATGACCTCAGATGTTAAGTCCCATAGTGCTCAGAACCATTTTATTTATTTTTTGACGTTTACGTACAAATAGTTTTGCAGCAGGTTATTGTCTTATGAAGGAAATTACCGATACCCACCGGTATCAGCGAGCTGACAATGTGCATTAGGCTTCATTACATCACACTCGTCTACATTCAGAAGGATTTTAATCAGACTGACACGGATTGTGGAAGCGTTCGTATTTATAACAATTGCAGTTGTAAAAATTGTATACCAAGTGTTGTGTATAATAAACACAACAGATTTTAACAACATACACCAATAATATTAAGTATTTACGCACTCCTTTGGTAAAATGCTTCTAGCATTGATTTTATAGCCATGTCGGTTCACGCATACGAAACAGGAGCGCGTGTTGCAAGAGGCACCTTCTTCCTCACAAGGGTTTGCAGTAAGTGGTTTTGATATGCTTCGAAGAAAATACAGGAAAACAGGAAGTGATATACGTCCCTATCTTCGGAGATTGTAAGTTAGTTGAGAACAGTTGTATAAACTGCTCTTGGTAACACTTTGAAGTATAAATTATAAGGTAACTTCAGGGGAATAGAAACAGTACATTACTAAGAGCAACTTCTTTGTGTTTAATCCTGTTTCAAATTACTATGATGAACGAAATGGGTTTTGAGAGCAGTTAAGAAATCCGTCTTGAAATCGGAAGCAATATCTAGACATGACGACGGCAAAATCTTCAACAATAAACAAGATACAACTTTAAACTCATTTCATCGTATAGTCTGTCTTTCTGGAGGATATATTTACCGTAACTCACTCGCAGTATCAGCTACCAGTTGTATTCAGGTACTAGATAGTCGCTAACAACGTAACATCAGTTTTTTTGGGTTTCACCAGGGAAGGAGAATTTTCAAGAAGGAACCTTTCATAGCGATTACTGGAAACTTTTTGTGAATGTGCAATGTGTATTAGTTGCCTACAAATCATAACAAGATGAATGGCAGCAGTTGTGTTACAGGGTGCCATTCTGTTGCAGTTACATTTAGAGTAAACTGCCCGTTGGATATTACATCTGCATCTACGTACAAATACATCTACATGGGTACTCCGCAAGCCGCCGTACGGTGACTACCAGTAATTTTATTTCCTGTTCCATTCGCAAACAGATCGACGGAAAAACGACTGTCAATATGTCTCCTTATGAGCCCTAATTTTACGAATCTTATCTTCGTGGTCCTTACGCGCAATGTATGTTGGAGGCAGTAGAATCGTTCGGCAGTCAGCTTCAAATTCCGGTTCTCTAAATTTCCTCAATAGTGCATCTCGGAAATAATCGCCTTCCCTTCAGGGATTCCCATTTGAGTTCCCGAAGCATCTCCGTAACATTTACGTGTAGTTCGAACCCACCGGTAACAAATCTAGCAGGCCTCCTCTGTTGATGATGTTATGTTTGTGGGACGCTCTGCTGCGGGATCGTCAGGGCCCCTACAAAGTCCCAATTTTTACACAGCCCAGTTATTGTACACAGTCCAGTCTAACCACTGTCACGAATCTACATCTACATCCATACTCCGCAAGCCACCTGACGGTGTGTGGCGGAGGGTACCTTGAGTACCTCTATCGGTTCTCCCTTCTATTCCAGTCTCGTATTGTTCGTGGAAAGAAAGATTGTCGGTATGCCTCTGTGTGGGCTCTAATCTCTCTGATTTTATCCTCATGGCCTCTTCGCGAGATATACGTAGGAGGGAGCAAAACAGTGCTTGACTCCTCCGTGAAGGTATGTTCTCGATACTTCAACAAAAGCCCGTACCGACCTACTGAGCGTCTCACTTGCAGAGTCTTCCACTAGAGTTTATCTATCATCTCCGTAACGCTTTCGCGATTACTAAATGATCCTGTAACGAAACGCGCTGCTCACCGTTGGATCTTCTCTATCTGTTCTATCAACCCTGTCTGGTACAGATCCCACACCGGTGAGCAGTATTCAAGCAGTGGGCGATGAAGTATACTGTTTACTACTTCCTTTGTTTTCCGACTGCATTTCCTTAGGATTCTTCCTATGAATCTCAGTCTGGTATCTGCTTTACCGACAATTAATTTTATATAGTCATTCCAATTTAAATCACTTCTAATGCCTACTCCCAGATAAGTTATGGAATTAACTGTTTCCAGTTGCTGATCTGCTATACTGTAGCTAAATGATAAAGGATCCTTCTTCCTATATATTCGCAGCACATTACACTTGTCTACATTGACATTCAATTGCTATTCCCTGCGCCATGCGTCCATTCGTTGCAGATCCTCCTGCAATTCAGTACAATTTTCCATTGTTACAACCTCTCGATATACTACAGCATTATCCGCAAAAAGCCTGAGTGAACTTCCGATGTTTTCCACAAGGTCATTTATGTATATTGTGAATAGCAACGGTCCTACGAGACTCCCCTACGGCACACCTGAAATCACTCTTACTTCGGAAGACTTCTCTCCATTGAGAATGCTACCTAGGAACTCTTCAATCCAATCACACAATTGGCCTCATAGTCCATATGCTTTTACTTTGTTCATTAAACGACTGTTGGCAACTGTATCAAACGCCTTGCTGAAGTCAAGAAACACGGCATCTACCTGGCAACCCGTGTCTATGGCCCTCTCAGTCTCGTGGACGAATAGCGCGAGCTGGGTTTCACACGATCGTCTTTTTCGAAACCCATACTGATTCCTACAGAGTAGATTTCGAGTCTCCAGAAAAGTCATTATACTCGAACATAATACGTGTTCCAAAATTCTACAATTGATTGACGTTAGAGATATAGGTCTATTGTTCTGCACATCTGTTCGACGACCCTTCTTGAAAACGGGGATGATCTGTGCCCTTTTCCAATCTTTTGGAACGCTACGCTCTTTTAGAGACCTACGGTACACCGCTGCAAGAAGGGGGGGGGGGGGGGGGGGCAAGTTCCTTCCCGAACTCTGTATAAAATCGAAATGGTATCCCGTCAGGTCCAGCAACCTTTACTCTTTTGAGCGATTTTAATTGTTTTTCTACCCCTCTATCGTCTATTTCGATATCTACCATTTTGTCATCTGTGCGACAATTTAGAAAAGGAACTACAGTGCAGCCTTCCTCTGTGAAACAGCTTTGGAAAAAGACATTTAGTATTTCGGCGTTTAGTCTGTCATCCTCTGTTTCAGTACCATTTTGGTCACAGAGTGTCTGGACATTTTGTTTTGATCCATCTACCGCTTTGACATAAGACCAAAACTTCTCAGGATTTTCTGCCAAGTCAGTACATAGAACTTTACTTTCGAATTCATTGAACGCCTCTCGCATAGCCTTCCTCACACTACATTTCGCTTCGTGTAATTTTTTTTTGTCTGCAAGGCTTTGGCTGTGTTTGTTTGCTGTGAAGTTCCCTTTGCTTCCGTAGCAGTTTTCTAACTCGGTTGTTGTACCACGGTGGCTCTTTCCCATCTCTTACGATCTTGCTTGGCACATACTCATCTAATGCATACTGTACGATGGTTTAGATGATGATGATGATGATGATGATGATGATTATGAAATGGTAAGGACAACACAAACACCCAGTCCCCGGGCAGAGACAATCCCCAACCCGAGCGCGCCTCAGAATTGCTTCGATGTCTTTCTTCAGTCTGACTTGGTATGGATCCCAAACACTCGAGCAATACTCAATAATAGGTCGCACCAGCGTCCTATAAGCGGCCTCATTTACAGGTGAACTACTCTTTTATAAACTCATGCCAGTAAATCGAAGTCGACCATTCGCCTTCCCTACCACAGTTCTCACACGCTCGTTCCATCTCACATCGCTTTCCAACGTTACGCCCATATACGAGGGCAGTTCAATAAGTAATGCAACACATTTTTTTTCTCGGCCAATTTTGGTTGAAAAAACCGGAAATTTCTTGTGGAATATTTTCAAACATTCGTTTCATTGACTTCCGGCAGGTGGCAGCGCTGTACGGAGCTGTTAAAATGGCGTCTGTAACGGATGTGCGTTGCAAACAACGGGTAGTGATCGAGTTTCTTTTGGCGGAAAACCAGGGCATCTCAGATATTCATAGGCGCTTGCAGAATGTCTACGGTGATCTGGCAGTGGACAAAAGCACGGTGAGTCGTTGGGCAAAGCGTGTGTCATCATCGCCGCAAGGTCAAGCAAGACTGTCTGATCTCCCGCGTGCGGGCCGGCCGTGCACAGCTGTGACTCCTGCAATGGCGGAGCGTGCGAACACACTCGTTCGAGATGATCGACGGATCACCATCAAACAACTCAGTGCTCAACTTGACAACTCTGTTGGTAGTGCTGTCACAATTGTTCACCAGTTGGGATATTCAAAGGTTTGTTCCCGCTGGGTTCCTCGTTGTCTAACCGAACACCATAAAGAGCAAGGGAGAACCATCTGTGCGGAATTGCTTGCTCGTCATGTGGCTGAGGGTGACAATTTCAGGCGATGAAACATGGGTTCATCACTTCGAACCTGAAACAAAACGGCAATCAATGGAGTGGCGCCACACCACTCCCCTACCAAGAAAAAGTTTAAAGCCATACCCTCAGCCGGTAAAGTCATGGTTACAGTCTTCTGGGACGCTGAAGGGGTTATTCTGTTCGATGTCCTTCCCCATGGTCAAACGATCAACTCTGAAGTGTATTGTGCTACTCTTCAGAAATTGAAGAAACGACTTCAGCGTGTTCGTAGGCACAAAAATCTGAACGAACTTCTCCTTCTTCATGAAAACGCAAGACCTCACACAAGTCTTCGCACCCGAGAGGAGCTCACAAAACTTCAGTGGACTGTTCTTCCTCATGCATCCTACAGCCCCGATCTCGCACCGTCGGATTTCCATATGTTTGGCCCAATGAAGGACGCAATCCGTGGGAGGCACTACGCGGATGATGAAGAAGTTATTGATGCAGTACGACGTTGGCTCCGACATCGACCAGTGGAATGGTACCGTGCAAGCATACAGGCCCTCATTTCAAGGTGGCGTAAGGCCGTGGCATTGAATGGAGATTACGTTGAAAAATAGTGTTGTGTAGCTAAAAGATTGGGGAATAACCTGGTGTATTTCAGTGCTGAATAAAACAACCCCTGTTTCAGAAAAAAAAATGTGTTGCATTACTTATTGAACTGCCCTCGTATTTAAACGACTTGACTGGGTGACGCAGGACACTAGTAAGAATGTATCCGAACCTTACAGGTTTGCTCTTTCTACTCATCCGCATTAACTTACATTTTTCCACATTTAGAGCTAGCTGCCATTCACCACACCAACTAGAAATTTTGTCTAAGTCGTATCTCGGGTTCTTCGGTCTACGTTTGTTTGACGATTTTTCTGACGATTTACCAGCATGACTGGTAACTCAGTCAAAGCTTCACCCTCCACTGCTTGTGGTGGCCTAGAGTGAAGCTCGCGGCAACAGATTATACGGGTATGTACCTGCCACGACAATGTCCAAGAGTTTTTCCGTGGTCATTACTGCTGCGATTCTTCTCCTTCCTACTGTGCTACAGCGAACGACCATTGCAGGTAACAAAGGGAACCGGAACCGCTACGTAAGCACCGGTTTACTTCTTAATAAGCTTTCATAGAAATTCGTTTCGATAAATGGTATCGGCTCAAGTGTCAACAGCCGGCCGCGGTGGCCGAGCGCTTCTAGGCTCTTCAGTCCGGAACCGCGCGACTGCTACGGTCGCAGGTTCGAATCTGCCTCTGACATGAATGTGTGTGATGTCCTTAGGTTAGTTAGGTTTAAGTAGTTATAAGTTCTAGGGGACTGATGACCTCAGATGTTTAGTCCCGTAGTGCTCAGAGCCATTTGAACCATTTCAAGTGCCAACAGGAAAGAAACGGCGAGGCCTCAACACGGAACTCGTGAACCATATTACACGGAGGGAAACCGGACGGAGTTGGCAGGCAACACACACCGACCCCACAGCCGTTGCGTCATCGATGTGTCAAAAGACAGAGACGTTCTGCGAGATAGCGCTGACTTCCACTACTTACCGAAACACGCACTTTCCGACAGTGCAGCGTGCCACTGTGTAGCTCACATCGTCACAGATCACTACATCTCGAAAAGAACAGCAAAGTACCTGATCATATCGCCAATATGCTTGTTTCTGCTCGAATTTGGCAACGTAAATGACCAAATCATTCGCTGAGCGTCTCTTCAAACAAGTTATGAACCATCTAGGTCGGCGACTGGGTAAATTTCTGTTTTCATATAAAAACGCACAGTACTGGAAGGCTACAGAATATGCCGAAAAGGTGCAACTCTCATTTAAAAGTTTGAAACGCTTCTTTGATGAGGCCTCGGAGCCGTGATAGCGGATGTGTACCCCGCGAGAGAGTCATTACGCGAAATGATGCTCCGAAAACTTACTCGGAAGCTGTTATTGGAGGTCCAGAATTAATCGTCTGCACTCCAACGCTGTTAAATCAATCTAAATAAGGATAACCAGGGTCGCTTTTACCAGCGAGACAATGATAAAAATGACAGTACTTCTGTATCAGTAAGAAACGTATTGTAGCAATCTAATCAGTTTCGGAAAAACTCTCAGATATAATGAGTAGACTGGAAAAGTGCATTGCAAAAGTAATTACACCGTCGCCGACTGGTTTCTGCCAAATGCCAGCGACGATATCTACCAGTATACGCACGGAGTGATTTAAAGTGGAACGAGCACATAAAACTAACGGCAGGTAATGTAAACGCAAGACCTCGGGGAGAGCAGTCCACCGACAAAGAAGGTAGCTTGCAAGATCCTCGTTCGACGAGTTCTTGAATAATGCTCGTTAGTCTGGGATTCGTACCACGTAGGACTAATAGAGGAAATACAGAAGACGCAAAGAAGAGTGGCGCGTTTCTTTACAGATTAATTTAGTAAGTGCGAAAGTCTCAGTGAGTTGCTTAGCCAGCTCCACTGGCAGATGCCGCAAGAGAGGCGTTTTGAATCATGTCGTAGTTCTCTGTTGCAATTCCATGAGCGAACGTCGCTAGAAGAGTCATACTCCAATGTATATCTCGCGAAAAAAACAGGGCGGTAAAATTATAGATATTCGAGCTCACGTGGAGACTCACCAGCACTTCTCGCAAACCATTTGCGACTGGAACAGATATGGCGGAAAGTGACAGGGCTACACAAAGCAACCTCCGCTAAACACCGTAAGGTCGACTGCAAAGTATGACATCTACATCTATATCTACATTATTACTCTGCTATTCACAATAAAGTGCCTGGCAAAGGGTTCAATGAACCACCTTCAAGCTGTCTCTCTACCTTTCCACTCTCGAACGGTGAGCGGGAAAAACGAGTACTTAAATTTTTCTGTGCAAGCCCTGATTTCTCTTATTTTATCATGATGATCATTTCTCCCTATGTAGGTGGGCGCCAACATAATGTTTTCGGAATCGGAGGAGGAAACCGGTGATTGAAATTTGTAACCTCCCACAAAATTTGTAAAAGTATTCTTATTCAAATGCTAATGGACATAGAGCTAGTGTAACCTCCCAGCAATGCAATTTAATGACAATGACAATAAATGTGAAATAGCAATCTGAGCCATGTGTAAGCTCCCCACAAAAAATGAAAGTCAATTCAATAAAAAATGAAATCTCAGTGACAATGAAAACGCAAATAAACCGATATGTCGATTTTAGGCCCTGTCAAATAATTAAACTCAAATTCTTACCTCAGTAAAACTGCATCTGCCCTTATTTTCGTCATAGCTTGGAGGAAATGCATCGCAAAAATTCTTTGAACTTAAGTAAATTATTTCTTTAAGGAAATGAATGGGAAATTTTCTTTCAATAAAATGTTTGTCTTGTTAAAATGCTTAGTTTGAAAACAAAATTATTATTGGGGCGATTCTTGGACAAATTAATTACAATAAATATACATTACATTCTCATATGTGCGCAATGCTGCTTCATTACCTTATTTAAAAAATATACCTCGTCCTGAATCTTGACCAGAGGCCCATGTCGACGCCCGCCGACTCCTCACATACTCCGACTGTCTCTCGCGCGCTACTAGCACTGACTATGTCATCTCATATGCGCTACTACTCTCGAACTGAACTGAACTCTCGCGCGGTCAAGCGCAGACTAGCAACGATAAAGAACTCTCTGGTCAGAGATTCTGTCATGCCTCGCCATCGCTGCTACATAACATACGTGTTTCGTAACCCTCCACTGGGGGGGCAAAAATTTGGCAGCGATGGTGAGTCATTTGGACTTGCCATGAGCAACAAATTTTTTCTCAACTAATTAACTTTTACAATTTACAGAATATTCAGATGTAGTACATGAATTAAATGTGGTGCACATGCACCGAACATATTAGACAATGACCAAAAAAAAAATATATACAATGAGTACAGAACGTATCAGCAAATCAGAAAAATGTATATACAGATCATATTGATAAATGTCAAAAGTACACACTTACTGATGTTCAGCACCAAACATATTAACACATGACATAAGTGCACATGCACTGAAAAATTCTTCAACATTTTCACAACAAATAAATATAATGGCAAAAAAATCATCAAATCACAAAATGTATATACAATATAAATGACAAGAGTGCACATGTACTGTACTTCAGAATATATCAACAAATCGAAAAAAAATGTCTTTAGCATTTTCACAACAGATAAACATAATGGCAAAAAATCATGTTGACAAATGACATAAGTGCACATGCACTGCAGTTGAGAATATATCAGCAAATCACAAAATGTATGTAAATAGAAATTGTGTTAGCAAAAGAAATGATTTTCACTATGTTACAAGAATTAGGATAGGAAAGGGAAGGATTGCATCATGGTTGTAGCACTTTAGGTTGCACGCAGCTGCACTGAAAGTCCATATCTTTCCACAGAAGTACAACACCAAGTGAGACAATCGGAAGTTCTTTTCAAAAATGGTTCAAATGGCTCTGAGCACTATGGGACTTAACATCTGTGGACATCAGTCCCCTAGAACTTAGAACTGCTTAAACCTAACTAACCTATGGACATCACACACATCCATGCCCGAGGCAGGATTCGAACCTGCGACCGTAGCAGTCCCGCGGTTCCGGACTGAGCGCCTAGAACCGCTAGACCACCGCGACCGGCAGTTCTTTTCCCAGAAGTATTTATCAGCGTATCCAAGACACTGAAATGTCGTAGTAATATTCCCTGTTATCATTTTGGCAGTACATCAGGTACACCAAACAGTGGGACCAAAATAACGTCTTCATCGCTCACGGTGGTGGACAGCATGTCGTGTCAACACCACGCTCTTACAAGGCACACCAACGTATAATTAGTGCAAAAACCAAATATAGTGCTCCATGATCATGAGGATGGACAGGACCAATGGATATTGCAGTAATTCAGGGTAGTTAGCTCAGAAGGTGAAGGACATTAAGTCACATAGTAGTCTTCATTGAGAATTACAGTAGTAGTTTGCGGCATTCATAGCCCAGTTATTGAACATTTCTGTACCATGTAATTAGTATTACAGAATAATGTTCATAAAATTAACTGATTATAGCAATTATTTGCATCATGGGTAATCGTATTACAATAAACAGTGGCAATCCTTGGCCAGTTACAAAGCATATTTAGTATGACAGAATAATGTTCATAAAATTAACTGATTATCATCATTGAAAAGGAGAGTCAATTATTGGCATAGCATTAACATAATTCATTGAGTTATACTAATTATTGGCACTCATTGGTCAGTTACAAAACATCAAAAGTCATCATTGAAAACAGGAGCTAATGAATGGTATAGTATTAACATAATTCATTTAGTTACACTAATTATTGGCACTCATTGGCCAGCTACAAAACATCAAAAGTCATCATTGAAAACAGGAGCTAATGAATGGTATGGTATTAACATAATTCATTTAGTTACACTAATTATTGGCACTCAGTGGCCAGCAAGTATTGAGTAGTACAAAACATTGTTCATCATTCAGTATTATCCAGAATTCTCTTAAATGGATAGCATTATTATGTGGAACTGGTAATGCACACCTTTTTTTTTTTTTTTTTATTAGCAATGCATTGCTTTGGGTAAATATAAGGGAAAGCAAGAAGAGAAAAAGAAAAAAAATTTGCTTCTGGGTTGTTCCTGTAAATGAAAATGTGTAACGTCATTCGTCATGAGTCAGCTGTAGCAAGGTTATGAAACAAGGAAGTATATGTGATCACATTTATAAATGATAGACACAACTGGGTAAATAAAAATGCGAGTACTAGTACAGGTTCAATAAGTAACAGGTTTAGTAAGTATCATGAAAAGCTTCTCCTGGAAAAAAAATACAAAATGGATTATTGAGCTGAAAGAAGAAACGCATACTATGCTGAAAAGTAGTGAACTTCGAATTAACAGGTAGTGAAATGTGTATAAAAAATGTGTTCCATAGCTGTCCTTTCCAAAACCTTCAGTCATTATACTATGCAATATAACACCTGCTGTCAAAGCTAACTGCAACATATATTTAAATAACTACATAGCATAAATACATAACTGCAACATTATCCTCATCTGTAAAGAAAAAACTTCATTATCAATCACTTCATTATCCATATTATCGTAACTTCATTATTATCATCACCTGTAAAGAAAAACTTCATTATTCATAGTAGCATATTCTTCATCATTACTCTTCATCAGCATTCATTATCATCTGAAAAAAAAAAATCACTTCATTACTCATTACACAACTATTCCTTATCTCTAGCATATTTCATCACTAAAACTAAGATGTGTAGTTCTGTCTGACAGCCTGCATCAATCGCTCTGTATTCTGAAAGAAATAATTAGTTAAGACTGCTATTCTACGATGTGTATAGTATATTCTTGTTAATGCTTGTTAATTCTGATCCATTTACTCTTCCTCATAAGGTTTTTGTATCCTCTTTCGTCTATTCCGTAGTTGAAATTCCTATTTCTGTTTAATTTATTTCCATTACGCATCATTTCTTTCTGAAATTAATGAACAAAGATTAATGTCTTGCATTTAAATCATATACCAATTAAATAATGACTGGTTTATGGTGACATAATTAAGCATACACCATAACATGACGGAAAACGTAATATGTCAAAAGCATAGACAGTGTTCAAAGGCAAAAATGTACAGAGAATATCACAATGCAGCAGCAAAAAAAAAAAAAAAAAAAAAAAAAAAAAAAAAAAAAAAAAAAAAAAAAAATGTGAAACAGTCACGATGTTGAGATATCATAGGGCAAAAAATGTCAAAGTCAACTGGTGTGTGTTATATCTTAACTATTTCACAGTGCATACAAAGAAAACTTGAAAACAATCGTACATACATAAAAAAAATGGAAAATGTGCACGGTCTGATGTGTAACGACAAGAAAAGCGACCTGCTAAAATTACCTTGCCGGGCACTTGTCAAGAAAAAATACGATAATCATCAGTAATTGTTCATGTGAATATAATTGCAGAAATGATCATAAAAATTAGTAAATAGCATTACAGTGTGATAAATCATTATTTTGTTTGATGGTTCAACATTTTTCAGTATAACAGACGGAGATAGCATAGTGGATTTATTTGGAATGGAATTAGTTACATCTTGGAAGGAGAATATGTGTGCATCCCAATCAATATGTCTTTTGTGGCAGTATATTCTACACATTTTACCAATTTCTTTCATTAATCGTTCACAAGGGTTCGAAGAAGCATGGTACCTGGATATATAGATCGGAGAAATGTTTCTAGCTCGTAACATGCGTGTCCATATAACAGAACGAAATTGCGATCCATTATCGGAAATTACTTTCAACACATGCCCTACATGAAATAGAAAATGTTTTGCAAATGCTTTCGAAACAGTTTTAGCAGTAGCTTTTCGTAACGGAGTTAAGGTAACAAATTTTGAAGTGAGTTCAACAGCGACAAAGATGTAGCAAAAACCTCTATTAGTTCTGGGAATTGGACCAAAAATGTCTACTGCGGCCATATGTCTTAATTTAACAGGTATAATGGGATATAATGGAGGAATATGTGAAGTGGTGTCTGACTTAGCTTTCCGGCAAATTTTACATGACGCTAAAACTCGTCGTATACGTTTCTCCATGTTGGTAAAATAACAGTTCTATCTCAGTATAAGAAAACATTTTCTGGCTCAGTAATGTGCATAACTTAAATGAGTATACCATATTAATTTGTTAACAAGTTCGTCAGGAACGCATAATAACCAATTGTTGCTGTCAGGATGAGAGCGGCGAAACAGAATGTCATTGCGTACAGTGTAATGGTTTCTAATCGTAACATTATTCTTATCTTGCCAAAGGTGTTTAACTTCTTTCCACACATTGTCTTTACTTTGCTCTATTGCTATGTCCTGTAATGACGACGAAATAAAATTTTCAAATGCAACTTGCTGAATGTACATAACGCTGAAATTTGCTTTGCAGAAGTTGGTTGCTACGTCTTGCTGATTGTTGCTGAGAGAACGCGATAGTGCGTCTGCTATAACATTTTGTGTGCCGGGAATGTGAACTATTGTAAAATTAAATTCCTGTAAATAAAGTTTCCATCTGCTTAATCTGTCGTGAGTGAATTTAGCCGAAAGTAAAAATTGTATCGCTCTGTGATCTGTGTAAACGGTGGTATGTCTGCCATAAAGAAAGTGCCGAAATCTCGTAAAAGCCCGTACAACACATAATGTTTCTAATTCTGTAACGGAATAATTTCGTTCAGCAGGTGACAGAATGCGGCTTGCAAATGCGATGTTTTTAATTACTGTAGAGCCGTCTTCTTCAATTTCCTGGAAAATATGTACGCCTAAAGCGGTGTTGGAACTGTCGGTGGCAATGGAAAAATTTCTGGTAAGATCTGGGTGCGATAAAAGTGGTGCATTCAATAAAGCATGTTTCAGGTTCATGAATTCAGAATGTGCTTGCTTATCCCATGACCAAATAGTGTTTTTACCTGTCAATTGGCATAATCTAGGTGTGTCTAAAGCAGAGTGATGAATAAATTTCCGAAAAAAGTTAATTAAGCCCAAAAAACTGCGTAGTTGCTTCTTCGTTGTTGGAACAGTAATGTCACGTAAAGCTTGAAGTTTTTCCGGATCAGGCGCAATGCCTTCTGCTGAAATTACGTGTCCAAGAAATTTTATAGAAGTTTTGCCAAAGTGCGATTTACTGAGATTAACTGTGAGTCCTTGTGCACGAAAAGTTTGTAACAGATGTTCAAGAATCATATTGTATTCAGACCAGTTAGCTTCTGCGATAAGAATGTCATCTACGTACGTCGTAATTCTGTCTTTAAGTTCTGTCGGAAGTATTGTGTTCAAACCGCGAATAAAAGCTGCAGAAGAAATAGTTAAGCCGAATGGTAATTTGCAAAATTGATAACAGTCACCAAAACAGAGAAATGCTGTGTATTTTCTGCAATTCGGATGGAGCTGAATTTGCCAAAATCCCGATTTCAGATCTAATGTAGAATAAATAGCTGTACCGTGAAATTTCTGTAGAAGTTCCTCTAATGTCTGTGGTCGATCTGTTTCATTAATAATTATGTCATTGATGTGACGTGAATCAAGCACGAGGCGAAGTGAACCATCTTTTTTCTTAACAATATGTAGCGGGTTTATGTACGGACTAACTGCCGGTTCAATAATTCCTTGGTCGAGCATATCCTGCAATTCTTTCTTAACCTGTTCTCTATGAATATACGGAATGGGATAATGCTTGGCTTTAAATGTGTCATGCTGTTTGACTTGAAATTCATACATAAAGCCGGACATAGTACCAGGAATGTTGTCAAAAACTGGAGCTTGCTGTAAAAGAATTTTGTATAGTTGCGTGCGTTCGTCGTCTGTATTTGCACAGCTTTGTTTATCTTTGTCAATAATCATCTGCATGACGTCGTAGTCAGCTTCGTCTGGAGTGTTATAGTTATGTACGTACGTATCCGTGAACAATGTGGAATTACAGTCTATGTTACGTGATACGGAAATGACCTCTGTGCGATTAATTGTTTGTTCTTCCGCAGATAGTGAGTGCTGAAATTCTATGGCAAATTGTATATTTTCATCCTTCAACATTAAATAAGAATTCTGAAAATCGATAACTGCGTCGTGTTGTACCAGAAAATTAGTGCCTAAAATAACGTCTGTTGTCAATAAAGGAACAATCCAAAAATTTGAGTGAAATGTGTGACCTGCAATACAAAATGATAAATGTGTCTGTAATTTAACGTCTACTCCTTTACTCGATACTGCCCCTTTCACTTTTGTTTTGCCCAATGGTAATGTAGGATAGGTATTCTCTTTATTACACTCGTTGAAAGTCTCCTCATTTATAACTGACATAGGTGATCCAGAGTCAATTACTGCTGAAAATTTCGATGAACCAATATTAGTTTCGATGACACGATGTGAAATGGATTTTTGAACAACTGGTCTTTACTGCAAAAGAGTATCTCGTATGTCGTCAAAAGTAATTACATTTTCGTGAACAACATTCTGCGTGTCTAAAGTACTGCTTGTGTTACTGGAAGATGCGACCTGTACTGTATCTAGTCAAATCCTATCTGACGTATTATTATTTTCTGGAGGATGTTGCGGCATTTCTACTATTTGAACTGTCCTATTATTTCTTCCAGACGTGTTACGCTTTGGATGATGGTTCAAATGGCTCTGAGCACTATGGGACTCAACTGCTGTGGTTATCAGTCCCCTAGAACTTAGAACTACTTAAACCTAACTAACCTAAGGACATCACACACATCCATGCCCGAGGCAGGATTCGAACCTGCGACCGCAGCAGTCCTTTGGATGATACCTACTGTCGGGTTCATTCATGAGAATATGTTCTTGCGGATGATTTTGCTGTTGGTAAGACCGACTGTTGCTAGATGTACGCTGAAAATTGTCCTCATTATTTTTACGTCTGTCGTAATAGTTATTCCTATACGGTGCATTGCGATAGGAATTGAAATACTGTGTTTTCTGTACGTAGTTGTTCCTTTGCTGCCGTGCGTTACTATTTGTTGTACCAGGGACTATACGTTCACGCGGCGAAACATTAAAGTTAGGTTGACCTTGTGTATAACATTGTTGGTTAGGTATGCCAACCGACTGGCTTTCATGCTGTTGTGGTGGAAAACGTCTATTGTTACTAAAATGTGGTTCCTGTTGCTGAAAATTTTGACGATATTGATAATTAGAATTTTGTCTGTTATTAAAGTTCTGGTGGTTGTCATTCCTGAAGCGTCTGTTACTTTTACTATTGAAATTACGTGGTTGATCGTAATTACTGTACGTTTGTTGACCTTGGTTATTATATGAAAATTTTTTGTTTACGAAAGAATAGTCTGATTGCTACACTTCTAAAAGCTGCAGCAGATCCCTGAATGCCGAAATATTTTCTTTTTGCTGACCTGTTAAAAGTGACACTCTTAATGATCGTGGTAATTTAGAGATACATAATTGAATGAGTGCAGATTCACTATAGGGTTCACTTAAATACTGGTTTTGTTGCACCATGTGCTCAAAAAATTGTGTGACACTGGGAAAATTGGTGTTCTCATAATTCGGTAAACTAATTAATTGATCTTTAATTCCGCGCTGTGTCGTCTTCGACCAGTACGCTGATAGAAAAGCATTCTGAAACTCTTCTACCGAATAGCATTGCCTCACGATCGGTCTCATACGAGTTGCCGGTTCGCCTTCCAAAAAACTGCAAATAAATTCAAGTTTATGCGTAACGGACCAAGTCGGTGGAAAGGCAATGCTAAATTGTTGGATCCAATCCAGTGGGTGAATCAGAGTTCTGTCATTTTTAAACACTTTAAATTTTCTCTGTATGATGGAACGGGTTCAGGATTGTAAGAGAATCTATTTGTATGTGTCTGTTCGGAATCTAAGTCCCGTACTCTCTGTAGATTACCCAAATTATACGCGCTGCGTGAGTCTGACAAATGTTCACAAAATGGCGTCTGCTGTGATGTATTATTAACTGAAATATTTTTCATCTCTGTTACTTCTTGCTGTAAACTTGACAATTTTCTACGCAACGTGTTATTAGACGAATCGATCTCATTAATTGTCTGCTGTAGGTTTTGGAATTCAGGTGTTTGATTAAATGAAACCGGTGAAGTATCGTCTGATTTGCTGTCATTATTACTTTCAATAGCGTCAATACGACTGGCCAATTCATCACATTTTTCAGTCAGTATTTTTACCTGATCATCGCTTTTAGTGTCAGAAGTATTAATCTGTTTTTGTAATTTACGTGCGGTTTCGTTCAATTTTTTAACGTCAGCTTTGATGACATCGCAATTCTGTGTTATTTCTAATTGTTCAAATCTGTCTGTCACTGTCTGAATATCTGCTGTGTGTGTATCTGTTTTTGATTTAAGATTAGAAATTTCATCACGTAATTCCGCGTTCAACTGTTCGATGGTATTAATTTTGTCAGACACTGTAGCAATATTGTTGTCTACGTATGTTTTTGCTTTCGCAAACATTTTACGTTTGTCTTCTTGTCTCTGTGCAGTGATTGTTTCCATTACTTGACGTTTTACTTTATTTTGATCCTGAATAAATTTGCGGAAACGCGTATCACTGTTTTGTATGTGAAGATTAAAACGTTCGTCAATTTGAGAGTTCTGTTGGTCGAATTTCGCGTCTATCTTAGCATCCATTGTCCGCGAAAGTTCTGTTGTCATTGCTTTAAATTCGTCGCGTAATTGTGTAGCTTTTTCAGAGCATTGTTTAGCGACTGCGCTAATTTCGTTTCTAAGTGTTTCTGTTGTAGCTGTTTGCATATCCCTTAATTCTTGCGCAACAGATCTAATTTCTTCGCTACTTTTCTTTGAACACGCCTCAATTTCTTCGCCCTGTTCCTTAGTATCATGACATTGCGCGGCAACGGCTTTAATCTGTTCACTAAGCTGTCTGGAATTGTTGTCTAATTTTTCATTTAACTGTTTGGAGTTGTGTCTTGTTTTTCACTCTGTTGTTTGAAATCTTCCCTAAATTGTAGCAGTATTGCCATAATTGGATCCGAGCCAAAATTAGCATTTCTATTATCTGTGCTGTTTGATGGTGTATCTGCAATTGTCACGTTTTGTGTATCCATTTGGTTAGTTTGAGATTTACAAAAAGGTTTGCCAAACGAATGTACACTATCGGTCACTATTTCGGAATTAAATGGATCCGTCGTACTCCCAGTACCCTGTCCATTTTCATTAGAAAAATTTGTGTGTACGTTATTTGAATTTTCCAAACCGGGTGTGTTAAGCTGGGCAGCGCTCATTCCAACAGAACGCCCCGCGTCATCAATTGTCGTCAAATTATCAGAGGAGACAATTGAGTTCGTTTGTTCACCAGTAACATAATAATCATCATTAAAGGTTGGAACGCACTGATTGTCGGTGAACGCAGGATTGTCATCATTACACTGCGTGTCACAATTACTGTCGGTCACATTGTTTAAGTCGGTAATTTCATTCATAATACCTCGCGATACACTATTCACAGTCTTTCGCGGCATTTTTACAGTAGTCACAATAATTCACAAAACAAATAAGCACAATGCAAAAAGCAACAAATAAAAATACAACAGAGCAACGAATTGCCGATGATCTGAGGAAAGCAAGTCACAAAATTAGTAAAAGCGTTGCGCCAAATGCTAATTATATTAAGTAAATAAGAGCAGAAGATTCTCAACGAAATACGATCCTGGACCGGGTGTCGCCAAGTGTAACCTCCCACAAAATTTGTAAAAGTATTCTTATTCAAATGCTAATGGACATAGAGCTAGTGTAACCTCCCAGCAATGCAATTTAATGACAATGACAATAAATGTGAAATAGCAATCTGAGCCATGTGTAAGCTCCCCACAAAAAATGAAAATCAATTCAATAAAAAATGAAATCTCAGTGACAATGAAAACGCAAATAAACCGAAATGTCGATTTTAGGCCCTGTCACATAATTAAACTCAAATTCTTACCTCAGTAAAACTGCATCTGCTCTTATTTTCGTCATAGCTTGGAGGAAATGCATCGCAAAAATTCTTTGAACTTAAGTAAATTTTTTCTTTAAGGAAATGCATGGGAAATTTTCTTTCAATAAAATGTTTGTTTTGTTAAAATGCTTGGTTTGAAAACAAAATTATTATTGGGGCGATTCTTGGACAAATTAATTACAATAAATATACATTACATTCTCATATGTGCGCAATGCTGCTTCATTACCTTATTTAAAAAATATACCTCGTCCTGAATCTTGACCAGAGGCCCATGTCGACGCCCGCCGACTCCTCACATACTCCGACTGTCTCTCGCGCGCTACTAGCACTGACTATGTCATCTCATATGCGCTACTACTCTCGAACTGAACTGAACTCTCGCGCGGTCAAGCGCAGACTAGCAACGATAAAGAACTCTCTGGTCAGAGATTCTGTCATGCCTCGCCATCGCTGCTACATAACATACGTGTTTCAAATTTCATGAGAAGATCCCGTCGCAACGAAAAACGCCTTTGTTTTAATGATTGCCACTCCAATTCACGTATCATGTCTGTGGCACTACCTCCTCTATTTCGCGATAATACAAAACGAGCCGTCCTTCTTTGTACTTTTTCGATGTCATCCGTGAGTCCCACATGATGCGGATCCCACACCGCACAGCAATACTTCAGAATAGGGTGGACACGCGTGGTGTAGGCAGTCTCTTTAGTAGGCCTGTTGCACCTTCTAAGTGTTCTGCCAATGAATTGCCGTCTATGGTTTGTTCTGCCCACAATATTATCTATGTGATTGTTCCCATTAAGATTATTTGTAATTGTAATCCCTAAGTGTTTAGTTGAATTCACAACCTTCAGATTTGTGTGACTTATCGCATAATAGAAATGTAGTGGGTTTCTTTTCGTAATCACGTGAATAACTTCACACTTTTCTTTATTCAGGGTCAATTGCCACTTTTTGCACCATACAGATATCTTATCTAAATCATTTTGCAATTCGTTTTGGTCATATGATGACTGTACAAGACGGTAAATGACAGTATCATCTGCAAACAACCTAAGACGGCTACTATGATTGTCTCCTACATCGTTAATATAGATCCGGAAAATACTTCCCTGGGGAACGCCGGGTATTACTTCTGTTTATAAATGTAGGCTTAGATTTGAATAATCTCTTATATAAACAAAACAGTATAACATTTCACAATCAAAAACGAAAAACACACATGTACATCAAAAGCATACTAAAAGTATCTTCTTGAGCAAACAGAATTTGCTGTCTTCTATAAGGCTTAGCCAAAACTGCCTCTTTAGTTATACACCACCTCCATCTAGCTAATGACTCCTTTGTCTGACATATGGCTTCTTTCTAGCGAAAGAAAGCTGTCAACTTACGCAGTATTCCACAGCCAACACCGGGAAACCACTTGCGAACTCTTTCAATGTTTTTCGCACAATCACAATACCTTTATTCGAGACTGAGGGTCACTCCCTCCGGATTTCGTACACACAGCAAAATATCAATTTCGCAACAGGACTTCTTTCCTCCAGTCCCGAGGCTATTCACTGAATCGACAAATACATGACGAAACACCACCTTCTTCCCAGAAGTCCACAAGACTTCCCTCTTCCATCCGTGCGTGGGCTGTCGACACACTTCCGATGACTCTCAGGAGGGGCCAACCTCAAAAGTATCAGGTATTTTCTTTGGCCATTTCCTGCAATCGCTAGTAGTACTTCCCTGGGAGGTGTTGATTTATTTGAAGTTTGGAAATGCCCCCCATCATGTTGAAATCAATCATCCTTGAGCCAGCCTATTGGATCCCAGTTACAGCCCATTTAGGAGAATCACAGGAAAACTGCCCCATTCTCCAGGCTGGACAGATCTCCCCCGAACGAGGATACTGCAAACCGGTACTGGAAACCGCCCCTGGTGTACACAGTGGTGAAGCAGAGAAGCATGGCCTTGAAAGATGTAATGTTTCCCATGTTGAACATTGTCATTGTGATAACTGCTACCTGCATGTACATGGGTCGTGCTCTACATTCGAAACTACTCTCAACTCTTACCAACCGATATATCCAAAACTAACCGTAAAAAAACACAAATCGCTGTCGACAAGTACTTAGTGACCTGTTTCGATAATATAACCGACTCCAGATGTCGTGATGTGTAACACTCCTTTTCAAAAAATCTATGTTTTTTGAGTAAAACATCAGTATAAAGATAGCCACCGCAGAGTCGATGTTCATATTTGTATTATCTCTGTAATGAAAGAAGGCGCAGCCTTAAAATTAATTTTTTGAGAGTACCTAACAGAAGTCTTTGTGTCTCATTTGTCTTCCTCCAGCTTTTGATATGCAAGTATCGTGGGCTGTAACTATATTAATTCCACAATATACTAACTCATCTTGAGCTACTTAAGAGATGTTTTATTATCAGTTAACCAGTTTCCACATGTAATTTCATTAGTCATTGTGTCATAAGTTATACAGAATTTTTAGCAGGAAAGGCACAACACTTTGATGTTGCACCGGTCTGCCATTGGCGTGATATCTTTACTAATCTGCAATGTACATTCTTACCTACTGCATGTGCAGTCATTCAGAAAAGAGTTCCGAGTTTTTGAGACCAGTCATACAGCATAAAGCGACTACCAAACCGCGATAAGCAAATTACATTTTCTAAAATTCAGTCGGTCCACATTCCCCTTGTGTCACTCCCAAAACCAGCCCGGGACAACAATCTTCATTCTGGTGACGAAATTCTAAAATATTTGAGTTAGCTGAGTGGACGAACCAACTGACACTGGCGACCACATCCACACAATTATTAAATAACGTCAACTGTATGTAATTGTCATTATTTACTTACTTACACCGGCCACCCAAACTGCAGCCGGTCCTTGGCCTTACTCACTTGTCAGTCCAGTCATCCACACTTTCCTGTCATCTGCATCTTCATCCCCCAGACCCAGGATCTGCCTGTCTCCCATGGTATTATCCCTCAATCTCATTCTCGGCCGTCCCAGTGGTCTCTTTCCTTCAGCTTCTCCATCCATTACAGCCTTTATTACCGTGTTCTCCCCTCTCCTCCTCCCATGTCCGTACCATCTTAGTCTATTAATTTTCACATTAGCTACGACGTGAGACGGTGTGTATGATTGTCTGAGTTCTCTGTTTTTCCTTATTCTCCAGTATTCATTTTCTTTGGCTGGTCCATATATTTTTCTCAGTACTTTATTTTCAAAAGTGATGAGCTTTTTTTTGCACTGTTTTCTTTGTCAGGTTCCATGTCTCACTTGCATAGCACACTATTGCTTTGATGATGGTCTGATATATTCTCATTTTCGCCTCCCTAGACAGTAACTTTGATCTTTTGATGTTGTGCATAGCTCCTAGACATCTTCCCCCAGCTTGAGTTCTTGTTACTATCTCTTGTTCTATAAGGTTTTGTTGGTTGATGTTGACACAGAGGTACGTGAATGTGTTTGTCTTCTGTATTGTTAGATTTCCGATTTTTGGATGGTTTAGTCCTAAATGACTTTTTCTTCCTACTATCATGAACTTTGTTTTATACTTTCATTCACACTTAGATCTACTTTCTTAGCTTCTTCTATTAGCACAGTCCCCATTTTCTCCAGGTCTTCTACGATTATCCCTATCAGCACAATATCACTTGCAACAGCCAGGACTTTAATCTTTTTTCCTATGGTGACTCCTGCACTTTCACGTGTTACTCTCCTGAGGCTGTTGTTGAGAGCCAAATTGAACAGGGTTGGTGATATAATATCTCCCTGCCTCACTCCTGTTTTTATTTCAAATATTTCTGAGAACTCCCCCTGTACTTTCACTCTACACTTTGATTCCATCACATACATTTTAGTTAGCTTTATCAGCTTGTCAGCTATCCCATATTCTGCCATTATCCTCCACATTTACTCTCTTACTATGCTGTCATATGCTTTGTTGAAATCTATAAACTGGCAAAAGGTATCATGATTGTGCTCCCAGTTCTTATCTAATATTTGTCTTAGTGTGAATATTTGTTCGATTGTTGAATTACCTTTCTGAACCCTGATAGTGCTGTGTCTAATATTTTTTAAATGTATGGGTTGAGCCTGTTCTGTATGATTCTTGATATTACTTTATAGCACGTGCATAGGAGAGATATCCCTCTGTAGTTCTGTGTCAGCATTTTGTCTCCTTTCTTGTATATGGGACGTATAACAGCAGTTTTCCATTCCTCCGGCATTACTTCTTATCTCCATATCTCTTTTATCAGTTTGGCTGACCATTAAAGTATCTTTTCTCCCCTTCTTTGATGAGCTCTGCTGATATGTCTATGCCAGGGGTCTTCCCGTTGTTTAGTCTTTTTATTGCCTCCTTCACCTCTATCAGAGTCGGTTCTTCGACTAATGGTTGTACGTTCTGATTGTTTTCTACCTTGTTTTCATTGTTGTCGGTATCTACCGGGTTGTTCAGCAGTTCTTTGAAGTATTTCCTCCAGTTCTCCAAATTTCTTTCATACATAGTAATCAGTTTTCTATTCTCGTCCTTCATTATCATAGTATTAGCTCTGTACTCTTCTCTGTCGCTATTCATTGTCCTGTAAAACTGTTTACTATTGTCCTGGTTGTAGTCCTTCTCAGCATTCCCTATCTGTTTACATATAAATCTCTTTTCTCTCGCCTTATTATACTCTTCATTTCTCTCGTGGTTTTCCTGTGTGTTGTTTGGTTTTCAGGGTTGTTATTGTTCATCATTGCCTATCTGGCTCTCTTACTGTCCTGTACTGCTTTTCTACATGTTTCAATGAACCATGATTTGCGCTTTATATTGCTGTTATTACTATCATCTCCTAGTAGTTCATGGGCTGTCTTCCTCATAACTGTTGTCATCTTCTTCCATTTTGTGTTGATATGTTCATCTTCTTTTCTATTGTTGCCATTCTCTAATACAGCGAATCTATTTTTAAGTTTAATCTTAAACTGTTTATTCACTTCCTTCTCTTTTAGGCTACTCACATCTACTCTTTGAGTTCTTTTACCACTGTTGTTCTTACTTGGTCGTTTTGGTAATTATTGTTTCATCTTTATTAGCACAAGAGAATGGTCTTATTCTATCTCAGCCCCTCTTATTGCCCTAACATCTGTTATTGACTTTTTATGTTTTTTCTCTATCAAAGCATGGTCTATTTGGTTCCTAGTTAATCCATCCTCTGAGGTCCATGTTGCTTTATGTATGTCTATATAGGGGAATGATGTACTTGCTATTTTCATGTTTCTAGCTGTGGTGAAGTTGATAAGCCTTATACCACTATCATTTGATTCAGTGTGAAGGCTGAACATGCCTATACATGGTTGCCATTGCTGTTCTTGTCTCATTTTGGCGGTTAAGTCTCCCAGCACAATTTTGATGTCATATTGTGGTAATCTGGAGTACATCTGGTCTAAGTTGTCATGGAATTCGTCTTTTATGTCTTCCTCCTTGTCCTCAGTTCGGGCATGGACACTTGTTAAAGAGATATTTCCATATTTGCCTTTGATTTTGATATAGCATATTCTTTCATTGACAATTACTGTTATCATCACATTGGCCATTATTTTATTATGAAACGCAAATCCTTTCCCAGATGTATGGTGACCATGCATGTTTCTGCTGTAGATGATCGTGTAGTTTTTCTTTCTGTGCATACCTTGTCCAGGTCATCTTATCTCCTGCAGGACTGTAATATCCATCTTGTACTCTATTAGTTCTTCATCAAATATCCTTGTCTGTCCTGCAGCGTACAGTGACTTTACTTTCCATGTAACTATTCGTAGTCCTTCATTCGTAAGGTTGGGTCGTTTTCCGTTCGATCCATTCCAATCCGAGGCTGGACGTGAGTGTATAGGAACCTGTCAGTTTTTTACAATGTTGGATGGTTAGCCCAACGATTAACCTTTCCACTTTATCCGGGCTTGGGACCTGCTGGAAGGCTAGTTTTCTTCCAGGCGTGGTTATTATTTGCATTGTAATAATTGTTTGTCCTTTCCATGGTCTAGCGATCGCTCATAGTACTACAGCTAGAACAGAAAGCAAACAAAAACCTGAGCTTGAAACATCTAGAAAGAGAAAGAGGAAATATAAAGGAAATATACGGAAATAAACTACCAAAAATAGCCCTGAACCAGAATGGAAGCATTCGAGGTACGAAAGAATTCATTACTGCGCTTGGGGTAGTGAGTGCTAGGCTGCAATCTTATGCGTTTCCATTTTAACACATCAGCAGCACATCCGTAGCTTGGTTAGAATCATACTGTCATAAAGTATAATACAGTACATTTACAGCGACGAACTTAATAATGTGCAGTTTAGCTGGTACAGGATGGACGATTTTGTTGTATCTCGTGGACAATGGTTTCTTCCATTATCGACAGGAATGCAGTTTATGTTGTGCATGTTCAGCAGCGGTGTTAATATTTTCACTGCCGGGTAATGGCATTTTTTCAAAAAATGCTCTACTGCAACTCATCAATCTTTTATTATTATGTTCAAGATTGGCAAAAGATGGAAAATGTCAATAAGCAGCTTTGGTGCCTCATCTTCAGACGAAGGTAACGAGGTCGAAATGAACATAACGCTGCTGCGAGTCAAAGAAATATGCATTCTGAAAACAACACGGCACAACAAGATTAGCAACCATCCAGTAATTATAGTAACGAACAGATCGCGAACGGAATGGTTCAGTCTTCAGCCGACCTTGCATTCCCGCAGTACAAAGCTTTTAGCGGCCTAAATATGAAAAAAAATATTGCAAAAAATAGTAATCAACATGACCACATTTAAAAATGAAATGAATACTACAAAGTCCACTCATATTACTGAAGTGTCCACTCAAAAAACTAATATGACTACTAAAATAGACATGATCATATTCAGAAATGAAATTAAAACTGATATGATCACGTTGAAAGATGAAATCAAAAATGAAATTGCTATGATGGTATCGGCTGAAATGACCACAAGGTTCGATGAGGCAACACTAAATATCACGACCCAAATTTCAGCACTTTTATAGAGTGTAGCTAATCTGCAGACAGAGGTTGCAAACAGAAAGAATCTACATGACATGATATCTCATTATGAAGATGGTACCTGTTCGTTCAGGCATGTCCGAAAGAACAGATAGCATTGGTGATCTTTCAGCCCTCGAAGAATGAAATTGCAATGGAATCCAGACCATTTGATTACAGACGCTCTATGCGAGTGAGCCATCGAGGACACAAAGGATAGTGCGACTGCAGGGACTTATCTCTGACACGCTCACCGTGAGACCGACATTTACAGCTTTCTGTCCACACAGGAGATCCCAGGTTCCAGTCCCAGTCCGGGCACACATTTTCAACTGTCCCCGTTGATATTTATAAACGCCTGTAAGCAGCTAATGCCCTGGGTTTCATTGCAATTTCATTGATATCTCATTAGTACCACATGCAAGTGTTTAACAATTAGATGAATCTACTCAAGATAAATATAGTAGAAACCATTTTCAGCAGCATATATAACAGATTATTGTCATAATACAGACTATTTCGGAAGTTACTTTTCCGTCTTGCCATTTGCACACGATGATTTGCTCAGTGAATGTGAAAATGTTGACTTTATATCCATAGTCAAACATATAGGAAGTGGAGGGTGACTGCAACAAAAATGGCAGCCATGTGAACTGTATCATTTTCGTGAAGAAATTTGAAAGAATTTTTGTAAAAAAGGCACTGAAACGGCCACACAATCTGACGTCCCTCGCAATTCAACGTGAATTGAATTCTGATGCATTTAGTATAAGTCCTCATTTACTACACATTTCAGTTATATTTCAGTAAACACAAAAAAAGCACACCCGGTTAGCTGTGCGGTCTAGCGCACGGCTTTCCAGGCGGGAAGGCGCGCCAGTCCCCGGCACGAATCCGCCCGGCGGATTAGTGTCGAGGTCCGGTGTGCCGGCGTCAGTGTATAGTTTTTAACGCGGTTTTCCTTTTGCCTCGGCGAATGCGGCCTGGTTCCCCTTATCCTGCCCCAGTTACACTATGTCGGCGACTGCTGCGCACACACTTTCTCCACGTACGCGTACACCATAATTACTCTACCACGCAAACATTGGGGTTACAGTCGTCTGGTGTAAGACGTCCCCGGAGGAGGAGGGGGGGGAGGGGTGGGAGCAGCGTGGTCCACTTGGTGCCGAACCTCACAATAACCCTGTGTTCGGCCTGGGCCGGCGGCGGGGTGAGTGGACTGCTGTAGCCTGTTGTGGGGTTGTGTACCAATGCGGGCTATGGCGGGGACGAAGCCTCTCCGTCGTTTCTAGGTCGCCAATTCCATACAACACAAACACTAAAAACCATTTTGAAACCATGCACTACAGTTATATGCCATACAGCAATGTACATTGCCACAACCAGCCCTACGATCGGGGGACAGTGACTGCTTTTCCAGTAATTTCATGTTGTGACAACATTGTACATGAGATCAACCAGACTGGTAACACGCATGATAAAAGCACAGCAAAACAATGCCCTACCACCTACTGCATAATCCGGGGACAGTAATGAGATTTTCATACTTTTTCATGTTCCGCAAGATTTTGTTCGACCAGAAACAGTTAACAATTCAGATCAGAAACGCTGTTCAAAAAAATTTATTGCTAAATGATTCTTCAGTCGTACGGAAACTAATTAATGTCCTGTACGTCAACAAGAGGAAAAAGAAATAATTACGATGACTTAGCAATGTTATAGTTGACGTATAAACAAAACCAACAACCAAAGGATACGCCACGCTACATTACGATGTACAGCAGACAGTGTTACCAATCTGCTGCTAGTAACAAATACACATCAATAAGTGGGCACAGTATGACACACCATAAGTTGTAACTATGGACCCGACGAAGGCAGCAACATATCTCAACGGACTAAAAACAAACTAAAGATATATGATGCAGTAAGGTAAGTAAGTGTATTTAACCAAAACGATGATACAGATCTTTTTCGTATCTTAAGTAAGGAAAACCAAGATGTAGTCGAATTGCAAGTAAAGCATTTTAAGCCACGTCACGAGCAATTCTGAGTACAGTTACATAAATCATTTTATACACATTGACAATGAATTATATTGTTTGTTTTTGTGCCACAGATTTAGGATTAATGACGATACTAAGATAGTCTGATCAGGAATACTGAGATATCAGTGCTGTTACTTTAGAGTCACACAAGATTGAGTTATAGTTTTACTGAAAGGTAACCGGGAAAATGAAGTAAAAGAAAATGTTCATTCCTAGGGCCTGAATATTAACTGATGTACAGATACTCAGAAAAAAGTGTCACCTCAATATACACTTTACATGAGAGTTAGTTCTCCCAACGATGTACTGTATGAAGAAACACATTTTGCACTCACGTATTTTAGGTAGCAATGTGTTATAGTGACTTTTCTCTAGCCGGACTTTTATGTACCGGTATGTATATTACTTGGAATACTAATTTCGTGATATGTAAATATTGAATCCAGATTCTAAAGCGAGGTTTAAAAAGTTGAAAATATTCTTTGTAAAAACATGTGACTGGGCAGCTAAAATAATATTAGCACATAAAATGACTTGGACAGAGAAACTGTAAATATAAAAGACCACAGTAAATATGAAATTACGTACTGAAGTGCCTAGAGGTTTGTTATATTGAAAAACAAAGGTCAACAGTGACCAGTCGTGTGTTAGGGTAGAGACTGAGTGCATGGTGTGTAATCCCGATTGTCTGATGGGGTGCTAAACGAACATTAAGGTGAGTAAACACCATTCCTGCCAGATATAAAGTGTGTACTTACCTACAGAACTAAATGAAGCCTCTTCCTTAAAGAGAGTGTGCTACCGAAAAGGTGACGGTGGATTCCCATGCAAAGGAACTCAAAATGCATCTTCAACACCAATCGTCTCTACTGACGACACTCCACGTCACATGAAAACGTTGGACAGCGTCCAACGGTTGCGCCTGAACTAAGCTGCTCACACTAACCACGCGACCACGGCGCTCCTGAGCTCACAATGTCATTGATGTTGCATATGTTCCGCATGGACTACTCAGTTTGTATATTTTGTTGATTTTTTTCATAGTTGCACACAACTTCTTCCTGTTTTCTCGATTGATCTGTGTTCAGTTTTTCAAGGCCTATCCACTGTGGCAGTTTATAACTAAATCTGAAGGGGGTGCGATGGGGAGGTTCCCTTGTGAGCAGTGCACATTATTGACCAAGTAAAATGTTCACGTTAATACGGGTGCAATGAAAGATATAACTTATGGACACGAGATATTCATGTGAACTCAAAACTTTTAACTCTTGTAGATAAGCAATTTTACTCCAAACAAAGAACGAACTTTCAGCTTTGTCTGAATTTGTTGAAAGTCATGTTATTCATACGGCATCAAGAATTTCGAAGTTTTTCCCGTTGACAAAATATGATGAATAGATGAATAGTCGTATATTATAATCATAATCGTTACCGATCGTAAAGAAATGAATGTGAAATATTTAACTATTCTAGGCGTATTTCTTCTCTATGTACTTAAATTCTGTATGCCCCATTAGAGTTGCAATATACAGCTGGGACGTGGTCGGGACACTTGGAGATAGGGATGTAGAAATGAAGTAAAAAAATTATTAAATGTAATTAATTTTTGCTTAGAACACAATTACATGCACTTGTTGCGGCAGAGGTAGTTGGTACGCCGTATTTTACGGAATATTTCTCCTTTTTCAATAAGTCTTTTTCCCTTTTACGTATGCTTAAAATTGCATGCAGTTTGTAATTATACTGACACTATAAGATTAATTCCACAGTCGCAGGCAGCAATCGATTTCTTTCATCAGTCCACTGGGCCGACATCAGCGAAATACTCTTTCCATAGTGACGTTGTGTGCGGAAATAGAAAACAAGTACTCCCATAATTTTAGCAGTTGCGATTTGCGTTCAGGGTTTTCTGTTTCCTTAAGAAAATAAATACACCTTTCTTCCTTGGAGTGTTTAGACTTCCATTCTTCCGCGTCACATCTAGTTTCTAAAAAGCTCTTCGATACATATATTCCTGAAAACAATTGTCGCCTGAAATCTTCACATCATTTTTGGTCAGGTATAAAATAGCGTTTTCAATCATCACCCAATCTGGGGTTTCAGATAGCATCATCAAATCCAATACTTGATATTTATTAGAAGAAATAGCCCATTTCTCTAAGTAATCCAATGCTGTGATATAGAAAGCCATTGTCTCCTCCTCAAATATCAAGATCAGATTAATTGTTTCTTGGTTAGGCTCCTCATACTTTCATTTATTCAGATTCATCTTGGTTCGAATGCCAATACAACTGGCAGTTTCCCTTTCGTTCAGACATCTTTTAGCTTCAATTAATATAGTTCTTATTTCATGTATCAAGACATTATTCTTCTCCGCGCTTTTGACTTTCTTTTTTCAAAAGGAGAGAAGTTCGACTGTAGAAACATGAAGTAAATTTCACTGATCGGACTAGTGAAAAAAATTGCAATTACTTCAGATGGCCTGTCTTCAGCGTAAAAAAATTGTTTTAATGGAATCCAAAGCTTAAGAATTCTCTCAATTGCTGGCGTTAACTATAGCCATCTTGTTTTTGACTGCGACAGAAGACTCTGAAACCGGCTGAGGTGGCAAAGTGGTCCTAGGCGCTACAGTCTGGAGACGCGCTACCGCTACGGTCGCAGGTTCGAATCCTGCCTCGGGCATGGATGTGTGTGATGTCCTTAGGTTAGTTAGGTTTAAGTAGATCTAAGTTCTGGGGGACTGATGACCGCAGAAATTAAGTGCCATAGTGCTCAGAGCCATTTGAACCATTTGAAGACTCTGAAGATTGACATCAACGTCTAAGCAGAACTATTTCAGCTTCTCTGACCTTACCGTGTGTACTGGAAAATAATTAAATATTTTCATATCGATTATTTCAATGTCGACAGTTGACTCCAGCAGCGCTTTGTATAGTACTGTGGAGAAAATGGACAGGGTATCCAATTCCATCTACATGTTTTCCTATTTCTTCTTTAATTTGGTGAAACACATTTCGCTGGCCGCGTCGATGAAGTCCTTCGAAGCTAGTGTTGGTATTGTCTACACGAAAAGAGATTTATCTAATGGAATTTCCAGATGTCTTAAAGTGTCTAGACAAAACTTTGCAATTGCCTCCGATGTTTCGTTATTCAGCAAATTAAACTACAAAAGCTTGTGTTGGATTCCGTCAGTTTCAGTTAAATATTGAGCAACTGAAGGAAAAATCTTTTCAGCCTTGTTGTTCGATGCGTTGACGGCTATGCCTTAATATTAATTTCTTGCAATTGTTTTATGCATTCGAACACGGAGTGTGCTGCGAGAATATTTTTAACAATGCTGCATCGTTGGTTCTGGCTGTACACTGCTTTGCGGGGACTTTGGAATCAGGATACTTTGCGACATACAGTTAAGAGAACTGAAAGACTGGCGATGCTTGACAACTTTATAAGCTGCTGTTAGTTCCGTAGCAGCAACGAGGAATTCTTTCTGGGTATCTTCTTCGATCATGAATGTATAAATAAGCTTCGATGTCGATGCTACCGCGAATCTGTTTGTATGATTCTTCGCAGAAATGTGATGCTACACATCTGTCTTGTCTTCTTGAGTTACTGAGACGGAGCAGCTATAAATGTTTCACAACGCTTCCTGAACCGTATGTTCTCTTTTGACAAAAGGCCTCACTTTTGTGTAATCATCCGAAAAATGATACTTTCTCTTCCCATCCTTAGGCATTTTCGTAAGCTATTATAAGTTTACTAGACGGTAAACAGTCGACAATAACACTTTAGTCATCGAAGTACCCTTCATTACACACTTCACACCCTATATACTCGCAGTGAACACTTCAAAGATTACAATCTTGCACACTTTGTTCGTATTACGTTTAGAAAGAATCGTCTTATCAGATCGCTGTTCAAATGGGAACTGCCCGATTCTTTCGCGTGGCGCTGCTTATATAGTTCCAACCCCATGCTACTGGAGAAGTGTGGTGTTCTCTCGAATGATGGCGCTAGATCTAGAAAGTGCTGACATTGTCGATCAGGATACGCAACATGCAACGCCATCCATGCAATGACCTTGTCAACATAAACGTGTTGTCGTAAATAAAACTGAGACTGCATTCTCATTTTGCGCTAGAGTGATTTCATCTCAAATCATAGAGGTCAAGACTGAATGTGTCACATCACTACTTCAAAGTTTGCTGAAAAAAATATATGTTCAAGTTCCACATGGTACCTCTCTAAAAGTATAATATTTTGATTTTCTGAATATCTGCTAAAACGCTACACACCTCTCTAAATGAGAGTGTATGTGAAAAATGTTGTAACGAAAGGGAAAATTGAAAAATTGTAATAAAGAAACCAAAAGTGACACAGACTGAATTTCCTTTCAATAAAAAATTTGTTCGCAATACTATGAGACATGATTAATACATACACACTTCTAAGCTTTTCTTTTCATTTCTTTTCTTTTGGAAGCATAAACAGGAAAATTTGTAACTTTTGCTAATTTAAAAATTATGTTTTGAAAATATGAATAGTAGCAGGACGTTAACAGTCTTGAGAAATGATAAACTGGAAGGATTGGTCATTATCATCAGTTATCTGCTATATTAGCAGGTCCTTTGCCTCTCCATTTTCTGCGATCCATTGCTTCCTTCTTAAGGCTGCTGTATGTTGTACCGCCCTTCATGTCATCCAGTATCTGGAATCTCTTCCTTCCTCGCTTCCTTTTCCCTTCTACATAACCTTCTAAAACTGTTTTTATCAGTCCGTCATTCTTTCTTAATATATGCCCAATCCAATTTCTTTTTCTTCTCTTTATTTCATCTAGTAACTGTCTTTTCTCTCCCACTCTTCTCAGTACCTCTTCAATTTTTACTCTGTCCATCCAACTTATTCTTTCCATCTTTCGCCATGTCCAGATCTCAAAAGCTCCCAGCCTTTCTCTGTCTTTTTTCCTCAGAGTCCATGTTTCAGCGCCACATAGAAGAACACTCCATACAAGACATTTTATGAGTCTCTTTCTGAGTTCTCTGTCCAGACCGCTGCAGAAGATTCTCCTTTTCTTATAAAACGCCTCTTTTGCCATTGCTATACTCGTTTCAATTTCTGTGGTGCACTTCCAGTCGGTGTCTATCCTGCTTCCAAGATACTTAAAATTTTGCACCTGTTCTAGTGTTTCTCCATTCAGCACAATTTTTATTTCCTTATTTCCTGCTATATGCTAATACTTTTGTTTTATTTGTGTTAATTTTCATTCCATATTTTTTTTCCGTTAGTTGCAATGGTGTCCACCAAATCCTGTAATTCTTTTTCCCCTGTGGCTAGAAGGACCATGTCATCAGCAAATCTCAAGCACCCTACTCTTCTTCCTCCAATTTCTACTCCTTTGTCATCTAATGAGCATTGGTCAATCATATTTTCCAAGTACAGGTTGAAAAGAGTAGGTGATAAACAGCATCCTTGTCTTACTCCTTTCCCTAGTTTGATCCAGTTTGTACTTTCTCCTCTCACTTTAACTGAAACTTTTTGATTAAGGTATAATGAGTTTATAAGTCTTCTGGTTTTCCAGTCCACTCTCTTTTCCCTCATAATAGTCGCTAGCTTGTCCCAAACCACACTGTCAAATGCCTTTTCTAAATCGATGAAGCACATATATAGGTCTCTTCCTTTTTCAATAAACCTTTCTCCCAAGATTCGTGGGAGCCCTATTGCATCTCTGGTGCCCGTATTCCGTCTGAAGCCAAACTGCTCCTCGCTGAGATTCTCCTCTATTACTTTTTCAAGTCTTTTATTAATTATTCTTAACATCACTTTGGCTGCATGTGAAATGAGGCTGATTGTCCTGTGCACGCTGCATTTCTTGGTTCCTTGTTTTTTCGGTAATGGAATCATTACTGTTGTCAAAAAGTCCTCAGGCCATTCACCACTGTCATATATTTTATTACATAACGCCAATATTTCTCTTATTCCATTGTGGTTCAAGCATTTTAGTATTTCTCCCGGTATTGTATCTGTACCTACTGCTTTGCCATTTTTCATTGCAGCAATGGCAGACTTTACTTCTTCCATTATGATGGTCGGTCCTTTTTCTTCATCACTTACACTGTTGTGTGATTCAAGTTCCAGAGTTTCTGGTTTGCTATTTGTGTCATATAGCTCTTTTATATATTCTTCCCATCTCTGGAGGACATCGTCACGATCTTTGTACACTATCTCTTCGCCTTTACTCAAAATTTCCATAGTAGCACTTCCTGCTCTGTTTTGTTCCCATGTCATAGTCTTTACTCTGTTGTACAGTAAGTCGTATCTTCCCTTCCTGTCCAGTTCTTCAATTTCGTCACATTCCTCTTTTAGCCATTTTTTCCTAGCCTGCTCTGTTTCTCTTCGCAGTTCGTTATTTAACCTTCGGTATATCTTTCTTGCATCTTCAGTGTTCTTGTTTTTCAATTTTCTTCTCTCCTCCATCTTGGAAATCATTTCTTGTGTAACCCATGGTTTTTTTGACCTTTCCCCTTTTACATATCCTATATTTTGCTGTCCTGCTTTAATGATTCCTTCTTTCAGCATATTCCAGTACTCGTTGGCACTATCAGGTGCTTCTTTGTCTCGTAATGTGTTTAGAAAGTCCCGAGACAGCATTTCTGTAATTTGTTCTTTGTTGGACCTTATCTTCTCTAGATCCCACTTCTTCCCCATTGTCGCCTTTTTCAGTTTTTTCATTCTTATTTCTATTTCTGCCATAAGTAAGTTGTGGTCACTATTAATATCTGCACCTGGTAATGTGTGCACCTTCTTGATTCCATTCCTGTATCTTTCTCCTACCAGTATAAAATCGATTTGGTTTCTGTATTTATCCCCTGGTGATTTCCAAGTGTAGAGCCTCCTCTTATGGTTCTTGAACCATGTGTTTGCCGCTATCAGCTGCCTTTCCCTGCAGAAGTGAATTAACCATTCACCTCTGTCATTTCTCTTTCCAAGACCATGACTGCCTACTATGTTTCCCTCTTTCCCTTCTCCCACAATGGCGTTCCAGTCTCCCATTACTATTTTGCAGCATTTTTTATTTTCGTCCATTATTCTCTCTATTACATTGTACGTTTTCTCTACAATTTGGTCATCATGCTCTGAAGTTGGCATATACACCTGGACAATCAGTAAATCTTTTTGTGCTCCTTTCAGCCTTACACCAATAACCCGGTCATTTGCATAGTCTACATATTCCACACATTTAGCCAATTTCTTTGTCATAATCATTCCTACTCCATTAATTCCTTTTACTTCTCCTCCTGAGTAGTAGAATACATATTCATCTGACTGCAACTCTCCATGTCCATTCCATCTTACCTCAGCAACTCCTACGAGGTGCATGTGATTCTTTTCCATCTCTCTTTTAAGGTTTTCTAGTTGTCCTGCTTGTAGCAGAGTTTTGACATTCCAGGTACCAATTCTCGTTTTGATTTTTTGCCTCCTTTCAAGTTGTCCCCCCCCCCCCCCCCCCGGAGATCCGAATGGGGGACTATTTTACCTCCGGACACTGATTTAACATGAGAGGAAGCCATTTTTTGTGCATAAAATGGAGACTGCATTATGCAGGGAAGATAATCTGCGGTGGTATTCCGTTGCCTTCCGCAGTTCTGGAGGCCGCCCCTAACATGGGATACAGACGCCTTTTGCAGCCGCCCGCTCCGGATCAGACGCTGCATGAGAAGTATAGGTTGGAAAATGAAAGACCCCTATCCCTCGAAACCTAATAGCGTCAGGGTCGGAAAAGAACAAGCGCTGGCCGAGGGTGGCCAGATAGGAAAGATAAAAGTGAGGAGCCTGGCATAAGTGGAAGCAATGCCAGGACTCAGCTCGGGACCCCGCGGTCACCAGCCACGTATCACTAGGTGTGACTCCCTGAGGAGGGAAGGATTGGTAAGTGTCAGCTATGACATTAATGCCTGAAATTCTTAAACTGACAAAATCTCTGTACATAAAGATTAAAGAAACTGAAATTTTTTGGTTACTTAGAAATTATTTTCTCCAAAACGCCCATCCTAAATGTTCTAAAAATTTCATGATAATTTCATGGTACGTTAGTTGGTCAATGCACTTAGGGAATGTACAATCAGATTGGGCAACACTTGTCTGTACAAAATGGGGGAAAATATTTAGGTAGACGTAGCTCTACTTTCAAGGTCAAAAAATCATGGCCACTTAAATATTTAAACTTGTCGCTGCTTTTAAGTAAATAACATGCAGAACTGGTATTTCTGAATCAAAATAATTACTTTACTACATTTTGTTTGAAAGCATTTTATAACAAAATTGAGATATAGAATATTTATACCTATTTTTGTTTTTATGATATTATTCACAAATTATCATTGTATTCTGTCATCATTTTACTTCCTCACGACTTTCCATGAATTAAACTTGCCTACAATGTAATAATCAATAATGCACTGTGTATTTCATCTGCATCTCATTGAACTTGTATAGCCGATCTGAATTTGCACACGGACAGGAATGATCCAACAGGAGCAGTACTTGGGAAATGGGAACTGAAAACTGATCTTGCAATGTATGTGCCACTCTGGAATGCAATCCAGTAGTGACTTGATTGAATTCCTACTACAGCTTCATAGCAGAGCATTCTTCTCTCATTTTGAAATGGAGTTCCCTTAATGTACTTTCATTTAGAATTAAGAGTTACTAATATTGATATGATGTGTACAAATCCAGTAGCATCTCTTATAGCATCAACAGCTTCATGCTGGAGATTAAATCTTGTTGCAAGATGTTTACTGAGACCTCGTACCCCAGCACATGCACTTTTTCCATGAGCTGTAGCCGAAAATATCCGCTTTTTGGCTTAGTTACTGTACTACAGTGTTGACAAAGTTTATAAAGCTGAAAGAGGTTTTTAAAACAGATGCTGCACCAGCAGTCACATACACATGTTTATGAAATGCATGATCTATAGATGCTATGTCATCAATTACCATGCTGACGACGTAGCATGCATGCCCACTGTCATGAATGAGATCATCATTGACAATAGCAAGGCAGTGTGATATTCTAAGGAAGTGAGCAACACATGTGAATATTGATACCCGTGACTTGTGCTAGTGGTAACTTTGAATTTCGTTTTGCAAAGAAACAGACTAGTTCTCAGCAAAGCAGAAATGAAGAACTAATGTGTCAGTATTCTGGAATGTGGCTGATTCTACTTCTGCTATGGCCTGTCTCTGAATCCTATGGATATGATGGTGAGCTGTTCCTTTCATGACCCAATGCCTAACTTCTGTAACAAACTTCTCTGGCTCTGCTGTCTTCTTCACCAACTCTTCTCCCTCCCACAATACACAGGTTACGTTATTGTCAGTACCCTGAAGGTGTAATGCTTCAACAGTCATCGCTTCAGCACCAGGACGGGTTGCACACTCCTGCAACCAACATTTATCTTGCAGCTCTTGACATATACACAAAACCATCGGGTTCATCTCTCTGTCCTCTCTCCTGTGACACAAAGAAGTTTCAAATTAGTGCAGTAAATACATGTGCATACTTTCTTCAATGGCAGGCATTTTGTCCATTTTGGTCGTAAGAAGTAGAATTTTATGAGATCAATTTTTAAATTTAGCTTCTCCTTTTTCAATAGGAGCTATGCTTCTCTCTTTTGTCATATATCTTTTTACCTTTTTAATTTTTTCATCATTTTCACTAATAGAGATGACATCAGCCTGTTAGGACTTTGCCTGCTGTAATCTTTGTCATCACTTAGGTAATGTTCCAGAGCAGCAGCAAGCGTATCATCTTGCGACGGATGCCCACAGTAAGAATCTGGGCATACCCAGTACCTTTCTCATTCTTTATTTTACGAGCTTTTGAAGTCAAGTAATGGGAGGAAGTGGGTAGGTATTTCTGTATCTGGTGCTTAGAGTGCCTACCTGTTATCAATTTCAGTAAGTGTACCTTCTCACTATAGGTGGCTGCTGAGGTAGCAGTATTTAGGTTTCGACACCACACATCACGTTTCGTGCACGTATCACTATCTTCAGGTTCTGTACCAGGTCGCATCGAGATTATAACTTCACAAAGTTTTGAAGATGTTGCCTGTGTAAAACTTGTTTAAATTTTTCCCACTTTTTCTTTTACATACTGTTTTCTTCTTCTGCTTCTTAGCTTTCCTGGGCGTTTAAAGGGAGATATAGTGGGGCTACAACAGAAATAACATTCAACTCACCAACAACTTCACACCCAGGAATATAAATATCTGCACTTTCTTCAGTTTCATATTCGGGTGATGGTGATCGTTCTGATGGGTTGTCACTCAATTTCTTCTTGTAGTGAGTGTAGCAATTCTTGCACAATGGATGTCATGCTGATACCGTTAGTTGCCGACCAAGATATTTCTGCAATACCTCCGACGGATTTCCAAAAAGTGTGAAGTGTTTTTCACTTTTCTTATACACGACCTTCTTGTGTCTTTTTTTCATAGTCCACACACCTCACTCTTCCACTACTGTATTTCTTCACTGACATTCCATCTAACAAAAAGATGAAACCGAACACAAAACTCGATGCAGAGTGGTTTATATGCAAGTTCTCACTCGTTAGTTATAAACAGAAGAGCGCTGGAAACAGTGTTGCCAACATGTTTATTTTACACTAGAAATTAGGTGGTGCGAAATATGCAGAACACTTTAACACTTTACACAGAAAAATATTGCCCACTGTGTTTGCACTGAGTACCAACATATTAACCGAACAAAATTTTGTGCAATTCTCAAAACCTTTCAGATGGGGTTTTTCTAGTAAATAATTCATAAAACTTGTAAAAATGCTATATTTATACATTTTTGTAATAAATATTTACATATTACAGACAACTGGAGCAGAGAAGATACAGTTTATAATTACATTAGTAGTATCTGGTAATAAGACAGAAAACATAGCGTTCTACATATAGGGGTTCTCAAGTGGGTTACAGATAAGCGTACTTTGGCTTACACCATGTTGGTGGTGTAATTGCCTGAAGTTTGTAATAGGGATCGTCTCAGTATCTTGTTGAATCCGGCGCTCCTAATACGGTGTACGCATAGTCCGCCGCTTCCCTGCCCGTTCGTCTGTCTGAAAGGACACATGATTACACAAACGCCCAAACAGGGCTTGAAATGATGTTTGATATGGTTTGTGTCTGTGAGCGTTGTTCTTTAGCATAGCCGTGCTGCCTCTCGACCGTTTCCATCTGCCTCGCGTACACAAACCCCATCTCGTCATGTTCGCGACACGAATACCATCGTTCTGCTGCTTACGGTATGCTGCTCCAATCTTACAGCCTGCAACACACAAGGAACCCACGGTACGTGTCAAAGAAAACTGTCGCTCGTCAGCCCCATCTACCGCGGCAACGATGCATTTCCGAACACTTGCTCATAGAATGTTTTTTCCTCCATTCCCAGTCTGGAACCCGTCTCTGCCGTTTGTCGGTTTTATTGATGTTTCCCCTGTGTTTGTTGACTCAGCTAGGAACGTACGCTCTCGGAACTTTAACGATAATCCGCTCAGTGTTGCAGAACACATTTTTGCAATGTCTGTCACACGAGTTGGTTGATCATATGCGTGAATCTTTCGACCTTACTAGAGAAACCTGTAACGAAACACTCTGTTCTCCTTAAGGTTTTCTCTATTTCCTCCATCAGTCCGATCTGGTACAGATCCCGTACTGACAAGTAATGTTCAAATATTGGTGGAACTAGTGTTATGTTAGCCACCTCTTTTGCAGATAGACTACATTTCCTAAGTATTCTTCCAATGAATTTCAGTCTGGCATCTGTCTTACTCGTGATTAACTGTACGTCGTCGTTCCATTTCAAATCGCTCCGTTCGCATACCCCTAGATTTTTATGGAAGTAACTGCTTCCGGGCCGGCCGGTGTGGCCGAGCGGTTCTGGGCGCATCAGTTTGGAACCGCGTGACCGCTACGGTCGCAGGTTCGAATCCTGCTTCGGGCATGGATGTGTGCGATGTCCTTAGGTTAGTTAGGTTTAAGTAGTTCTAAGCTCTAGGGGACTGATGACCTCAGAAGTTAAGTCCCATAGTGCTCAGAGCCATTTGAACCATTTGAACTGCTTCCGGTGATTGTTCTGGTATTGTGTAATTATACAGTCAACAGTCTTTCTGTCTATGTATCTGCTATAGATTACGTTTGTTTATTTGAGGATCAGTTGCCACTCCCTGCACCAAGCATCTATCATCTACAGGTCTTCCTGTACTTCGCTACAATTTTCTAGCGAAGCGACTTATTTACACACATCAACATCATCCGTGAAAAGCTCATGGGACGTAGGATGTTACCTACAACACTACGTGTTCAAAAGAATCCAGATAGCCCCCAAAACATACGTTTTTCATATTACGTGCATTGTGCTGCCACCTACTGCCAGGAACTCCATATCAGCGACCACAGCAATTATTAGACATCGTGAGAGAGCAGAATGGGGCGCTCCGCGGAATTCACGGACTTCGATCGTGGTCAGGTGATTCGGTGTCGCTTATGTCATACGTCTGTACGCGAGATTTCCACACTCCTAAACATCCGTAGGTTCATTGTTTCCGATGTGATAGTGAAGTGCAAACGTGAAGGGACACGTACAGCACAAAAGCGTACAGGCCGACAGCCTCTGTTGAATTACAGAGACCGCCAACAGTTGAAGAGAGTCGTAATGTGCAATAGGCAGACCATCACACAGGAATTCCAAACTTCATCAGGATCCACTGTAAATACTATGACTGTTAGATAGGAGGTGAGAAAACTTGGATTTCATGGTTGAGCAGCTGCTCGTAAGCCACACATCCCGTCGGTAAGTACCAAACGACGCCTCGCTTGGTGTAAGAAAAGTAAACATTGGACGATTCAACAGTGGAAAAATGTTGTGTGGAGCGACGAATTACGGTACACAATGTGGCGATCCGACGGCAGGATGTGGGTATGGTGAATGCCCGGTGAACGTCATCTGCCAGCGTGTATAGTGCCAACAGCAAAATTCTGAAGCGGTGGTGTTATGGTATGGTCGTGCTTTTCATGGAGGTGGCTTGCACCCCTTGTTTTTTTGCGTGGCACTATCACAGAACAGGCCTACATTGATTTTTTAATCACCTTTCTGCTTCCCACTGTTCAAGAGCAACTCGGGGATGGCAATTGCATCTTTCAACATGATCGAGCACCTGTTCATAATGCACGGCCTGTGGTGGAGTGGTTACACAACAGTAACATCCCTGTAATGGACTGGCCTGCACAGAGTTCTGACCTGCATCCTGTAGGACACCTTTGGGATGTTTTGGAACGTCGACTTCGTGCCAGGCCTCACCGACCGACATCGATACGTTTCCTCAGTGCAGCACTCTGTGAAGAATGGGCTGCCATTCCCCAAGAAACCTTCCAGCACCTGGCTGAACGTATGTCTGCGAGAGTGGATGTTGTCATCAAGCCTAAGGGTGGGCCAACACCATATTGAATTTCAGCATTACCGATGGAGGCCGCCACGAACTTGTACGTCATTTTCAGACAGGTGTCCGGATAGTTTTGATCCCATAGTGTAGGCCATTTATTCTAAAGAGTAATGGTGTCATAGCACTCCCCAGGGGCACGCCCGAAGTTACTCATACTTCTGAAAATTTGTCTCCGTTCAAAATGACGTGCTGAGTTCTGTTTGCTGGAAATTCTTGAGTTCAGTCACACAGTTGGTCTGATACTCCTTACGCTCATATTTTATTCATTAGGCGACAGTGGAGAACTGTATCAAATGCCTTCTGGAAGTCAAGGACCCCGCCATCTACCTGGGCGACTATATCTACTGATTTCTGGGTCTCACCCTCTGGAAGCGCGTGGTCGGACTTGTTTTGCTGCGGTTGATCCTTTGTTCATGCAACTATTTCACTTTTGGCATTCTAAAGAGAAACTATTGACTCTCTACTTCTATGTCTGTCAAATTACACACATAAAAAAAAGTTTTGCGTCATCCCGGTTCCCAAAACTCCTAAAGATAGACGGTGTCTGTGGATATTGTATCACAGACGCAGTCCCTTTGACTGCTCAGAGATGTCACTAATCGCGCCCAAAGATGTAAACAACCATTCATGAGCAGCGCCTATTAGACGGAGGGGGTCCGACAGCCGATCAGTTCCAGTCATTCCACCAGGAAGGAGGTTCATGGCTTGTGTTGTCTGTAGTTCAACCATGCCTAGACGGTCAGTCGCGTCCGCATTGTTACTTTGTGCCAGGAAGGGCTCTCAACAAGGCAAGTGTTCAGGCGTCTCGGAGTGATCCAAAGCGATGTTGTTTGGACATGGAAGAGATACAGAGAGACAGGAACTGTCGATGACATGCTTCGCTCAGGCCGCCCAAGGGCTATTACTACAGTGGATGACCGCTACCTACGGGTTATGGTTCGGAGAAACCCCGACAGCAACGCCACCATATTGAATAATGCTTTCCGTGCAGCCACAGGACGTCGTGTTACGACTAAATCTGTGCGTAATAGGCTGCATGATGCGCAACTTCACTCCCGACGTCCATGGCGAGGTCCAGCTTTGCAACCACGACACCATGGAGTGCGGTACAGTTGGGCCCAACAACATGCCGAATGGACCGCTGAGGACTGGCATCACGTTCTCTTCACCGATTACTGCCGCATATGCCTTCAAGCAGACAATCATCGGAGACGTGTTTCGGGGCAACCCGGTCAGGCTGAACGCCTTAGGCACACTGTCCAGCGAGTGCAGCAAGATGGATGTTCCCTGCTGTTTTGGGGTGGCATTATGTGGGGCCGACGTACTTCGCTGGTGGTCATGGAAGGTGCCGTAACGGCTATACGATACGTGAATGCCATCCTCCGAACGATAGTGCAACCCTATCGGCAGCATATTGGCGAGGCATTCGTCTTCATGGACGACATTTAGCGACCCCATCGTGCACATCTTGCGAACGACTTCCTTCAGGATAACGACATCGCTCGACTAGAGTGGCCAGCATGTCCTCCAGACATGAACCCTATCGAACATGCCTGGGATAGGTTGAAAAGGGCTGTTTATGGAAAACGTGACCCACCAACCACTCTAAGGGATCTACGCCGAATCGTCGTTGAGGAGTGGGGCAAAATGGACCAACAGTGCCTTGATAAACTTGAGGATAGTATGCCACGACGAGTACAGGCATGCAACAACGCAAGAGGACGTGCTACTGGGAATTAGAGGTACCGGTGTTTACAACAGTCTGGACCACATCCTCTGAAGGTCTCACTGTATGGTGGTACAACATGCAATGTGTGATTTTCATGAGCAATATAAGGGGCGGGAACGATGTTTATGTTGATCGCTATTCCAATTTTGTGTTCATGTTCTGGAACTCTCGGAACCGAGGTGATGCAAGACTTTTTTTGATGTGTGTATTTTCCATACTGACATAATCTGTTAATTTGATCGTTTGCATAGTTGCAAACTGTAGCTTACAAATTACGCACCATACGCATCTGTTCTTTGGCTTCAGCTCCCGAACTGTTCCTCCCCTACCGCGCGATGGCCAGACGCGACGGAGGCCCCACCACGACCGTTGTCTCCTCTGCTAGCGCACCTTCTGTGCAGGTACCAGCCAAGCTATTTTGCGTGCTGTCCTTGCTGCCATCTTCCTTCTGCTGTTAAACGTATTTTTGGGATCATTCTCGGTAACGGAATATAATGTCAGCTTCCTTAGGCCAGTGACTCCTGCCTGTGGAATTTGACTGGAAAAAGTGGTGGGATAACTAATCCTCTGTGTATTTTTATTAGCCAGTTCGTCTGTTGTCTGAAATCCCTGTGATCAGCCAAGAACGCAGACTCTTTCTTGACAGCTCGACTAGTTTCGCAGCCGTAGGAAATGCCATCTTTCTTTCTTTAACAAATTTCATTGCTGCAGACGGTATAAGGAGACGTCGACATGTGTCTCTTGCACATACACTGTCAAATCTTCCCAAATTACAACCGTCCTCAATTTACTTGTTCGTAAATTTAGAGAGCTCAACAGTGAGCTGTTTCGCACCCAGTCCTCGGCAGATTATTTTTTTTTCCCATTATTGTTATTTCGTCCCACTCGCACCATACGGACGCGGGGTGGGCTGCTAGTGGATACAAGTCGCCGCTCTTCAGCCATCCGATAGTAAAAATTTTAAAACGTATTATAAAACTAGACATGGCGGTAGACAAACATTCATGTGTCAGAGATTCATAATAAAAAGACAGATCTTCAGTTAGGTAAGTTAAAATTCAAAATTGTAATTGATGATTGGTAAAACTTTTGACACAGATGAAATGGAAAACGAATTTTTGACAAAACATAAAAGAAAAATGGACAGTTGCATAAGTTAAAAGGTAAAAAGACGATGTGTTGATTGAATAAGATAGAGATATAGACAAGTGAAGTGTTGAGTGGATGTAGACGGCCTTGGAAAGGGGTATTCACGGGACGTACCAGTCGGGGTAGTGCCTTAGAGAGTGTTGGTGTTGTCGGATGTTTGGAAGAGGGATTTGGGAGACTGAAGAACGATACAGATCCAGATCAAGAATCGATGAAAACTGCCCGTAGTGAAATTTGCGCCTAACCAGAAATCTGTGAAATCTGCGCCCAGTAACTGCTCCCTTTATGTCACGACTTACCTGCTCCCGGACCGTCGTAATTACTCTAAAGTACATGCTCCCCAAACACAGCCGAACTGCGTCCCGATCAGTCATCATCTGCCAATTGTCTGAAAAAACACCTAGTACCGCTCTAGCTGTCGTAGAGTTGACCTCGTGAGACTTGTGTTTTCTGTTACAATAGTTCCGATATGGAAACTTAAACGACCATTCGCGGTAAGCAATGTTGCCACTGTGAAGATTATTCTTACATAGTGACGCAAACGAAAGAAGATGGGACTGTGAGGTGGCGCTGTTCAAGACAGAAAGAAGACCACTGCCGAGGAATGCTTAAAACCAAGGATTCGACGGTGCTTTTTCCACTCGAGCGTCAATGTGGAGCTTCGGATGACGCTCGGTTGGAAATAAGGAAGGCACTGAATCAGGCAAGAAAAGAGCACGAGAGGAAGAGACTTCTATCTCAAAAATATCTTCAGAGGAGCTAGATGCCTGCATAATCGAAGGTATGATTTTTCCATTGAAATATCAGAGCAGCAAGCAACCAAGAGAACTTTATATTACCAGCGGGCAAAATCACAGGGGAATGAGAGAGAACCGCAGACAAGAGAAGAAACTAACCTCAAAGCAAAGTTATTAGCTATGAATAATGACAGCACTTTTCTGTTAAGCGACGACAAATTAGGAAAAAGGATAATAGTTTTTAGCGGAAGAGCAGGAAGAGAGTCTCTATGACCTATTTGCGGATGGTACGTTCAAGTGCTGTAGCGAACAGTTGTTTTTGCAAAATATACACCATTCACATCGACTTTGGTAGTACAAATAATGAGATAATCATCTATTCAGTTGCCTTTATATTATTGCCAAACAAAAGAAAATAGGCATACATGCGTCTTTTCCGAAATTTGGTTGAAAATATTCCAGAACGGAAACCTTCAAAGTGACCGTAGACTCCGAATCAGAAGCGATTTCTGCGATGGAAGTTGTACTACCGACAGCCGAAATCCATGGATGTTATTTCCACATGAAAAAGTCTCTCTGGAGAGAAGTGCAAGATGTAGTATTTACTCATGAATACAAAGCAAATGAAGAAGCGGGCCAACTGCGCTGGCGTTTCTACGGCCTGAAGATGAATGTGATGGCTTGATCGAGATACATTCACAAGCGCCGGATATTCCCAGGCTTTCTGAGTTGTTCGACTGCTTTGTAGACAGATGATTGGAAAATGAAGAAAATCCTTTCAACGTTTGGAGTTGCTACAAATGGCGAGCTCGAACGACCAATGCTGTAGAAGGCTAGTACCACAAAATTAATAATATGCTTACTAAACCAAATCCCAACATCAGTGACGTAATTAAGCTATGAAAAGAGAAGCAGAAAATTCAGCTTGCGCGTTAATGAGGGCGAAGTTGAGCATGGAATGTAAACGAAAAAATCACAGTCTACATGAAACAGTGTGAAAGGTTGGAAAAAATAATAAAAAAGTACGAAGAGAATGGTAGGATTAGTGCTTACTTGAAGGCTATATCCTACCTACAAAAACTTGACTGAGTTCGTCAGAAGACGTTTATAGCTAGAAAAATGCACAAAATGCAAACAGGAACTCATAAATAAAAAAATTAAAAAAGTGTACCGGTGATGCTTTTAGCTGATTATAAACACGGCTAAATAATAGTAATTTATTTTGCTACTTAGCCAGTCCAAAGCCTGGATGAAGTGTGGTGGAAATCTACAGGGTGTCCATAAAGTCCCTTTACAACTTCAAAATTTTGTTACAACGGCAGTTGTTGAAATATTTTAACAAAATTTTTTAAATTGTATTCAGTGTATATAAAAGATTTTTAACAGTGTTTTTATAGACCTCTATATGGGCGCCTTTAGTTGCCCGAAGCACATCAAGACAGTACTCGATTTCTTGCCATGTTTGCTGTTGCATAGCGTCATCAGTGGCGGAAATGGCATTACGAATCCTTTGCTTCAAGTCAGCAATGTCCCGTATCTGTGTCTGATACACGATATCTTTTACATAACCCCATAAAAAAGTCCAAGGGAGTGATATCTGGCGAATGCGGTGGCCAAGGAATTGGCCTATCCCTCCCAATCCATCTGACTGGAAATGTTTCATTGAGGAACATACAGTCCCCTATGTGGTGGTGCACCATCTTGCTGGAAAATGATAGTTGGTTGTAAGTCAATCAATTGTGGTGCTAAATGTTCGGTCAGAAGGTCGAGGTAAACATCTGTAGTAATTGTTGGCTCGTTGAAGCAAAATGGACCAATTATTCGGTTGCACATGATTCCCCACCACACATTCACTTTTGGACTATCCCAGTGAAGCTCTCTAGTCACATGGGGGGTGTTCCGATCCTCAGATTCTCACATTGTGTCCGTTTAATGTCCCAGAAACGTGAAAAGTTGCCTCGTCACTGAAACAAACTCGCTTGAGGAATGCTTCATCCTCCGAAAGGCATTCCAACATGTTGAGTGCAAACTCTGTCCGTTTTGGCTTGTCATTGGGATCAAGTTTAATGAACAGTTTGCACTTTGCAAACGTACAACCTTAAGTTCTTGTGGAGGACCTTATGCACAGTTGAACGTGGTAGTAGGAACTGTCTAGTAACAGTGCGGATGGACTTCGTAGGCGAACAAGTGAAGACAGTTAAAACGCGATCGATGTTTTCCTCGGATGTTCTTGGTCTCCCGCTCCTCCCTTTATCCAACACTGTCGCTGTCTCCATAAATTTTTTGTGCCATGCACGGATAGAAGGGCGCAACGGTGGATCTCTTCCATACTTCGTTCTGAAGTTTCGTTGAGTCTGAACATCCGATTTTGTCTCAATAAACCAGGACACACATTGTGCCTCTCTTGAGGAGTTGCCATTTTATAGAGGTTCAGTTCCTTCCATCAACAGAGTATCTGAAACACAAAATTCTAGTATATATAAAAGCTTTAGTAAACAATGATTACTATAAAAGAAATTTTGTTAAAATATTTCAACAACTGCCGTTGTAATAAAATTTTGAAGTTGTAAAGGGACTTTATGGACAACCTGTATTTTTAAAAACCTGCGCTCAGTTGACATAAAAGTTTTCTGGTTATGGTACGGCATCATATTGTATAAAACTACTGCTGGAGAAAACCAACGTTTCGGCCACCGTTGCAGCGGCCTTCTCCAGCAGTAGTGTTATAAAATATGACGCGGTACCATGCCCAGAAAACAGTTATGTCGACTGACTCTGGCCGCGGAAGACTACACAATCATACTGGGCTCAATTCTTTGGCCGGTCATACCGAATTTGGCTTCCCTTGGCTTCTCAGATCATTCCAGGCAAATGCTGGAGTGGTTCTTTAAGAAGGCCGTGGTTGCTTCCTCCTCCTCCTCTAATAACCAGAAACCCGAGCGAAAGCTGAATCTCTAACGATAATTACAGTCGACGCGACATAAAACACCAAACGTAAAATCTGTTTTCAGTAGGTTGTTATGACGACGAACGAAGATATACTAAGTTAAAATTAAACGTATCATGGAATGCAAACTTCGTTTCTGTTTCTGTAAGTGAACTTCTCATTCACTTTATAAAACTTCTATGATACATACAAATTCTTTAATAACGTAAAGATAAGACTCATGAGGTATTTAAATAATACTAAATGTCTTGGTGATATCTGTTATGATATCTGTTATACAGAACTGTACAACGAATTACCTATTTAGTTAGCTACACACCCAATTTTTACTCTGGTTCAGACACGTTTATTCAGTGCGTAACTAGGTAATTTGGTTCCTGATGCAGACTTTTAATTTGTCGCACCCTTCAACCACCCCCAAATTACCAACCTCACAAATGCATAAGATATAACATTTGTGTGTAAGAGTTTCTTTCATATTCGTGATTAAGTAATCAACGTAAAATGTCAACTACTTCACAAACAGTTTTTTATGGAACGCATTAAAACTCACATAGCTTAACTTATTATTTAGGAAGCAGAGAAAGTAACTGATGATTTCCTACAATGTAGCTTAGAATTTCTTCCTTCTTTTTAGGCTGCAAACTCTGAAATTTCCTCATCAATATCGGTACCTTTCGGTAGTCTTTTTTATTGACTAACTGCTAAGTTACAGTCTCCATTGGCTCACAGTGGGCCCAAGCTAATTCTTAATAAATTTTGCTTCTGAAAAAATAATTCTCTTACATAACACTATCGAAAGAAAGTGAAGAGAAACCTCAGCACCAAAATAAAGTTGGCAACTGCTTCGGAAAAAATCCTCTTAATTGTGAAATTTGTGCAAGGAATCAACTTCAGAAATCTTATGACAATTGTCAACAGATTTTTGTGTAATCATGGGAAGTTTCGTTTCTGAAGTTTTAATCAGATGACTCAGACCTGGAACAGCATCTGACATACGTTCCATGGTTTTGCAACTTGTATAGATTTCTTGTAGAAAGGTGTCGTTGCACTCTTAACATTGACCTTGTCAGTTCGCAGCCTTCTGTGTGGCATGGCTTAAAAATGCGAGCTCGGAAAGCTCTACGTCGCGCTCCTCAGCTCTTCTACCTGCCGGGCAAGGGAATCAACGGACCTTTCCTCGACTCTTACTGGGCGCAAATTTCCCTGGGAAATTTCCAGTGGGCCCAGTTTTCAGCACACCCCATACCAAACATTAGGATGTGGATGGAGAGGAGTGGACAGGATAGGTGCCCTGACTGAAGAGGAGTAGGTTCATTTAGCTCTCGTAGGAAAGCTATATATCACGGCGGATTTCATGATTAGGTAAGGGAAGGCGATGCAAGTTTCGTTGGGAGAGGATGTGAAGAGTGTGAAGGTGTTGTGTTGGGGGATTATGGTGGTAGAGGCGCGGCAGCGTACCAGGACCAGTGAGCGGAGAGGGGGGGGGGGGGGGGAAATAGCGGCTAGGTAGTGTCAGGTTTATGGGTAACATAGGATACTCGGAGGTGTTCTAGATGGAAGATTACAGCGGGGAATTTCATTATAAGTTGGTAGACAATTCAGGTGGGGGAGGATAAGCGGGTCCGAAAGGCTAAACAGAGTCCAGGGCGTTCGAGGTTCTGGAGGACGTGATAAAAGGAGGGAGGAGCGGAAGTCTAAGTCAAGTTTGCACAGCGGAGGATGGGTGTGGTGAGGGATTTGCAGGTGTGGAGGATCGTGGAAGGGTTCACTCCCCACGTTCGGCCAATTAGTAGTTTCAGTAACTTTAGTCAGTTGTGGGCTTTCTGCTGAATGATTGGAACGGGGCTTCCATATTAGTCAGCGATCAAATGTTAGTCAGAGGTAATTTAGTGTGTTAGTTAGCTGGATAGGATGGTCGTTAATGATAAAGTACAAGGTGCGGGGGTGGGAACTGCGGGTGGTTTGGCCTAGCAGATTAAAAACTTCACCCATTTTCTGTAACAGTGACCGTAATTTCTGATCTCCAAAGAATACACAGAACCACTGGAAAATCCGTGGGCACAATGTTACAATATGCTAAATTACTTACGAAGTGTTACGTTGCCGCTTGTTAATGTTGTACTGACGCCAGCTGTGCATGGTAACCGATATTTCTTCGTTCACATTACATTCTGAAACAGAATATCTTCAATGTTACACAAAGAACATAAAGCGAAGTGCTGCTTGTTATAGTATAGTTTCTCGTCGCTTGATGACCATTGTCAGTGGCGTAATTTCTTGAAAATATCGACATCTTCGAACTGTCGAGATCTGCCTAAACGACGCTAAACATAACTTGGGATTTGTAGACATAGTAAAGCCTTCCAACAGGGGGCAAAAAATGAATTAGGAAGGGTATCCTCAACTTCGGTACATCTTGTAAAGATCAAGTGTAGCCGACAATTGTAGTTGTGCAAGGAGTAGTTATATTACTATAGCTACAAACAGAAGAAATAGGCAACATAATTGAAGGTGTACGACGGCTGTAATATATAAAAAAAACGTAAAATTATAGCTCCATGGGGGAATACATTAGCTGAATTGATAATATTTGAAGAGCTTGCTAAACGTTGACGACCAAATAATAACACAAGAAACAGAGTATGATATGGAAACGTCTATTGGACTGTTCAAGCTAATATTGCAGTGTGACACTAGAAATTTCTAGATGAAGGACGAAAAATTTTACCGTTGGAAGAAAACAACATAAAAAGGCGAAGCTCCAAAATCAAAATTTATATTAAACCACACACATTAAAGTTTCAGGATATGAAGTAATGCTGACGTCTGTGTCATTAGATGTGAAGTATAACTTGGGATTGGGGAGAATGGGGAAGAAGATCGGTCGCTTCCTATCCAATTAAACCCCTTGTCATAATCTGCTGCAAGCGAATAGAGGTAACCACATAAAACTTAAGTCGAAATCGCCGGATGGTAATGTCAACCATCTCCCTCCACAGTACGCGTCTGTTACCTCGGTCGGCAATAACTCAACGGACACAGAAATATTGGTCTCGTAAACTGACTTACGGCCAAGGGAGTGGTGCGCTGACCACATGCCCTTCTATATCCTCATCCAGGGACAACTGTGGGCCGAGGATGACACGGCGCCAGGTCGGTACCGTTGGGCCTTCATGCCCTGTTCGGACAGAGTCTAGCTTAGCATTTTTATTAGCTACATGTGAGAGTATAATAACAACATTTAAGAAGAAGGATCGGAACAACACTCTACTCTACTTTCTTAACTGACTTGTTTTATTCCTAGAAATGATTATGTAAACAGGCATTGAAGTCCCTGAAATGAAGTTTATGAGAGCTGTTTAAGGCTTCATGGTTGGATACAGGGAACCAATACGTTGCAGTGGGTTAGCTTTAAATTGATTGATGTGACAGGGTGGTTCCGGCGAACGAAGGGAGCAGGAAGCTCCGTCTCCGTAGAGACATCCGTGGGGGTGAGGGAGGAGAGGAGGGTGAAACAAATAACGCCCTTTTGTCCCCTTACGGACCCCTCTTGGACGTATCATCAACCTTAAGCTCCAAGCGGAGTGCAAGATTTGTATACATTGCGCAAAACAGCTACTAGCTTGAAGTGAAGCGGGTGGAAGTGCCCGGGGGTGTTGAAAAAGTTTTCGAACCGGCCCCTCACTTACCATCAGGAAAAGAAACAATACGGTGAAAGTAACGCACCAATCAACAATGACTCCCTCACACTGTTTCTATCAGCTAGGTAACGTTGGCTATAGCCAAATCAATTGACTACCAGCCGAAACCTTCCCACGTCTACTGACATCTATCGGTTCAGGACTTGGGAGATAATTGGCCAACTTGATGTAAACACATTGTACGTGAACTGGGGCGGAAAGAAGTAGCAAATGAGAGAACAAATAATTCGAGGGAAGTGGCTGCAACACGCACAATGACTTTCGCGAATAGTACTGCTGCGCCAGTCTAAAGATGATGATGAGGTCCCATACTCCTTGACAGAGCGTAGGGGACGATCAGGGAGAACCGCACCGCCGTACTAGGCAACGTCCTAGCGGAGGTGGTTTGCCATTGCCTTCCTCCGAACCTAATGGGGATGAATGATAATGAGGATGACACAACAACCCCAACCATCTCGAGGCAGGTGAAAGTCCCTGACCCCGTCGGGAATCGAACCAGGGACCCCGTGCTCGGGAAGCGAGAACGCTACCGCGAGACCACGAGCTGCGGACTAATCTAAAGAAGGAAAATAATTAGGAAACAGAGAGGTGTATTGAGGTATAACAAGCAACGTCCCCAATCTGTAGAGCAAGAAGAGAAAAGTATAATTCCTGGGAAAGACAATACGTCTTGATGTTTAGAACGTGAGAGCTATGCAAAGCTGGTCCGTAATGGTTTAACTGCTATAACTAGTTTACAGAGCAAATTTCAACATTTCTCCCCCTCCCCCCCCCCCCCTCTCTCTCTCTCTCCTCCCCTCCCCCCCCCCCCCCCCCAGCCCCTGCCGACATTTCTCCCATTTTCTGTTGAATCCTCATCGCCGCTTAGCCTTTATTCGTTTATTAAGCTTATCATGATTTTGCAAAGAAGTAAAACATACACGTTAGTATAGTACCTTCCCGCTATACATTTCAAAACAAAGAACAACGCAACCAAAGTCGCAGTGCTTATAATTGTAACGCGATTTCTTTTTCATTGTTTGATTCACGATCAATACAATTAGGATCACCTCAGTACGGATTTTGAATTTAAATAAATGAAACACTGCTCCGAATAGCCTTACCGCATGAAAAATTGTCCCGCTTTCAGATATATTTACCAGAATTATAAATGTATCTCCGTAATAAACTAGATAGTAAATGTACGTCCTGCATTGTAAATATGCTAACAGGGAATCAAAACATCGTCTACAATAGGAATTCTATAGAAATCCCGCAATCATAGTGCCAAAAATGGACCGTTTCCGGTTTTTTCCTAGTCAACAGTGTCTAAGCACTTCGGTTGTGAACTGAGTATATTTAAAAGCAAAATGGAATACTGCCGTTGCTAAATCTTATCTTTATCTATGGAAGCGCACTACCATTTCGTTTTCTACTCTTCTCACTACAGAATTTGCTACAGGACAACCAGAATATTAAGCTTTTATAACAGTCGTGGCTGGGAGACTGCAGCCCACGGTTTGAGACGTAATTTAGTCTTCGGCGTGCTTCTTAAGCGGTTGTGTAATCCCTTGATTGAGAGGTATTTCTTCTAGCATCACGTAATTTCACTCTAAAGTTTCACGTATTTGTGTTTCGCGGTTGACTCTGGAAGGTATTCAGGGGGAGTGTTCGCATGTTTGTTCAGTACTCCACACGAGACCGTAGGTTGCTGGCATCTAACTCCGTTAGTTATTCTCGCGAGTAGCAGCATATAAGGCAAAAGCTGCTACGAATTACCCATATCTATGAGGGGCTTTTAAAAAGGAAGTTATACACTATTATGGCAGGCCATGTAACTTACTGAATGCTGCACTACAATTCAAAGTTACACAAATACAGCGGGTGGACAACAATACGGAAACACTTCGAGAAATATATGCTTGAACATACACTGAAGAGCCAAAGAAACCGGTACACCTACCTAATATCGTGTAGGCCTCCCGCGAGCACGCGTAAGTGCCGGAACACGACTTGCCATGGACTCGACTAATGCCTGAAGTAGTGCTGGGGGACTGACACCATGAATCCTGCAGGGCCGTCCATAAATCCGAAAGAGTACGAGGGGGTGCAGATCTTTTCTGAATAGCACATTGCAAGGCGTCCCAGATATGCTCAGTAATGTCCATGTTCAGAGAGTTTAGTGGCCAACGGAAGTGTTTAAACTCAGAAGAGTGTTCCTGGAGTCACTCTGTAGCGTACGGGGTTTCGCATTGTGCTGCCGTATGCTGCCTGTTTACATATCTCTGTATTTGAATAAGCATGGTTATATCAGTTTCTATGGCGCTTCAGTGTAAATGTGAATGTTAGCCAAGCCTGCAGGTTGCACTGTTATATTTGACCACCTGTGCAATGTCCTCAGAAGCTTGCTAGTGTCATTCGTGGTCAGAACAGTATTTTGTGTACTTATGAGCGCATTATTTGTTGATGCTCGTATGTTTGATTCTTCGGTAAATAAGGTAGGTCGTGACAGACGGTCACTGAAGAGGATTGTATTGAAAAAAAAAGGAGGGGTCGACAGCTGCAAAAGTCACTAAGAACTGAATACAGACTGCCGGTCGGGGTGGCCGAGCGGTTCTAGGCCCTTCAGTCTGGAACCGCGCGACCGCTACGGTCGCAGGTTCGAATCCTGACTCGGGAATGGATGTGTGTGATGTCCTTAGGTTAGTTAGGTTTACGTAGTTCTAAGTTCTAGGGGACTGATGACCTCAGATGTTAAGTCCCATAGTGCTCAGAGCCATTTGAACCATTTTTTTGATCCCTGTCAGCATCAAAATAACCCGGAGGAAGCTCCGCAAGCTGGGAATTGCTGGGCGAGCTGGGATTGAAAAACCACTCACCACTTGTGCAAGTGTGTGCAACAGGAAAACATGTCGCTGAAGCCATGAATCAATGAAATAAACTTATTTGGTCGCACGAGTATTGTTGCATGATGACTCTGCAAGGTCGTAATACTGACAAGTACTGTGTTACCATTTTGGCTGATCAGGTCCAGTTGGGTTGGGTTGTTTGAGGAAGGACACCAGACAACGAGGTCATCGGTGTCATCATATTACGGAAGGGCGGGAAAGGAAGTCGGCCATGCCCTTTCGAAGGAACCATCCCGGCATTTGCCTGGTGCGATTTAGGGAAATCACGGAAAACCCAAATCGGGATGGCCGGACGCGGGATTGAACCGTCGCCCTCCCGAATGCGAGTACAGTGTGCTAGCCACTGCGCCACTCCGCTCGGTATCAGGTCGTGTTTTCTCCCCAATGAAGATGCAGTGTTCCAAGACGACAGTGCTCCTGTTCACAAACCTCACATTCTCCAGGACTGGTTTTGTGAGCACGAGGATGAATTGTCGCAGCTCCCCTGTCCATCACAGTCACCATATCTTAATATTATTGAGCCTTTATGGTCTGCTTTGGAGAGAAGGGTGGGTGATCGCTATCCACGTCCATCCTAGTTACCTGAATTTGCCACTATTTTGCAGAAAGAATGGCATAAAATTCCCTTTAAAACAATACAGGACATGTATTTATCCTTTCCGAGACAGCTGGAAGCTGTTTTGAATGGACCCGAACATTCGGGAGGACGACGATTCAATCCCGCATCCGACCATCCTCATTTAGGTTTTCCGTGATTTCCCTAAACCTCTTCAGGCAAATGCCGGGATGGTTCCTTTGAAAAGGGCACGGCCGACTTCCTTCCCCATCCTTCCCTAATCCGCTGATACCGATGACCTCGCTGTTTGGTCTCCTCCCCCAAAACAACCAACCAACCAATGGACCCGATTTTCCATCACCGTATTAGGCATGGTAATATGTGCTATTTTTTATGTTTCCGTATTTTTGTCCATCCGCTGTATATGACGCTATTTGTCAGCATTGTCTCCAAGTCTCTTGGAACAACGGTCTCGGAACGTTGAAGCATCCCCAACTCTCTTGTGGTTCCCTTTTTAGGTAGTCCACGTCGACGTCTGCTCGTAGATACGTATCGTCGGTAGGTTTTCCGACTTTACTTCCCGACGTGACAGCGACGACTCTCCGATGAGGTGCGGGCCTTGTGTTTTGCTATTACTGCGAGTCTTGTAAATATCGCTTTTATTTAATAATTTGCCTGGCTAAAACTCTCCCCTTTTATGATTAAGACAGCCTGCACCACCTTTCGGAGGGAGTGGGGACGTCAAAGAGTCACAAAAGTTCATATTAAGCAGTACGTAAAACACGTAAACGTTCACTTCAGTTAGCGTGTTAGTTAATGCCTACGCTTTCCGCTAGATGGTGCTGACTTACTGATGAATAGCTTTGGTTCCGTAAAACCTTCACTGATTAGTACTAAGTAAATGAAATAAGTACAACACTCTTGCATTTCACTTTCACTCTATATTCAAGGATTAAAAGGTTACTAGCCTGGAGGAATCTAAATAGTCCGGAAATGCCGATATGCACGTACTCTACGCCCAGATTCGCAACTAACGGCACACGACACTTTCAAAAGTCCACACGTTAATATATGAATACCGGTACCTCTGAATTCACTCGTATCAGCAGATAATTTGAGTTTCTGTCGTCTATATGTCCGTAAAGTTCCAATCTAGCACTAAAGTCCTAAAATCCCCTTAATACTCCGTTGCTACCAACAATCAGAGATTGTACGCTACAGCACTTTTAATCTCCGTAATATTCTAACAGTTTATCGTGAATCTTAACACGATAAAGTCCAATCTAATTATTGTCTCGCTGACTGACACGGGTTTCCCGCCCTTTTACGAAACAATCAAGGAAAAAAAGGCGGCAAAAATGACGATCAGGTCTTTTTATAGGTTTTTCATCACAAGAGTTTAACGTCACTGCCTTCTGCATGACAGAGCTTCCGTGGCTTTGCTGTACTTAGACGTTAAACTACTTGCTCATATGCTATAAATTTGATCTGCAATTACCGAACTCTGATTCTAGACTATTTTCCCCTCTAAAAATTCTATTCTTAATTTTAAATTATTCTTTCTATAGATTTTATCACTGTAAACTGAACCGAGGTGTTACAACGTTCTACTAATAGTTCATTTGGTAGACGATAGAAATCCGTTCCTTGGTGACGAAGCTATCCTAGAACCGCTGCATGATAATCCTCGTCATTGAAAAAATCTCACTCGTCCCTCCGTCGATGTTCATTCAGCCTGCCGAAAAGCCTCTCGATTGTCTGGACATTCGATGGCCTTCCTCCACGATCGGCATTATTCACGTATGTGCCGATTCGGTAAAATTTATGGCACCAATTCACAACGATTGAACACTGCGTTTGGTTCATGTACAGCCAGAATTTAACACTGAATCTGCGTGAAACTCCGGCGTTTTTCCCACGACAATCGTACTAACCCATTTACTTCAACTTTGGAGGATGTTTCGAGGTGCTGCGTAGTTTAACGCGCGCACTGTGGTGCAACTGTTATCTGTACCGCAGCAGAACTGTATCCGCAGGAAACAAGGAACATCACCGTTTTCTGACAATGCGCCAGTCTTGTTGCGCAATGGTCTTAGCGTGGGACGATTTGCGGAACTTACTTTCGAAAGTCAGTACATCGTTTTCGTTAAATGTCTCCGCGCAGTTATGAATCGGAACTGTTTCTCAAAATGAGCTCTAATAAATTTTTGAAGTCTCCAATTGTGTTCCTCGGTAGTGAACTCTCAATGTAAGATACTCTTACGACTGCAACGAATTCTCTGAACTCCTTATTCAACCGCAAATTAGTCCTCGTATCCTACATCCGACGACTGAAGGCTAGCTAAGGTAAGACGGAAAAATTTTCGGTTAACGTCTCGTCGACGCCACGTACAAACTCGGATTTTAGCTGGATAAGCACGATAACAGTCCGTGTCTTTTTTAAAGGAACCATCTAAGCAATTAACTTAGGCGTTATAGCGAAATCACGGCAAATTTTAATCTGGATGTACATGTGTGTGCATGCCAGTCGGTTTTATGGAATCAGTACTTAAGATTGGTCGACAGAGAGAAGCGACAGAATATCAAAAAGAAGATACTGTGTTCGGACGTACCCATCGCCATGGTTTACCACTTGCAGCCATGTAGTTATAAAACCATCCTAACCGAAGTACATTGGAGACAAGTGTCACGCATTGTCACTTACAACCAGTTACAAACTCCCAAGGAATTTTCTTAGAAAAATGCATGATAAACGCGGTGCTGTCTTGTAACCTAATTTTTTCACAGCTAGTTTTGGTCGTAGACCATCTTAACAGTGTTGTTCGTACGAACAAACCAAAAATAAGACTATGGATACCGAAACAAAAGCACAGGCTCTGGGATGTTGTAGGTGTGTTACGCGTAGCGTTACTTCTGCCCACTCATATAGGCTACCGCGAACGTGAATCAAGGTGTTTATTTCAACATTCTCAGTGACCAAGTGATGCTTTTTCTTCTGCAGCTTCATGGCGAGTATTCCGTGGACACTCCCATCTTCCAAAATGTTGTGACCTGGCGAAGTTACAGTCATCTGCTCATTTCTTTGGGTTCGTTGACTGCTCTGAGAAATGACTAAACAGAACAGTAAATCGTCACTTGATACATACAATTACCAACTTTTGTCTTAAAGTACAACCTCATCATTTACGAAAGTACAGTTCTGTCTGAGACATGAATAGCACTAGTGCCTGCTAGATAAATTTGAAAACTGAATAAATCACGGAATAATGTAGATAGAGAGGTACAAATTGACACACATGCTTGGAATGACATGGGGTTTTATTAGAACCAAAAAAATACAAAAGTTCAAAAAATGTCCGACAGATGGCGCTTCATCTGATCAGAATAGCAATAATTAGCATAACAAAGTAAGACAAAGCAAAGATGATGTTCTTTACAGGAAATGCTCAATATGTCCACCATCATTCCTCAACAATAGCTGTAGTCGAGGAATAATGTTGTGAACAGCACTGTGAAGCATGTCCGGAGTTACGGTGAGGCATTGTCGTCGGCTGTTGTCTTTCAGCATCCCTAGAGATGTCGGTCGATCACGATACACTTGCGACTTCAGGTAACCCCAAAGCCAATAATCGCGCGGACTGAGGTCTGGGGACCTGGGAGGCCAAGCATGACGAAAGTGGCGGCTGAGCACACGATCATCACCAAACGACGCGCGCAAGAGATCTTTCACGCGTCTAGCAATATGGGGTGGAGCGCCATCCTGCATAATAATCGTACGTTCCAGCAGGTGTTTATCAGGCAGGCTGGGGATGATGCGATTCTGTAACATATCGGCGTACCTCTCACCCGTCACGGTAGCAGTTACCTGCTGTCCAGCGCCATCTGTCGGACATTTTGGGAACTTCGTTTTTTTTTTTTTTTTTTTTTGGTTCTAATAAAACCCCATGTCACTCCAAGCATGTGTGTCAATTTTTACCTCTCTATCTACATTATTCCGTGGTTTATTAAGTTTTAAAATTTATACTGACCTTTTGATCACAGAGGCTGGAGGCCCAAACAATGCAAGACTTGACAAATAAGGAACTTTCAGTTTTAAGGCACATTATTTAAAACCCAACTAAAAGCATACAGATTCAAACCATCGGCTTTGAGCCATTAAAATACACAATCCAACACCAATAAGAAAAGGCAGTTCAGCCAGCTGCGCTCAGAAGTTTCCGGGGGTCAGTCTGCACTTGAAATATTAACGTTCGCTTAGGGGAGACAAGTAGTCGGCCTAACTATATCCGATCCGCCGGCAACCCAACCAAGAGACAGTCAACGAACCCACCGACAACACGACTTGCTTTCCACCTGACCGGCCGGCCGAAGTGGCCGTGCGGTTAAAGGCGCTGCAGCCTGGAACCGCAAGACCGCTACGGTCGCAGGTTCGAATCCTGCTTCGGGCATGGATGTTTGTGATGTCCTTAGGTTAGTTAGGTTTAACTAGTTCTAAGTTCTAGGGGACTAATGACCTCAGCAGTTGAGTCCCATAGTGCTCAGAGCCATTTGAACCATTTCCACCTGACCAGTACACAAGGAACTCGAATGTCAAAACGTAAAAGGCGCGGCCACCCACAACCAAGTATGCATAAACTGTCAAAACTACACACACGTGTTGGACAGTAACAACACGGTGAAGAAAGGACACTGTCTGAATTCTACGTTAGCGGCCAGGGCAGGTAACCGGAACGCTAACGGCCACAAGGCAGAAAATTCCGCTGGTGCACTTGGACTTCAGGTAACCAAAATACAGTTAAACTCCACCAGATGGTGGCCAAACTTTCACCAACTCGGAACATTCCCTGTTCAAATGGTTCAAATGGCTCTGAGCACTATGGGACTCAACTTCTCAGGTCATTAGTCCCCTAGAACTTAGAACTAGTTAAACCTAACTAACCTAAGGACATCACAAACATCCATGCCCGAAGCAGGATTCGAACCTGCGACCGTAGCGGTCTTGCGGTTCCAGACTGCAGCGCCTTTAACCGCACGGCCACTTCGGCCGGCCATTCCCTGTTGCTCACGGGAATACCCCCAACAGCCAACCATGAAAACCAACGGCACAATGTGAACAGACTGGCTTCGGTAATTAAATCACCACTCAACTTTGGTGTCCTGGGTCGGTGAGCCACGAACCTCGCAGCTCCCACACACCCCAACACTGCGTAGAGACCGACAGCGGTCCCAGTCCACATCGCCGCGCGGGGATTTCCTGGTTGATCCACGCCAAGCGACGAACTGCCGCACACCGGCTAGCCGGAAACTATAAGCACCAGACCAAAGATAGTACAAGGTGCGAATATCGATACACACGCTGCTACCACACTTAGAAAGAGGAAGAACCACGGCATAACCGCAATAACCGCGGGAAACCAAATGCAGAGTAACAGTCAAAGTTTAACCCAACGCATAAGCCGGGGCCAGCACGGCTCACCGCTCTGTATCGACCTGCGTGCGATAGCACTACAGTGCTAAGAGGGTGGGCATTTCTTAAGGAGTGCATCTCATTTGTGATTGCAGATTGCAGCGAGACATCGCTAATGTCTGTAGTATTGATGCGCTTTGCCAGCTTTGGTGTAGCTCAGCAACTATTCACAGGGCACACACAGTTGGTTTCACAAATACTAAGGCATCAAATTGCACGTCGACTGGCCAGCTGAATTGTCTGATCTTAATTACACAGAAATGTCTGGGACTGTTTGGAAGAGCGTGTGAGCCTAGCAAGCAACATCCCTGCAGTCAGGTATCTATTCGGGATGTAATCATCAATGAGTGAGTTCGGGTAGACACGAAACACATGTAGAAGCTTGTGGAGTCTCTTCCTCGTCGAATTGAGGCCTTTATCATGGCTACGGGAGATGTTACACGGTATTACCGTGGTATCTTCTAATTTTTTTAACCAATCCGCGTATGACCTTCCCGAATGCGACTCCAGTGCCTCAAGCACAGCGCCATCGCGCTACAGCGGCCGAAACTAGGGATCATCCTACTGCATCTGGGCGGAAGCATTCGAACGTGGGTAACGAGACTGAAGCCCAAGCTTTACATAAAACGACTAACCATGTTATTCACTACTGAGAGTTTTATGAAGGCTTAAAAGTGAATTCTAGCGCGTATTTCCCCTATCGGTGTAATTTTCTTCACCTATTCAGATCACAACAATTTTTTTCCTTATTTTATCTAGCCACCTCCGTTTTTGGTCTCCTCATTAGTCTTAATCCATCCACGTTTCCTTTCAACTCCTTACTCACAAATACTTCATCTCCCCACACTATATTCTCATACTTAGTCAACTGCTTTTGGTCAACCTGTGCTGCTACACCCGATGCTCCACTCATTTGAAGCAGATCTTTTGGCTTCCCTTCACCTCCAACTTTCTTCCTCTCTAATAGATCCAAGCTTCAGCCTGAGGACTGCGTTATCAAACTCATAAGCTTCCTCTCCAAGCTTTTGGACAAGGCCCAATTCTCAGCGCCATATAAAGCCACTAGCTGTTTCTTTTTTTTTACTATAAACTTTGATCTTAATTATCCATCAAAGAAGCTTACAGCGGAATTAATATACAAAGGATAATAAGTGCCCTATTTACTACTTGAACACTGCCATATATTTTAGATTTCTGCAGTGAAACAGATTTTGGAGGCACTTGAAGCTCGATTCTTTTTAAAGCGCTATTCCATCGATTTGTAAATTGCTATTATACTTATTACTTCTCCTAACAGTGACATATTTGATCTCACCCTAGACTATCCCCAGGTCGACTTCTCTGGTCTTCTCTATTAATATTCTCAACATCTGCTGGAGCTCTTCTTCGTTCTGGCTTGTAAGTACTGTTTCATCAATATGTGTTAAGATATTCCTGTTTCAAAGTAGTAGAACTTCCATGCTGAGATTTTCCACTTCGCTTAACGCTCTTTCTAGGACCATATTTTACAACAGGAGGAAAAGTGCCACCTTGCCGCAGCCTTCATTCTTCTAACAATTCACCTTTCAGCCTCATCTTGAACTTTGATTTTCATATGTACGTTTTTGTCAACCTGGTAAGTTTCGGTAGAACATCACCGCTTAGAAGGATTTGCCTCTTCGCTTGTGTTTTAATGTTGACCTATGGTTTTCTGAAATCGATGAGAAGACTATGTACCTCTTTGGCACATTTACAAACTTTTTATTCATTCATCTACATTAAAGTATATAGATGGTTTGCTGTCGAACCTTTCTCTTCTAACGCATTTCTGCTGCTGTAAACCAAGAGAAGTTTCCATGGAAGCTACATTATGAGATTCAGTATTGGTACGCTTAGAATCTCATAAGCTCGACTGAGATGTGCAGTTGCTCTGTAATTAGTACATTAGATCGCGTCTTTAATTTTTAATGTCCGGCATATGACCGTCAGTCCTCGTTATGATGAGATTTTCTCGGTTCAGCTTTTTCCGTTGACGCATTCCTCGTTATTTCATCCCTAGTGCCTTTCCATTCTTCACTTTTTTCAGACTGTCCGCCATTCTTTCAAAATTGTTTTAGCTTCATCTGCCGGAAGCAGTCTATTACACAAGGTGAGTCAAAAATGACTTCACAGCTTTGGGATGATATAGAAATTTATTGAGATAACATAAAGAATCGGTCGATGTGTCATTTTGTAGCAAAATATCTGAAGTTTCATATAAAAGTACCAAGTGTCGTTTTGGTTCGATGTGACTACCTCCCACAGGCAATCAATTTCTTCCCCCACTCGTTGCAGCAAATCGGACGTAACTTACGAAAGGGCACAGTAGATTCGATTTTCAGGTCGGCTAAATCGTTTCGTAGGGGAGGAACGTACATTCGGTTTTTAACGAAAGCACAGGGAAGGAAATCCAGTGGTATGAAAACTGAGGAGCGAGATGGCCATCCACTAAAAATTTGGTCAGATAAAGTAAGCTTTAAATAGAGATTGAAAGACTTTTTGATATGCAATTCCTTCCACTCTATAGATGAATATCTTAACAGAGTCAGTTTAAGTAAAAATGGTCACGATAGTCAAGATTAGGTATTTTGTGTGTGATAAATTTGTTAATAGTGCATAACTATGTCTCACTCTGACAGCGTATTAATTCTGTAAATATTAGCTGTTCCAGTTTACCGCATTGTATTCAACTATTTAGACAAATAACCAGGGTGTAAGTATTATATTCAAATGTCTCATGTTTTTATGTTATACTTTCTGATATGTTCCACACCCACGAGTATCATCTCAGTTTTTTGGTCTATGGAACGAAAATTTAATCTAATCTAATCTAATGTGACTGGCCCTTCACGGCCAATCCACCGACCTGGAAAGCGCAGTGAACAATCCGTCTCAACAAAGTTCTTGTGCCAAGAATAAATTGTGGGCCTGCTTGGACGTTCTTTAGCATATTCTGTGCGAAATTTATGCCGAATAATTGTTGCAGATTTCGTTTCATGAATCCAAAACACACAGCGAGCACTCTGAACACAAGTGAAAGTGGCCACTTTAACTGCGCACTACGCTGGCCCTCCTGGTGGCGAATGGGGTACTGATGACGTACGTGAATCAAATTTGAGGTTCTTTGCTAAAAAATAACACACCTACCGATTCTGTAAATTATATCAACAAATTTCAGTGTTATTTCAAAGTTGTAAAGTCGTTTTTGATTCATCCTTTATAACGTTAACAAGAAACAACTGCAGCAGTATTTACATGAAAACATATGACAACTTAGATGGAATCAAACCTGCGACCTTCGCAGTACAATGAAATAATGTCGACGGAGGCTAATCGACTATGGGTAGCACCTTCTCACCTCTTCAGAATTTCACCAGAGCACTCATCCTGTTGTAACTAGAATGCACATATCACATGATGGGCTTTCGCTACGAAACTTTGTGGTTCCCCACATCCTGTTTCCGGTCAACTGCTCTCGTAACCGGTAGGAAAACATCATGTGATTGGTGGTGTCGTCGCAACCACATAAGCGCCATACGTTAAACGGTAATCGTAAACAAACGTCTTTCGGTACCACTATCGTTTCCCTAACTTGCTGTTCGCTAATGGCGCATGCAACGAACGACTGCAAGAGACAAAATTCTTTCTTCATCGCACTCGTTTCGCGAGATGTATGTCGAGAGAACTTTTGAAACTACGCTCTAGGCATTATGACAGTAAACCTTTCCATGATGCACAACGCACCTCTTAAAATATCTCCCACAGGAGTTTCGTTGAGTATCACCAAAACGCTCTCGCACTGACTACACGGTCTGTGACGAAACGCACAGTTATTCTTTGAATCTTCTGCATCTCTTCTGCCAACTGAATCTGGTAAGGATACTAGACTGAAGATCAGTACTCCAGAATCGGCGAAAGCTTGTTTTGTAGGCTACTTCTTTTGCTGGTGAATTACATTTTATTAGGACACTTTCAATGATTCTCAGCCTGTCATCTGCTTTTCTTACGTATAGCTTTGTGTGGTCGGTCAAGTAACTGATACCCTTAGACATTTTTCGGGGTATATTGCTAATAATGATTTGTCACCAGTACTGCAATGGAGCAGTAATGGGTTTGTCCTCCTATTTATACGCAATACGTTACATTTATTAGTGTTGAGGTTCACAGCTAGTGCCTGTACCAACTGGTAATGTTCAGCAGGTCTTCCTGCATTCGCCTGCATTTCGCTGTAGTTTCCTGGCATTATTAATGTTCTGTGTACAACGGTATCGTCTGCGAACGGCATCACGGTGTTTCCTAGGTTAGCAACCAAATAATGTACGCACTGATTATCTGCTGCCCACCGCAAAACTGAATGTTGCCAGATGGCGTTAGGGGCACGTGTCGGGGCAAGGAAAATATGTGAACGGAGCAGACACGAATGAGAAATTATTCCACCAACGATACCGGTTGCAAACAGCACGTCCTTTGTGCTCGCCGCTATGTTGCGATTCTAAAGTGCTGGCTTCAGTGAAACCCGTGATAGTGGATACTGTGTTTCCAGTCCAGAAATATATGCGATTGCAGTCTTTCTCGGCGTATTCCAGTGATGAATTCTTCTCGGGTTATCATCGAAGTGGTGGCGTCGTCTTGTCGCAACGTTTCGATGAGTTTCTTCTGGTGAAGTCTGACTTCGCCAGAAGATTATGGGTACGAAACTCGTCGAAACTTTGCGACAAAACGACGCCACCACTAGGCTGATAGTCTGGTAACGTATGTCTGTGGTTAAATACTTTGACAGTGTTATGAACCAGAGACATTGTTGTAAAGGATATCTTTGACGCGGGGCTGGGGAACGTGATAGTGAAGTAATGGAGATAATTTTTTGTTCTTTGTGTTTATCAAGAATGGAGAATAAATCAGTGCTCATCGCAGAATAATAGGTGACGTTGCTTCTTATCCACTGTCTAATCAAGTTATTTCTAATGACAGTGTTGTGAATCAGACACATTATTATAGATGATATCTTTGACTCGGTGCTGGCGAACATAGTAACAAAGTGACTGAGATCATTTTTTGTTCTGTGTGCTAATCAAGACTGGAGAATAAATCGGTGCTCACTACAGAATAGCAGGTGAAGCTGGATCTTAATTATTCTCTATTATTTCTAATCTTTTAGACCAGTTACAGAACTTCTACGAGGACGTGGTGTTTTGTAGAGAAGCTGAGAGACGTGACAATGAACCTGCGCTATATAAGGAGCGACCCATCACGAATTCAGATGACTGCGAGATAAAAACTGTTTAGCTCTTCACCAAGATAATGCCAGTCGACTCTTGTTAAGGACATTCATTTGATCTTCACAACTCGTTATATGATGAGTTTAGACGGTGGTGCAATGATATAAGTGGCTCTGATAAGTGGCTGGTTGTTTTGGCACAGCACCTGGTAAACAGCTTCTCTATGACACCGAAACTGGTCGGCTGTTCGCGTGCCAGTGTGGTGCACATCTATAGATAGTGGTTTAAGGATGACGACATCAGGAGAAGGCGGCAAGGTGCTGGACGTACAGAGCTCGTGCAAGCATACGTGTTTCGGAACGCACCCTTCAGCGCACTTTCCTGGACATGGGACTCCGCAGGGGACGAGTCGTACGTTTCCTCAAGTTGACCCAACGACATCGTCAATTACGTTTGCAGGTGGCACGGGATCATCGAGATTGGTCCGTGGGTCAATGGAGACGTCTCGCCTTATCGGATAATCACGTTTCTTGTTACATCAAGTCAATGATCTTGTCCAGATATGCCGTCAGCCACGGGAACGGCTGCGCGAAATAGGTACCGCCCCAAAGAAGCATGTGGAGGCAATGTTATGCTATGACCGACCCTCACGTGGGCTTTCGTGGGACCTGTCTTAGTATCAGCATGATTGCCGTTAACTACGTCAACATTGCTGCGAACCACCTGCATCTCTTATGCTTCAATTCTTCCCTCAAAGCGATAACAACCTTCAACAGGATAACTACCAGTGACGCAAGGACAAATTCGTACTGCAGTGGTTTGAAAAGCATGATAGTGAACTCACGTTGATGTCTTGGCCAGCAAATTACCTGGGCACTCGAAGGAACACGTCCGGTACGATATCGGGAGGCAGCTCCGTGTCCGTAAACCACCGGCCCATAAATCGGGGAACTGCGTGTCCTTTTCGAAGACATTCGGTGCCGTTCGGAAACGTACGAAGGACTTTAATCCACGACACGCAGAATCACTCCTTCATTGAGCCCGAAGGTGGACCAACACGTTATTTAGCAGACGCTCTTAATCGCTTGGCTCACCAGTGAATGCATCGTGAAGAGTAAATGCCCTCTAGCAATCTTTTGGGGTATTACACAAGTTACTTTTACATCTGAAAATTTCTTCCAGTTGTAAGTAGGCTGTTTAGGTTTTTATATTGGTAACGCCACCGCCACCCAGCGCTCTGTATGAAAATCACTGGCTGTGCTGTGTACAGTCTGCGGCTGGGTGGCATTGTTGGAATTTGCTATTGTAGTGTTGGGCAGTTGGTCGTTAACAGCACGTAGCGTTGCGCAGTTGGAGGTGAGCCGCCAGCAGTGGCGGATGTGGGGAAGTGAGTTGGCGGATTTTTGAGAGCGGATGATCAGGACGTGTGTCCATCAGAAACAGTACATTTGTAAGAATGGATGTCATGAACTGCTATATATATTATGACTTTTGAACACTATTAAGGTAGATACATTGTTTATTCTCTTTCAAAATCTTTCATTTGCTAGCTATGCCTATCAGTAGTTAGTGCCTTCAGTAGTTTGAATCTTTTATTTAGCTGGCAGTAGTGGCGCTCGCTGTATTGCAGTAGTTCGAGTAACGAAGATTTTTGTGAGGTAAGTGATTTGTGAAAGGTATAGGTTAATGATAGTCAGGGCCATTCTTTTGTAGGGATTATTGAAAGTCAGATTGCGTTGCGCTAAAAAATATTGTGTGTCACTTTAGTGAATGTCTAAGTACGTTCAGTTTCGCTCAGCTGTTTGAAAATCAAATAATGTAAGTGGTTTATCAGCACAGTAATTCAATAATTTTTCTAAGTGGACGTTTCACAGTTTAGAATTGGTTGCGAAACTTTTGTCGTAAGTGTATTTGTTTTGCGTAGATTGCTATGATAAGCACCTGTTCAGTGTAGTGTTGGACGTTAGCGATACCGTTGGCAGAGAATGAAACGTGGCGGTAGCACAGAATCTGCTAGTTCTGAATACCATTAATGATGGCCTGTTGGACGGGCGAATGAACACAATCAGTGTGACATTCCTTCAGTTCTTGAGAACAGACAAGCACTCAGTGACGATTGGCACAATTCTAATAAGTGCATCATCCGCCTCCATAGCCTATGTTTGTAAAGCAAGCTACTTTTCTGCCTCTCGACCTGATATTTGCCATGTAGACCACTGTTTGGCAGTGAGCACATAGTGTGTTGCGGGGCGATCACTCTGTTGTAGAAATAATTCAAAAGCCAAGTTCGCTTAAATACTATTTACTAGATGACCGGTTTCAACACACTAAAGGTGCCATAATCGGATCTGACTGTAGGTTAACATGTATAAATCATTTGGATATAACGATACATGAGGCAGACCAGCTGATATAAAATCATTGTCACAGAAATAAATGAGAGCAGTTGTTTTTTTTTAAATTTTTATTTCTGTGACAATGATTTTTTATCAGCTGGTATGCCTCATGTATCATTATATCCAAATGATTGGATTGGATTGTTTGGAGAAGGAGACCAGACAGCAGGATCATTGGTCTCACCGGATTAGGGAAGGACGGGGAAGGAATTAGGCCATGACCTTTCAAAGGAACCATCCCGGCATTTGCCTGGAGCGATTTAGGGAACTCACGGAAAACCTAAATTAGGAAGGTCAGACGTGGGATTGAACCGTCGTCCTCCCAGATACGAGTCCAGTGTGCTAACCACTGCGCCACCTCGCCCGGTATATCCAAATGATTTATACATGTTAAGCTACAGTCAGATCTGATGATGGTACCTTTAGTGTGTTGAAACTGGTCATCTAGTAAACAGTATTTAAGCGATCTTGGTTTTTGAGTTATTTCTAGACTACTGTTTGTTGAACAAGTTTCCATTGTCATTACTTTCTGTCAGGAGAGGAAACGGCGGTGGTGCACAATTCCTGATCATACACTGAAGCACCAAAGAAACTGGTATAGGCATGGATATTCAAGTACATGGACATGTAAACAGGCAGAATACGGCGCTGCGGTCAGCAACGCCTATATAAGACAACAAGTGTCTGGTACAGTTATTTGTTACTGCTGCTACAATGGCAGGTTATCAAGATTTAAGTGATTCTGAACATTGTGTTACAGTCGGAGCACGAGTGATGGGACACAGCGTCTCCGAGGTAGCGATGAAGTGGGGATTTTCCCGTACGACCATTTCACGAATGTACTGTGAATATCAGGAATCCGGTAAAACATCAAATCTCCGACATCGCTGCGGCCGGAAAAAGATCCTACAAGAACGGGACCAACGACGACTGAAGATAATCATTCAACGTGACGGAAATACAACCCTTCCGCAAATTACTACAGATTTCAATGCTGGGGCATCAAGAACTGTGAGCGTGCGAACCATTCAATGAAACATCATCGATATGGGCTTTCGGAGCCGAAGGCCCACTCGTGTACCCTTGATGACTGCACGACACAAAGCTTTACACCACGATCTGCTAACACCGGCATTGGACTGTTGATGACTGGAAACATGTTGCCTGGTCGGACGAGTCTTGTTACAAATTGTGTTGAGCGGATGAACGTGTACTAGTATGGAGACAACCTCATGAATCCATGGTCTCTGCTTATTAGCAGGGGACTGTTCAAGTTGGTAGAGGCTCTGGAATGGTGTGGAGCGTGTGCAATTGGAGCGATATGGTACCCCTGGTACCTCTAGATACAACTCTGACAGTTGACACGTACGTAAGCATCCTGTCTGATCACTTGAGTCCATTAATGTAAATTGTGCATTCCAGCGAACTTGAGCAATTCAGTAGGACAATACGACACCTTCTATGTCCAGGATTGCTACAAAGTGGCTCCAGGAACACTCTTCTGAGTTTAAACATTTCCGCTGGCCACCAAACTTCCAGACATGAACATTATTGACGTACTGTTCAGAAGAGATCTCCAGGCCCTCATACTCTTACAGATTTATGGACAGCCCTGCAGGACTCATGGTGTCCGTTCCCTCCAGCAATACTTCAGATATTAGTCGAATCTATGGCACGTCATGTTGCGGCACTTCTACTTGCTTGCGGGTGCCCTACACGTCATTAGGCGGGTGTACTAGTATATTTGGCTCTTCAGTGTAAAACGCGACAGTATCACGGTTACATCGGGCAGCCCTAAGGGATTTCGTCGAGTGAGGCATCTGTTAGCAGCGATACTTTGAACCATATAGGCGCCGACTGTTACGTTTGGCGGCCTCCGCTGCGTTTCTCTCTCTTCCACTTTTCATTCCATGCTCACCCACAATAACGCATTGGCGCTTCATCATAGCCCCTACGGCCTACACAGCGGATAGTCGGGCCGTAGAGCAGAAAACCCGCTCGCCTATTCAATGGTGGACAATAAGTGATGAGCAGCCGTGTCATCCAGAACATGCGCCCCGCTGTGGGGTACAGAAACCGCCGCAGCACACGTGTAACTTCACTGAACGCCTGAAGCATTGACTGACGAGTCACATTAGATATTGATACCTGTAGGCAGCAGGATACGAGCATGTTGAAAATCACATGAGACGACGAAGTAGACACTTCTAAAGCAGATGGCCGTGATGTTCTGTGTGCGGGATTTTACATGGGATGAAATGGCGCCCCTAATACCTCTGCCATCATCTCCCATCGGCGAGCGTCTCATGAAGCTACTTTCCGATCATTTGTATCCATTTCTTTATCTACGCCCCCCCCCTCCATTCCCCCTGCATCCGTCCCCCTTTACCTGTAACAAGACCATGAAGCGTGCTATTACTCCAGAAATTATTGGAAAACTCTCTGTGGAAGGGTGCGTTTGTGACTCCTTTCTCCGCTCCCCACTGCCTATTACACATTTCGCATATCCTCGAACCTACCAAGAGAGATCTCCGAGCCCTGAGCCTAGCACCAAATTATCTCTGTGACTTACAGGTACCGTTGAAAGGTAGTTTGTTGAGGACCGTTCCATAGCACAGCCGGAGTTTCATGGAGTGTAAACCAGGACAGATCACCCCTATCACCATGGGGAAAAGAGTACTTCACGCTAGTAGCGGGTGTGTGTAATTCTACCACTTGTAATAAACGAAAAGCACCAGTTTGCTTTTGTTCTACAATATTACTTTTATTGTGTTAACCGGTTTTCGACTTACGAGGCCATCTTCAGACATTTACTGAATATTGTCACCAATGTTTGGAAACAACACTGGATGAGAAGTAACACATCTATACTGAAGCAGAAACATACAGTATGTAACATCTCTCACAGTGTGGTGGTAATGCAGTCAAGAAGTAAAAAATTGAACAGTAAAAAATAAAAATGGAGTAGACAGGAAAAACTTTAACAAGAAACAGGAACAGCATGCCTACATAACAGTTTCTATTAATAAACGAAACTAATAAAATAAAATTAGTACTTGACAACGCTACATCACGAGGTATAAAACATGGAGAGTTATACACAAATCAATAAAAGAAGAAACAATTATCAATGTAACTACAGAATACATAAGGAGCTTAAGCAATATCAATAAGATAAACAGAAATAAATAAATGCAGGAAAATGGAAGCGTTTGAGGGAACATACAGTAAATGCAATCTTTGAGAGTGTCGTGGTACTGCACTTCGACATTAACAGTATATTCAAAACTGTGGCTATGTAACAATTTGCATTAAATAAATGAACCAAGTAAAATATAAACAATACTAGGTACACCCGGCGAACGTCATTCCACCTCTGAAAATCTTTATATATTATAGCTGTCCCGGCAGCCATATAAATTAGGCCTATCTCAGGGGAATATTTTGGTAGAAAAAAATAACTAACTTATTGTAAGTATGTAATGATGTGGTATATGACTGGAAGAGGCAGGGAGCGCTGTGAACGATGAAAGAATATAAAAATAACAAAACACCAAATACTTATTTTTGATTTAATGTAATTTATTCTTTGAAATTATATATATATATATATATATATATATATATATATATATATATATATATAATTAAGATATATTACTTAAAAACAATATCAATCCCCTAATGCAATAGAGCGTACAATATTTTTTGTTATCCCATCTTTAGCTAAAAAAAACAAACTGGTCAAACTGGTTGGTTTGCCCACTCGAGAACATGCCACGTATAATTGTCCGTGTGAAAAACATGGTGTGCTCAAATCTAAGCCACAAACAGACGTCGTTTGGCCTTGAGACTTATTGATAGTCATTGCAAATGCCAATCTAATTGGAAATTGAAAACGTTTAAACTGAATTGGCACATCTGTGGGTATAATAGGGATTCGTGCTAATAATATATTTTCACCTTGGAATTTGCCATTTAAAATGATGGCTTCGACAACGGTTTTCATTAATTTTTAATGACTAATCGCGTGCCGTTACACAGCCGTGGTGGGTTCAAATTACGAAGCAAAATAACCGGAGATCCAACCTTCAGTTGTAAATTATGCGGCGGTATGCCTGGCAAATCCAATGAGTTCAAAAACTCTGATGCGTCTTTTTGGCATTGTCCACTGTACAAAACACACATAAGTAGAACAAATTGAATAACCCAATGATGAAAAACACTATAGTAATAATGTATTTATTCTTTGATTGTACATCGGCCACTATTAGTTCTAGCGTTTCTACGGTAGATCGCGCGGATTTAACAATTGCAGCCCGGGGTTGAAAATTATTAAATTACTAAAATCGCTATTAAAAAATAGGGGTTGGTAGTTGAAGGGTGAAAATTTATAGGATTGTGTGTATTTTTAATGCCACATCATAAACAATAAAAATAAAAAGTTCTGCCCAAAAAATAAGAAAATTTTTTTGGGGTGGTCCACCCTTATCACTTAGGGGTATGAAAAATAGATTACGACCAATTCTCAGACCTACTGAATATACATGTAAAATTTCATCAGAATCGATCGAGCCGTTTCGGAGGAGTATGGCAAGTAACACTGTGACACGAGAATGTTATATATTAAGATTTGATGAGGTGACTACGAGAGGTGTTAAGCATGGACAGTAATACAAGTGCCAGTTAAAAGAAAGCCGCAACAATTGAAACTACATAGACAACTTCAATAAAACAAAAGAACTTAATGAATACAGGAAAATGGGAATGTGTAGGAACGGACAGTGTGGGAAGTAATGAACAACAGAGATGATTATATGAAGTTTAGGAGAGGGGAAGTGTTGACCTGTGTCTGGTCATTTCAGATTAGATCTGGACTGTGAGAAAGACGTTTGTTAATTTCCAGGGCGTCCAGCAGGTTGAGTTTATGGCCTTTGTTTGCTAAGTGAAGTAAATAGGACACTGGCTGGTAATTGTGACCCTTTCTCAGTACATGCTCAGCAAATGCGGAGTCAGAATTCTGCAACCTCCAGCTACGTTCATGTTCAGCCAACCTAATTGCTATGTCTCTGCCTGACTGACCGATGTAAAATTTGTCACAATCAGAACAGGTGATTTTGTATACCCCACTGTTGGCTAATAACTGGGCTGTCGTGATCTTAAATAGCAGGAAAGCCTATACTTGCAGGTTTTAAGTGCTTTGGCTACAATCTGTGATACCTCACCTAGATATGGTAGTGTACACCATTTCTTGCAGACAGTGGATGGGGAAGCTCGTGGGGCATAGAGGAGGGGTATAATTTTTTCGTTTTTGTTTCCTGTGCAAGATGTGGTCAATAAGAACTGGACTGTAGCCATTGGCTGTGGCAATAAATTTGATTGTATCTAACTCTGCTTTAAAATAATCTCTGGGCATGCGGATGCACATGAGACGCTGTACCATTGAGTGGAAAGCTGCATATTTGTGAGCTATGGAGTGTTGTGAGCAAGAAGGTAGTACTGTGTCTGTAGTTGTAGCTTTTCTATAAATTTTGAAATATTGAGTGTGTGTACTGATGTCAGTGTTGAGATCTAAGAAGTTTATGGATTTGTTGCCAATCTCCATTGTGAACTGAATGTTTTTATGTTGAGTGTTTAGGTTTTTCAGAAATGTGTTGTCTTGTAGTACCAGTCCACATACACAGGTCATCATCTACATATCTAAACCAGTATTTGATATTTGCACTCAAAGTTTCTGTTTTTACAAAATTTTGTTCAAAATGGTTCATAAATATTTCAGCCAACAGTGGACTAAGAGGGGAACCAATAGCTAAGCATCTAATTGTTTATAAAGAGTCCCTTGGAACTGGAAATAGTTCTGTGCCAAGCATGTCTGAGTGGCCAGTCTCAAGTCACTCAATTCCACGGGATTGACATTAGACCCGTGCACCAGCTCTGTCAGAAAGTCAATGCATTCCACCACTGGTATGTTGGAAAACAAACTGCAGACATCAAAGGATACTAATTTATCACTGTGTGAGACAGATATATCTTTCAACTTATTTACTAGGTCCATGGAGTTTGAAATACCATCCTTTGGTTTGAATTTTGTCTTGCTCTTAATTAGGACATCCAGTTGGAAGCCTGTGGTATTCAGGAAATCATTAACTTTATCCACATAATCACATTTGTTCAAAAGTACATTCTGTTGCCTTTATCAGTTTTTGTGGCAATGATATCTTGGTGCTGTAATTTCTGTTTTAAGGACTTGAGGGTGTGAAAGTCAATAGACCGTGGAAGGTTACATACGAATCTGGTTCCATTCTTTAGTGCATTGGCAACTAAATATTTTTCAATGGTGTCTTTCGTTAGAGCGTATTAAATATCTACTTTTATAACATCCAGTCGTTTTTCTGATGGAGGGTGGGGACGAGCTTATTTGAAGCCTTTGTCAAGCACATTTTTTCATTTGGAGACAGAACCAAGTTCTATAGGTTAATTACGCGGTGGGAAAACTTTGTTTACAATTTGAGGCTAGAGGTATACTCACTTTCCTAATCATAGATAATTTCCTGTTCTGCCGCAAAAATATATCTTGAATAAGATTACTTACACTTTGACGAACTTCTCGATCGAAAACGTCAAACTCACAGGGGTGTAACTTCGATGTGATTGTGACTTCATACTGCCAGCAACTTAATATACATTGCCATACAGAAAAGTGAGGCACGCATGTGGGTAGCATTTAACCAAGAGAAACTTCACGGGTGTGGAGGGCAGCTGATGTAATTTCAGTGATTACAAAATCGAGTCAAATTTACAAAGAAGTTGACAGAATCAGATCACCTATCAGTAGGTTGTTACACCCTTTCTGACCTGGATGCATGCACTAATACGATTGAGAAGAGTATCATAAACCAGTTTCGTCCTCTCCTGAGGCAACCTGGTCGACAAATGTTGTAACTGGTCATTGACATCCTGTATATTGACTCTGGAACGCAGTTGACGTTCAAGCTGGTCTCACAAATGCTCTATGGTACAGATCTGAGGCTCTTGCTGGCCATGGGAGTACATCACCTTCACGCAGACAGCTCATAGAGACACATACCATGTGTGGACGAGCATTGTCCTGTCGAAAAGTGGTGCCACGATACTGTCGTGAAAGAGGTAACACGTAAGGACGCAGAATATCCGTGACGTGCCGTTGCACTCTCGGAGTTTCTTCAGTCACGACCAGCGTGATCTGAAGTCATAGCCAACGGCTCCCCACATCATGACGGCAGCAGTAACGCTGCTGTACCTCTCAGAAACAACGGAAGAATGGGGCTCTTCCCAGACCGCCTTCATACTCGCCGACGATGCCATCTGAGTTGGTGCTCAATCACGATTAATTGCTGAACACAATGTGATGCCATTCATCACCATTCCATATTCCACGGTCAGGGCACTACTCTAAACGCAAACATTTGTGTTCTGATACTATTCTGAGGTGACAAAAGTCATGGGATACGCTTAACATTAAGTCGGACCTCTTTTTGCCGGCGTAAAGCAACAACACGACGTAGCATGGACTCAATAAGTCGCTGGGAGTCCCCTGCAGAAATATAATGCCACCCTGTCTCTATAGCCGTCCGTAATTGCGAAACTGTTGCCGGTGCAGGATTTAGTGACCAGTCTCGAACAATTATGGCTCGGTAACAAGGCTTATTATCATCTATAAAAATTGCACCTTGTTTGGGAACGCCAAGTCCATAAATTGCTGCAAATGGTCTCCAAACACCCGAATATAACCATTTCCAGTCAATTATCGGTTTAGTTGGACCAGGGGACACAGTACATTCCATGTAACATCCCACACCATTACGGGGTCACCATTAGCTTGCACAGTGCTTTGTTGACAACTTGAGTCCATGGCATCGTGGGGTCGACGCCACACTCGAGCTGTGCCATCCACTCTTGCCAACTGAAGTCGTGATTCAACTGACCAGGCCAATGGTTTCCAGTAGTCTAGGGTCCAACCGATGTGGTCACGAGCTCAGGAGAGGCGATGTCGTGCTGTTAGCGAATCACGTAGAACTGCTTGTGCATTAGCACTGACAATTCTGCGGAAACGCCGCTGCTCTCGGCGAATAAAGTCCGCCACTGCGTTGGTAATGTCTAAAATTTAGTATTCTCGGCACACTCGTGACACTGTGAATTTCAGAATACTGAATTCCTCAACGATTTCCGAAATGGTATGTCCCATGTGCCTAGCTCCAACTACCATTCCGCTTTCCAAGTCTATTAATTCTCGTCGTGCGGCCATAATCACGTCGAAAACCTATTCACATCAATCACTTGAGTACAAATGACCCATGAACTGCTATTCTTTGTGTACGGGAAGCTGCCGATATCTGTTTATGTGCATATCGCTATCCCATGACTTTTGACGCATCAGAGTAGCCCGACAGCTGCTAGTCTCCGACCAATGGCACGGTATGAAACAGAATGTTTCAGGGAGTCCTCTACTTATTCTGAGATGGCCGACGCCGATGTGAATAGGCTATGATGTGCTTGGTACACTTTATGGTCACACTCCCCTGTGGTGGTCAGATGTGGTCGTTCGCGGACTTGACGACGGATATGCCCGCCCTCACGTTTCCAAGCAGTCCAACATCGGGCCGCTGCCACATCCGAATGCGCCATAAATCCGTATATTGCGTGATTCGACCTGCCGGTCAAATGGAGACCCAGAAAGAGGCTACATGTTAGTAAGACACGTCATATATTATGGAGCTACGCTATGTGATCAAAAGTATCCGGACACCGGGCTGAAAATGAGTTACAAGTTCGTGGCACCCGTCATCGGTAACGCTGGAATTCAGTATGGTGTTGGCCCACCCTTAGCCTTGATGACCGCCTCCACTCTTGCAGGCATACGTTCAATCAGGTGCTGGAAGGTTTCTTGGGGAATGGCAGCCCATTCATCACGGAGTGCTGCACTGAGGAGAGGTATTGATGTCGGTCGGTGAGGCCTGCCATGAAGTCGGCGGCGATCTAAGCAATCCCATAGGTGTTCTATAGGATTCAGGTCAGGACTCTGAGCAGGCAGGTCAATTACAGGAATGTTTATTGTCGTGTAACCACTCCGCCACACGCCGTGCATTATGATCAAGTGCTCGTTCGCGTTGAAAGATGCAATCGCCATCACTGAATTCCTCTTCAACAGTGGGAAGCAAGAAGGTGCTTAAAACATCAATGTAGGCCTGTACTGTGATAGTGTCATGCAAAACAATAAGGGGGTCAAGTCCCCTCCATGAAAAACACGACCACACCATAACACCACCACCTCCGAATTTTACTGTTAGGGCTACACACGCTGGCAGATGACGTTCACCGGGCATTCGCCATACCCACACCTTGCCATCGAATCGCCACATTGTGTACCGTGATTCTTCACTCAACACAACGTTTTTCCACTGTTCAATTGTCCCTTGTTCACGCTCCTTACATCAAGTGCGGCGCCGTTTGGCATTCACCGGCGTGGTGTGTGGCTTATGAGCAACTGCTCGACCATGAAATCCAAGTTTTCTCACCTCCCGCCTAACTGTCATAGTATTTGCAGTGGATCCTGGAATTCCTGTGTGATGGGCTGGATAGATGTCTGCCTATTAGACATTACAACCCTCTTCAACTGTTGGCGGTGTCTTTCAGTCAACAGACGAGGTCGCCCTGTACGCTTTTGTGCTGTACGTGTCCCTTCACGTTTCCACTTCACTATCACATCGGAAACAGTGAACCTACGGATGTTTAGGAGTGTGGAAATGTCACGTACACACAAATGACACAAGTGACACCCAATCTCCTGACGACGTTTGAAGTTCAAATGGTTCAAATGTCTCTGAGCACTATGGGACTCAACTGCTGTGGTCATTAGTCCCCTAGAACTTAGAACTACTTAAACCTAACTAACCTAAGGACATCACACACATCCATGCCCGAGGCAGGATTCGAACCTGCGACCGTAGCAGTCGCACGGTTCCGGACTGCGCGCCTAGAACCGCGAGACCACCGCGGCCGGCTGACGTTTGAAGTCCGTGAGTTCCGCGGGGTGCCCCATTCAGCTCACTCACAATGTCTAATGACTACTGAGGTCGCTGATATGGAGTACCTGGGAGTAGGTGGCAGAACAATGCACCCAATATGAAAAACGTATGTTTTTGGGGTGTCCGGATACTTTTGATCACATAGTGTATGTAGCATCCACAGACGGTGCAGAATAAAAAAAAATCCATAGTCCAGGGTTCGATCTACGCTTTAGTCTAGGATTTTTTCCTAGGATCTAAAAAAGGTGTACATGTGAAAAAGTTAAACTTCACTGTGGTTCGTGTTCTTCATTAAGTCTCCTTATAGCTGGCTGATATTAAGTTCAGAGGAAGGCAAGGGCTTACCTTCTCCACAAAGGTTATTTCTGTGAAGTTCTGTGGTGTTCAAATCAGTCTCTTGTTGAAGGCAAATTTTTAAATTTATTATTCACAGACTACTTAAGAGGTACTGATGTGAACTCCAGTAATGGGAACTAGTTACTAAATAATGAAGAAACACTGTTTTCAGATCGGTGCTTCACTTATGTATAGTGAAACTGAGAAAAAAAATGCCCGAGCAGTACTTCACACTTTTCGCGTAGAGGCTTATGCCTAAATCTGGTTTTATTCCGGGTAAGCAGATGGCGGCGGACGCCTCTGTTCGATAAGACTGCGACTTCCCTCCTAAGGCGACTGTCGCTCCTCGGCTGTCCAGTCAGTTTGCAGCGATTGTTTCCAGCCACATCGCATTAGCTGCTAAGCAGCGCTCTCACTTCCCAACTCGCGCTTCCAGACAGCAAGCGAAACCCTGGCGTTGCAACACTACACGCCGCATTAGCTGCACGGCCGGCGGTAGTTTTCTCTAGTTTCTAACGTTTGTGTAACTATGCGACTACTGACTGCGTCGTCTCTCCTCGCTTCGTAATTCGTGGTACCTTTTGTCGGATTTTCTGCCGGATTCCGAAATCACCAGTAAACTCCTGACTGTTTAAAGAATTTAGGCCTGGCACACCTGCCTTATATCGTGCAGAGCCCCCGCCAGCACGCAGAAGTGCCGCAACATGACGTGGCATGGACCACGGACTCGACCAATGTCAAAAAAAAAATTGGTTCAAATGGCTCTGAGCACTATGGGACTTAACAGCTGTGGTCATCAGTCCCCTAGAACTTAGAACTACTTAAACCTAACTAACCTAAGGACATCACACACATCCATGCCCGAGGCAGGATTCGAACCTGCGACCGTAGCAGTTGCACGGTTCCGGACTGCGCGCCTAGAACCGCGAGACCACCGCGGCCGGCGACCAATGTCTGAAGCAATGCTGGAGGGAATTGATATCATGAGTCCTGCGAGGCTGTCCATAAATCCGTAAGAGTACGAGGGTGTGGTGATTTCTACTGAACAGCACGTTGCAAGGCATCCCAGATAAGCTCAATAATGTTCATGTCTGGGGAGATTGGTGGCCATCGGAAATGTTTAAACTCAGAAGAGTGTTTCTGGAGCCACTTTGTAGAAATTCAGGACATGTAGGGTGTCGCATTGTCCTGCTGGAATTACCCAAGTCCGTCGGAATGCACAATCGACATGAATGGATGCAGGTGATCAAAAAAATGGTTCAAATGGCTCTGAGCACTATGGGACTTAACATCTATGGTCATCAGTCCCCTAGAACTTAGAACTACTTAAACCTAACTAACCTAAGGACAGCACACAACACCCAGCCATCACGAGGCAGAGAAAATCCCTGACCCCGCCGGGAATCGAACCCGGGAACCCGGGCGTGGGAAGCGAGAACGCTACCGCACGACCACGAGATGCGGGCTGCAGGTGATCAGACAGGATGTTTACGTACGTGTCGCCTGTCAGAGTCGCATTTAGATGTATCAGGGATCCCATATCACTCCAACTGGCCATGTCCCACACCATTACAGAGCCCCCACCAATTTGAACAGTCCGCTGCTGACGTGGAGGGTCCATGGATTCATGAGCTTGTCTCCATAGTCGTACACGTCCACCCGCTCGATACAATTTGAAACGAGACTCGTCCGAGCGGGTAACATGTTTCCAGTCGTCAATAATCCAGTGTCGGTGTTGATAGGCCCAGGCGAGGCGTAAAGCTTTGTGTCGTGCAGTCATCAAGGGTGCACGAGTGGGACTTCGGCTCCGAAAGCCCATATTGATGATGTTTCGTTGAATGGTTCGTACGCTGACACGTCTTGATGGCCCAGCATTGAAATGTGCAGCAATTTGCGGAAGGGTTGCACTTCTGTCACGTTGAACGATTCTCTTCAATCTTCGGTGTTCCCGTTCTTGCAGGATCTTTTTCCGGCGGCAGCGATGTCGGAGATTTGATGATTACCGGATTCCTGATATGAACGGTACACTCGTAAAATGGTCATAAGGGAAAATCCCCACTTCGTCGCTACCTCGGATGTGCTGTGTCCCATCACTCGGGCACCTACTATAACACCGCATTCAAACTCATTTAAATTTTGATAGTCTGCCGTTGTTGCAGCAATAATCGATCTAACAAATGCGCCAGATGCTTGTTGTCTTATAGAAGCTTTGCCGACCGCAGCGCCGTATTCTGCCTGTTTACATATCTCTGTATTTGAAAACGCATGCCTATACCAGTTTCTTCGGCGCTTCAGTGTATATGTGAATGTTAGTATGTTTGTTACTCCTTCAAGCTGTAACGGCTGGACAGATTTGAGTGGAGATAGCTTACACCCTGAATTAACGCATAGGCTGCTTTATACGTACAGGGTGACAATGATTGAAGTATATGAAACACAATCGTCATAACTTCTCAACAGTTTGCGTTAGGACACTGAAACTGGGCGGTTTGGTGCAGGGCATGATGGGAGTTAGTATGCGCTATATGGTTTGGCTTAGCGACTTCGTCAATAAGCAAAACTGGCGCATTTGGGGAGCTGAGAATCCGCATTTGGCCGATCGAAAATTCTCTTCACCCTCAACGGGTGACTGTGTGGTGTGCATTGTCCAGATACGGAATTATCGGTGCGATATTCCTTGATGGCATGGTGACTACCGAACGGTTCGTGAAGGTTTTGGAGGATGATTTCACCACATTATCCAAAGTGATCCTGATTTCGGCAAGATTTTGTTTATGCAAGACGGAGCTCGGTCCCATCGACTCATCGAAGCAGGAGAGTGTTTGATGTCCTGGAGAAGCACTTCAGAGACAGCATTCTGACCCTGGGGAACCCAGAGTTCACTGGCATGGGCCTCGATTGTTCGCCATACTCTCCGGATCTGAACACATGCGACTCCTTTTGTGGGGCTATATTTAAAGACAAGGTGTACAGCAATTGCCCCAAAACCATTGTTGAGCTGAAAACAGCCATTCAGGAGGTGACCGACAGCATCGATGTTCCAACACTTCAGCGGGTCATGGGAAATTTCGCTATTCGTCTGTGCCACTCATCGCCAATGATGGCAGGCATATCGAACATGTGATAACCTAAATCCGGATATCTGTAGTGACGTTTACATATTAAATAAAGTCTGTGAACGTCGTAGTTAGTAACTAATTTACGTTTTTTTAAAATATAGTTCAATAATTGTCACTTGTATATACATCTACCTCTGTGGGGTCAAGTTGAAAAAGGAGCTCAACCCACAACGCGCGAATACCCATACTTTATTCATCCACTACTGGTAAATGAGAGCGCATAGTGACTTGTAATAGACACATAATATGAAACCTTGACGATACTTTCTCTCGCTGATAATCGCCACAAAATGATGAAAGAAGAAAATGTTTATCGGTTACTACATTTTCGCCGACCGTGCAGTAAAACCACTGCATCGGGCATTACCTTTAAATTTCTTACGTCTGTGCTGCTGTGTCTATTCGCGACAAATTTTACACACAATATTCACAATACCTCTGAATGTACCAGCAAACTTATAACATTGTACGACACGTAATTCAGGAGATATGACGTCGTAAACACTGACGTTTAAATTTATTACTTCTTTGCTACTAACTCTGTTCGCAACTCATTTCACAGACGGTACCCACATATGTTCCTGGATATACTTCATATACATCATATTATTAGACATAATTCTGGAGATATGACGTCAAATACTAGGGTGCATGAAAAACTGCCACATCATGCATGATATTTTAGTTGATTGCTTCTTTACTACTACTTCTATCCACAACACATTTCGCAAACAGTAGCCACGTATATCACCGGATGTTGCTGCAAAATTATATCAAATGGTTAAAATGGCTCTGAGCACTATGGGACTTAACATCTTAGGTCATCAGTCCCCTAGAACTTAGAACTACTTAAACCTGACTAAACTAAGGACATCACACACATCCATGCCCGAAGCAGGATTCGAACCTGCGATCGTAGCAGTCCCGCGGTTTCCGGACTGAAGCGCCTAGAACCGCATGGCCACCACGGCCGGCCAAAATTATATCACTTTACGACACGTGGTTCAGGAGACACGATGTCATTAACATTGAGCAATGTGTAAATGAAACAGCAGGGCGAAATTCTCCAGAGATACATGTAAATTAATTGTACAAATACGTGTGCAATGTGTTAAATACATGATGTAAGATATATCTGAAATGTGTGCGCGTGAACAAAGCCACGGGTAGAAAGCTCTTCTAAACCAGTGGAACGATTTCAGCCAAATTTCGTACATACATTAGTTACGAACTGGAAAGAAATACAGTGGTGGAAATATTTATTGCATCACCTCTTACAATTAACAATTTTTGTTACAATCATTGAATAACTGAGCTAAATTTGCCTGATTTCTCCTGATTTCTATCAGAAATTAATATACACAATTTTTGTCAATTTGTTTTTATTCTTAATTTTTGTTTCTATAAAAATGTTTGTTTTTTTATAATTTAACACTTTCTTGAAAAATGAGTGTAAGTGGATATGTCAGCTATTCTGAAATTTGATTACTACTCTTGAAAGAAACACTGCATATTAATGTTGTAACATAACACTGAAGGATTTTAGTGTTTACATTTCCTCATACGTACACACTGTTGCATTTAATACTTTGTTGCTACACCATGCGCCTTAAGGCATCGTGAAGGCATTGAAAGGATTAACTTTTTAATGTACTCCTCACTCAGTTCATGAACCAACACACGCACAGGGTCTCCAACAGCTCCCGTTTATTCAGTGGCTTCTTTTTGATGATACCATTTCCCATAAATTTCCAACAGTTCTCAATAGGATTGAGATCAGGGCTGTTTCCAGGCCACTCTAATACCCCATTTTGTGGAAGGAAAGATTTTACCTGAAATGTAGAAGTAGGTGATAATTAACCAAGAAAGTAATCTGCTTCGTGTTTGGTACAAATATTAGTCATAGGACTCACCTTCAAAGCTCTATGGCAAGGAGCGGAGTGATCCTGAAAAATGCAATTGGAAACATCTCCAAACTGGTCTCTAATGGTTCGCATAAGCTTCCTTTCAAGAATGCTTATGTAGGCATCTGCGTTGCCAGTGCCATTGATGAAGTCCAGATGGCCTACTCCGTCACTGGAAATGCACCCCCAGACCATCTGTCCTTGTGGGTGTTTGACTGTATGTGTTATGCATTATGGCAAAAATTCTTCACCTCTACTTCGCCGCGCGAACACTTTTCCATCTGTGCCATGCAAATTCAATTTGGACTCGTCTGAAAAGATTACTTAGTTACACTCTCTGGTGTCCATGTCGCATGTGCCTTTGCCCAATTTCGTCACTGTTGTCGCATTATCTTGGTCAATAAAGGCTTCCTTCTAGGACGACGGGCTGAGAGTCCAGCCTCCAGTAGTCTACTTCTTACAGTTCTACTGGTTACTGAGATGTCTCACATTTCTTCCCAGTCTCCCTTTAGTTCATCTGATGACAGGCGACGATCGTTGAGCGAAAGCCTTTTCAACGCCCTGTCCTGTTTGGCAGTAGACGCCGTTTTCCGACCTCTTCCTTTCTCACGATCAACATTTCCTACTTCCGTGTGTTTTTTCAGTAACCTCGAAATCGTAGACTGATTAAATCCTGCCTTAGAGGCTATCTCTCTGGTGCTGAGACCAACAGACGAATAAGCAAGTATAGCAGCTTTCTTTTCTGGCGTTAATTCAACTGACATGTCAAACTTCTCACTGCGAAGTCTCAACTCAAAATAGCAGTATAAACACTGGTTTCATTGTAAAACCAAACGACAACAACAAAGAGGTGTGTATTGTTGGAAAACATGCGTGAAGAAGTCAGATTATAAAGGCAAGAATATGTCAACAAAGTTTAGCAACAATGGGACTGGTATAACCTGAAGCAAACTGCTGCAAAAGACAAAAAGACGAAGTAATTCGTGGTGATGCAATAAATATTTCCACCACTGTACTGTGGGGGTAGGAACCATCATCTTCTGCTAGGATGAGATAATAGAGAAGGTGGGAGGAGGAGGATATGGACACAGAGCTACTGTGCTTAATGTTTGACGCTAAGCATGTAAGCAAGAATAAGTTCTGAATATGTCAATTGTTGTTATCAACAATTGTTGAATTGTCAACCGTTACGCTAAGTATAGTCTGGGCAATATGAGCTCCATTTTAAACAAAAGCCAATATTTCACGCATCTCAATGTTTATCACGTCATCTCCTGAAATATGTGTTGTACAATGGTATTAATTTTCAGGTACACTCAGTGATACATGTGGATACTGTCTGCAGACTGTGTCGCGAACATAGCAGTAAGGAAGTAATAAATTAAAACGTCGTGCCTGATGCTGAAATTTTCCCACAAGAACATCGACACACTCTTGACATTGTGGATCTCGGAATATTGAATTCCCCGATGATTTCCGAAATGGAGTGTCCCATGCGTCTAGCTCCTACTCCTATTCCGCGTTCAAAGTCTGTTAACTCCCGTCGTGCGGTCATAATCACGTCGGAAACCTTTTCGCGTGAATCACCTGAGCACAAACGACAGGTCCGCTAATGCACTTCCCTTCTATACCCAGCGTGCCCGTTACTACCACCATCTGTATATGTGCATATCGCTACCCCATGAGTTCTGTCACTCAGTGTAAGTAGTTCCTAACTGCGATACTTGCCTTACTGTTCAAAAAAATGGCTCTGAGCACTATGGGACTTAACTTCTGAGGTCATCAGTCCCCTAGAACTTAGAACTACTTAAGCCTAACAAACCTAAGGACATCACACACATCCATGCCCGAGGCAGAATTCGAACCTGCGACCGAAAAGGTCGCGCGGTTCCAGACTGTGGCGCCTAGAACTGCCAGGCCACTCCGGCCGGCTGTCTTACTGTGTTAATCTTGTTCTTAATAAGAAGATTATGACAACATTTTAAATTTTTAAATATGGCCAATAATTATATGAAATATTGAACACCCAATTTCTGTTGTCGCTGGAAGTTAGTAGACAGGCAACTTGCAACTGCAAATGTAAATCAGCAACCATGAACCATTAACCAAGAACCATGAACAGGATCTGTCGACTGGTAATATAAATACCGAGACTGACACACTATTTGAACGGTGCAAATGGTCGCCGTCTCCAGGTGAGACTGTAGATCTGAACTGTTATTCATTCATTTGCTCATTTGTTCCACTTCTGTGTCGTTGCCGATGTTGATCGTTGATGATAAGCAAGTTATTGTTTCCCTTTCTACTACTGTTTTTCACTTTAATCTTCGCTTTGCTTATCCTTAAGCTATATTAAGTGCCGAGTATGGTACCCACTCTTTTCAACAGTTGTTCCTAGTTTCCCTTACACCCCGCCACAAGAGCTATCTTATTTATAGTTTGCCATCCTTAGCCCTTTTACCTTTTCCCTTCGCACTTCCATTTGTCTTGCCGCACGGGGTAACCACGCGGTCTGGCATGCCTTGCCACTATTCGCGCGGGTTCCCCCGTCGGAGGTTTGAGTCCTCCCTCGGGCACCGTGTGTGTATTGTCCTTAGCGTAAGTTAGTTTAAGCTAATTTAAGTGGTGTGTAAGCCAAGGCTCCGATGACCTCAGCAGTTTGGTCCCATAGGAACTTACCACAAATTTCCAAAAAATTTCCACTTGTCTTCTTGAAGTAACTGTACCATTGAATTTATCTCGTAGAGCGTTGTTATTCTAGAGCAAAAGAACGTGTACGACAAAATTTGAGGAGAAATAAGTGTAAATCTTTATTTTGGTGCTTAATAGGGTTACAAACATTGTCAAACTTTATTTTGTTGAGACCCTTGCAACTGACCATCTGGACTTGATCAGTAGTCACAAGGAGCTCCCCTGGGTGATTGTCACTGTCTCTAACGCTAAAATATATTTGTGACAAGATATTAATGCCTCGCCTTGTACTGTTAGTGAAGTTGCTTTAATATTGCAAGCTTTGAATACACTGAAATGTGTATCAGTAATAACATGCTGTCGACAGTACTGCATGCTCACAGGAATGTCCCCGATAGTAACCTACTTAGCACGGCTGCCGCGTTGTTGATACTTGCTTGAGCGGCGTGCTAGTTCGCGTTGTATTCATCAGGAAGTGCTGCAGTCGCTCGATAAGAGCGATGACGCTGCGTTTGGCAATGCAGCACATTTTCGGTGTTCAGTGCAGACACTGACCCACCTGCGCCATCATCCGCTTAATATGGGTCGAATTGGCCGATTACTGTTCCAGGCTCTCTCCGTGGCTCACTGAACTGGGTATTTACAGCCATATCTGGGTCACCGAGAAGTCCTAATATGTACTTGAGTAATTTATGTTTCCCTCAAAGTGTATGCTCGCTTGTTACTACATCATCAGGATGGTGTAGAAGCTGATATGTGGTGCAGCTAAGCTTGACACACTCTTGCTTACTAGATGTCCCATCTAACAGCCATCTCTCTGTTACATTATATCCAATGTGTTAACTAATAGCATAAAAACTGGAGCTAGTCTTGTCATAGAGAATGTAGACACAGATAAACAACCAGAATTAAATTCTTCTGGATAACTATTCATAGTCCACGTAGAAATTTTAATTAAAAACTGACAAAATTCTCAGTTCAAAGAACGAAATTCAAGTGTGTCGCTAATTACACGGATAGTATTTTAAAGTAATACGTTCATTCTTATTATATTCGAGCTAGTGTACAAATTAGTAACTCGTAAATGCTCACTAAGTAGCGGTACTCATTGACACATCATGAATGTATAGCTCGTTTATTGACTCATTCCACATTACTCGGAAAAAAATTGCGAATTAGCCTACCTATGGACCATGTAACTATGTTTCTTTCCAATGTGCTTGTCTAGTACGCCCCGTGTGAAGATGTTCGTTACTTATTCATTCAACAGGGCCGTGATATGAATTGTTTCCTTACAACGTAATACTACCAGTCTAGGAAGAAATGCAGGGAAATATTCATGACCAACGTATTTGGACGTTTACCAGGTGCAGAAGTATGAAACCGGAATTTCGTTATAGATGGTGCTAGCCGTCAGTGTAGGACACGTGAGACCGCGTCTGCAGCGCGCCACCTGTAACGGCTGACGACGAATGTCAACACACTGTAACTCAAGTTCCATACATCGGTATCTGTTTCAAACCCGTAAACATGTCGACTTTTGTGCCTACGAACTACGATTTGCGGACAGCGTTGGTTTTATGTTATCGTTTGAAGAAAACTGCCGCAGAATAGATTCAAATGCTTGTCGAAGCTTTCGGCGAACATGCTCTTGGGAAAACTCAATGTTTCGAGAGGTTGAAAAAATTCAAAAGTGGTGATTTTAACTTGAGAATCGACGAGCGCAGGAAACCACGGAAAAAGTTCGAAGACAACGAATTGCAGGCCTTATTGGATCAAGATGATACGCAGATTCAACAGGATCTCGTGGAACAATTGAATGTGACGCAAAAAGCCGTTTCTCTTCGGTTGAAAGCTATGGAAAAGGTAAAATCCGCATGAACTGAATGAAAGACAGCAAGCAAATCGAAAGACCACTTGTGAAAGGCTGCTAGCCAGATACAAGAGAAAGTCGTTTCTCCATCGAATAGTGACAGATGATGAAAAGTGGATCCTAAGTGCCGTAAATCAGGGGTGAATCCAGGCAAACCATTAACATCCACTGCAAGACCAAATCACTTTGTAAAGAAGACACTGCTCTGTGTTTGATGGGATCAGAAGGGTGTCATCTATTATGAGCTGCAAAACCTGGAGAAACTGTTAACACTGATCGCTACCAACAGCAAATGATCGATTTAAACCTAACATTGCATGACAAACAACCGGAATATGGAAAAAGGCAACAAGGCAACACAAAATCCTATTGCTCCATGATAACGCCCCATCACACACTGCAAAACGGGTGAGGGAAACGATCGAGGCGTTCAGTTGGGAAATACTAGGGCATAAGGCTTAATTCCTCATACTTGGCTCCGTCCGATTATCATGCATTTTTGCATCACTGGGACACGCTCTCGCTGAACAACGCTTCAAGTGGTATGAAAATGTACGAAAATGGCTCGCTGACTGGTTCGCTTCAAAAGTAGAACTTTTTTTTTGCGTGGCATTCATGCGTTGCTGGTGAGGTGGAAGAACTATATAAATAGCAATGGAGATTATTTTGAATAAAATGTTGTTTATCAGTTTCAAACAACAGACGTATAACTATTGCAACCAAATTTCGGTTTCATACTCTACAACTAGCACTGAGGAGAGCTGTTTCCGAAAACGCCGAAGTCAAGATCATGTTGACAAGACCGATGACCTCCTTGTTTGGTCCATTCCTCTGAATCAACCACCACCAAGTCAACAAAACTGTTTTTACAGCTTTTTACGGAATAAGCATTTTAACTCTAAGAACGCCTCCGATGTTCGCTTACAGCACCGGTATCGCAAGAAATATTGTGTAAGCTAATGTAGTTTTTTTTTAATCTTATTTCTCTTCTTATTTGCTGAGGTTGACTTTTGACTTACTGCCTAGGTACTATAGCAGTTGTGTTCCAGCTGCCATTGAATTTTTTTACACTTTGTCCACGTATTCTTCTTCTTCTCTGCCAATCACTGACGGATAATTCAGTCAATGCAGTATTATGTTAATGTTAAAACTACTGTTTGTAATTCTGACAATGTTCCAGTGAGAAGTATCCTTTATTTGTGGTGATTAGTTTCTAATACTCCGTCCATTATCAAACCATCGCCTTCACCGTTAGTTGTTGTTGTTGTGGTCTTCAGTCCAGAGACTGGTTTGATGCAGCTCTCCATGCTACTCCACCCTGTGCAAAGTTCTTCATCTCCCAGTACCTACTGCAACCTACATCCTTCTGAATCTGTTTAGTGTATTCGTCTCTTGGTCTCCCTCTACGATTTTTACCCTCCACGCTGCGCTCCAGTACTAAACTGGTGATCCCTTGATGCCTCAGAATATGCCCTGCCAACCGATCCCTGCTTCTAATCATGTTGTGCCATAAATTTCTCTTCTCTCCAATTCTATTCAATACCTCCTCATCAGTTATGTGACCCACCCAACTAATGTTCAGCATTCTTCTGTAGCACCACATTTCGAAAGCTTCTATTCTCTTCTTGCCTAAACTATTTATCATCCACGTTTCACTTCCATATATGGCTAAACTCCATACAAATACTTTCAGAAACGACTTCCTGACACTTAAATCTATACTCGATGTTAAGAAACTTCTCTTCTTCAGAAACGCTTTCCTTGCCATTGCAAGTCTATATTTTATATCATCTCTACTTCGACCATCGTCAGTTATTTTGCTCCCCAAATAGCAAAAATCATTTACTACTTTAAGCGTCTCATTTCCCAATCTAATTCCCGCAGCATCACCCGATTTAACTCGATTACATTCCATTATCCTCGTTTTGCTTTTGTTGATGTTCATCTTATATTCTCCTTACAAGACACTGTCCATTCCGTTCAGCTGCTCTTCCAGATCCTTTGCTGTCTCTGACAGAATTACAATGTCATCGTCGAACCTCAATGTTTTTATTTCTTCTCCATGGATTTTAATTCCTACTCCGAATTTTTCTTTTGTTTCATTTACTGCTTGCTCAATATACAGATTGAATAACATCGGGGAGAGGCTACAACCCTGTCTCACTCCCTTCCCAACCACTGCTTCCCTTACATGCCCCTCGACTCTTATAACTGCCATCTGGTTTCTGCACAAATTGTAAATAGCCTCTCGCTCTCTGTATTTTACCCCTGCCACCTTCAGAATTTGAAAGAGAGTATTCCAGTTAACATTGTCAAAAGCGTTCTCTAAGTGTACAAACGCTAGATACGTAGGTTTGCCTTTCCTTAATCTATTTTCTAAGATAAGTTGTAGGGTCAGTTAGTATTGGAACATAACAGAACCAGCACATTTGCAAATAGCACCAATCGGCAATCATGAGTAACGTGTACACAAACATCTGCAACGTATCATCAGTGCTTCTTGCCACATAGCGCTAGGACAACTGATACCCAAGCGTTAGGGTTGTGTGGTTGGTTTGGTGGAGGGAACCAAACAGCGACGTCATCGGTCCCATCGGATTAGGAAAGGGGGGAAGGAAATCGGCCGTGCCCTTTCCAAGGAACCATTCCGGCATTTGCCTGAAGCGATTTAGGGGAATCACGGAAAACCTAAATCACCATGTCAGGGGCGGGTTTGAGTTGATCTTTTATAACACTATCTTCTGTCACTTTTAATTTTCCACTCAGCACCTGTAACTGACGAGTGAGAGGCTGTGTGTTCAGCTTGCTGAACAGCTAAGTGGGACTGCGCGGGGTTTTGACGCTACGGTGACGCGGCGGGACGGCGGTTGCTTAACCGGAGCCGGAGCTAACGCCGCCTGTAATCTGGCTTCGCGACGAGCAGCGGCTGATTCGCCACGGTTCTGGAACGACGAAAGGGAAACAGAATTTGTGGCCAGCAACAGGCGATGGCAAACAGCGTGGTTACCGAACGTAGAAAGACATTATTACTTCCTTATTGCTCCACTCATTTCAAGCACACTCTGGGATTGCACGTCCTTAGTTTACGTCGCTATCTATACTCCTTCATTTATACGTCAGATGTATGAATTCTGTTACGTTCTTTCACGTGGACTACTTTTGCAGAATTTGAAGTAACGTAAGATCAGATGGCGCGGGTCGGGAGGGGGGAGGGAGGGGTTAGGGCGGAAAAACAGAACTACACTACTGGCCATTAAAATTGCTACATCACGAAGATGACGTGCTACAGACGTGAAATTTAACGGACAGGAAGAAGATGCTGTGATATGCAAATGATTAGCTGTTCAGAGCATCCACACAAGGTTGGCGCCGGTGGCGACACCTACAACGTGCTTACATGAGGAAAGTTTCCAATCTGTTTCTCATACACAAACAGCAGTTGACCGGCGTTGCCTGGTGAAACGTTGTTGTGATGCCTCGTGTAAGGAGGAGAAATGCGTACCATCACGTTTCCGACTTCGATAAAGGTCGGATTGTAGCCTATCGCGATTGCGGTTTATCGTATCGCGGCATTGCTGCTCGCGTTGGTCGAGATCCAATGACTGTTAGCAGAATATGGAATCGGTGGGTTCAGGAGGGTAATACGGAACGCCGTGCTGTATCCCAACGGCCTCGTATCACTAGCAGTCGAGATGACAGTCATCTTATCCGCATGGCTGTAACGGATCGTGCAGCCACGACTCGATCCCTGAGTCAACAGATCGGGACGTTCGCAAGACAACAACCATCTGCACGAACAGTTCGATGACGTTTACAGCAGCCATAGACTATCAGCTCGGAGACCACGGCTGCGGTTACCCTTGACACTGCATCACAGACAGGAGCGCCTGCGATGGTGTACTCATCGACGAACCTGGGTGAGAAATAAATAAACAAATACTAAAGAAAATGCGTAGAAAACTCTCCCAGAGGAAATCCCAGAGTGCCCCAGAGAGCATCCCAGAGTCACACAGAGAGCATCCCAGAGTGCCCCAGAGAGCTAAAACACTAAGAAGAATCGCGTCTCGGCTTTTGGCAAGATCAATGTGTAGAAATGTACATAAAAATATTTAAGAAAATGGCAAAACGTCATTTTTTCGGATGAATCCAGGTTCTGTTTACAGCATTATGATGGTCGCATCCGTGTTTGGCGACATCGCGGTGAACGCACATTGGTAGTGTGTATTCGTCATCGCCATACTGGCGTAACACCCGCCGTGATGGTATGGGGTGCCATTGGTTACACGTCTCGGTCACCTCTTTTTCGCATTGACGGCACTTTGAACAATGGACGTTACATTTCAGATGTGTTACGACCCGTGGCTCTACCCTTCATCCGATCCCTGCGAAACCCTACATTTCAGCAGGATAATGCACGACTGCATGTTGCAGGCCATGTACGGGCCCTTCTGGATACAGAAAATGTTCGATTGCTGCCCTGACCAGCACATTCGTCACAATACGCCAGTCACTACTCTTGATGAACTGTGGTATCGTGTTGAAGCTGCATCGGCAGCTGTACCTGTACACGCCATCCAAGCTCTGTTTGACTCAATGCCCAGGCGTATCAAGGCCGTTATTACGGCCAGAGGTGGTTGTTCTGGGTACTGATTTCATGATCACATGTCAGTTCTAGTATAATATATTTGTCAAATGAGTACCCGTTTATCATCTGCATTTCTTCTTGGTGTAGCAATTTTGATGACCAGTAGTGTAATCCAGAAAATTTTTCTAAAACTAAAGTGGAATTAACTGTCCTGCACAGTAAATACTGAAAACCGTGATTTCGTTGCTCCAATCGGCTGCTGTCACACGTCTGCGCGCCTTGACAACCTTGTCACGAGTACGCGATGTGACGGGTGAAGAGAGGACAGTCAGAAGAGGCAGTGCAGTTTCCTGGCCACGTCTATCTCCTAATCTCTCTCCGTGTGATTTTTGACTGTGGAGCGGACTGAAAGGTCATTTGTATTCAAGTAACCCCCACACATTCCAAGAGCTACAGCAGAGCGCTATTGCTGCTATCTCTCAGGCAGCGCTGCTACAGCTCGATAAATCGATCACATCGCCGCACCGAGGTCAGTGGTGGCCATTGCAGCATCTTCTGTGGTGTTTATTAAAAGGGGTTACTTCCGCATCAGTCTTACTGCAAATCTGTTGCTGGCCAGTTTTTTATTGTTTACCTTGTATAAAAACGGGAGCATCTCTTCGACGACCAGAGACGGAGTGATGTGTTGGCAGAAGAGCCAACACCGTGTTGCTAGAGGAGGCCGAAATGCACGCGTTTAAGCTCACGCAGACTGGCGTGAGGTCTGGAACAAGGTAAAGTAGTTGAGTCTAGTAAGAAAAGAACTTAGTTGCTGGAATACTTAACTTTAATCCATAATTGGATTGTTTATACATGAATTACAATCTCATAAACTGGTAATGGCGCCTTGCTAGGTCGTAGCAAATGACGTAGCTGAAGGCTATGCTAAGTATCGTCTCGGCAAATGAGAGCGTATTTGTCATTGATCCATCTCTGGCAAAGTCTGCTGTACAACTGGGGCGAGTGCTAGGACGTCTCTCTAGACCTGCCGTGAGGCGGCGCTCGGTCTGCAATCACTGACAGTGGCGACACGCGGGTCCGACGTATACTAATGGACCGCGGCCGATTTAAAGGCTACCACCTAGCAAGTGTGGTGTCTGGCGGTGACACCACACAGAGCTCTGATTCGAGATGGATGGAACACGAAATTGACTGTGGTCTTTTTAATGCAAAATAACCACATTGTTACGAACTGATCTTTGTGCATTTAAAAAGGTCATTACTTTAAAATAAAAACCAGTATGTAAATAGAGTTGTAGATAATCTCTTTTCCCTTACTAATCTTCATGTTTGTCTCATATCGGCCAGACGATTACGAAAAAACCTATTGATTTCTACCCAATCGTATGCAGTATTATTTGTATAGTTTCTAAACTAATATTATTCACCCTGAAGCACTGAAAAATGTATTTTCTTTGGTGAATACACTAAGGTCTTTTGTAAAGGGATGAAAGTAAAAAACTCTTCTGATATCTAAATAATCATCTCTAAATATAAATTTCTCGACCGACCCAATCACTGTCTGATCACCACCAAGTCCAAACCGCTAGGAATAAAAAAATTTGGAGAGGTTGTTGATCTTATATTGCAGGCGTCGTTCATGAAGGGATTTTTTAAAATTCCATCCCTAATGGGGTGGAACAGGGGCTGAAAGGTTTTTTTGGAAAAGTGTCGCTACTAAAGAAATTTTGAAGCTGGAACCACAAAAATTTGTATTTTGTCTCTCGCACATAAATAAAGGAATAAGTGTTTCAGGATCTTTGTGAATTTAACCACTCTATGTGCGAAGCCGTGGGTGAAAATGTTTTTAAAAATAAATCATCATTAAAGAAGTACTAAAGCATTTTAAAGCTACATATGTGGTCTCGGGGTATTGGTCATTTGACTGATCCACGGAGCGCGCTCCCGCAGAATGGTCAACGGTTACCAGTCTGGTGACGTTGTTGTTGGACGGTCAGTGCGACATGGGTGCCCCTTGTCGGGTATATTATTTGCGGCAGCACTTGAACCACTTTGCATGGTCAACGGCAGCGATTAACAGGCATTTCCATGCGGGACGTGGCCTTTCCTTGTGGTGCATTCGCCGATGATATGGTGTTCCTGCCCAGATCAGAGGATGAAATGCATATGGCGCTTCAGTGGCTACGCCAGTACGGGGCAGTCGCTTGGAGCGTCATCAGCATTAAGAAGACAAAATACTTGGATGTCGGAGGGGGGCTTTCCCACGCAACGGCGGTGCCCTTTGACAAGGTGCCCGTACTGAAATGTTTAGGAGTGCAGTTCTATAGCAATGTTCTCTTGCTCCTACACCAGACACGTGCTCTGCTGCAGGACAACAAATTGCGTCGCATGGATCTTGTATTGGTTCTTTATTTGCAAAACCATTACGACCCGCCAACCCAATTTTTCGATACCGTAGATTAATGGACATTTTTCTACGTAATGTCTCATATTTTCCACTCTATTCAAATTTGGTTTCGTTTTTATATGTAGGCACGTCGATATTTTGAGATGTTGAAATCGATATGTTATCTAGTGTGAATCTCTTTGTACTTATTGTCATCTTTGAGGCTGGCTTGTGACTTTTGGCGCGGATGCGTACAGAGTAATCAAGTTTTTGTATTGAATATGGACTTCACTTTGTGTTGGAAATGAAAAGATGAGCCTGAGTTGTGGACAAAGAAAAATGTTGAGTTTTAACGGCTGCGAAATTGTATGATGAAGTAATGATATGAACATGCGAAAGTATAAGAAGTTTAATATATGTCAATTTTTGTGTAAAATTGTCTTTGTAAGTTTTTCAAGTCGGCGTAATTAACGTCCCAGTGCCTTTCGCACCAACAGCGATAGTCATGCTACCTAGACAACAATTTTAATTACGAGTCAAAGCCAGAGCGAGATCGTCGTTGGATTGCGAATACAAGTTAAGTGATATTATTGTTAATTTTCTTCAGTGACTGTAAGCAATTGATGTAGCAATACCTGCCACATTAAAGACCTTTTAGTTGTGCAATAAAAAGATCATATTTTGAGTGCACGACGAGATAATTTTTGAACTAATTAACTGTTAATGGAGGTATTGTTATAATCTGCTCCTCAGAACACGTTATGTCAACATCTATCTTGTCTCCAAACTGAACTGTTTTGCGCATGTCCTTCCCTTGACGATTACGATGGCCAACAGATTTCAAGCAGCATACGAGCATTTCGTGAGCGCCGGCCTTGTTTTTAAAGTCCGATACGCCACCGTGACACTGCGGCAGGGGGCGGGCGGTACCGGTTTAATTCATATCTATAACCATGCGCGACAGCTTTATCTCAACACTATGCATCGCACGTGGACCTCTGACCACGCCATTCTGACGAGCACCCTGATAGCTGAAGTGGCGCCACACCCTCTGCATCCCCCGGTTTCTGTAGGACACATTTCACCATTACTCCCCCACATCAGAGAGTTCTTGATTGACCTCAGCTACTTACGGACAGACCTTCCGACTACGCAGATGCCCAGCCTCTATCAACAGCAGCAACCTATCAATAAGGTCGCACACAGACATCCTGAAGTTGCCTGGAACACGGTGTGCCGAGCAGTACACACGCCTTTTCTATCTACGACGGTGCGTTCATTGTGGTACGTGGTTGCGAATGAGAAGTTCACTACTCGTCAGAGGCTACATTCCATTCATCTGACGGACGACCCCTTGAGCCCGACATGCTCAGTCGTTCACCCGGATTCACACCGCCTGACTTGTGCCGCGACCAGCGACTGCTGGCTACTGACGCAGCGTATGCTGGCATTACTCTTGCGGCGATTGCCGGAGTCTATCTCCCCTGATGATATATTGCGCCCCGACAGCGTATGCTTTCCATCGACCAGGACGATCGCAGTTAATTGGCTAAAAGGCATGGCCCTTTGCTAAATATTCTGCGGTGCTTACAAAGGCACACTCGACTTATGGTCCCTACTGATGACGACACATGCAGCTTTCAGCCGCCATCCGAAGTACAGAAACCGTTTCGCAAATTATTTAGGTTCATTATTTGCGGATCCTCCTGCTGTCTGGAACCGCACGACCGCTACGGTCGCAGGTTCGAATCCTGCCTCGGGCATGGATGTGTGTGATGTCCTTAGATTAGTTAGGTTTAAGTAGTTTTAAGTTATAGGGGACTGATGACCTCAGATGTTAAGTCCCAAAGTGCTCAGGGCCATTTGAACCATTTTATACATGCTGACGTCGCAAACTGAAGATGAAGAGATAGAGAAAGTGTGTGAGGATATTGAAATGGTAATACAGTACGTAAAGGGGGATGAAAATCTAATAGTCATGGGGGACTGGAATGCAGTTGTACGGGAAGGAGTAGAAGGAAAGGTTAGAGGAGAATATGGACTTGGGACAAGGAATGAGAGAGGAGAAAGACTAATTGATTTCTGTAACAAGTTTCAGCTGGTAATAGCGAATACTCTGTTCAAGAATGACAAGAGGAAGAGGTACACTTGGAAATGGCTGAGTGATACTGGAAGGTTTCAGTTAGATTACATCATGGTCAGACAGAGATTGCGAAATCAGATACTGGATTGTAAGGCGTACCTAGGAGCAGATACAGACTCAGATCACAATATAGTAATGATAAAGAGTAGGCTGAAGTTTAAGATATTGGTCAGGAAGAATCAATACGCAAAGAAATGGGATACGGAAGTACTAAGGAATGACGAGATACGGTTGAAGTTCTCTGAGGCTATAGATACAGCAATAAGGAATAGCTCAGTAGGCTGCACAGTTGAAGAGGAATGGACATCTCTAAAATGGGTCATCATAGAAGTTGGGAAGGAAAACGTAGTTACAAAGAAGGTAACTACGAAGAAACCATAGATATCAGAAGAAATACTTCAATTGATCGATGAAAGGAGGAAGTACAAAAATGTTCTGGGAAACTCAGGAATTCAGGAATACAGAAATAAAAGTCGCTGAGAAATGAAATAAATAGGAAGTGCAGGAAATCTAAGACGAAATGACTGCGGGAAAAATGTAAAGACATCGAAAAAGAAATTATTGTCGGAAGGACAGACTCAGCATACAGGAAAGTCAAAACAACCTTCGGTGACATTAAAAGCAAGGGTGATAACATTAAGAGTGCAACGGGAATTCCACTGTTAAATGCAGAGGAGAGGGCTGACAGGTGGAAAGAATACATTGAAAGCCTCTATGAGGAGGAAGATCTGTCTGATGTGACAGAAGAAGAAACAGGAGTCCATTTAGAAGAAATAGGGGATCCAGTATTAGAATCGGAATTTAAAAGAGCATTGGAGAACTTAAGATCAGATATGGCAGAAGGGATAGATAACATTCCATCAGAATTTCTAAAATCATTGGTGGAAGTGGCAACGAAACGACTATTCACGTTGGTGTGTAGAATGTATGACTCTGGGGACATACCATCTAACTTTCGGAAAAGCGTCATCTACACAATTCCGAAGACGGCAAGAGCTGACAAGTGCGAGAACTATCGCACAATCAGCTTAGCAGCGCATGCATCCAAGTTGCTTACAAGAACAATATACCGAAGAATGGAAAATAAAACTGAGGACGCGCTAGATGACGATCAGTTTGGCTTTAGGAAAGGTAAAGGCACGAGAGAGGCAATTCTGACGTTGCGGTTAATAATGGAAGCAAGACTAAAGAAAAATCAAGGCACGCTCATAGGATTTTTCGACCTGGAAAAAGCGTTCGACAATATAAAATGACGCACGATGTTCGAAATTCTGAGAAACGTAGGGGTAAGCTATAGGTAGAGACGGGTCGTATACATTATGTACAACAGCCAAGAACGAATAATAAGAATGGACGACCAAGGACGAAGTGTTCGTATGAATAAGGGTGTAAGTCAAGGATGTAGCCTTTCGTCCCTACTGTTCAATCTGTACATCCAGGAAGCAATGATGGAAATAAAAGAAAGGTTCCGGAATGGAATTAAAATTCAAGGTGAAAGGATATCAATGATACGACTTTCTGATGGCATTGCTATTTTCGGTGAAAGTGAGGAAGAATTACATGATCTGCTGAACGAAATGAACAGTCTAATGAGTACAGAGTGTGGATTGAGAGTAAATCAAAGTAAGACGAAGGTAATCAGAAGTAGTAGGAATGAGAACAGCGAGACACTTAACATCAGGACTGATGGTCACGAAGTAGATGAAGTTAAGGCATTCTGCTACCTAGGCAGTAAAATAACCAATGACGGACGGAGCAAGGAGGACATCAAAAGCAGACTAGCAACGGCAAAAAGGGCATTCCTGGCCAAGAGAATTCTACTAGTATCAAACATCGGCCTTAATTTGAGGAAGAAATTTCTAAGAACGAACGTCTGGGGTACAACAATATATGGCAGTGAAACATGGACTGGGCGAAAACCGGAACGGAAGAGAATCAAAGCATTTGAGATGCGGTGCTACAGACGAATGTTGAAAATTAGGTGACTGATAAGGTAAGGAATGAGGAAGTTCTGCGCAGAAGCGGAGAGGAAAGGAACCTGTGGAAAAGGATGATAGGACATTTATTAAGACATGAGGGAATGACTTCCATGGTACTAGAGGGAGCTGTAGAGGTCAAAAACTGTAGAGGAAGACAGAGACTTGAATACATCCAGCAAATAGTTGAGGATGCAGGTCGCAAGTGCTACTCTGAGATGAAGAGGTTAGCACAGGAGAGGAATTCGTGGCGGGCCGCATCAAACCAGTCAGAAGACTGACCAAACAAAAAAAAAGGAAAAGAAAAAATAAGTGAAAACTGGAGGGTGACTTCTCGGTTGCAAATAAAAAAATGCATGTTTTAGTGTTTTTCGAAATTCAACCCTTAATGGCGTGAAATAAGGAATGAAAATTTATAAGAAAATATTTCGTAAAATTAAAATATTGTTAAAGCTAAATCTTTGAAAACTGGTATTTCACTTCTCGGTCAGATATAAAGAAAAATGTATTTGCGGATGAAAGTTTCTATGGGGATGCCACCGGAAGACGTGATTAACAACAACATCGGACTCCAGCTACCAAATCGCTTTTGGTTAGTACATTCGGAAAAGACCATGCATCTGTGGCCTTTATTAGCGTCAAAAACTTGTGCAAAATAAAAATTTGATTACAACAAATAAAAAGAGGAGACGACACAGCCTACGCTAAGAAGTACACTACTGGCCATTAAAATTGCTACACCAAGAAGAAATTCAGATGATGAACGGATATTCATTGGACAAATATATTGTACTAGAACTGACATGTGATTACATTTTCACGCAATTTGGGTGCATAGATCCTGAGAAATCAGTACCCAGAACAACCACCTCTGGCCATAATAACGGCCTTGATACGCCTGGGAATTGATTCAAACAGAGCTTGGATGTCGAGTACAGGTACAGCTGCCCATGCAGCTTCAGCACGATACCACAGTTCATCAAGAGTAGTGACTGGCGTATTGTGACGAGACAGTTGCTCGGCCACCACTGACCAGGCGTTTTCAATTGGTGAGAGATCTGGAGAATGTGCTGGCCAGGGCAGCAGTCGAACATTTTCTGTATCCAGAAAGGTCCGTACAGGACCTGAAACATGCGGTTGTGCATTATCCTGCTGAAATGTAGGGTTTCGCAGGGATCGAATGAAGGGTAGAGCCACGGATCGTAACACATCTGAAATGTAACGTCCACTGTTCAAAGTTCCGTCAATGCGGACAAGAGGTGACCGACACGTGTAACCAATGGCACCCCATACCATCACGGCGGGTGTTACGCCAGTATGGCGATGACGAATACACGCTTCCAATGTGTGTTCACCGCGATGTCGCCAAACACGGATGCGACCATCATGATGGTGTAAACAGAATCTGGATTCATCCGAGAAAATGACGTTTTGCCATTCGTGCACCCAGGTTCGTCGTTGAGTAGACTATCGCAGGCGCTCCTGTCAGTGATGCAGGGTCAAGGGTAACCGCAGCCATGGTCTCCGAGCTGCTGCAAATGTCGTCGAACTAGACGTGGAAATAGTTGTTGTCTTGCAAACGTCCCCATCTGTTGACTCAGGGATCGAGACGTGGCTGCACGATCCGTTACAGCCATGCGGATAAGATGCCTGTCATCTCGACTGCTAGTGATACGAGGCTGTTGGGATCCAGCACAGCTTTCCGTATTACCCTCCTGAACCCACCGATTCCATATTCTGCTAACAGTCATTGGATCTCGACCAAAGCGAGGAACAATGTCGCGATACATAAACCGCAATCGCGATAGGCTACAATCCGACCTTTATCAAAGTCGGAAACGTGATAGTACACATTTCTCTTTCTTACACGAGGCATCACAACAACGTTCCACTAGGCAACGCCGGTCAACTGCTCTTTGTGTATGAGGAATTGTTTGGAAACTTTCCCATGTCAGCACGTTGTAGGTGTCGCCACCGGCGCCAAGCTTGTGTGAATGCTCTGAAAAGCTTATCATTTGCACATCACAGCGTCGTCTTCCTGTTGGTTTCGCGTCTGTAACACGTCATCTTCGTGGTGTAGCATTTTTACTGGCCTGCAGTGTAGTTGGCGCTAAGGTAGTTTACTATAAATAAACGTATCGCTTATTAAAATGTTAAGGACAAACGGTTATTCTTTAAGGACCCATTCAAAACAAATATGGTGCTGAACATACATAATTTTTTTAAGTTTCATGCATTTTCCCATCTCTAGTGTTCACCACGTCGCACGGGATCCATTGTTCTTATGATTTGGCTAAATTGTTTAGTTTTGCCTTTTTGGCTGGATGTCCTTCCTATCGGTGCAACGAATGGAAGTTGTGTACCCTGTTTTTCTGCGATTGGTGTTATACCATGTGAGAGAGTGCGAACGTTTTCTGAGCGTTTGCGAATCGCGTAATTAAGACAGGAAGAGGGTACTAGCCCGCTGTTCATCTAGTCGGATGCGGGAAACCGTCTAAAAACCACATCCAGGCTGGCCGGCACAACGGCCCTCGTGGTTAATCCGCCGGGCAGATACGATCCGAGGCCGGTGCGGCTCCCCGAATCCCAGAAGCGGCGTATTAACGCGCGCAGTTATCCTGGCAGGTCATATAATGTTTATCATGAGATCGCAAAAAATAGGCTGCTTGTTATTGTGGGTTTGGCATTGGTAGCGGTAGTGGTAGTGGGTGGTCGGACGCCCTTCCTGTCGCCAAACCTTCCATCTTCGTCTTGGTGCCATTTCGTTCATCAGCCGAACGAATTTCCTCAGAAACGCGTCGCTATACGAACTTCCATGTTTGGGTATCAGGTGCGCCCGGACGAAGGAAAGTTCAGTGCAGGATGGTCAAATCTGTTTCACTCGCAATTGTCCAGTGGCATCTCTGAGGTGTTTGTTCCGCCCTGACGCAGTCCTTCCCAGGGACCGACGTTCAGCCGCGCGGGATTTGCCGAGCGGTCTTGGGCGCTGCAGTCATGGTTGGTTGGTTGGTTTGTGGGATTAAAGGGATCAGACTGCTATGGTCATCGGTCCCTCTGCAGTCATGGAATGTGCGGCTGGTCCCGGAGAAGGTTCGAGTCCTCCCTCGGGTATGGGTGTGTGTGTTTGTCCTTAGGATAATTTAGGTTAAGTAGTGTGTAAGCTTCGGGACTGATGACCTTAGGAGTTAAGTCCCATACGATTTCACACACATTTGAACTTTTTTTTTTTTTTATTGACCGGCGTTCCCGCGTTCAAGAGGACGGCCTAGTCTGTAGAGACGTTTTCCACGCCGTCTCCCGACAACCCGGTAACAGGAAATTTCCGGGAAGAGCTATTCTTATCTTACACGACCGCACACTTTTCCCACAAACTGCCGCTTTGGGCTAAATCGTACACAGTTTCTGCGTCAGTGTCTGGGCTCAAGTCACAACCAAATAGAATGACCTGCATATTAAATAATTTCATTCCTATATTTACCAACACATACACAATCTATATACACACCCGTATTCAGTCACGGGATTATAGACTGTTGCAAACTGTGTTTCAGCGTGAGAAGTTTGCTCATGATCTGTACACTCAGTTGTAGTGAACGAGCGGTTGAGTAAATACAGTACGTGTTCATATGGTCCTCCGCAAAATATCCTGTACCAGGGATAGTATAGAAGGGTTGTAGCATTGTTTTCAGTAACGGAAGGAAGGACTGAAGAAGTGTTAGTACTCAAATGGGTTCTACTCTGAAGGTGACGAATACTACCGGACAAATTTACTAAATATACTAATTTGCAGCAACAATGCTGTTTGCTTTGTTAGATCTCAAGCGCAAAATTTCCTGCTGCAGTGCAAGAACACGTCTGCGGTAACCCGTTCGTCCTGTGCCTCTGAGTTGACCGTTGTGATGAAACTTGTCACAGAAAAAGGTCGCAGTTCGAGGTCGAGACCAGTCGCCTGCTGATTGCGCCAGCTAATAGATCCTTGATTAGCAGAGCAGTCTAGTTTACCCTGTACATTTTCAGCATTTAGTTATAAATTTACTACAGTTTATGTGTGTAATGTTCGTCACATACGTTTTATGCAACATAGAGGCGTGCTCAAACTAATAGCAAGGTGTTAGTTACAGGACAATGGTCAAAATGTCAATGAGGTGTTCTTGTTGGTTGGTTGGTTGGTTTGGGGAAGGAGACCAGACAGCGTGGTCATCGGTCTCATCGGATTAGGGAAGGATGGGGAAGGAAGTCGGCCGTGCCCTTTCAGAGGAACCATCCCGGCATTTGCCTGGAATGATTTAGGGAAATCACGGAAAACCTAAATCAGGATGGCCGGACGCGGGATTGAACCGTCGTCCTCCCGAATGCGAGTCCAGTGTCTAACCACTGCGCCACCTCGCTCGGTGGGTGTTCTTGTTCACTTAGATTTTATCCAACTGCTCGTTCACATGAAACATAATCAATGTATTCACGCAAGATGTTAAAAACTGAAAAAAAACCGATCCAGGATTCGACGTGTCGGAAAGCTCCAGCAGTCTTCTTCAAAAGTAGCAGGGAACTAACGTATCAGAAGCCTCAAATATACACCATATCTGTATATTCTGCAGTAATAAAAGCGGGTGACGTTTTTATGACTATAAGCGTATAGTGAATTAGTGTAAGGTGACACCTTCAGAAAGCTTCGAAGTAACCTCATATTTTATGTACTGAAAAATAATAAAAACTTTTGTTCAGATAAATGAATAATTACATTCACCATGAAGTCGGCTAGAAATTTGATGAGAAATAGCACCGCTAAAAAACAGAAGTTCTTTGGAAGTATATTGTACTCGTCGGCAAATAACGCGAAGACATCTGGTGGCATCCGTAAAAAGCACAGCGTGTGAAACAAGGACGCTAAAACAACTAGAAGCGACGCCAAGGTAGCGTCACAACACAGACACAGGGAGCCGAAGACGTCGATAATGAACGGTGGCGAATGATACAGGAGTGTTCTAGAAGCATTGAGATAATTAATAAATTAAACAGGATGCTGAGCGTGTACGATCGGTATTACTATTGAATAAGATAATTATACAACACGATTTATTTGAACAAAGTGATAACATAGTAAAATAATTTGGTGCAATCAATGTCAGGGATTTATGACAACAGTTGGTGCCGCAAAAAGTTGGAAATAATAAGCTATAACTCAAAAGGAATTGAATTTTCGTAACATCGCCGAGTATGCAGTAGTCTGCCTCGACGCTCAAGCCTGCGTTGCACAACTGGGATTGTCATAAGGTTCGCGCCGCGCAGGCGTGACGAACAGTTGGTCGGTACTAGCCTAAAGTGGATATCGTCCTAGTGCGATAGCGTTTATGTGGAGTGCTTTGTAGATCCTCTCAAGGACGTCCCTCTTCCGCACGTAAAACCACAACCAGCCAGATGCTCAGAAGAAGCAAGGTGTTCACTTCCTTCTTATGCGTCCGTGTCGGCGAAATGCTCCAGTAACATACAGTAACGCTTGCCAGACACAGAGTTTCACTTACACTTTATGTGCTTGGGTAAGCTGTCGCCAGCACCATGGCCTGCAAAGATGAAGTGATAAGATCAGTCAGTAGGCTCTACATCAGGCGGGCCTAACACGAGAGAGGGCAGAGACACACTCGCGGGCACCAAGCCGCCAACACCCTCATTTACGCCGCCGCCGCTGACCTGCTGGCCTCTCTCTATCATCCAGTTTGACGTCTGTCAGTTTACTCGCTGAGCAGGTTTCGTTCGTCACAGGCGACGGCAGTAAATAGCAACCAGATTAGTGACTATAGTGGGACTAGTTTACCTTAACCAAAATTGTACTTTACTAGCAGTGAGAACCTAAAGTTTGTAATTGCAAGATTACCGATAGTGACATTACATCAGTCTGCAAAAGGATTATTATGGATGAGCTTGTACCACGAAACATGGACGATATTCAAGTTAAGTAAATGTTTCCAGTTCATGTAAATAAAGAACCGTATTAAACCATATGTGCATTTGTGTTACAGAAAGACGATACCGGCCACCCATAACAACGTCCTCTCCCTTTCTTCCTTGCGGTACAAGACTCTACACTTAACGTGTTTTATAGGTTCTCCATCTCAGTCACACATCGCACTTTTTTTTAACACTTCATAACTTCATGGTAAGTTAAGTCATGTTACATTATACAGTTTAAGTTACAACTCATCCTTGAGGATCTCACCTTTAGTCATGAAATCAAACGTCTTTTCATTGTATTTAAATGAAGAAGTCAGTATTTCACATTCATTTCTCAGTCTTCTCCTTGTCCTGTACAAGAATACTTACACTGAACTTCCAGTTAATGAGCAAATGTTCAGGTAAGGTTAAGCCGATTCTGCTTCAAAATTTTCTGCTATGCAGGCTCATCACTATTTATAGTTTGGCCAACAGACATTCCCTACACCACGAAGTAGAAACGTCTGCACACTGAAGACCAAAGACGTATGAAGGTGCAAAAATACACGTAGAGAAAACCGAAAATAGGGAATAGCTCAAACTAAGGTGCTTTACGTCTCAGGATACGTACAACTTAACAGTGAAATATTCGTCCATCTCGCATTACTTAAAAGTACTTATTTGCTTAAAGCTAATGAATCAGTGTCTAATGTAGATTCAAGGATTTCATTTTTCAAATATAGTTTGGTAGAACGTAATGCATCTACGCCCCAAGATACCGATTCCATCACAAATATTTACATTTCACTGTTAGTGCTCTTCTCGAGCTCATACAAGTCTCAGTTGGGGCAAAGCCGTGGTTAAGTGACCCTTTTGTGCATAATAGAACTGAAAGACTAATATATACTCATACTTATTACTAACTTTCTAGTAATGAATAAATAGCAGTTAACTAAAAACATGAGGATTACTTACTAGACTTTTGAAGAAAAGTAAGTCCTTTCATAAATATACTTTTCAGTTTGAGACCTCAATACTCTCCACCTCAGTTTTCTGTAATTCCATATTTAAAACCACTGTATCTACGGTAAGACAAATCGTAAAGTAATTTCTTTTCAAACATAGTGTTCCATATGCTAATCCACAGGACATCTGGTCTCATAGCAATTTGTTCAGTAAATAAAAGCAGTACTCGCTACAGTCAACAAGATCTTTACAAATTACAGCAACATTCTCTTAAGTGGCGATCTATTCCTGTGTATTTTTTCTTACACGTATTTTATTAATTTAAAATTCACAGTACAAAAGCGTAGGCTCATTCTTTGTGTACTTTAGTTTTCACACATGTCATTTGTAAAAGACGTCAGACAGTTCATCTAACGTGTTCTCAGACCAGAGAACAAGATCACTACTGTTACACAGTAGAAATCTTTTCAGATCCTGCTGGGAAGTAAAGTCCTTTAATTTTACCAGATTTAGGAAAATCCAAAAGATAACTTCCCGGATGTGACATGTTGACTATTCGACAGGGCCCTTTATATAGTAATTGCCATTTACCTTTATGTAAAGCAGACGAACGTAAGATACGAGAAATTAGTGCTCATACGGAGGCGCATAGACGGCTGGTACTGATACAAGATACGCTCCGCCACACACCGACGGTGGCTTGTGGAGAATGTATCTGGATGTAGACGTATTGCAAGAAACTTCAACAGTATAGCATATGAAACAACTGATCAGTACCCAGAAGTCTGAGACACTTATAATCACATTTACATTTATTTATCCCCTTGCCAATACCAGCATCGCTTATTTCATAGCTAGCGTTATTTAATAAAAGTCCGCCGAGCTCATTAGAGACGGAGAGCAGACTGTGAGAGGCTAAGGACGTGTAAGAAAATTGCGCGTGTCCTTTTAGAGGAACCATTCCGGCATTTGCTTTGAACGGTTTAAGGAAATCACGGCAAATGTAAAGTGGGATGGCCAGACTGGATCTGAAAGCCGCCCTTACAGTCTGCTAATCACCGTGTCACCTCGCTTGCTTCACAAGTTGTAAGGCTTCTCTAAGGCGTGCAATGTAAGTTTTGTGACGATTTAAGGCTCTTTCCCATGTGTTTCAAAGCACTACACTGACAAAATATAAATCCAGGACATTATGGGCATTTCTGATTCATTAACACCATGTACCCTAGGTGCACTAAGTTATTTTAGGTTACATGGAGCACAAACCAAGGGCAAAATTTTCTCGTATTACAACATGCTATAAATTTTGCCGTATGTATTTATTTTAAGTGACTGCATTTCCAATGTGAGATCAGCATAAAAGTACTCAGTGTCATTATAACTACAAATGCAACATTTAGAAAGAACAGTGTGTCCAAAAGTGCAGAAGTTAATATTCTTGCTTTCTCTCGTAAGAGTTGTAACAAGCAACAGTGGTCAAAACTTGGACAATGGAAGTTTGCATAAACTAGAAAGGTAGGTAGCGACAAACAAATTATGGTCACGAATAGCACCAAACCAAAGGAAAATATGTCACTGAACATAAAAGTTGCATCTTTTATTTCCACTTTTTAAAATTGTAACCATATAAAGGTATAGTGTAGTATTTTATGTGGTGAAAGGCATATAGGAAAAGGTCCATAAACAGAGAAGGATATTTGTTATGATTTTTTAATAAAAGAGAAATGTGCGGACAATTTTTGTCCGTGCTTGGTGGTTCTATGGAAGTAATATTCATCACAGCTGTTTCTCACTGTAGAATTCCGTTTATCACCGAAGAATTTGGTTTCTCTGAACTGATTAAGATGAATGCGGAGGTAGAGGGTTTGGAAGAGAGCACTTCCTATTTCCTTAATGATTCTTGGTCCGTGCGAAATTTTCCTTCGAGTCTAATGACCACATCACTGAAGAGACGTTGAACTTCAGTTTTTCACTCATTTTCATCGAAAAGCATCAACACACACACACACACACACACACACACACACACACATTAAAAATAACAACAACAAAAACATTTAAACCTTAATGTATTGAACATGGTTGTGATCAGCTACCGTCATTAACTACAATGTCACAAATTTCCAGCCAACTGGTTGCAAATAGAAGTTAAAATTCTTTAACTACTTTTCAACGCCAACTAGGGACGCCTTCTTCAGAAGAAACTGTTACCTTACCTAACAACATCACAGGAAGGTACGTTAATAGCAGGTAGGCGTTAGAACAAACACTTAATTTTTACAAATTAAATTGCATAAAAATACTCACATATGGTTAAAAGGAAATTTGAACGACATCACTCTAGTCAAAACATTAAAACCACAATTAAAACATTTTCCACCTGAATATATAACAGGTATAGTCAAAATTTTAAAACAATATATAAATATATCTACTAGATACAATGAGCATCTTTTAGGGATAAATTACTCCAACATTCATAACTCAACCTTTGCCGACCAACTGTTGATCACAGGCCACAAACCTATGGAAATTCATGACATCGGTATTTTGCACTGTGAAACAAAAGGTGTTAGACTAAACATTTTGGAAGAGTTACAGATCTTCAAACATCTTTCTCTGAATGATGGCCTCATATTAAATGAACAACTGCAGTACTGTAAAATAATTTTTTTCAATGGCTTAAAGCCATTACTTAAAGATGTCTGAGAGGTAATGTTGGTTATCCACTTCCCTGTTAAGCCCTTAAATACTGTGTAAGGTGATGTGGTCTCCTGACTTTCATTTCTTACATATTCCGACCTCGCCATCATATTCTGCGTATCAAGAAGTTTCATTCGAGCCCAGACTCGATAGGGTAGAGTCAATTTTACATATTTCCACTTAATCGATATGCAAATCTAATAAATAAATCGCAAGTGTGCACCAAGATTAAAAAGTCGAGGCTGGAGTACACAAACATTCAAGACATGGTGGCCACAGGAGTTCTTGTTTGGCGGAGGCAACCAGCCCGCAGGAAAGTCCATAGGAGGGTGAGTTAGCACGCAGCTGTGCCAGCCGGCCGACTGCCCAGGGACCAAAACAGTTTTTGCCAGAGAAAAGGGATAATGGCCTGTGTGTTCACCTTAGAAGCAAGACTCGCTGTATTGTTTGGGAGAGCCCCAGAATACACATTTTTGACGGACCTAGTGTACAGTTTCAGAGTTCTCACAGGTGGACAGTAAACACCTAACGCAGATGCTTTATATTTCCGGATTTGTCGGCTTAAACGGAGCGCCATTCACCCATTTGTAAGAGTAACGCTGACTGGAGGACTATTTCTGACGCAATGAGCCAGAGGAGTGAGGGAAAGACAGTGGATGATGTACCCTTTTGCTTTATGCGTGGAGAGCAGTCGTTCTGGTGACGCTCTTGAAGTGGGAACACATAGTGGGAGCGAGTGCGCTCGTGCATGTACGCAGAGAGCGAGGAACAAATTCTCTACTCAGTACCGCACTGAGAGAGCACCTCTCTCACTAGCGAATCGGAGTGATATTCTATGTTGAGTCGTTCACAATTAAGCGTTTGTTCATTGTGTTGGCCGCGACACTTAATGTGTGGTGTGAACACAGACGAAGTATTAGTTAGCGCCTGCGAGCGAACATTGAGTGGCATCGCGGTGGACTGGTTATCTGACCGGTGTACCACGCCAATATTTAGACTATGGGCGGATAGTCGTCCTTGACTTCGTCAAGGCGTAGGGAGAGTTCAATTGGCGAAGGTCAATCCAGACAGAAAGAGATAGTTTTGTTATTTTTCAGCGACAAATGACGCAGAGAGCAGTCATCACAGCTCACGGTATTGTGCGCTACAGCGTAGGCGAGCCCCATCTTTCCTCCATTAGAAATAACACCTTCATACACGTTACTCCTTTACATTTCTCACGCGACAGCCTCGACCATACTTAGAAAAATTCAGTCGGATAATTATTCAAGTTGGGTAGGCGCGGCTCTCAGCTATTCTCCCAAGTAAATAACATTCTTAAAGAAAAGAGATAAAAGAACTTTCCCACACTTTCATATAAATTTCATTAACAGGATTCCTATCCATAAAAGGTAACCTACTATTCCGAAAAGAACCCGGAAATTTCTGTATCAGTTTATAAATAGAAGTTTCACTTGATTTTCTCAGATTTTGCAATAAATAATATTTTCCATTCATTTAATGTTTTTCTTACACTAACTAGCAATACCAGCACCCAAGTATCCCACTTGTTACGTAAGGAAATAGAATATTTTTGTGTCTTTTCTGGCTGACCCCGGCAGAGGTTTGAGTCATCCCTCGGGCATGGGTGTGTGTGTTTGTCCTTAGGATAATTTAGGTTAAGTAGTGTGTAAGCTTAGGGACTGATGACTTTAGCAGTTAAGTCCCATAAGATTTCACACACATTTTTTTTTGTCTTTTCCTTACAGCGGACGACTCCAGAAGACATTTATTACTGAAAGTTTTACAGGCATTTCTTTTTGGTACGTTAGGAGCGTCTGTCTGACTTCTGTAGTAGTGTGGGGTGGAAATTGCTTCTTGCAGGAGCCAAAGGGTACTTGTCAGATCAATCTATTGCGCAACTCGTCAACATAACATTCACACACATACAACTGTTTTCCTCTCCCTTGCTTTTGTCAATCACTATTATATTAATTTCGTATAGATGTGGTTAAACCTTTGTAAGTTCTGCTACTGGATGGCGCGAGCTGTATCATGTTCTCGTGGTCATTTGCTACGGCCCGCTCCCGCAGTCGCTGTTACTCACTCGTGTCCTATACCAATGTAGTGCCCTTAGTGGCATATTTATGTATTGTTTTAAAAATTTGACTATACGTCTTAAGTATTCAGACGTAAAATGTTTTAACTGTGGTTTTAATGTTTTTACTAGAGTAGTGGCGCTCAAATTTCCTTTTAACCACATGTGAGTACTTTTGTGCAATTTAATTTGTAAAAATTAAGTGTTTGTTCTAATGCCTACCTGCTATTAATGTTCCTTCCTGTGATACTGTCAGGTAAGGTAACAGTTTTCTCTGAAGAAGGCGTCCCTAGTAGGCGTTGAAAACTACTTAAAGAATTTTAAATTCTATATCTAACCGGTTGGCTGGAAAATTGTGACATTATACGTTCAAATCTGCAAATCTGATCTTTCTGTTGTGTACGCTACTGCTTACTGTAATAGAAAATTTTGGTATGTGTTTATTAAAAGTAAACCTGGAAAGCGTAAGGCGCCTATGGCGGTTGTGCTAGGTTGTAGAAGCGAAGAGGACGTAAAATCTTGACTTTCAATGGCAAGAAACGCTTTTCAGAAAAAGAGAAGAATGTTAACATAGAATATAAAGTTATTATTTATTTATTATTATTTCTCGTATGGAAATACACATGCAATACTAAGTTAAGAAGTTTTTTGTGAAGGTGTCTGCCTGTAGTATAACGTTACATGGAAGTGAAATGTCGACGACAAATGCTACAGACAAGAAGAGGACAGAAGCTTTTGAAGTGTGGTGCTAAACAAGAATGATGAGGGGTAGATTGGTAGATCGAATAACCATTGAGCAGGTACTGAATCGAAAGTGGGAGGAAAGAAATTTATGGCACAACATGGTCTCATCCTGAAACTTCAGGGAACTTGTGGTTTGGTAAGGAATGGCAGTATTGTTACGTGGGTTGAGGGGTACCAAGACCTCATTATAGTAAGCTGGTTCTGGTGGACATAGATTGAAAAGACTTGCACGGAGAGCTGCATTAAACCATACCACGGACTTAGGATTGTAACGCGGGCCGGTTCCCCGTCTTGATCTCAGCAACGCAGCGCAATTGAAAAGCATAAAAACACAGGTCGGAGTGTACTAGATTCTCAGATGACTACTGCTGTTTCTCCTCTTAGATGTCCGTAATGACTTTCACCATGGACAAACATTTCATATTTTTTAAAAGTTGCACCGTTGTTTTGACTCTACCGGCGTCTGCAGAATTCTCCAGGACTGTTTTTGCACGTGATATGGTTTCCTGGTCGACTGAAGGCAATGATTGTCACCTCCAACAGTCCCACGCTAAGGCTCTTTGCTACAAAAACCAGCACTGTGGTTGAAACTGCTCTACTTTCGTCACCGCCATTAACTCTCGAGACAGAACCATTCACTGAACAGGAACAGTAACTATCACTTAGGAACGTCGCCGGCAAAGCAATGCAGACCCACCTGTGCACTGCAGGTAGGCTGCTAAGCAGAAATGCTGCACATCGGTTATACGGAATGAGTGCATTCTTTGTAATCGGGCAGACACATACTTGGCCCTTTGCTTGGCTTGGTGATTCAGACAAAGAAATAAAACAGAATGGGCTTCATTCTGCACGAACTGTGCCGGTTAGTCAACCGCAGGCAGTACGCCAAGAGCAAACAGCACGTGAGTGTGACGTCACGAGTGACGTTCCGGGAGGACCGAGATCACGGAAATGGAATGTCGACTTCGGCCCAGCGACCTTCAGTGTTGCTGAAGTGTCCGTCGCTCGTTTTAACGAGCTACAGAACGGCCACACTGACAACATGAGACTACTGGTATCGGGGCGGTCGCTACAGAAGAGGGTCACGCTTTTTTGATGACACAGTGGGGCGTCAGCAGCTTCCGAAGCAGTGTCGACGGTTTTCATTACGTTGACAGCGGCGAAACGACATAACTTCAGTTGTATAAAGCATTTAACCGTAGATGAAGACAGAAAATTACCTCAGATCAAACTTAACCTGGAAATCTGCGTGGTATAAAGTTAATCCCAGATCATATCGTCGTGAAGTCGGGTCATATTTGACTGGCGAAAATTAGCGGCTCAATGTCAGGTTCACCTCTAATCGGCAGTTTATATTGTTGTGGCATCACGATTCATCGCTTTTGTTTTTTTGTAGATACCAAACCGGAATGATAAAACAGTTATCAACACAAAAAAATGGTAAGTAAATATGTGACCAGCCACTCCCACCTCTCGGATGCTCGAAATGCTTTTTTTTTTTCGATCTGGAAGGTTAGGTTACCGTGTGTACATAACGATCAATCTTATAACAGCTTTTGGGAGACGACTCGTGTAATTTATGTGAACAGTTCAAAGGCATTTTATAGACACTTACAAGGGAACCTCCCCATCGCACCCCCCTCAGATTTAGTTATAAGTTGCCACAGTCGATAGGCCTTGAAACACTGAACACAGGTCAATCGAGAAAACAGGAAGAAGTTGTGTGGAACTATGAAATAAAAGAAGCAAAAATACAAACTGAATAGTCCATGTGCAAGATATGCAGCATATTGGAGAGTCTGACCTCAGGAGCGCCGTGGTCCCGTGGTTAGCGTTAGTAGCTGTGGAACGAGAGGTCCTTGGTTCAAGTCTCCGCTCGAGTGAAGATTTTACATTCTTAATTTTCGCAAAGCTATGATCTGTCCGTTCGTTCATTGACGTCTCTGTTCATTGTAGTAAGTTTACTGTCTGTGTTTTGCGACCGCACTGCAAAACCGTGCGATTGTTATTGAAGTCGCGAGCTATATTTGCTGGATTCATATTGCCTACGGAATACATCTCACGTATTTAATGCACTCTCGTCCATAGTAGCGAACAGTCAACTGCCAGCCAGGGATCCTCGTTAGCAGGAATACTCTCTCTTCCGTGCGCTGTTGTCGACTGACGTCGTGTGTTTGGATGTTTGTTTAGGTGTAGCGTCCCCATACTACGGCGCAGTTACCTCGCATCAGACGGACGGACTGACAGATAATAATTGTCTGAAAATTAAACTTTTTACTCGAGGTAGGACTTTTTTTTTTTTTTTTAATCTCATTTTGTTCGCTTCTGTTCGTTGCATCTGTTCGGGGCGGACGTCGTAAGACATCCTTTTATGTTCATTGTTGGTCGATTGACTCAGTTTTTTTATTACAGAGGGTAGTTAACCCTCTCACCGAATACGCTGAGCTACCGTGGCGGCAGGACTTGAACCATGGACCTCTCGCTCCGCAGCTGCTCACGCTAACCACGGGACCACGGCGCTCGTGAGTTACCACTATCCTAGATATTGCCTATCCTGCACATGGACTACTCAGTTTGTATATTTTGCTTATTTTTTCATAGTTCCATACAACTTCTTCCTGTTTTCTCGATTGATCTGTGTTCAGTGTTTCAAGGCCTATCCACTGTGCCAACTTATAACTAAATCTGAGGGGGGTGCGATGGGGAGGTTCCCTTGTTAGCAGCAGACTAAGAAAGGAATATTCGGAATGTTTGCAGTAAACAGAAGTGTGTTAATTTTGACAGCAGCTAATAACTATTCAACATTTCTTATGTATATTCTCTCCCGGCTCGAGAAGCAGTAACTATGCAATTCGTATTAAATTTGTAACTACCGAACACGTCCTCAAACAACCATGACAATTCCACGTACGTACGTCGAAAAACAGAACATACGCAAGTATGCTGAAATACCTAGCCTCGTCACGTGAATCATTAGTCGCTGGCGCAGAGGCTGCGCACGTGTTCGAAACCAAGTCAAATCTCTCACTTTTTTCCGTTTGTTACTACTTTCTCCTCTTTACTGTTCGTAAAAATAATTATAACAATATTACCACACCCTTCCATTCCATATCACGGAAACTATACCATACCCTCTCCGTTTTCAGAGCGATCTGGACGACTGCTAGGCAAAATTCTGTGTGCAACAAACCTACGCGATGTGAATTATGTTGTTTCCTTTCGTTTACTTTACAGATATCTGAGTATTTAGGTGTGTCCACTGAGGACGACGACGACGATATCTAGCGAGCTCCACGCACGTTCCGTAAAAGGGTTAGCCCACTCTTGGAATTATATGGCAAGTCATTTAAGATGAGGTTTCGTTTGGAAAAAAGAACTGTAGAGCAGTTGGAACTAAGGCTTAGTGACTATCTAACGAAACCAACCAAATGAAAGCAGTCACTGACTACAATGCGAATGTGCATGTTGCTGTTAACGTTCACACTTTACGCCACAGGAATCTTTCAGTTTGTGGTTGGTGATCTATTTAATGTAGACATAGCAACAGATTGCAGAGCTGTCCATAAGGCATCGGCGTGCATTGCCTTCTTGATAAATGAATTTATCAAGATGCCAGTGGATGAAAATGATGTTAGGAACACCCAGCGTGATTTTTATCAAATAGTGCATTTTCCTGGCATTTTAGGCGCTATTAACTGCGCTCATATCTCCATCAAATCGCCTGGTGGCGACAATGTTGACATACATAGAAATCTTCAGGGGTGGTTTTCTTCAAATGTACAAATGATCTCAGACGCTAAGCTCCGATGTTTAAATATCGTAGCTACATCGCCAGGATCTGCCCATGACAGCAGTCTTCTCGGAAACTCACGTGTCATGCTCGGCTGGAAACAGGAGGAATTCCGGAAGGCATGCTCCTGCGAGACAGTGGCTATCAGTGTTGTAGGTGTTTGTTGACGCCGGTACGTCGTGAAGAAACGGCAGCTGAGAGGATCTGTAATTGTGCCCACAAGAAAACAAGCTCAGCAGTCGAAAGAATGTTTGAGGCAATATAAAGACGATTTTCCTGTTTGAGTTTAGGACTCAGAGTGAAAGTAAGTTGTGCAGCGGTTATAATAGTTGCCGCATTTGTATTGCAGAATATGGCTGTCAACGTATCAGAGCAGGAGCTTGAAATTGATGACAATGTGTTTGCTGGGAGAAGAGTGTATGCAGAAATTGCAGTCAACGGGGGTCATAATGCAGTGAGAGCGGCATTCGTTAACAGTGTATTTATGTAAGAAGTTAAAAATTGGATAAATGTACAAAGTGTCCGTTGGAACGCCAGATTTTCTTTTCCTTTCTTTTAGTTCTACTTAGTTCTCTGTCTCCTGCTCATTGAATTATGTATCACTACAAGAACACCACGAATAATATTACAAACTACCTGTTACACAACAAATACGTCTCAAAACATTAATCAGACCGTATTAAAATGTATACAAAACACAGCATATAGCTTCGGGATGAAAATCTGTCCACGAAGAAATTCCAGTAGGATACATACCGACAGAAAACGAAGGTAACGACAGTCACAATGCAATGAGACCTAAATTTATTAACGAGGTATTTTTACAAAAAGTTACAAGATTGGAAAAATTTACAATGTTTCAGATTAAAAATGTCTGATTGCCGTTTCATTTCTTTAAGATCCAATTCTCTAATTTCTGTATCTATTTTGAGGGTCTACATTCTTATCTCAAGTTCTGCAAGCAAGCACTGTACTTAGATTTTATGTTCAGGCTCGAGGCATTCGAAACTGCTCTTGTAAAACTGGTATTTCTTATCGAGAACATTTTCTGTTCTTTTGTTTTTGGGATGAGATTCTGACACTATAACAGAGTCCTGACCGGCGTGTTAGTTTCCGTGCAAAATAAACGATGCTGTGTTGTCACAATAAAGTTATTACACTGTTTTAATGCATTACCGTTCTTAGCAGGTCAATATAAACATTCTCTCCTTCGTTTTCATTTTTACTGTCATCAACGAGAGTAATAGCTTCGTTTGAAGGTACAGCTCTCTCCTCGTTTACTGATGTTGCAAATGAACTGTAACCATTCTTATCTGAATCTGTATTGGGACAAGAACGTAAGGAATAATATTATGAATCTCTGTTACGCAGCAAACTTGCTTCAAAAGAATTTATGCAATCATATCAAAATGTTTACAAACCACTGCACGTAACTTCAGGATGAAAATCTTCATCGTCATCATAGGGGTTGTAAATAGGAAAAACTTGTGGCTTCAGGGCTGCAATTAGCTATTGTCCACTTTTTGTAACAGTAGGCGTCACGAGATTACCGCTTCCACTTTTATGCATTTCAACCTTGAAAAGTTTACATACAACTTACGTAAAATATGAAATGTAATAATTAGAAAGCACTCCTTAAAATTGCCATGTGCTTATATTTCCTTGGTTATTTTCTTAACATTTTCGTAAAACATTTTCAAAATCTTCCAATCACGTTCTGTTCCGATGCTATGAGAATTATAGTCAGCAGCAGCTTCTCTCCATGCCTTTACCTTCTTGGCTTCAGTGACTTTATCTGAAATTTTTTTTTTTTTTTTTTTTTGCATTCAGTTATATCTTTATACTGACCCAACAGAATTACCAGAAAAGTTGGTAATCACTCCTTTTTCTGACGACGGCACCGTCGATAATAAATACTGTGTACCTACGATGTACGATAAATATCTGCTGTCGAAGCGCAATAATCGTGTCGATGGCCGATTTAAGCCTTGGTGCGAAGCATTTTACGTGCTGCCTTAAATCAAATCGGAACCTGCTTCGGTGCATCCAAATTTAGCGTTATACAATTGAGCTGAATCTTGAACATAACTCAGTTCCTGATCTAATGTCAAATTTGATCTCCAGTACGCGATGTTTACACAATCGACCCTTAGTGAAACGCTGCAATTGGTCACATGATTTTCTCACTGTTTTGCGGAATCTTTTCCAGTTTTCATCTGTCACCAATTTGTAATGAGTTCAGTTGTTGTGATTTGTAACATTTAAATGCTTTGATAAAGAAAGGTTAAACATTTTAACCAGTACAGGATCTACGATATCCGAGGGTACGAGATAGGAAGTAAAAACTTTAAAAAAAATTATTTTTAAAAAATATGCTCACGTTGTAGTGCACATGGGCAGGGATTGGAAGTCCGTGCATTTACCTTACCGTTGGGGGACTGAGAGACTGCATATCACTATGTCCAGTGTTATGCATCGTGATAGAAACAAAGACGCTACGACGACGGAGGTATAATAAGGGAGATGGCGTAACAGACTTACACTATATGTTGCTTTGGAGCCTTTGCCGCCACGTTTGATGCTATGAGAAATTAGGGGACTACTGTTTACGATTGTTTCACGTTCTTAATTTCCGTCGTGCGCACGCATCAATTGTTTTAAATAAGAAATGTCACAGCGCGTCGTGAATAACACGGAGCCAAGAAGTCATTTTCAGGCTTTTTCTTGTGTTACATGCATATTTGATGCAGTAATACGACACTCTTCACTTCATGAATGTACCACTCTTTTTTTTACCTGTTTCAGGTAACCAAGAGCATCAAGCTGTTACTTAAAAAAAGAGACTGAATTCGGAGTGCATTTAAACATTTATTTACTACATAGATGTCAATAAAGTTAATAATAAAAGTTGGTTGGTTGGTTGATTCGGGGAAGGAGACCAAACAGCGAGGTCATCGGTCCCATCGGATTACTTACCAAAAATGTGGGGTGATATCCAGTCTCGGATCTACGATGTTTCCGACCCGGGGCAAAAACTTGATAGTGGCACCTCCACCTCCCAGACGTCGAGTGTTCGAGATAGGACATCAAAAATTTTAAAAAAATATTTTTCAAAACTATGTTCATGTTGTACCGCACATGTTCCTGAAGAATTTTATATTCAAAACACATATATTCGAGGAAATGTAAAACATGTTTGTTGATCATAGATATGACAAAGTGCAGGACACACCTCTTCACGCAGCATTCTTCTACCCACGTCACTGTATTTCGCTCTATGGAAGTCAAAGTGTGTATTTTGTAATGGAAGCCATCAAGCCTATATTCAGGACAGTCGAAATTAAAATGTTCTGTGTTGCTCTCCTGCTCCCAGGCGGTCCGTTTGACATCTTATCGCCGGCCGTTGTGGCCGGGCGGTTCTGGGTGCTTCAGTCTGGAGCCGCGCGACCGCTACAGTCCCATAGTGTTCAGAGCCATTTGATCAATTTTTGACGTCCTATACCCTTAAAAAAATCGTCACAATTAATACTGGGTGACTGTGAGAATAAGAACTCTTCAGAAAATTTGCACTCTTTATTACCTGTTAACTAGTAACTTTCTCTTTTGTGTGAGGTAAAATTAAATATAGGAAATATAAAAGCAGTAAAGATAAGAGACAATCAAGACAGTACATATTTCTTCAGTCCTTATGTCCCAGCATTTTTTTCTCTCTAATCTCGCTGCAGCTTTACTCGGCGTGCTTTCCTTTCTGGGAAAGAATGGATTGCCTCATAAAAGTTCGTCAAATGTTAGCTACATGAAAAATCAAATTGTCGCCTAATACTGAAAAAGCTGTTAATACGAGTGGTACCAAAGACTAGTGTCGTTTCTCGATTTGATTACGTCTATTTTTTCACAGTCTGCTAGATAAAACGAAATAGGCGTTTCTAATACTGCAGCAGTAGAAACACACGCCAAGTGAGCGAGACTGTTTTGGCACAAATGGTCATTTTTATGCACCTCATTTACATGAACAACATGACAGAATATAATTCAAGAAGTATCAATATCAAATGCCTTTTAGACTTACTACAATCAAAATGTTTTATGTTAGGAAAGAGTTTCACATTTCATTCATGTGCTCTAGTTTCTCAAGCCTGAAATCGAAAAGTAGTAGTACGAAATGTTTATATAAATTTGGAGTCGCCATATTCTTATATATAATTTGTGTGATGTCCCCATTTCTTCTCCTCCCTCGATCAGACAAACAATCTTATCATCATTAGTTCTGTAACTATTCCTACCGTTATCAAAACTTATTCTCCGGTTAATTTCACTAATCCTGCCTGAATCAGCGGTTAAGTTATCCCGAATTTATTTTTCGGTTAGGCGTTATCACGTCTTCATACAATACGTTTCTGCGCTATTCTGAGAATAGAAATTAAGCGGCTGTTAACCTGGTCCTTGCAACTGGCCCGTAGTGGTGTAGCGTTCTGGCAAAAATTTTCTGACAGGATTTCATTTTCTTGGATACACCGAGAAGATGATATGTAATCTTTCTTACCTTTTATTCCTGTTGGTGGTTAGTTCCATTTTGGTGGTCTGAATCTGTGGATTTATCTAATAATTATAGCAACAGTCATCATTCACACATGCAAAATGTTCAAGTGTGTGTGAGTTCTTAAGGGGAGCCGGAGGTGCCTATGCTGCCCATGTTAAAATCACTAAGTTTGAGGAATATTTATGAATAAACTACCAAACGGAAAAATTTGAATTTCTTTTTACATATAGAGTGGTTTAGTATTGCAGTTATGACAGAGGGATTTTGGAGTAGCTTTTCTAGTTTCCTTCAAATTATTTTTTTTATTAATGACCCAAATTTTTTTACAAATAATTGCTTTATAATTAAACTGAAATGAAACTACTGAACACATTGCCAAATGGCTGTGTTACAATGTAAGTTTGACCACTAGGAGTGCTGTATAAAAATTTCATCTCTCTAGCTTGAGTGAATTTTGAGAAAATGTTCATTATATTCGAAAAATTCTAATTTACGGGAAATGGCCATCAAAGTTTCTCAATACTTTCCTGCACTATAGGATGGATTATCAGGGTCTTCTTCTTCATCCTCCAAAAGCTTCCTCTTCTGTCTTCTTTTCTGGCTTGTTGTTCCATCATACTTCATATGCCTTTCTCTTCTTTCTGCTCCTCTTATCCTTTCTCTGTCAATATTTCTTAGTGCTCGTACAGTGTTCACCTCAGCTGTAAATCCTAATGCCTTCAGAACTTCACACTGTCACCTTGGTTGTAGGTTGCTATTGCATCATAAATGCCAAAGTGCAGTGTTTTTATGCTTACAAACACCGTTTTAGGAATCACTTTCCAAATCAAATTGTTTACGCTCTCATTAGGATTCTGCGTCTTTCCGTGTAGACATTTGTGTAACAATTCTGGCTGTGCTAAGTCATGAAAAATTGGTTTTATTGCATATATCACAGCTGCTGGCAAACCATGTTTGTGATCATAGTCCTTTTTTGCATTATATTTGCACCAGGAATCTTTTGGGCACAGGCTGTGTTGATGGTATTCATTGGAAGAGGCAGTATGAAGGAACAACGCCCACACTGCTTTTCGCATGTCACTAACATTACTAGTATTTTGCCTTATAGCATACCTATAGTATCTCTGTAGACGTTCAGTCACCTCATCAGTAAGCCTGCCTCTCCCTCCTATTGTCTTTCCATCACTGAGCTTACTTGAACCCAAAGTTTGTTTGAGCCTTCGAAGCCGTGCACCCATACGCTTTTGCACATGCCCAGTGCATTCCAACTTTTCAACTACAAGTTCATTTCCATATGGTTTCAGTTCCTCTACAGTCTTGAAACCTTTGGAGTCACCATCCCCAAGGTAGTATTTGTACCTAACGTTGTATCTGGGAACTGAACGTTCATAAATTTGTTTCACTCCATCCACTTCCATTGCTCCACTTGATCCACTAAAATTTGCCTCACAGGTTCCACTGTGCTCTCCTTTGATTTTATTTTTGCACCTACAATGTTTTGATAATATTGCAACATCTATCACTTTTGCACTATCACCACAAGTAGCAGTTACAACCCCATTCAGGGATTTATGACCCCTCTTTTGCCAGGAACCATCTAATGCCACTACCAAATCCCTAGAACCACCGTTCATTTCTACAGATTCCTCCACTGCTTCCTTCATGGTTTTCAAAGCCACATCTTCAACAGAGGATCCTACCAGTTCACAGTAGTACCCAAATTTGCTTGGAGGCGATGGCAAGTTCATAATACCACAAAACAGTTTACCAGCAGCAGACCCTTTTCCAATGGATCGAAGACCATACACAAGTCGGACATTCACATCAAACACTCTAGATCGTCCATTTTCACCAAAGAGACTGGCATGTGAATTGTAGAAAGTTACTTGATACTTGCAACATGCACAGATTATCTTCATCTCACAAGCTAAACCAAAGTGCTTTGTTATCTCTAGTCCCACTCCTACACTTGAACACATTTTGCACAGAACACTTTCTTTCAGCACAGAAGATAATAATCCAATATTCAGTACTTCGTTAATATCATCACTGTCACTAACATGTTCACGAAATCTGTCACTTCCACCAGTCAGCTTCTTGCTAGAAGATGTCACAGGGCTATGGCCGGCCATGTGTTGCTTAGCAGAAGAACGCACTGTTTCAGTAATTGTAGTATCGCAACTTGGTATTAGTGTTAATTTTCTTTTCCCTACGTTCTTCCTCTTCTTATATACACGGCTTTTAATGTATTCAAAAATGTTCAAACACCAACAGGGACGCATTTCAAAGTCATATGAACAATCGATAGACCAACGTTCTCTGGATGCTAGGCACTTTATGAAACAGGTTTTTTCTACAAGGTTATGAATTCGGCGCCCTCTGAAGAAATTGCCGACCGGGCTAGATACCACAGTTTGCCACCCCTCCCCCCCCTCAGATCCAGGCCTGATTTTAACTTCCAATACCCCGCACTCCCTCGTGTCAAATTCGTAGTGGCGCCCGGACAAACGGGTGGCACGTCAGTTGCCAAAATCGGTAAATCTTTTACAAGAATGGTTAACGATACTTTGGCCTTTTGAAGATGAGTTCGATGACGTGGAAAGCCTGTTTGTTCCATACCTAATTCCATGCAGCAAATACCCGTAAAATACTTTATTTCCTGTTTCCTTGAGGTGTTCAAGCTGCGTGAATCCATTTTCAGATATCTCTAGTCGTTAACCATACAAGACGTTTTAACCCTTCGAGTACCAATAGGTGCTACTGCAAAAGAGAGGCATCTAGCGGTTCACTGTGGTACTTGTACGAATATAGTGCACTGCAGTAGTCACAGCGTTCAAAGGAACAGTTGGCGCAGATATTACTGTACGTGTAGTAGCAGATTGTGACCTCTCTTTATAGTAATCACATTGAGGAGATCATTGACGCCGTAAGTTGGTATATCTGAAGTTACTGCAACATAAGTTTCAGTTTGTACTACAGCTGTTATGAGTGGTTTCCTAATGAAATCACTGGAGCAGTATGTACTTTTAATATAAATTTGTTAAATTTAGGCCCATTTTATTTCTAATTTAGGACTATACATTGTTTTAGGCAATATAAGTACATGGGAGTTTCGAGCTGTGGGACTGTGTCTAGGAAACATGCGAAATTGCTTACAAATATAGTTCATGATGATTGGTGATTAAAAACTGTCCCATTGATTGTTTACTTTTTGTCACTTTCTCCTTTCATTAGTTGCTTACTACGATATTAACAATAATATAACATTTGTAAGTAATGTTGCACTAAATACAATGATGTTACTTCCAACCACAGAGAGTGAAGTCAATAAAACTGTTCAAAAACTAAAAAATAAAAAGTCAGTAGGCTTAGATGTAGTACCAATGCTTGCACTGAAACAATACATAGAAATTATACAAGGCCCCTTAACAAATATAATAGCGACTGATGACCTCAGAAGTTAAGTCGCATAGTGCTCAGAGCCAATAAATATAATAAATGAATCCTTCACATCAAGGACATTTCCAGAGTAGTTAAAACAGACAAGAGTTGTACCTTTGCTTAAGAAAGGTAATGCAGAAGACATAGAGAATTACTGGTCCATTTCCTTGCTGTCACCATTCTCAAAAATAATAAAAGCAAACATCAAAGACAGATTAAAAAATTACCTGAATAAATACAATCATTTAAGCGAATCACAGTTTGGCTTCTGAAGTGGCAAAAATACGGAGTCAGCCGTAGTAGAATTCACAAAGGTTGTACTTGATGCTCTTGACAAAGATGAGTGTGTCACAGGCATATTTTTGGATCTTTCTAAGGCCTTTGATACAGTTGACCACAAGACTCTACTAAATAAATTAGAAGCATTAGGAATAAGAGGGGTTGCTAATGGCAGTTTCGATCATACTTAGCAGATAGGGTACAAAGAGTAGAGATAACACATATTTCAAATAGATCCAAACATTTAGTAAAACACTTATCAGATCCAAAATACATTAATATAGGGGTTCCGCAAGGTAGCACATTAGGAGCAATATTATTCCTTATATACATCAATGACTTTCCCAGTAGGTTACTCATGGTGAAAAAATTCTCTTCGCTGATGACAGGAATCTTATAGTCACTGAGGAAACAAGAGAACTCCTTGTAGAGAAAGCAAATGAAGGTCTCAAGGAAGTTTACGGATTGGTCACCAAGCAGTGAAGTGACATTGAACATAAAGAAAACTAATGGTATGAATTTCAGTTTGTAAATGGCAAATTACAATGTTAAATTAAATGTAGTTGGCACCTCTATAGACTGTGTAACGAACGCAAAATTTCTAAGAATGAATATTGAGTCTCAGTTAAAGTGGCGTGAAAACACAAAGGTAATTGCAAACAGAATGTCATCAGCATGTTATGCCCTTAGAATCCTACCATCAGTACGTAACATGCTGTATCTTTTAGTTACACATTATTCATATGTACATTCAGTTCTTAGCTATGGCATTCAGTTTTGGGGAACAAATGCACACAATATGAACAAAATTTTCAGACTCCAGGAAAGAGCCGTAAGAATCATAACCAAAAATGGGTGTCGAGCTCATTGTAAACACTGGGGATTTTAACTGCTCCGTGTGAATACATTTACCAGTCAGTTCTACACACCAAAAATAACATTGGTAAGTACTGCGCAAACGGTTCTGTCCATGACCATGGAACAAGAGATAGACTGAACTTACATTTGCCAAGAAAACATAAACATAAAACTCAAAACAGCATTTTCTACCAAGGAATAAAGCTGTACAATAAATTACCAAAAGAGATAAATGAAATTGCAAAAATAAACTTATTTAAAAAGGCAGCTAAAACGTACCTATTATGCAATACGTTTTATACATTGAAGGATTACTTAGATAAAACAGTAGAGAGGTTTAGTAAAAAAAAGTTACATAAATAAATAATAATAATGATTATATAACATCCAACATTCCACATAACACATTTACAATGTGTGTTTTTTCCTTCTTTTTTCCGTTTCTAGAACAACTTACCCCCAAACTATGCATTGCACAAAACTAACTCCTCTTCCTCTTTCTGAGCTCAATATCTCACTCGTTATAGAGGGATGCTGACTCAGTTTTTCAGGATAGCAAATGGGAAGTTGTAGTACCGAAAATGGCCCAGAGATCACCAGTGCGTTTGTTTGTGTGTGTAGTGAGTGAAGTGTTATGAAACGATGCTTGTATAGTGTGTGCAGTGACTGATAGTGAGATACGAGTGAACAGTGTGGCATTACATTATTTAATAAGTCATTTGTAAAAAAAATTGTTCTATACCAGGAGTAAATCTAATGATTGTCTCTAACTATAGCTCTGTAAATGTATGTGTACACGAATTAGCTTATTTTAAATTGGTCTAAACTTGTAAACAGTTTGACGTGTCCCATGTCCTTGTAAAAAGAAATCTAGGGATGAATAAAGCTACTACTACCACTAAATGTTAATTTTGTGAAAAACTTTAAAATTTTTTTTATATTTTTGTGGTCAATTGATCAAAATATACGGGTTCTCACATAGCTCATTGTCACGTGACATCATAGCAACGTCGTGAGACAACCATGGCAGCCTCAGCGAGAAACGTAAAATTCTAATAAACAAATGCGTTTAAAAAAAGTGGGACTCGCGGTCTGAGGGTCCGTACAGACTTCATTATGTATACAGTTAGCTCATCTATAGGTTTTGATGAGTGAATTTGCGACTATCAAAGTATAACACAAATTTCTGTATCTTTTGATTGCGTTGACTTGGAAGCTTAAAGTTTTTGCACCGAAAAGGGATCATAGACCGTAATATTCGACATAAATTTCAACTTGATATCTCTAACTGTCCCTGAGGAAAAAGGTCATAAACAGATGGACAACAGTAACCATAAGAGTTCCGTTTTTACCGATTGAGGTACACTAACCTAAAAATACGAAATATTTTTGTAAAAAGAATGTTTCAAGATCAGAATAGTCATACTACTACCAACTGGAAAGAACTACAGATATTTTTAAACATCCTTATTACAATATCATGATGTCTGTAGCGGTTATTGTAGTGCAATAAATAGAACTACTGTGGCGGCTGTAGCTGGCAGTGCTGGCGAATAATAATAATTTAACAATATTAATACCTTTTTTACATTTTTCTGTGTAATCTATTAACACCGGTCGATACAAATTAATCGCCATAAAAGAAAGGAATTGGAAAGCAAAAGAGCCGTAAAAAAATACATTTCATTTCTGTAACCTAGTCAAGTTAATATACCAATAATTGTACGGTAAGCTGTTATACAGTTAAATACAACTTTAAACGATGCGTTATAGGCTTTCAGTTCGGAAATTCCTCTCAATTGCTTTCGTTTGCTTGTTAGGTATGACAAGATTTTCCCACGTCAGAGGTTCAACCTAGGGATCTGTGGTAAAGTGACCAAACGTCTCGATTTGGCCAGGACTGTTCCGATTTTTGGAGTCCCATCGCCTTGCCCCCAACGGATACTGCCGGGACTTCTAAAGACATCTAAATGTTCCACTTTCTAGAAATCAAATCAGATTGTCGGTCATATGAAGTTTCAACATATAACGTTTTGTACTTCTGTCATTGTAAAAATGTCTATAGTTTATTTAATATTGTAGCACTATTCTAACATACCATGTCCCGCCGTATTACATGAGTTTACATGGCGTACTTGCTGATGCTTTCAAGTTCGAAGTCTTCGGTAATACTTGCGCCGAAATTGGCATATGCTTAGCTTAAGGCTTTCGTGTGTACTTCGTTGGCGTGAGTAGGTTCTTTATTCATTTAATTTAGACTGAAACCAACTCCACAATGGCCCCAACAGCACTGTGTTTTCAATTCGTAACTTCAGGAGAGATAAGGAACTAATTCATAATCCAGTGCCATAAAAAATTTGATATAACTGTTTTTTATTATATCAAAATTATTTACTTTTAAAACTACAAAATTGATAATAATTTGTGCCAAGAATGTCGTAATATGCAGTAGTTTTGTAACACCTCGGCAAGTAAAGAAATATGAGCATAGAAAGGACTGTTACTGATAAGCGTTGCGCACAAATATTCTAGTACTTCATATCTAAACATGTATCTTCCGGGAACATTTCTAAAACTGCGGAATTTGTGTTATGTCTTTCCGGTACAAATGCAGCATTACGGCGAGTCTTTTCATTGACGAATAAGATGTGAAGATCTGAGAAATTCAAATGAAAGTAGAGACTTTGAAAATAATACTGATGGTGAAAGTTAATCTACAATACAGTTCCGAATTTTATGACATCTGAAGCTTAAAAGGGATGAAAAAAAAAGGGTTCAAATGGCTCTGAGCACTATGGGACTTAACTTCTAAGGTCATCAGTCCCCTAGAACTTAGAACTACTTAAACCTAACTAACCTAAGGACATCACACACATCCATTCCCGGAGCAGGATTCGAATCTGCGACCGCAGCGGTCGCGCGGTTCCAGACTGTAAAAAGGGATGCAAACATCTGCTGAATGAGATTCATTTATCACAGGAGCATGAGGGCACGAACAACTGAGTGTTAAAAGCTGTGTGTAGTTAGCTAAGTCAGCGTGTCCTGTTATTGTCTTTTAAGATTGAAGTGTACTTTAATTATACAGCAACAGTGAATGAGCTTATGTTTTAGATTATGAGCGTTATATTATGGTTTCATGCCTATTATTCATTTCGTTGTAAACTTTAATAACATACATATAACGTTTACTGAACAGTGAGCAGTTATAAAATTGGACTCAGCTTCAACAACCAGAAGCAGGGCCGGCGCAAGGCACGTGCGAAACGTGCGGCCGCACGGGGCGGCACTTTCCGAGGGGCGGCAAATCAACCGCCCCCCCCCCCCCCCCCCCATTTTTTTTTTTTTTGGACAAACTCAACATTCATTCCCAAGAGGGGATTCGAAACCAAACCTTGGAGGGAGCGGCTTCGGGAACTGTGGCATGGCGCCTCGACTACCTGCCGGCCGCCCCTGCTGAACAAGGGGAGGGAGGAAGACTGATTTGTTCCTCGCCACTGTGGCAGCACCGTCGTGTTTACGCCAGAGGAACAGAGAGGGGGAAGCAGTCTGGCGTACACGCCAGTATTCTTATGAGTGGATTGGCGCCAGTCTGTTAACGCGCCATGCGTTTACGCACCACTAATTTTGCAGAAGACGAAATCTAATTTGGAAATTAGAATGCAATGTTCGATACTGCGGTTACATGTTGTGCCTGAAGCAATTTTGCTAAGCCCTTCAGTGGCAGTTTCTGAGTGTTTTATTCTTCCCGCATTATGGAAAAAAATGGTTGAACATTACTACAGTCAAACATGTCCAACACCTACAATGGCTTGAAGTATATCGAATGGGTAAATACGTTGCGAGTAATTACAAGGGATAAAGACATTGCTAATAAGCCTGGCATAATTTTTGAAAATTTTTGCTATCCGTTTCTGAGCGATAGTCGAACGTTTTGGTTCTTGAGCCATGAAACACCTGTCTCCGCCTGCATGAACAACAATTAAACTCTGACCGGCACTTTTGTTTGACAATACTACTCGCACGCTATTACTTTGCCAACATTTATTTACTGTATAACACGTGTGAATCCATATTTCATCTTAGTAAACTACTGGTAGCTTTGATTATGATGAAAACCTGAGAAAGTATGGTCTTTTAGCAACAATGTCCTCTAGTCTGCACAAAACAAAACGTTAATTTTGACACTTTCTAAAACAAAAATCCGTAGACAGAACATTGCTTCAAACCGTTTCCTTGCTAGCATTGAAGCTCATTTCTGATTGACAAAAGTTGTGCAGTTTTCGCAAAGTTCGTATTTCTTTCTGTTGTTCTCAATGTCATATAAATTGCTGCCTGATAATACGTTTATCCATATCATAGGTCACATACTTATTGTTTCGTCCAGGAACAAGACTCGACGGGGTATACGATGTCCGAATTCGGGAGCATTTCCTGAGATTTCTTCAGTGGCCGATTCTTCAAGCTCCACTTTGACGCAGGTCGTACTCAAGTTCTTGGAAGATAAAAAAATCCTGTTGTGTAATATGAGAGGGCAAGCATACGACAATGGAGCAAACGTGAAAGAAAAGAAGTCTGGTCTCCAGAAAAGAATTTCGGATATGAACAAGAACGCATTTTATGCACCATGTAGCAGTCACTCATTGAATCTTGTGAACGATGCTGCTGTCTTCTAAATATGCTGTTTCCATGTTTTCGACAGTGAAAAGTTTGTATGACTTCTTCTCGACCTCCGTTCGACGTTGGAATTTCTTGAAGAAGTATCTGCCTAACCTGTCGCTGAAGCCACTGAGGTATACTAGGTGGGAAAGTCGCATCGATGCACTTACTCCCCTGAGGTTTCAAATTGGAGGCGTTTATGATGCACTGGTTCAGATATCAGAAGAATTCGATGGCATGACCGCTCACGAAGCAACGTCACTTGCGAATCAAATAAAAAATTACATTTTTCTCACTTCTCTGATAATCTGATACGACGTTCAGTTTCACATCAGTGAAGTCAGTAAGACCCTCCAGACCATTGACATAAATGTTTCTGAAGCCGTGGAAATGCTTGAAAGAACAAAAGCATATTTTGAGACCTGCAGAACAGAAGAAAAGTTTGTAAATTTTTTGACGGATTCGAAAGAATTGGCTACAGAATTAGAGCTAGAAGGGCTAACGTTACCACGGATAAGCGTTTCCTGGCGACGAAGTAAGAAGCCAATACACTTTAGCTATGAAGGAAGGGATGAGACAACAGATGACCCAACAAAACGTTACAAGGTTGAATTCTACTATTATCTTTTAGATATAGTAACCACATCTTTGGATGAGAGATTAAATCAACTGAAATCTCATTGTGATTATTTTGATTATCTCTATGACATCGGCAAGCTGAAGAATGTACCTCCTGACAGCCTGGGCACAAAGTGTCGAAACCTCGCAGCGATTTTGCAAGATCATGAGTCAAGCGACACTGATGCACTGGAGTTGAAGGAAGAACTAAAAGTGCTTTCAACATTGTTGAAACCTGGAATATGTCCAGATTTCTTCAATCAGGTTTGACTCCATTGTTGAGCTGGTGCCCAGCGACGGTTTTGTACAAATCTGTAGAGAATGTCACCAATCAGTCGCAATTTTTGTTTTTATTTTCCAGATCTACATATATTTCGGGCACAGTGTGGCTATTCACAATGTTTTGAGGTATGTTTACATCTATACCGTCATGCTGAACGTAACTGTCAACATGACGTTTTAGATGTAAGCACATATTAAAAGCTTTGGGACTGGCCACTCAGTGGCCGAAACCAAGGTAGATCTGAAAAGTAAAAACAAAAATTGTGATTGATTGAAGACATTTACTACAGATTCGTTTAAATAAAATTCCACAAACGTTTTGGAAAAAAAAAACGGGGGAAGGGGGATCGGCAATTTAGCAGCTCGCACGGGGTGGCATTTGGGCTTGCGCCGGCCCTGCTCAGAAGGATGGTCACCTTATCTATAGATGCTAATAATGGCCCTCGCGTTGTGACGCAGTGAATAGCAGCACCGGACGCGTGTGCTGTCCATGGCGAGAGTCAGCTGCGGTTGCGTGCGTGTCGGTGTGTGTGTATCGTGTGTGCGAGCCGCCGCAGAGGAAGCGGCCGCGCTATGAATATTCCTCCTACACGCGCCCACTGCCAACTCGCACGCTACCTGTACAGCCGCGAGACTTAAAGCCATCGAAAGTGCCACACTTTAACTGTTGATGGTTTCCATTTGTAAGGATTCGGAACTCTTTTATTGTTAAACTGAACTTGTACAGACTAAGACGATCTTCAGCAATATTATTAGACTTTCACTACCAAAATATATTTCAATAAATTCTTCACTTTTTCCACAATAGAAAGTGGGGTACATACGATCCACGAACTAGTGCAGGATACCGTTATCTGCTGACTGGACGTTTAGAAATGTTCCAGTTTAGACGTAAAAAATTCGCCTGTATCAATCAGCTACTGTAACGGTAACATTATCCTGATGTGACGCACTAATATTTAGAAAGAAAGATGAAAGAAAGTTGTTAACATTCGTAATATTTCTGGTTTATTTTTTTATTAAAAAGAAGTGATGTGTTCTTTATATTTCCATTGAATGTGTCATATTTCATGTTTGTATGCTAAACATTTTTCAAACAGTAGTTTTCAACAGTGGATATGTTATGTCACAGAGGTTGTGAGTACAAGCCCTGCGACCTTTGGCTATCAGTAGTAGTGTCCTTGCAGTAAAAGTATGTCCACACGATGCCTCTTTCGTCATGCACGATCGCAAACTCACAGGAATAAAAGGGCATGCACAAAATTTTGTGGAAAGAACTCATGTACGCATAGGCGTTCTCGTGTCCGCACGTTGCCTCATTGTGCAAGCAGATTGCTGTGAATTCCCTTCTTTGCGTGGGAGCTTCTGTCAAACGTTTATTGTGATGAAAAGTCGTCCGCAAAACAAAACACGAAAGCGACTGTAGATAAAGAAGTATCTAAATAACAGTGGCACGAGAAATAAGAAGTGATGAGAACGTTTTGTCCGCAAATTTCGAAGGTCACGGCGAGATTTAGATTTTCTGCTTGGTAACCTGCAGCGGTAAGGCTGGCAATAAAATTCAGTTAGCTAGTAAATGGCGACTTATATACCAGTTTGAACTATTTAATACTCATTTCAAAACAAAACTTTTCAGTGATTCTCCCTGAAACTGAGATATACTGAATGGCGGTTCTTAGTCGTTTGTGAAGGGTAATTAAGTTTCAATGCGTCGTTTATATTTTATTTGTTTACACAACTTTAACCATGAAAGATGATAGGTAGTTTAACATCGTAGCACTCGACAAATTAGCGAATTTCATAGAAGTCAGAATCGACTAGATAGGAAGTTATATTTTTCAATTTTGTATTTTTTGCATCATCAGTGTACTTCATTTCAGTTTGTAGTAGTTTTTTGAGTAGCTAAACGTACCATATCACTTCTTCTTTTGAAATGTCCAACCACCCGTTGTTGTGCTTTTAAATAGCTATAGAATGAATATTTGTCCACAGTTTTCATAAAGGTCTACACAGTTCATGAATTTTTGTCTTATTCTTACATTTTTTCTGCTTCTAAACTTGCTGTATCTTATGCTTTACGAAAATAGGATCGGAGGCATTTTATAGAATACTTGACGCTCAGGGCAACATATAGAGGATAGGCAAAATAATGTGAACAGTGGTAGTAATGGGACAGTTGCGTTTCCTTTCAACAAGACAGGAAAACACGTGTCGCGCTGGACCGTGCGTGTCCAGTACGGACTAGGCATCAGTGTAGGTTGTGTATGATTAGCGCATATTTTGTATTTGTATTCAGACGCCGAGGTCGCCGTGCAGTGAAAGACCTAACAGAGTTCCAAAGAGGGCAGTTTGTGGGGGCTCGATTAGCTGGAGCATCAATAACCAAGACAGCCAACTTACTGAATGTTTCAAGAGCAACTGTTTCAACAGTCATGACGGCCTACACAAAACATGGAAAGACATCATCGTGTAAACGTAATTGTGGGCGCTAATCAAAACTAAACGACAGAGATCGTCGTACGTTAACACGAATTGTGTCAAAACAACACGAAACTATGTTGGCTAAAGTTACTGCAGAGCTCAATAGCCATCTTCAAGATAAAATGTTACTGCATTCCTTGCTTGCGCGTAATTGCTATGAGTTTCACAAACGGAAGGTTTTTGAGGAATTTTTTTCTTTATTAGTTTGGGTTAGTTGCCTTTGCTGTTCGGACGAGGATAATTTAAATTTTCTATTCACATGGCTAGCACTCAGAGGTTACAGATTTTTCCACTCCTTCACTTTTTCAGAAATTAATTACTTGGTAGGGTAAAATTTCTAATAAAAGATAATTTTTTTGTAATGATGATTGTAATAGTCAGACAATGAGTTCCAGTTTTTGCAATACACGCTTTTAAATGTCAGTTTTCCTTTAATCGTTTGAGCAAGTTCAAATTCCACCACCGTCTTGTCACGAAGTAATGTATCGACGGTGTCAGCTGAGGAAGCCATAAAGCGAATATTCATGGACGAGCTGCTGTAACGAAACCGTTAATGACGACAATAAACGCAACAAAGCCTAAAACATGGTGTCAGGAGCATAAATCCTGGCCGGCTGATCAATGGAAGCGCATCACATGGTCCGACGAGTCAACGTTTTCGTTATTTCCACTGGGCCGCGATTACGTCTGGAGAACGCCAAACGAAGCCTACAATCCTGATTGCTTCATCCCAGCCGTTAAGTATGGAGTTGGATGTGTGATGGTGAGGGTAGCCTTATTATGGTATTCTGTCCCATCAAAGGCCGTGTTACAGCCAACGATTATGTGAACATTTTAGGTGATCAGGTGCAACTCACGATTCAAATGCCTCTCCCCAACAATGATGCCATATTTCAGGACGATAATGCACCCATTCACACAGCCAGGACAGTACAATCGCGACATTAGGAGCGGACAACTGAACCGCAGCGTTTTCTCTGGCCAGCGCAGTCCCCGAACTTGAACGTTATCGAAACTTTGTAGGCAGTACTGGAACGCAGATTTTGGAGCAGATTTCCGCCTCCCTCGTCACTACAGGAGTTGGATGAGGTTCTGACTGTAGAGTGGCATAACATTCCACTGGAGACTATGCAATAATTATATGCCAGTATTACAAGAAGAATCACAGCTGTATTATGGGCAAATGGGGTCCAACCGCTTCTTAAAAACTGTTCCCAAGTAAGTACAGGTGTTTACATTATTTTGCCTATTCCCTGTACTGGACCGAGCGGGGCAGCGCAATGCTTAGCGCACTTGATTCGCATTCGGGAGGACGGCGATTCAAACCCGCGTCCGCTCACCCTCATTTAGGTTTTCCGGGATTTCCCTAAATCCCGTAAGGCAAATACCGGGAGGGTTCCACCGGAAGGGCACGGCCGCTTTCCTTCCCCACACTGCCCTAATCTGAGCTTGTGCTCCGTCTCCAATGACCTCATTGTTCAAATGTTCAAATGTGTGTGAAATCTTATGGGACTTAACTGCTAAGGTCATCAGTCCCTAAGCTTACACACTACTGAACCTAAATTATCCTAAGGACAAACACACACACCCATGCCCGAACCTCGAACCTCCGCCGGGACCAGCCGCACAGTCCATGACTGTAGGACCTCATTGTCGACGGGACATTAAGCACTGATATCCACCTCCTCTCCTCCACAACAGACCTCGGATTTTTATTCACATAATCTTCAGAAGGGGCACTCCATATGACTTTCTTAATCGTCTGTAATCATCTATAAACTTAAGCGTGCTTCCTTTGGAGTCAACAGGCATTATTGGGCACAATTCGCTTCACAACATAACCTCAACACATTACATAGTCAAAGACACATGGGCCTCAGCTACCTGTTGTCTGCCAAAAAAGCGCAAAGATCCCCACCGAAAGAGGGTAGCAACGAGCTTTGCGCAGGGCCCCCATTTCCAGGAAATTACGCTTGTACAAATGCGTGTGTGTAGTAGTTGCACTGTTGGAATTTACGCGCGTGCGCAAAGTTGAACACAAAAATGACATCTAAGCATTCTGAGTTAAGTTAGCGGGAGAATCGGGTCTTGAAATAGCTTGCAGAGCACACAGAAAATTAAAGAGGAAGATGAATAGTGTAATATGATCTTGCAAGGATTACTCGGACAAGTGAAGATTTTTTTAAAGATAAAGTGTTACTGCATTCCTTGGTAGCGCGCAATTGTTATGTGTTTGGCAAACGGAACGTTTTAGTGGAATTTTTTTCTTTATTGGTTTGGGTTAGTTGTTTTCATTGTTCAGACGAGAATAATTTCAATTTGATATTCACATGGCTGGCACTCAGAGGTTACAGATTTTTCCACTCCTTCACTTTTTCAGAAAATAATTACTTGGTAGGGTAAAGTTTGTAATAAAATATAAATTTTTTGTGATGATGGTTGTAATAGCCAGACATTGAGTTCCAATTTTTGCAATACACTTCTTATATATCAGTTTTCCTTTAATCGTTTAGCAAATTCAAATTCCACCACGACCTTGTCACGAAATAATTTCGTATTTCTCGAATATGCGTGTCGCCCAATGCACTCTGCAGAACACAGTGGCTAAAACTGAGATGTGATCTCTGTAGGATAGCTGCACATCCTTTCACTGCAGCTGCGCAACGTTTACTTTCCTATTTAGTTTGCTTGGTGCTACGCTGCTTACTTTTATTTTCATCACTTACAGCAGGACCAAGTTTCCGTCGCCAGAGATAAGCCGAAAAAAAAGAAGGTTAAGGCCAGTTGTAATACAGTTAGGACACAGTGAAATCAGTCATAGTTACATGTTACTTTTCAATATTGTCGGATACAGTTTAGCTAAAGATCATTTCACATTTAATTTCATACACAAACAGTCTTATTCTCACAGTGCTGTGTTACATTTGTGTGTGTGTGCGTGTGTGTGTGTGTGTGTGTGTGTGTGTGTGTGTGTGTGTATGTGTGTGTGTGTGTGTGTGTGTGTGTGTATCGTTTGGTGTTTTGGAACTTTGCTTAGTTAGACAGCGTACGTAATTTCGCAGATCTTTGTAGAAACATTCTTTCAAAATTCAGTTATTAATTTTAAATTCAATTAATAATTTTATGTGGCATTTTCACTCTGTTAACTTTCTGTGCTGGAATTGAGGTCGCGTACTGAGAAGTCACGCGTTGTGGCTCATCACTGTACCGCACAACAGAACTTTGAAGAACAGCTTCTTTAATATACACTTGCGTTTTATAAAATGGTTCAAATGGCTCTGAGCACCATGGGACTTAACTTCTGAGGTCATCAGTCCCCGAGAACTTAGAACTACTTAAACCTAACTAACCTAAGGACATCACACACACCCATGCCCGAGGCAGGATTCGAACCTGTGACCGTAGCGGTCGCGCGGTTCCAGACTGTAGCGCCTAGAACCGCTCGGCCACCCCGGCCGGCTTACGTTTTATAATCACGTTGGTAAAGTTAACTAATATTCAGCGTGTTTCAAAAAGAATAATCTGATTTGGCACGTCTATATTTCTGAAACTAATAATCACATACAATGAATTTTGTGTTTTGATGAACGGAACTCGGAAAGTTTTTTTTTTTTTTTTTTTTTTTACATACCTTTTCACAAGTGTTCAGTATGCCCCCTTGAGATGCACGGCTTTGTCAATATGGTATTCAAATTGTTCCCACACACTGCAGCGAACATGTCTTGAGTTACAGCTTCCACAGCTGCTGTTACGCGATGTCTCAGTTCATTCACTGATGTTGGTAACGGAGGCACATAAACTGAGTTCTTTTATAAATTCCCACAAAAAATAATCAAATGTGGTCAGGTCTGGTGACCTCGGAGGCCAGTAATGTAAGACTGAATCACTTCGTCCAATGCGGCCGATCTATCGTTCCGTAACCCTTTGATTTAAAAATTCCTGCACTTCCAGATGCCAGTGCGGCGGTGCCCCATCCTATTGGTATATGAAATCGTTCCCATCAGTCTCCAAGTGTGAGAAAGGAAGTTCTCAAGCTTATCGAATATGTGTTTCCTGTTTCTGTGCTCTCGGCAAAGAAAAATGGACCATACACCTTATCCTGTGAAACTGCACAATACACATTAAATTTTGGAGAGTCTCTCTCGTGTGGTACAGCTTCATGCGGTTGTTCCGTACCCCATAATCTCACAGTATGACGGTTCACTTTCCATTTAAATGGAATGTTGCCTCGTCACTAAACACAATCCGTGGAAGAAAGCTGTCGTCGTCCATCTTGCAAAGAACGTAGATTACAAAAAACCACACGCTGTTGTTTGCCACCTTCACGGAGAGCCTGCAGAGAGCTGAATTTTGTATGGTTTCATGAGTAAACGCCGACGCAACACACACCAGACGGCTGTCGGGGGCATGTTGATCTGTCGAGCTGCACGGCGGACGGATTTCTGCGGACCCCGTGTGAAACTACGGCGGATGCGTTCGACGTCTGTCAGACACTCGAGGACGGCCCGGCGATTTGCCTTTACGCAAACAACTGTTTCTCGGAACTGCTCATGCCATCGTCTAATGCTCTGTGCTGTAGGAGGATCCACCCCATACCTAGTACGAAAGTCACGCTGAATAGTTCTTACTGACCCACGCAGCGCAACACGTAGTACACAAAACGCTCTCTGTTGTGCCGACACCATTTTTGCTAGAACTGAAGCGGGCGCTGCTGCCTAGCGGGAACCATGTAAAACTAAAGAGTTTGCTCTTTACAACAGTACGTTGTTCACGCACATATCTCAAATAACAATAGTTATGATTTTTTTTAAAAAAATCGGATAGGTCTTTTTGATATACCCCGTATAGTTATACAATTTCAATTTTCGCGACTCATTAATCAGATTGCGTTTCCGTAACTACACCACATACATTGCTCAGGATTACAACATAGACACAGGAGTGATAAAGAATAAGCAGTCCACTATACTCTAGTTTCACTTCACAACATTGAAAGTATAAAATTTACGCACTGAAAAGGAAAACATTAAGGAAAATTTTTGGGTCTGTAACTAACGAAAATAATAGGGAGTGGAGGATAAGAAAAAATAAACTACAAGAGCTCTACAAGCATCGTAACATAGTGGAAGTGCTAAGGAAGGGAAGGCTGGGCTGGGCTGGTCGGATGTACTGTCGGATCAAAAGTAGCTGAACACCTCTGTGTAATGCGGGATTGACCAGTAGGTGTCACGAGAGACGGATCCGCCAGTATAAAAAGAGGAGGGGAGTATTGCGCTGTCAGTAGAGAATCAGTGACAGCAGAATGGATTCTATCAAGAGAGCTCAGCGAATACTCATTGGATGTCACCTGAATAACAAATACAACAGGGTCATTTCAACCCTTCTAATGCTGTGCAAGTGGATTGTTGCTGATATGATTGTGGAATGGAAAGACGAAGGAATAACCAAACAACCAGGCAGAACTCATGGAGTGACGGACAGGGATCGACGAGCATTGCAGAGGGTGGTTTCAAAAAATCGCAAGGAATCAGCGAAGAGAATCACTCATGAGTTCGGAAGTGCCACCAGCAGTCCAACTTGCTCAATGATTCTGTTTGTGGAGTTAAAAAGAATGGTCGACCAGCTCATCAGAAACCACACTTTTCTGTAGTCAATACTACACGCCACTCGAGGTGGTGAACAACGCGACGTCACTGGACAGCCGATGACTGGAGACGAGGGATTTGGACTGATGGCAACCGCTATAACATGGGAATCCGATGGAAAGGTTTGGATTTGGCGAATGCCTTGAGATCATTACCTACCATCGTGCTAACAGTGAAGTACAGGGGAGGTGATGTAATGGTACAGTAGACGAACAGTTTGGAGAAGGTGATAGTTTGTATGAGCGTGACAATGCATAAAGTATCATCTGCGAGGCAATGGTTTGTGGATAATGATGATCCTGAAATGAACTAGCTTGCCCACAGCCCCGACCAGTACCAACTAGAACACCTTTGGGATGAGTCAGAACGTGGACTTCGCGTCCAACGTCTCTACTGTTTCTGGTTTCGTCTCTTGAGGAAGATTGGGCAGTCACTCCATTCCACCACAGACTTTCATACATCTCATTGAAAGTTTCCCCAGTAGAGTTCAAGCCATCATAAAGGCGAATGTTGGACACAACCCCTATTAATGTCCACTAGTATGTGTTCGAATACTTTTGATCAGATAGTGTCGTAAGAATGTCGAAGAATAGGCTAACTAAAGTACTACGCTCCAGGACAATAGCTGGAACGAGAAGAAGAGGAAGACCCAGAATTAGGAGGCAAGATATCATCTGGGAGACACAGCTGGGATGAACGTCAACACCAAATGGGGAAACAGTGTACCTGACTGAAAGAAATGGATGCGGGTCGGAGAACTGGTGTATAGTCAGTACGGTACTTGTCACATCCAATGATGTTGCTGTTGTTGTTCTGATCTTCAGTCGAGAGACTGGTTTGATGCGGCTCTCCATGCTACTCTATCATGTGCAAGCTCCTTCATCTCCCACTACCTTCTGCAACCTACATCCCTCTGAACCTGCTGAGTGCACTCATCTCTTGGTCTCCCTCTACGGTTTTTACCCTCCATGCTGCCCTCCAATACTAAACTGCTGATCCTTTGATGCCTCAGAATATGTCCTACCAACCGATCCCTTCTTCTAGTCAAGTTGTGCCACAAACTTCTCTTCTCCCCAATCCTATTCAATACCGCCTCATTAGCTATAGCCCGCATCTCGTGGTCGTGCGGTAGCGTTCTCGCTTCCCACGCCCGGGTTCCCGAGTTCGATTCCCGGCGGGGTCAGGGATTTTCTCTGCCTCGTGATGGCTGGGTGTTGTGTGCTGTCCTTAGGTTAGTTAGGTTTAAGTAGTTCTAAGTTCTAGGGGACTGATGACCATAGATGTTAAGTCGCATAGTGCTGAGAGCCATTTGTCATTAGTTATATGATCTACCCATCTAATCTTCAGCATTCTTCTGTAGCACCACATTTCTAAAGCTTCTATTCTCTTCTTGTCCAAAATATTTATCGTCCATGTTTCACTTCCATACATGGCTACACTCCATACAAATACTCTCAGAAACGACTTCCTGACACTTAAATCAATACTCGATATTAACAAATTTCTCTTCTTTAGAAACCCTTTCCTTGACATTGCCAGTCTACATTTTATATCCTCTCTACTTCGACCGTCATCAGTTATTTTGTTCCCCACATAGCAAAACTCATTTACTACTTTAAGTGTCTCATTTCCTAACCTAATTCCCTCATCTGCTCTTCCGGGCCCTGTGCTGTCTCTGAAAGAATTACAATGTCATCGACGAACCTCAAAGTTTTTATTTCTTCTCCATCTGAGATGAAAGCACAACTGATGTACCTTTTCCGTTCTGTTTGATACAATACGTGTAAGTTGATAACAACAAAAGCAACAAAAAAATTAAATAAAAATAAATAAATAAAATACACCATGCCACCATTTTACAGTTCTGCCGATCATAAAGCTTCCTTGTGAATAATCTAAACTGTTCAATTGCATCCATTGTGCTATTGTAATGGCATACTACTTCGAGGCAGCATATAGTTACGTTAAAGCCGTATTTGATGTTTCTTCTGCTGAAAATAACGTCTTTCGACCTGTTGAAAGGAGAAAGCAGACAAATTAGCTATTGCTTCCGACAACCCGCTCCTGTTTCCTCTTACAGTTCTACAACTACAAAGTATATGATTTCGCAGTCCTTTCAACACGTATGTCCCGCTAACTTCATTTGTCGTACACAGTAATGCAGTTGCTGAGAACTACGTTTCACAGTGTATTTGTACCATAATGATTATTACGTCAGTAATAGGAAGTATGAAAAGGTGATAATCGGAGTACGGCACGGAACAGAGAGGTTGCAGCCTCGAGTCAACTTGAGTGGTCACAGCTTCCTCTGTTGTCTGTGCAGTGCAGTGTTGTCAGCGTAGATGGCTGCTATGCGGAGGACCTGGGTTCGATTCGCGGGATTGCCAAGGGTTTTTCCTTGGTGGAAGGAATGGTACGGGGTGCACTAAGACTCTTGAACCCAACAGAGGAACTGCTTGACAGAATAGTAGCGGCTCCAAGGTCTCCAAGGTCTGGAAAGTCTGCAGAACGGTCGGGAGGGCGGTGTGCTGACCACTTGCACCCCCCCCCCCATCCCCGCCCCCCCCCACCCTTCCCCGCATCCGATGCCACCTCAAGGCAGAGGGTGACATTGCGGCCGTAGACATCCTTTGGCCTTCATGGCCTGGACGAGGAGCTCTTTAAAACTATCTACTGCAGTATTTACTTATCCTCCTCAAATATCATATATATTTCTTCATATATGTCTTACAGAGTAAGGCTGAGCATATTCTTACACCAGCTTCGGTAGTATAGCGGTACGGTACGAAGTATGAACCAGGTTTTAGGAATCTCTGCAGATATCAGTCATATCATCATATCATCTGAGTGAGTCATCTCTTGTTAGGCAGGCACTTGTAAGTGGCACACATTATCACTGCTCTGCTGATAGAGCCAAAAAGTCCTCGTGGCACGTAGCTGATAGTGCTCCCCTCAGACATACCGCTGTTGTGTAAGAGGTCGACAGTGAAATGCCTCCATTTCAAGGAGTCCTTGCTTCAAGATTGACCTTGAGGCCCGATAAGGCAATCATCTTTATCGTCTTTTTTTGCGATTTCACGTCCGCGCTCTCAGTGAGGCAGCTATGAGAGCGGTACCACACGTAATGCAACCATAATATCCTGTGTATCTACAGGGAACGTAGCAGACTCTAAAAATGTAATAATTACCAACTCACTGCAGTTGTGGTTCCACGTTCTCATCTCTAACGTCATGGAATATGTCACTTTCGAAATAAGGAAACACTGTGGTAATAATGGACACCAAACAGTACACATACCCCTAAACAAAAAATAGTGTGATGTCAAACCTGTCTTCCTGTACATAATCATTTTTTTCGTCTAAGTTGACAGCTACTTATATGCTCGCACTTACCTGAGATGTGCCACGTATTGAGTATGCTCGTATCCTGTGTCCAGCAGTTCTGTAAGTGTGCTATGCAGGAACTGATGCTCCAATTTTTTTCTCTCCCTAGAATGTGTTTATTGAGCATCAGTACAAATTAAGCGTGGTGGTTGAACTACAGGCCCTATTCCAACGAAAATTTTAACAGAAAATCTTTCTCACTGATATCAAACACATGTCAATATTGGTTCTCATAGCTTCCGATATGACTATTCTGATTGTTCGAATAACTGTTACGCCCATGGATGAAGTAGAACTCACTGTGAAAGCCACAGCAAACAGTCGTAGCCGAATATGATTGTCTTGCAGCCGTACCTGAGTCTTGAGGTGAACGAACAGTCTGATGCGAGAGGTTCAAGGCTTGCCTTAGTGAGACAGGTGGAGCAGCAGACTAGCTTTGGCAAAGAGGGCATTCCTGGCCAAGAGAGGTCTCCTAGCATCAAACGTAGGCCTTAATTTGAGGAAGAAGTTTCTGAAAATATACGTTTTGAGCACAGTATTGTATGGTAGTGAAATAAGGTGGTGTGGGAAAATCGGAAGAGAAGAGAATCGAAGCCGCGCGGGAGTAGCCGAGCAGTCTCAGGCGCTGCAGTCATGGAACTGTGCGGCAGGTCCCGGCGGAGGTTCGAGTCCTCTCTCGGGCATGGGTGTGTGTGTTTGTCCTTAGGATAATTTAGGTTAAGTAGTGTGTAAGCTTAGGGACTGATGACCTTAGCAGTTAAGTCCAATAGGATTTCACACATATTTGAACTTTTTTTTTTTTTTGAGAATCGAAGCATCTGAGATGCATGCTACAGAAGAACGTTGAAAATAAGGTGGATTGATAAGATAAGGAATGAGGAGGTTCTCCACAGAATCGGCGAGGAAAGGAGTGTGTGGAAAACATTGAGAAGAAGAAGAGACAGGATGACAGGACATCTTTTAAGACGTCAGCGAATCACTTCCATAGTACTATAGAGAGCTGTAGAAGGTAAAAACTGTAGATGAAGACAGAGACTGAAATACATCTAGAAAATAATTGAAAACGTAGGCTGCAATTAATAAACAACCTCACTGCTACTGTAGTACTGTCACGTGATCATATTTAGATATCACCAGGCCCAGTTCGATAAATGGGGAAGGGGAGGGGTGCAGTCCGGGGTATACATTACATTCATGAGGTGAAGAGTGTCGTATTACGGTATCAGATATGCATCTAAGACCAGAAAAAGTCTGAAAATGCCTTCCTGGAGCTGTGTGATACACGAAGCACTGTAGCATTTCCTACTTAAAACAATTGATGCGTGCGCACGACCGAAGTTAAGAACATGAAACAATCGTAAACAGTAGTCCCTTAATGTCTTATAGCATCCAGCATAGCGGCGACGGCTCCGAATTAAAATACAGTGTAACCCTGTTGCGCCATCTCCCTTATTATACCTCCGTTGTTTTAGCGTCTTTGTTTCCATCGCGATGCATAGTACTGTACATACTGCTATGCAGTCGCTCAGTCCCCTGATTGTAAGGTAAATGCAGAGACTTCCAGCTCCCACCCCAGACCCACCCTTCCGCCATGTAAGAGCTCTATCTTTCTGCCCTTGAAAAACTGTCAAAATAGAATAAAAAGAAAGTAATGTAAGGCTCAGAAAATCAAGTGTCTCCATGAAAGATCAATAATAAAGTAAACAGCATCAAGTGCCTGTGTCACGCAGTTGTTCACACATGTTCTAATTTTCACAGTCTCTTTGATTATGAATCTCAGTAGTCTGAAGTGTCTGTTCAAAGAAGATTTTGTACTTATTCATTAGGCTATTTTCCAAAAGACAGATTTTTCTCGATTTCTGTACTCTTTATGCTGCTCAGGTTCTGTACAGCACCGGGAAATGGTTCAGACAGTTTGACGATGAAGGTAGTGGATCTCTTCCCGCCCCCAGGAGTGTCTCATACCAGACGAGTGTAACCCCAAATGTTTGCCTGGTAGAGTAATTACGGTGCAGGCGTACGTGGAGACAGTGTTTGTGCGACAATCGCCGACATAATGTAACTGAGGCGGAATAAGGGGAACGAGCCCGCATTTGCCGAGGCAGTTGGAAAACCGACTTAAAAACCATCCACAGGCTGGCCGACGCACCGGACCCTGACACTAATCTACCGGGATAATTCGTGCCGGGGACCGGCATCCCTTCCCGTTCGGGAAGGAGCACGTTAGACCGCGCGGCTAGCCGGGCGGGCTAGCAGGACATTTTTGGTGAAACTTTATTATCAAAACAACAGTACTGCTGCAGCTGCACTTCATGAATATCCCCAGCTGAAAGGATTATGGAAGGGTTCTCTTTCTCCACTTGTTGTGTGGAGCATGAGGAAGAAGTCTGAATCAGCTGGAGATCTGGGGGTCGCCCTGGGAAGAGGCTGAGAACCGGTTGCACCACATGTGGTTGATGAAGTCGCTGTTACTATGGCAGACAAGCTCTGGGAAATTGCTGATCGTCAGGCAGTGTGTGTGCTGTGTCACGATAGTTGAACATCCTGTGGTCCATTGTATGGAAGGTGCTTCGAATCATTCTCAAATGGTATCCGTGCAGGATCCATATCGTACAGCAGCTTGCACCCCGGAACGCACAAAGACGTGTTGACTTCGCTCTCCACTTTCTTGCAAGGATTGAAGTTGACATGGGCTGGCCCTGGGCCATCCTATGGACAGCCGAAGCTCATTTCTTTCTGACAGGTGAGGTGAACACACAGAATTGCCGAGTGTGGGGACCTTCACCTCTAGTCACTGTGCATGAAGTTCTTCTCTATGGTGAACGTGTCACCATGCCATGTGGATTCACGGCTACGTTCATGATTGGCCCATTCTTTTTTGAGACTGGCCAACGCTACTGCACTTTTCTTCACCAGCATTTCACACTCACCCTACAGGAGAGAGACGCCTTGAACTCAACAGTGCCGGCCGGAGTGGCCGAGCGGTTCTAGGCGCTACAGTCTGGAACCGCGCGGCCGCTACGGTCGCAGGTTCGAATCCTGCCTCGGGCATGGATGTGTGTGATGTCCTTAGGTTAGTTAGGTTTAAATAGTCCTATGTTCTAGGGGACTGATGACCTCAGCAGTTAAGTCCCATAGTGCTCAGAGACATTTGAACCATTTTGAACTCAACAGTTTTCATGCAAGATGGCGCCCCACCGCACATCGCTCGTGAAGTTCACCTGCTCCTCCGAAATACATTTGGAAACAATCTAATTGTCAGACGATCGTTTCCAAATACTTGACCAGCACTGTCACCTGATCTCACTCATTATTTCTGGGGCTACCTGAAGGACGGGGTTTACCAGGAGAACATTCACGCATGAGCTGAACTATTGCGCGGCATGTCAAGAAAGGTAGCAGCATACCTATGGACATGCTTCGTTCTGCTGTGCAGAATGCAATTCAGCGTTTTCAGACTCTTCTGGACACCGATGGGCACCATATTGAGCCCCTTTTGAACCAGTAATGGTACTGGTGTGTAATGGTACGATGTACCGTAGCAGCACATTAAAAGTGTTTCAGATGGTTCAAATGACTCCGAGCACTATGGAACTTAACACGTGAGGTCATCAGTCCCCTAGAACTTAGAACTACGTAAACCTAACTAACCTAAGGACATCACACACATCCATACCCGAGGCAGGATTCGAAACTGCGACCGTACCGGTCGCGCGGTTCCAGACTGAAGCGCTTAGAACCGCTCGGCCACAACGGCGGGCAAAAGTGTTTGAATTGAACTGATTCCGCACTATTTCTCTTTTCTATGTCCTTGACATTAACGATACCAAGCCTGGTACTCATACGGTAATTAATTTCCGTGTTATATCTTGTTAAATAGGGAAAGTCCAATTATAGCCACACGGTACTACGGGCTAAACGTGAACGAGATTTAGCAACTCTTATGCAAACACCCTGTATATTACATAGGAAAACGAAAAACTCCATCTGAAGACGAAGAAATGCCTTTCCGAAACGTATTAGAAGTGGACAATCGTTAAGTACGTAGCAGCTATGATTTGTTGATGCAGTAGGATGTTTCTGGACTACCACCTACTTCGCAGCACACTTTCTTCTGTTCGGGCAAGTGTCGTAAATGACACGAAGGAAGAGGCTGCCGTTTCCGAGCCCGTTAGGGAACGCTACCGCGAAGAGCGCTAATTCCTAGAGAGTCGCCAGCTGACGCCGGTAACTGTATGCGAGAGCACTCGCTCGAAGGCGATATGCACGGTCCGGAAGTCAGCTGAAGGCGGACGCCGGCTCGCTATCGGGAGCAAGGTCCCGTGTCGGATTCCATACCACGCGGAAGCCTTTCACGAATGGCGGGAGACAAGCGCGTAGCTTAGCAGACCAAACAAATGTGAAGCACAGTTCGCGAAATCCTGCCTATGAAATGGGCTTGTTATTCAAATCTCTACTCATACTTCTGATGTGGCTACCTAGAAGAAACGTTCGACAATGTGGGGCGGTGCAAGATGTCTGAAGTACTCACAGGAGAAATGGGTCACCTCGAAAGCTCAGAACCGCACGAAAATCTGCTTACATACATTTTTAATACAAAGCGCTCATATGAAAAACAGTGGAATGAGCGATTCGGATGCAAAACTGCGCGTCTTACCGCGAGAAACATTTGAATGATTATATGTCCAACAAGGTCTAACAAGGGGAGGCCGCCAATTGTGAAATTCAGATTCGATTCACACTGCGCATAATAAAAGCTCATGGCCAGAGGTGTAATGTGGCAAAGCACGCCGGCCGCGGTGGTCTCGCGGTTCTAGGCGCGCAGTCCGGGACCGCGCGACTGCTACGGTCGCAGGTTCGAATCCTGCCTCGGGCATGGATGTGTGTGATGTCCTTAGGTCAGTTAGGTTTAAGTAGTTCTAAGTTCTAGGGGACTGATGACCACAGCTGTTCAGTCCCATAGTGCTCAGAGCCATTTTTGGCAAAGCACCAAGATGCGCTTCTCAGCCGTTGTTGAGAAAATCGACAGTTAAAAGAAACCGTTGCGGTGAAATACTCTCTACGATTAATAATTCTCTACAGCGTCGTGGCGCAGCGGTAAGCGCTCGGGTTCGTAATCCGAAAGCCGCCGGATCGAATCTCGCGCTATGCAACTTTTTTTTTTAGTATTTGTTTTTTATAATTCATATATATATATATATATATATATATATATATATATATATATATATATATATATATATATAATTCCCGGCAATCAGTTGCAACAATTATGCATATATAAGTTGTTGAAAGTCGTTTGTCGTGGAAAAACTGGCGACTTCGAACATCATTATGTTTTCCGCAAACAAAGTTGTACTTCACAAATGTTATTAATTGTCTTCATAATGTTAACCACGTATAGTTAACGGAAGACGTAGAAACGATATTCCGAAACGAATACGTATAGCGTAAGTCAAACGTTCGAATTAGAATAGAGACCCCACGAACACAAATTTGCTGTGGCAGGTATGAAATATAAACTCCGTTACTCGCTCGTTACACTTGAATGACAGATGTTGAATGGGCCGAAACGAGCCGCCGCATAACAGCGTAGTTGCCTGCTAACTTCGAAAGAAGGTAGATGCGGTCCCTAGCGCAACTTATAACATTGTCGAAAATCAGTGCGGACGGGAGAGCTTTGGTACACCCTGTTAAAAAAAACGGAATAATGGAGGCGGTACAATTGGAGAGCGATCCGCCTTCATCAACATGCATAAGCAATTCATTAATATATATATATATATATATATATATATATATATATATATATATATATATATTTGAATTACAAAAAACTAATAATAAAAAAAATACATGGCGCGAGATTCGATCCGGCGCCCGAGCGCTTACCGCTGCGCCACGACGCTGTAGAAAATTATTAATCGTCGAGAGTGTTTCACCGCAACGGTTTCTTTTAACTGTCGATTTTCTCGACAACGGCTGAGAAGTGCATCTTGGTGCTTTGCCACATTACACCTCTGGCCATGAGCTTTTATTATGCACAGTATGAATCGAATCTGAATTTCACAATTGGCGGCCTCCTCTTGTAAGAGAGGAACTTCGGCAATGCGAAGAAACAAAATCGATACTACGAGGGGCATTTGGAAAGTCCGTGCAAAGTCCGAGAGATGACACCACCGGCGCGTATCGAGGTTATGTGTAGTTAGTAGCATCTTTGGAAAAACGCACACCAAGTTTCAGTCATCTTGGTCTACTTCTTTGTGTTTGGTATTCGTGTGAATCAAGGAACTCGAATGATTATAAAAAAAAAAAAAAGGACGAGAACGAATTTCGTGTGGTGATCAAACATTACCTTATAAAAGGCAAAACGCCTCAGGAGACTAAAGAGAAGCTTGCTAAACATTACGATGACTCTGCACCTTCGATTAGAAAAAGTTTATAAGTGGTTTCAAAATTTTCGGAGTGGCCGTATGGGTACAAGTGATGCTGAACGTTCTGGACACCCTGTGGAGGTTACGACTCCAGAAATCATTGATAAAATACATGATATGGTGATGGATGACAGAAGAGTTAAGGTGCGTGAGATTGCTAGTGCTGTGGGCATCTCGAATGAATGGGTACATAATATTTTGCATAAATATTTGGACATGAGAAAGCTATCCGCAAGATGGGTTCCGCGATTGCTCACGCTTGACCAAAAACGGAATAGTGTGAAGTGTTGCAAGGATGGTTTGCTGTTGTTCAGGAAGAATCCGCAGTACTTTAAGCGTCGTTTCGTCACTGTGGATGAAACAGGGATACATTACTATACTCCTGAGACCAAACAACAACCTAAACAATGGGTTACCAAGGGAGAATCTGCACCAAAAAAGGCGAAGTCCATTCCTTCGGCCCGAAAGGTTATGGCGACTGTCTTTTGGGATTCGCAAGGGATAATCCTCATCAACTATCTTGAAAAGGTTAAAGCTATTACAGGTGCCTATTATTAATCGTTATTGGACCGTTTGAAAACCGAGCTGCAAGAAAATCGCCGGCGATTGAACAGCAAGAAATTCTTTTCCATCACAACAATGCACCAGCACATACCTCAGCAGTTGTGGTCACATCCCCCCTATTCTCCAGACTTGGCTCCCTTGGACTACAATTTGTTCCCCAATGTGAAGAAATGACTGATGGGACAAAGATTTTATGCAAACGAGGAGGTGATTGCAGCAACTACTAGCTATTTTGCAGACTAGGAGAATTCCTATTATTCGGAAGCGATCAACAAATTAGAACAGCGTTGGACGAAGTGTATAAGACTAAAAGGAGACTATGCCGAAAAATAAAAAAGGTTTACCCCAAACACGTAAGTAGTTTTTATTTTTGCACGGACTTTTCAAACGCCCCTCGTATCATTGTCACTTGAACTCTTTTTTTCTTGTTTTGGTCCTGTGTCTGCTTAGAACGGTATGGGACTGTGGGTGCGGTGGACCCACAATCCCATGCTACCGATATAATAGGAGCAAACGTACACATTTTTTCGAAATTCCTTCACTAAAGAAGACGAAGTAAATATTCCAGAATTCGAAACTAGAACAAGTACCAACATGAGTAACTCAGAAGTAGATATCCTCAGTGTAGTGAAGCAGCTTACATCACTTAATAAAGGCAAACCCTCCGGTCCAGACTGTATACCAGTCAGGTTCCTTTCAGAACATGCTGATACAATAGTTCGATACTTAAGCAATCAAACACAACCGATCGCTCGTCGAAAGATCCATACCTAAAGCCTGGAAAGAAAATGGGAGTAATCTGCTGAATTGCAGACCCTTATCGCAGCGTCGGTTTGCGGTAGGATTTTGGAAGATATACTGTGTATGAATATTATGAACTACCTCGAGAAAAACGAGTTATTGACAAACAGTCAACACGGATTCAGGAAACATCGTTCTTGTGAAGCACAACTAGCTCTTCATTCTCGCGACCTAACGAGTGCTTTCGACAGTGGATGTGAAATTGATTCCATATTTTTAGATTCCCAGAAGACTTTTGACACTGCCCCACAAGCGGCTTATAATCAAATTGCGTGCTTATGGAATATCGTCTTAGTTCTGCGACTGGATTCGTGGTTGCCTCTCAGAAAGGTCATAGTTCGTAGTAACTGATGGAAAGTCTTCCACTAAAAGAGAAGTAATATTCTGGCGTTCCCCAAGGAAGTGTTTTAGATCCTCTGCTCTTCCTGATCTACATAAACTATATAAGGAATAATCTAAGCAGCCCTCTTAGATTGTTTGCAGATGATGCGTCATTTATCGTCTTGCAAAATTATGAAGTGATCAAAAACAGTTGGAAAGTAATTTAGATAAGATGTCTGTATAGCGCGAAAAGTAGTATTTAAATATAAATAATGAAAAGCGTGAAATGATCCATATGAGTACTAAAAGAAACCCGCTAAATTTCGGTTAATTGATAAATCATACAAATCTAAAGGCTGTAAACTCAACTAAACATTTAGGGAATACAATTTCGAATAAATAAATAGGAACGATCACATAGATAATGTTGTGGGAAAGCAATCCAAGGACTGCGATTTATTGGTAGTACACTTAGAAAGTTCAACAGGTCTACTAAAGAAACTGCTTACACCATGTTTGATTGCCTTCTTCTGGAGTATTGCTGTGCAGTGCTGGATCCGTATCAGATGGACCTGACGGAGGACATCGAAAAAGTTCAAAGAAGGTCAGCTCGTTTTGAGTTATCTCGAAATAGCGGAGAGAGTACGACGAACATCATACGCGAACTGGGATGAAAATATTTTGTTGCGCCCACCTACATAGGGAGAAATTATCATCATAGTAAAAGAACAAAAATAAGAGCTCGGGTGAGAAGATATAAGTGCACGCTTTTTTGTCGAGTGTGGGATGGTAAAGAAACAGCTTGAAGGTGGTTCGATGAATCCTCTGCCAAGCACGTCATTGTGAATTACAAAGTAATCATGAATGTGTAGATACTTCAATGTTGTACCGTATCGCTACATTTCCCTCTGCTTAAAATATTTTCGCTGTCTGAAAAACTGTTCGACAGCTATTCAGTTCTCAAAATGCACGTATGTGATTTCAACAAAGTGATGAAATCAAAGTGGAACAGAACAATATAGAATTAACTTTCTGCGCCGAAATGCAAGCCTTTGTGTTTGGCAAAAGAGAGGTTGTGACGTTGACATACCGCTATCATCGTTGGCAAATTTAAATAGTGTGGAGTTTGATATTGGACTGCTTGAATGCAAAAGTGATGTTGAATGGGAAAAAGTAGCTTCAGTCGATGTGTGTATTGTTCTCTTACACTTTGCTTTGACCACTTCATTGAAATGCCACACCTGGCCTTTGAATAACTATGCAACACTATCAGGTCTGTAGCAGAATTTTATTGTTCAGGTAGCGTAATTATTTTAAGATGAGGGAAATGGTCCCATTATAACGATATTTTGAATATTCGTATTCGCGTTACCGAGGTTCATCTTTCGAACCGCCGGCCGCTGTGGCTGAGCGGTTCTAGGCGTTTCAGTCCGGAACCACGCGACTGCTATGGTCGCAGGTTCGAATCCAATCCTGCCTCGGGCATGGATGTGCGTGATGTCCTTAGGTTAGTTAGGTTTAAGTAGTTTTAAGTTCTAGGGGACTGATGACCTCAGCACTTAAGTCCCATAGTGCTCAGAGCCATTTTTTCTTTCGTTCCTCGAACAGGTGATCATTCAAATGACTCTCGTAGTAAGACATCATAAGGATAGCAATAAATTTTTAACCATCATCTCGAAAAAGTCGAGGTGAGATTATGAAAATTGGTGTTAGTGTTTCTCTGCACATTCGCCCTTCATAACGACACGTTTTTTCCAATGATAGGTGGCTTGCCAGAGACACTGATTTTAGAAGTCTGCATTGTGGCTCTTTATGGAACATTCCAAAACGAAAATTACCTCGTCGTCTTTCTGGAAATGGCAACAACGCGATAGTTTCTTCTTTTGAGGAGACGCCATGTCAGGAGAACGGGAGTGGAGGGGGGAAAGGGATGCGAAATCTGCTAACAGAAAAAAGCAGAGTGTGTGACTGTGTCTGTGCAGGATGCATAAGGCCATTAGCAGCAGGTCACAGCGGTTTCTGGCGACGCATCACTTTGATTGACATTAGCACGTATCACTGCGTTTTCTGGGCAGAAAAGTGCTGACATAAGCGAAATTGATGCGTCGCCGATATTTAGTCCTCCCAGAAACCTCAGTGACCCACTACAGCTGTTGACGCAGAGCATAAACACCCTTCGGACAGCTTCCAGAGGCACATCTTGTCCGCCCTCCATAATCTTGCCAGGTATGCTCCTGTGGTAGTTTTCCCTGTACGAACAGAATCTACAACCACTACATCATGGCAGTCCCAAAAACCCTAAGTATAGCCCCGGTGATGGCTGGGTCTTCACCCTTTCCGGTGATGATAAATCCATATATTTCCACTGCTCGCTTTGGTCCTTCGTCTCAGGGTTATAGTAGACACCCAGCACTCGTCGTCGGTCATCAGTGGCTAAGTAAGTCCCCAGAATTGGCCTGAAACAGCCTCTACATTTGCGCGGTTGCCCCCGTTCTGTCAGCTTTTGTATGGTTGTAAGCATTCGTGGAACCCAGCGTGGGGCGAGCTTAGTCGTGTTCAAAACGTGGTGCAGGGTGCTGAAAACTGATCCATGACGGTTTTTCACGTTTTCTACGATGTCCTCGACATGGCGATCGTCGAACACCATGGTTTCTTCACAGAGAGATGTTCAGCCCCTTTGTCATTTACTCTTACTTCACCACATTAGAAATGTCTGCGCCATCTGACCACTGTGACATACGATGGTGCGCTGTGATTATACACTTCCACCTACTCTTCACGAATTTTTACAGCATTGTTCTCCATCAAATGCAGAAAAAACTTTCTTTCGGTATCTCTAGCGGCGTGCTGCACTACTTTGTGGTTTGGATTTCGATGTGTTCCAGTACTGCAGACATGAACCTGCAAACAGTCAAAACGTCAATTATGTAGCTTTATTATTTTTGAGGTGACAGTTAAAACTTGGTAATTACCCCTCAAATAGCATTGTCAATCTTATGTTCAAATGTGTGTGAAATCTTATGGGACTTAACTGCTAAGGTCATCAGTCCCTAAGCTTACACACTACTTAACCTAAATTATCCTAAGGACAAACACACACACCCATGCCCGAGGGAGGACTCGAACCTCCGCCGGGACCAGCCGTACATTCCATGACTGCAGCGCCTGAGACCGCTCGGCTAATCCCGCGCGGCGTCAATCTTATATTTTAATCATAATATATCGCAGATACTGTGCACAGAATTTAGGTATCAATATTACGCGTCCTTTGCTACAACTCTTTTTACAACGCTAGGATCTACTTTTGCACGGCTTTCATTTCAGTATGTAGACAGTGAACGACACAGTTAGCTGCTAGCAAGTAAACAGTGGAGGCCACGGTGCATGAATTACGTGAATGGCAATCAGAAAGAACCCATCTGGCAACTGATTTTATACTTTAGTGTTCGGTATGGTCGAGACACATGCCCGTTATAAAGTATTTAGTATTCATCACTGAATATATTGTAAATTAAAGTCCCCCGCCGTGATTTCTGCTTGTATGTTCGTCTCATCTCAAGAACTACTGTAAGGTTTTCACACATAAATAGACTGATTCATGAGGAAAGGTTGTGTATACCTATGGTAATATACAGTGGTTTCACAATTCATGTCACACTTCTAGACTTTGCATGTCAAGTTTTACATAGGAACTTCATCCAACTACGCTACAGGGCGTCAAAGATATACACTCCTGGAAATTGAAATAAGAACACCGTGAATTCATTGTCCCAGGAAGGGGAAACTTTATTGACACATTCCTGGGGTCAGATACATCACATGATCACACTGACAGAACCACAGGCACATAGACACAGGCAACAGAGCATGCACAATGTCGGCACTAGTACAGTGTATATCCACCTTTCGCAGCAATGCAGGCTGCTATTCTCCCATGGAGACGATCGTAGAGATGCTGGATGTAGTCCTGTGGAACGGCTTGCCATGCCATTTCCACCTGGCGCCTCAGTTGGACCAGCGTTCGTGCTGGACGTGCAGACCGCGTGAGACGACGCTTCATCCAGTCCCAAACATGCTCAATGGGGGACAGATCCGGAGATCTTGCTGGCCAGGGTAGTTGACTTACACCTTCTAGAGCACGTTGGGTGGCACGGGATACATGCGGACGTGCATTGTCCTGTTGGAACAGCAAGTTCCCTTGCCGGTCTAGGAATGGTAGAACGATGGGTTCGATGACGGTTTGGATGTACCGTGCACTATTCAGTGTCCCGTCGACGATCACCAGTGGTGTACGACCAGTGTAGGAGATCGCTCCCCACACCATGATGCCGGGTGTTGGCCCTGTGTGCCTCGGTTGTATGCAGTCCTGATTGTGGCGCTCACCTGCACGGCGCCAAACACGCATACGACCATCATTGGCACCAAGGCAGAAGCGACTCTCATCGCTGAAGACGACACGTCTCCATTCGTCCCTCCATTCACGCCTGTTGCGACACCACTGGAGGCGGGCTGCACGATGTTGGGGCGTGAGCGGAAGACGGCCTAACGGTGTGCGGGACCGTAGCCCAGCTTCATGGAGACGGTTGCGAATGGTCCTCGCCGATACCCCAGGAGCAACAGTGTCCCTAATTTGCTGGGAAGTGGCGGTGCGGTCCCCTACGGCACTGCGTAGGATCCTACGGTCTTGGCGTGCATCCGTGCGTCGCTGCGGTCCGGTCCCAGGTCGACGGGCACGTGCACCTTCCGCCGACCACTGGCGACAACATCGATGTACTGTGGAGACCTCACGCCCCACGTGTTGAGCAATTCGGCGGTACGTCCACCCGGCCTCCCGCATGCCCACTATACGCCCTCGCTCAAAGTCCGTCAACTGCACATACGGTTCACGTCCACGCTGTCGCGGCATGCTACCAGTGTTAAAGACTGCGATGGAGCTCCGTATGCCACGGCAAACTGGCTGACACTGACGGCGGCGGTGCACAAATGCTGCGCAGCTAGCGCCATTCGACGGCCAACACCGCGGTTCCTGGTGTGTCCGCTGTGCCGTGCGTGTGATCATTGCTTGTACAGCCCTCTCGCAGTGTCCGGAGCAAGTATGGTGGGTCTGACACACCGGTGTCAATGTGTTCTTTTTTCCATTTCCAGGAGTGTATATGCCGGCGCCTGAAAATGAATATATATAAGGGTGATCTCGTGATGATGTTACAAACATTAAAGGACGATGGAGAAGGATAAATGTATCAGTTTGAGGTTAGGGTCGCCTTACCATAAACGAACGAGTCGACAAGTTATAAGAGAAAACTGTTCTGATATTTCTCACGGTGGAATACATCTATTGGTAGTGTTGTTACTAAGACTGTAGGTAGGGAACTTTCAGAGTAGTATGACCCAAAACAAGGAAAGAATGTTCAGTAAACACTGATTCTAAAATACGTTCCTGAGGAGATGTGTGCATCCGTTAATGGTCGCTACTATGAAACGCATCTCCTCTATTGAACTAGTGCTCGTGACAAATAGTATAGTGGCGGTGTCACTCCACTTTTGATAACAAATTGATATGGGAATTAATTAACATGATCAATTAATCACCCCTGCCCCCGCCTACCCTCGCCCATGCCCACATCCAACCCGCCCCTGCCCGTCCCCGCCACCCAGATGACGTCATGTTTTCTCAGCTGCTGGAAATGCCTGGCATGGCCTAGAAACAATAATATTATCTTGGAACTCTTCCATTTGGTCCGTGTTTGCATAGAAAAACAGTAATATCACAAACTGAGTCCGCCTTACTAGGGAGACACATGCATATATTCCTACAGAAGACATACACATACACAAACAACAGAAGCATCAAAAACACAGGAGCCATGACAGAGAAAATTAGGAATGTCAGCATCCCCGCAACAGCAAAACCGGTATCTTTTGACATAACATCCATGTACACAAACATAACCACAGAAGAAACTATAAACATTATAGAACAACAGCTAAAATGCAAAAATTCCCAGATGCACATATAAATGAAATCTCATCCATCCTTAGGCTAATCACAGAACAAAACTACTTCACTTTCAACAACAACTTCTACTCGGAACAAGCGGGGCTTCCCATGGGGTCTCCCATCAGTGGAATCTTAGTCAAAATTTTCTTGGACCATATAGAGAACACAATATTCAATAACATTGTAAAACAAGGAGGGTACAAAATAATCTACTGGTACCGATATGTGGATGACATAATCTGTCTTGTAGATGAAACAAATAGCAGGATAGAAGAGCTCCACAGTAACATCAACACAGTACACCCACAAATCCACTTCACAATGGAAATGGAAAACAACAAAAAACTAAATTTATTGGATCTTACAATCACAAGAAACAACCACCAACATGAATTCTCCATCTACAGAAAACCCACATCCACGAGCACTGTTATCCACAGCCCATCCAACCACCCAACAGTGCATAAATATGCCAGTTTCACACACATGCTCCACAGGATAAACAGAACACCTCTTAAACCAGGAAACTACACCCAGGAACTAAACATAATCAAACAAATTGCTGGTGAAAACGACTACAAAACAGACATCATAAACAAACTCAACAACAAGGTAAAACAGAAACATGCAGCACACACAGACAACACAGCAGACCACACCACTTCAGAAAAAAGAGAGAGATGGTACACACTAACATACAATAACAAAATATCACATAGAATAGGAAACATCTTAAAAAAGCAAGGGATCCCAGTGACATTCAGAACAAACAATACAGTTCAGAAAAGACTAAGACCAGTCAGAAAAACCTCAGACAAATTCAGCAACGCTGAAATATATCAACTCACTTGCAACTACATAGGACAAACAAGCAGAAATTTCCTAACGAGGTACACAGAGCACATGAGAGCTCTAAGAAGTGACAGCACACATTCAACTTTTTCAGAACCATAACCCCACTAATATCGAAAACGATCTACGCATTCTGAGAATCAGCAACAGTCTACACCGACAACTAACGATAGAAGAAAATTACCACATACAAAAGGCTACAGTCGAAGGGAAAAATGTAATAAATGAAAACACAACACTCTGCAACAACACACTCTTTACCGCTCTGAGAGAACTGACCAATTACACAGAACAGAAAGCACACACACGCAAAAGAACCACTTCCTCATCACACACAGAGACATAAATAATGAACAGAAGTCGTCGTAATTCGCGCTACAGTTTTTCGTAGCCTTTCTCACCACTTGCGACACGCCTCTCGCGACACACGCGAGCAGCAAGATGACGTAATGTTCTGGATCAGAAACAAAGTGCAAAAGTTTTGTTTTTCTGTGTAAAAAGCAGCCACACACCATTCAACGAAAGTGAGTACACTAATAGCTAAGCAACAGCTAAATACACACCAAAATAACTGGTTTCCACAATACTACTACAACCCCAAGTATATACTGCTGACATACGAAGTTCATCTTAGGGTATTTGTTTACGAACAGCCGCTCACTGTGTTTGTACAACCATACCATTTTGTGTATGTTTTAGATTAAAAAAAACCACTGATGATGGTGATATTTGTCGCCGAAACTAGTTTGGGATAATAAAAAAATAAACAAATAACACGGTGTTTTGCATCAAGGCGGACTCAATTTGTGATATTACTATATGTGGACAGGCCACAATATAGGACACATACGACTACAGATGTACCAACAAGAGAACGCATTATATAGTTACAACAAGACGCCAGTGCCATATTAATGCACCTAGCAAGAAACGTATTATAAAGTCTGTTGTGGAACAATTTTTAAATATTTACAATAACGATAAGCAAGCATTTACGTCCGAGAATCTTTTAAGAATAAGGAAGCAAGGCGAGGGCTGTTGCGTGTAACACAGATGAAACAACGAATAAAAATAAGCTGAAGGCTGCAGAGGAAGAGAACGACGCTAAATCAAGTAAGTGTACATGACAATTTACAATAGAAAGCAATTCTGGAGACAATAATAATGGAGATAATTAAATGTTGTCTTGAGATGATGAACATATTGTGTCAAAATAGGCGTATCATTACTCTTTAGTACAAAATTGAAGTGGCTAAGTGGTTTCCGCTTCAATAATGCACTGATAGGCTAGGTACCGATGACCTCAGCAGTTTGGCCCCTTAGGAAGTCACACAAAAAAAAAAAAAAAAAAAAAAAAAAAAAAAAAAAAAAAAAATTGACGGGGAAATCTCATAAAAGGCATAAACGTGGTAAACAAAGTTGAAATAGAAAGCCATGTAAAATGAAGGGAAGAGAGCCAAACACACACTGGTTTTAGACATGAAAGAAAGGCAGAATGAATGTCTGTCTAAGAATAATTAGCCGCTACATCTTACAGAGTCACACAGTGTTCTCATATGAAAGTCAGTAGAAAATATACTGCCATTACATGAATAGAATTCCACTAGTACTTTTTGCAGCAACAGTGACACACAAATGTAGAAGGAATGATGCCTCACACTATGGAATGAAGCAATAATTTGGTAAATGAAGGTTTGTGCATTATTATTGAAGCAAGATTCTAAAATGTTCTCTCAGTGTATCGGTGAATCACGATTGTGAGTCTCTGTAGATAAGATTTAAAGAGCATAGCAGGTGACCTTGGTCGGTAGCAACAGATGGTGCGAGCAAGCACAGAGCTCTTCAAGAATGCGAAGGGCGATGACCTAGCTTAATGGCGCTACAGCTGTGACCAACACAATAACGCTGATGAACTTCTGTCATAGTACTGTTTATAAACACTGGCAGTCAAAACAAAGCATTATATATATTATGTATTCATACTGTAATAGTGTATGGAAATATGTTTATTTAAAATTTGTTTAAAATTATTAGGAATCTAATTTAAGGCATTTTGTATTGTTTCATGGAATTGTACTGGAGCTGTATGCTGAGGTTGCAGATGGGAGAATGGACTGACAGTTGTTGAACTCAATACTACTTTGAAATCTCTGGAGTTTTACAACGCAAGACCACATCATGGACAACAGAATCATCAATAGGCCTTGTTGTTGTGGGCTGCTTGCATATGTTCAGGTAAAAAGTGTGAGTGTGATGTTTTTACATCTCCATGTATTTGTGAAATGTGTAGGTGGTGTGTGATGAATTCATATAAATAAGTGAAGAACGGCATGGTGGCGACATAATATTGAAGAAGTGTAAAGTGTAAAAAATATTTTGTTGAATTTAATGGACGGCAATGCACCAATGGTAGTGGTATAGGAGTTGGACTGTTTAATGGACGGCAATGTACCGATAGCTGTGAATGACAATTTAACTACTTCTGATATACGTGTATTTTGTTGACTTTAATGGACGGCAATGCGACGATAGTAGCTTAACAGCAGTATAAAAGTTCTTGCCTGAACTTGGATAGCGGTCTGCTATAGAGTATTCTAGCAGAAATGATGGATTGGAAGTTAACAAAAGACTACCATCAACAAAGAGGTGTGGAATAATACAACTTTGAAAATGTTTACTATTTAAAGAACGATGTAATTAGCACAAGATTAATGACTTTTCGGATATAAGGTCATACAGAACTGACTGAGGCTAACAATCAGTTTTTCTAATCGAAAAAAACTGAGTTCATTATTGTATAAGTTGATTAATAGTCTGAGAATGAAAAAATATAATGTAGACTCAACTTTTGAAAAACGATCAGAAATTACAAGTGTAGTGGAATGGTATGGCTTTTGAGAGATGATAACTGAAAAATCTGTAAAAATTTGAGTAAAAAATTGCTTATTTCCAAAATTGATTTTTGTCTGTGAGAACATCCCAATTTTTGAAAATCTCAGAAGGAGGGGGATGTGTAATATTTCTGGCTTTGCAGCCATCATATTCAGGTACAAGAAGTTCTTTATACAGCAGTTGAGGAGGCAGCTGTGGCAAGATGACGTAATGTGGTGTGAGGTACCGATGACGATGTTTGTTCTGTACAGCTAACTTGAGAAAAACCGCCCGCGATTGGCTGCTGCATTCGGATGTTGCACGACAAAATGACAATCTTCTATTATTAAAATTTGCTAAACTAAACTGCATATTTACTTGAATTTCCAAATAAAGCATTTCTCAATAGCGTACTATCATTCCATTGTTTTACAGGTTATTAATAAACAGCAGAATAATAAACAACTGCAAAACGAAAAGGCAAACGAAGCACTTTGGTGATCTTTGGATCACGCCTAACTTGGATGACGGGTGAAGTGGTTCGGCTGTAAGATCAGAGCTCGTTCGCCAGGACGGGCTTGTCCGCCGCGGTTTAAGTCAAGACTTCGTTAGCAATGTCTAGTGTGTAAATCAGAGCTGGATCGGCAGTCTCGGAGGACGGTCATATTGTCTGCCGCTGTATCAGTTAAGATTTAGCTTGCAATGTCTAATTTGTAAATGTAAAAGCTGTAATTACGGAAATACGCAGTTCATGAATTTGTTGAAGAACAGAAATCATTTGTGACTCTAAAAGGGAATGCAAATGTGCAGTTTCTCGTGCTCTGCTAATAAAAAGCGAGCTGCATCTCGTAAAAACAAACTGACTAGAAATCTAATCATTACTAAAATAATAGTTCCTCGCTAAGAGTTACAGCCTCAAGATTACGGATTCACAACCTACATGTTGTTTTCTGTATAGGGGGCTGGTGAACATTCGTTAGAACTTATCCATTCCACTCACGGCGGTGGAAGCAAATAGGCACCTCGCGTGTACTGCAATCGTAGTACAAATGAGATCAGTGACACGTCATCTGTCGTAACACAGATGAGGTATAAAGAAGAGAAATATTTGTGAGGGAAGTGCTTGATCATACACAGGTATGTATCAAATCTCTCTCTTTAACTCTCTCTCTTTTTTAACTTGGTGTAATGGGAAGTTTAAGTGAACAACGTGCAACTGTGAAATTTTGTTTTCTACTCGGTAAAAATGCTGCTGAAACTGATTGTTAAAAACAGTTTACCAAGATGACACTATGGGAAAAACTCGAGTTTACGTATGGTTTGCTCGATTTAAAAAAGTCAACATGTCGATTGATTACAAACCTCGTTCTAGACGACCATCAACTGCCAAAATCGACAAAAATATTGAAAATTTTTTGAGAAGATTGCACATCAGTGTGCATCAAAAAAGACCCGATTTGTGACAGACAGGAGGCTGGTTCTTCCACCACATCAACGCACCTACACACAGAGGCAGCTCTGGTGGACAGTTTTTGGCTAAAAATGGCTTGGTTTTTCTGCCCCACGCACCTAACTCGCCTGACGTGGCTCTGTGCGACTTTTTCTTATTTCCATGCTTAAAAAGGGGCATGAAAGAACGCTGATTTGACAACTTTGATGAAGTCAACAAAAAACGACGCAGGAGCTGTCAGTCAGTTCTAAAGATGACTATAAAAAATATTTCGAGAAAAACTAGGGAGGAGCTGTCAGCCATGTCTAAAGATGACTACAAAAAATGTTTCGAGCAGTGGAAACACCGGTGGGACAAATTTATTAATTGTAATGGAGACTATTTTGATAATATACAGCTTTCAAAATAATTATTCCGCAGTTTTGGGTACCCCCTCGTATTTATTAGTAACAGCAACGGTAAATAATCGAGCCTAGTCATGCAATAACGATCCAACCACTATTTTCTGTATTTTTGGATTTATATTGCAAAGTAGTACCAACTCATTTCTGTAATATGCTACCATCTAGAGAGTGCAGAACCAACTGCCAGCACTAAATCAAAGGTGCAGTGATTTTCAATACCGTACCAAGTCATGTCTTCATGAGCTGTCTATGTGTAAGTATTTTTGTTTTCAGAATGAGATTTTCACTCTCTCCTTTCTTTCATGAGTGCTAGTTCTGCAAGGTTCGCAGGAGAGCTTCTGTAAAGTTTGGAAGGTAGGAGACGAGGTACTGGCAGAAATAAGCTGTGAGGACGGGGCGTGAGTCGAGCTTGGGTAGCTCAGTTGGTAGAGCACTTGCCCGCGAAAGGCAAAGGTCCCGAGTTCGAGTCTCGGTCCGGCACACAGTTTTAATCTGCCAGGAAGTTTCTTGTTTTTGTTTTGACTGAAGTGAACGAAATATTATGTTTTTGGTTTGTGTTATTCATATATATAATATTAAAACACTTCTTTAGGAGAAACCACTCGGAATGAACAAGTTATCTAGAGGAAAATATGCGGCCTCTTTGTGTTTACACGACGATGTGAGTTTGCAGGTTAGTGGAATAAATAATATTTTGAATACTTTGAGCACATCTGAAACATAATATTTTGTTGGTGATATTGCTTACAAGGCCTTGATTGTTATTGTTGCAAGAACGGAATGTTACAGAAGAATTTCCACAGGCCCAAAATGAATCAAGAGAAAGTGAAGTTAGTGCAACGTTTTAGCTCACTTATTTTTATGACTGTCACTAATATTGAACTGGGGGATGTATTCATGGTACTGCATACTAATAAGGGCCTATTTTTTGTGTATTACAGTAAGAATACAGGAATACCATATTTGGGTTAAGACAAGCTGTCATGGATTTTAATGGATCTATTTATATAGAAATTTCACTGACGGAACACGATGCAGAAGACAGTTATAGTGGTGACTACAGTAGCAGTGTTGCAGGTAAACACAAAGGGAGGCCCGCAAAAGAAAGGAAGAGAAAATCTGGAGGTTTATCAAGAGAGCAGCGGAAGATCCGAAGAAATAGTAACAAAAATTATGTTAACGCTGCAGAGAAATCAGTGTAGCCAAAACTGTTTAGAAATTACATCTGTAACTGTTCAAGCAAACGTAGTGACAAAAAAATTATACAGGAAAGGAAACTGTGCTTTGATAATTTTTGGAAAAGTTTGAAAAAATACAAACTGCAGTGGTAGGTGGAATGATTAGGCAACATGAAGTCTGCTGACACAGAGAAAATAGAGGCAATAATAAACGTACTTACAGTAGGACTTACGCAGTTAATTATACAGTCTCCAAAGATTTCTTCAGTCAGACATTGCGTATTTCAACTAAAAAAGGGGATACAGCAATGAAGAAAAGCGGATCCAAAGATAACAAAGTATTATTAGATAAAAGGGGATGTAGTGGAGTTCATAATAACGTTAGAGATCAGCAAAAACGGGATATTATGCACCATATTACCTGTTGTTGTTGTTGTTGCCTTCAGTCCTGAGACTGGTTTGATGCAGCTCTCCATGCTACTCTATCCTGTGCAAGCTTCTTCATCTCCCAGTACTTACTACAACCCACATCCTTCTGAATCTGATTAGTGTATTCATCTCTTGGTCTCCCTCTACCATATTTACCCTCCACCCTGCCCTCCAATGCTGAATTTGTGATCCCTTGATGCCTCAGAAAGCGTCCTACCAACCGGTCCCTTCTTCTTGTCAACTTGTGCCACAAATTCCTCTTCTCCCCAATTCTATTCAATACCTCCTCATTAGTTATGTGATCTACCCATCTAATCTTCAGCATTATTCTGTAGCACCACATTTCGAAAGCTTCTATTCTCTTCTTGTCCAAACTATTTATCGTCCATGTTTCACTTCCATACATGGCTACATTCCATACAAATACTTTCAGAAACGACTTCCTGACACTTAAATCTATACTTGATGTTAACAAATTTCTCTTCTTCAGAAACGCTTTCCTTGCCATTGCCAGTCTACATTTTATATCCTCTCTACTTCGACCATCATCAGTTATTTGCTCCCCAAATAGCTACTACTTTAAGTGTCTCATTTCCTAATCTAATTCCCCCAGAATCACCCGACTTAATTCGACTACATTTCATTATCCTCGTTTTGCTTTTGTTGATGTTCATCTTATACCCTCCTTTCAAGACACTGTCCATTCCGTTCAACTGCTCTTCCAAATCCTTTGCTGTCTCTGACAGAATTACAATGTCATCGGCGAACCTCAACGTTTTTATGTCTTCTCCATGGACTTTAATACCTACTCCGAATTTTTCTGTTGTTTCCTTTACTGCTTGCTCAATATATAGATTGAATAACATCGGGGAGAGGCTACAACCCTGTCTCACTCCCTTCCCAACCGCTGCTTCCCTTTCATGCCCCTCGACTCTTATAACTGCCATCTGGTTTCTGTACAAATTGTAAATAGCCCTTCGCTCCCTGTATTTTACCCCTGCCACCGTTAGAATTCGAAAGAGAGTATTCCAGTCAACATTGTCAAAAGATTTCTCTAAGTCCACAAATGCTAGAAATGTAGGTTTGCCTTTCCTTAATCTATTTTCTAAGATAAGTCGTAGGGTCAGTATTGCCTTACGTGTTCCCACATTTCTGTGGAATCCAAACTGATCTTCCCCGAGGTCGACTTCTACCAGTTTTTCCATTCGTCTGTAAAGAATTCGCGTTAGTATTTTGCAGTTGTGACTTATTAAACTGATGGTTCAGTAATTTTCACATCTGTTAACACCTGCTTTCTTTGGGATTGGAATTATTATATTCTTCTTGAAGTCTGAGGGTATTTCGCCTGTCTCATACATCTTGCTCACCAGATGGTAGAGTTTTGTCAGGACTGCCTCTCCCAAGGCCGTCAGTAGTTCCACTGGAATGTTGTCTACTCCCTGGGCCTTGTTTCAACTTAGGTCTTTCAGTGCTCTGTCAAACTCTTCATGCAGTATCGTATCTCCCATTTCATCTCCGTCTACATCCTCTTCCATTTCCATAATATTGTCCTCAAGAACATCGCCCCTGTATAGACCCACTGTATACTCCTTGCACCTTTCTGCTTTGCCTTCTATGCTTAGAACTGGATTTCCATGTGAACTCTTGATATTCATGTAAGTGGTTCTCTTTTCTCCAAGGGTCTCTTTAATTTTCCTGTAGGCAGTATCTATCTTACCCCTAGTGAGATAAGCCTCTACATCCTTACATTTGTCCTCTAGCCATCCCTGCTTAGCCATTTTGCGCTTCCTGTCGATCTCATTTTTGAGATGTTTGTATTCCTTTTTGCCTGCTTCATTTACTGCGTTTTTATATTTTCTCCTTTCATCAATTAAAATCAATATTTCTTCTGTTACCCAAGCATTTCTACTAGCCCTCGTCTTTTTATCTACTTGATCCTCTGCTAACTTCACTACTTCATCCCTCAGAGCTACCCATTCTTCTTCTACTGTATTTCTCTCCCCCATTCCTGTCAATTGTTCCCTTATGCTCTCCCTGAAACTCTGTACAATCTCTGTTTTAGTCAGTTTATACAACCTTCTTTTATGATTCTTGAACCAAGTCTTAGCTATGATTAAGTTATGCTCTGTGCAAAATTCTACCAGACGGCTTCCTCTTTCATTTCTCTCCCCCAATCCATATTCACCCACTATGTTTCCTTCTCTCCCTTTTCCTACTCTCGAATTCCAGTCACCCATGACTATTAAATTTTCGTCTCCCTTCACTACCTGAATAATTTCTTTTATTTCATCATACATTTCATCAGTTTCTTCATCATCTGCAGAGCTAGTTGGCATATAAACTTGTACTACTGTAGTAGGCATGGGCTTCATGTGTATCTTGGCCACAATAATGCGTTCGCTATGCTGTTGGTAGTAGCTTACCCGCACTCCTACTTTTTATTCATTATTAAACCTACTCCTGCATTACCCCTATTTGATTTTGTATTTATAGCTCTGTATTTACCTGACCAAAAGTCTTGTTCCTCCTGACACCGAACTTCACTAATTCCCACTATATCTATTTTCAACCTATCCATTTCCCTTTTTAAATTTTCTAACTTACCTGCGCGATTAAGGGATCTGACATTCCACGCTCTGATCCGTAGAACGCCAGTTTTCTTTCTCCTGAATAGTCCCCGCCCAGAGATCCGAATGGGGGACTATTTTACCTCCGTAATATTTTACCCAAGAGGACGCCATCATCATTTAACCATACAGTAAAGCTGCATGCCCTCGGGAAAAATTACGGCTGTAGTTTCCCCTTGCTTTCAGGTGTTCACAGTACCAACACAGCAAGGCCGGTTTGGTTAGTGTTGCAAGGCCAGATCAGTCAATCATCCAGACTGTTGCCCCTGCACCTACTGAAAGGACTGCTGCCCCTCTTCACGAACCACACGTTTGTCTGGCCTCTCAACAGATACCCCTCCGTTGCGGTTGCACCTACGGTACTGCCATCTGTATCGTTGAGGCACGCAAGCCTCCCCACCAACGGCAAGGTCCATGGTTCATGGCTGTAGGATCATATTAGTAAGTTCCCGAAATGTGTAAGTCTCTACAGCAGAAACAAGTCAGATACAGAATATATTGCACCTGATTAAACGATAAACAAAATATTCGAATTATATAAGGAGGACCATAGTGGCACTGTCTCATTTTCCAAGCATAAGGAAGCGTTTCTGAAAGAGTTTAAGTTAAGAAGGAAGACAGTTCAAAAAGACACATGTAATGTTTGCGGCAGATATAAGGTACAAGTTGCATCATTGGATGCTGCAGTGTATAAGGCAGTGCTTATTGACCAGCATGACAAACACATATATAGAGTAGAACAAGCGCAAAAAAATCCTGAAAGAAAATATGATTAGAGCTCAGGAGGAAGATCAGATTGAACCATTCACTTATGATACAGAAAAAACATTGCCATTACCACGGATACTAAGAAATATCATCTTTTACAAGAGACAACTATGGATATGCAACTGTGGAATCCATACTGGTAAATATAATGAAGCGCTCTGCTATACCTGGATTGAAGGCACTGCTGAACTTGGGGCACAAGAAGCTGGTTCATGTCTTCGATGGCACATACTGAACAATGTAAATCATTGAGTGAAGGAATTGGTTTTGTGGTCAGATTCATGTGGGGAACAAAACTGTAATATAAAAATGGTTTTAATGTTAAAAGCAAGTAGAGGAGAGCTTAGTTCTTTGGAGATAATTACATGAAATATCTTATCTCAGGTTATTCTTTTTTGCCTAACGATAGTGACTTTGGCGATATGGAACACGCTCTGAAGATGCAGGATAGACTATATGCCAGAAGACTATAACCATGTAATGCGGAAGGCGAGGAAAAAGAATCCTCTACATGTCCATAGGATGCAAAAACTAGACTTTAAATAAACTGCACACTTGAAAGGAGTATTGTTAATACGAAGCAAGACATCAGAACACAGTAAACTGGCAGCAAGTCCATCAGATTAGAATCTTAAAGAGCAAATCCTTCTCTGTATTCATGAATACAGAATTAGATGAGAATTTTGTTGAAGCTGATATCAAGAAAAGAAGAGCTGCTCGCCCAAAGTCTGCAGTAAACTTCTCATTGCTCCTACTACCTTGCGGCCTAATGGAAAGCCAGTATCATAGCCAAAATTGGACATCACATCCATTATGGATCTCATTCTGAGTGATGCTACCATAGTGTACAGTAATATTTCAGTATATTGTGGTACTGTGGATGATATTGATGGGTTGAAGGGGAGCTGGACTTCACCTTAGAATAACATCGAATTCATTGTGAAAAAATGTATTATTTTTGTTGCCATTGCATTGTGTTATGTTCATATTGTTTGGTAAATAATTGAAGTTTAATATATTAATACATGCAAACATCACTATTGCCAGGTTCTTCAAGCTCCTGATGCACACTTCCCAGTTCCTCAAAATACAACACAAAAGATCGGCGTTCCATTTTAACTTATTGAGGTAAGCAATAAGGAACCGACTCCCATTAAGGCCCTTTCCACCTAGGGAAATCTATATTGTATACCTTTCTTTACTTTAAACGTTGATATCTAAAATGTACACTGTAATAGCATTCTCACCTTGTCTATATTATACTTGTAGAATTTTATTTTTAATGTTTTGCAAAACATGATGTAGCTTAATAAATTTTGAGTTGCTTCCATATTGCGTAGCTGGGCCCTAATACTTCAGCTACAAACGTGAACTGAAATATGTAAGAGGTGGAATAGTTCCCTTTCTTAGGTACTAGTAAACACCACAAAGCCACATGACCTGTGAGGCAGCATATGTTTGTCTTATGCCAGACCTTTGTATCGGCACAATGAGTCTACTAATGTGTCCAAACTTAGCTTACCACTTAGCGTGCAGATGGACAAAACATCTGAACTGTCTTCTCAAGCCCAAGGTGTCAAACAGACATTCTAAATAAATATAACCCTGGCCCTGTAAGGCAGCTAATATCAGGCGCAGATCATAACAAAAATCTTTAGAAATACTGTTGTCATGTAACTAAAATGTATGAATTAATAAGGTGGAAGTTTGGTGTCTATTCTAGTAAGACAACACAGCTATTCCTCTACATATAATTATTCAACTGTTGCTTTCAGGGGTCAAGTGATAAACAAAAATCATGTTCAATTACTTTTGATTCTTGGACATACTGAAATGATGCTTACTGAAATTGTTATCTCTACACATGAAAATTATTTGTCACAGGGAAGAATTATTATTAAAAATTCTCATCTGCCCATTTAAATCTACGTTGTCAAAGCTGGTCAATGCACTGAGTTGGTGGAGAATAAATTTACTCTTTGAATCAATGAAAAAAACTCTCATGTACTCAATGTAAGGGTAGGTTAATATCCTAGCTTTTGATATTCAATGGTCAAAGCATATGCAAGTTGGAGTGAGCAAAATCTAGACTCAGCATTTACTGTGGCCTAATGGGTGATGATACTTTACCAAGTGGCATCTGCAAAGGCGTTGTCTCAATGCTGGATCTGAAACGCTAATTCGGTACTCTGGCCTTGACTGAATTCACTCAATCGCAACTTTCCTGCCTTCTGTACAAGGTTAATATTTACCTAATCGAAATAATGGCTATTGCACACTCGCTATGGGTTGTAGCAACATGCACAATTCCTTTGCCAGCAAAAATTCTCGCAGGAATAATTAACTACCTATTTGGTATCTATTGCCATGATACGTGAAGCCTATCGTCCTCACCTTGCATAAAGCAAAACTCTGAACGCCCTCGCTTATTTCCACACACATGTGCGATCTGCTGTGAGACGAGAGAGAGAGATAGAGTCTTAAGATCTCAAAATACTTCTGTATTATGGCGATCTCCCCACCATGTTGCGTCTGCGTCGCCAAGTATGGCCAATCACCATCTCGCTAGAGGTGAAATAACATCTTTAATTTTCTTGCTAGATCACAGCCTAGCCCTGTTAATGACGTGCTGCCACTTACCCTTGGCCCTGGCCTTATTTATGTTAAAAGGATTAATGTGTTGTTCTGGCCTTATTCTTTTCTGCACTGAAGCTCGCCGTTCTGTTGCTAAATGGGAGCTTTACGATATCATTAACCACCTGCTCGGTTCATCTCCAAAATGCGCTTCAATCTAACTTGTTTGTTCGATGCCATTGTCGGTATTGGTAGAGATTGTTTTGTTAGTTTTTGGTAGATGAGATTAACTGCAATTGCCTTTTGTTGATATAATATAATTAATATTTTCTGAGGATCTCATACAGTATCGTCCTGTCATTATAGATCAAGCTCATGTAATGTCTGTAAAATCCAGATGCCTTCCACAAGCTGTCCCTTCCAAATTAATTTTGTGCTGCTGTGATCAATGGTTGAATCATTGCCCATTGCACTGCACAATTATAATTTCAAATAATTTAATCATTGTCTACCTTGTGCTAGATGATGTCGTTTTAACATTATATTTTGATTTGAAGTGTATTGATTTACAAGGCATTTTCTATTTAGATGATTATTATGTAGCTTTACAGTCCTTTGTACTGTAGATAGTTATTTGAGTAATTTTACAACATTTTTCTCTAGTACTTGTGGTTAACTTCTATTAAAATGGTTCATCCACAATTTTGATTCTCTCTTTACAATAACTTCAGGCATTCCACAATTCACAAACATTCAATATTGATGATTGTGAAAGATGAATGAAGTTAAGGAAGCAGTCGTTTCTCTTATATCTACTCTCAGCACTTAAATGCTACATCACTATTGAAAATTATCGTCATAAACAGACCTTTATACACTTATGTGGACATTATATATTTAAAATCGTTAATATTTTTGCATATTTACATGCACAGTAACAAATTTTATATTCATTGACATAATTTACCATTAAAAACATATGTTTCCAATATATCTACGGTACACAAATTCTTATTAACATATATTTAGATTGAATGGACATTTACAAATTACACATGAAATACACCCCCACCCCCCCCCCACCCCGCATGAACCATCCATGAACCTCGCCATTGGTGGGGACGCTTGCGTGCCTCAATGATACAGATAGCTGTACCATAGGTGCATCCACAACGGAGGGGTATCTGTTGAGAGGCCAGACAAACGTGTGGTTCCTGAAAAGGGGCAGCAGCCTTTTCAGTAGTTACAGCGGCAACAGTCTGGATGATTGGCTGATCTGGCCCTGTAACACTAACCAAAACGGCCTTGCTGTTTTGATACTGCGAATGGCTGAAATCAAGGAGAAACTACAGCCACAATTTATCCCGAGGCCATGCAGCTTTACTGTATGATTAAATGATGATGGCGTCCTCTTGGGTAAAATATGCCGGAGGTAAAATAGTCCCCCTTTCGGATCTCCGGGCGGGGACTACTCAAGAGGACATCGTTATCAGGAGAAAGAAAACTGGCATTCTATGGGTCGGAGCGTGGAATGTCAGATCCCTTAATCAGGCAGGTACGTTAGAAAATTTAAAAAGGGAAATGGATAGGTTAAAGTTAGATATAGTGGGAATTAGTGAAATTCGGTGGCAGGAGGAACAAGACTTTTGGTCAGGTGAATACAGGGTTATAAATACAAAATCAAATATGGGTAATGCAGAAGTAGGTTTAATAATGAATAAAAAATAGGAGTGCGGGTAAGCTACTGCCAACAGCATAGTGAACGCATTATTGTGACCAAGATAGACACGAAGCCCATGCCTACTACAGTAGTATAAGTTTATATGCCAACTAGCTCTGCAGATGATGAAGAAGTTGACGAAATGTATGATGAGATAAAAGAAATTATTCAGGTAGTAAAGGGAGATGAAAATTTAATAGTCATGGGTGACTGGAATTCGACAGTAGGAAAAGGAAGAGAAGGAAATGTAGTTGGTGAATATGGATTGGGGCTAAGAAATGAAACAGGAAGCCACCTGGTAGAATTCTGCACAGAGCATAACTTAATCATAGCTAACACTTGGTTCAAGAATCATGAAAGAAGGTTGTATACGTGGAAAAACCCTGGAGATACTAAAAGGCTTCAGATAGATTATATTATGGTAAGACAGAGATTTAGGAACCAAATTTTAAATTGCGAGACATTTCCAGGGACAGATGTGGACTCTGACCACAATCTATTGGTTATGAACTGTAGATTAAAACTGAAGAAACTGCAAAAAGGTGGGAACTTAAGGAGATGGGACCTGGATAAACTGAAAGAACCAGAGGTTGTACAGAGTTTCAGGGCGAGCATAAGGGAACAATTGACAGGAATGGGGGAAAGAAATACAGTAGAAGAAGAATGGGTAGCTTTAAGGAATGAAGTAGTGAAGGCAGCAGTGGATCAAGTAGGTAAAAAGACAAGGGCTAGTAGAAATCCTTGGGTAACAGAAGAGATACTGAATTTAATTGATGAAAGGAGAAAATACAAAAATGCAGCAAGTGAATTAGGCAAAAAGGAATACAAACGTCTCAAAAATGAGATCGACAGGCAGTGCGAAATTGCTAAGCAGGGATGGCTAGAGGACAAATGTAAGGATGTAGAGGCTTAAAGAGCCTTATCTCATGAGGGGTAAGATAGATACTGCCTACAGGAAAATTAAAGAGACCTTTGGAGAAAAGAGAACCACTTACATGAATATCAAGAGCTCAGATGGAAACCCAGTTCTAAGCATAGAAGGAAAAGCAGAAAGGTCCAAAGAGTATACAGTGGGTCTATACAGGGGCGATGTTCTTGAGGACAATATTATGGAAATGGAAGAGGAGGTAGATGAAGATGAAATGGGAGATATGATACTGCATGAAGTGTTTGACAGAGCACTGAAAGACCTAAGTCGAAACAAGGCCCCGGGAGTAGACAACGTTCCATTGGAACTACTGACAGCCTTGGGAGAGCCAGTCCTGACAAAACTCTAGCATCTGGTGAGCAAGATGTATGAGACAGGCGAAATACCCTCAGACTTCAAGAAAAATATAATAATTCCAATCCCAAAGAAAGCAGGTGTTGACAGATGTGAAAATTACCGAACTATCAGTTTAATAAGCCACAGCTGCGAAATACTAACGCGATTTCTTTACGGACCAATGGAAAAACTGGTAGAAGCCGACCTCGGGGAAGATCAGTTTGGATTCCGTGGAAATGTTGGAACACGTGAGGCAATACTGACCCTATGACTTATCTTAGAAGCTAGATTAAGGAAAGGCAAACCTACGTTTCTAGCATTTGTAGACTTAGAGAAAGCTTTTGACAATGTTGACTGGAATACTCTCTTTCAAATTCTGAAGGTAGCAGGGGTAAAATACAGGGAGCGAAAGTCTATTTACAATTTCTGCAGAAAGCAGATGGCAGTTATAAGAATCGAGGGGCATGAAAGGGAAGCAGTGGTTAGGAAGGGAGTGAGACAGGGTTGTAGCCTCTGCCCGATTCTATTCAATCTGTATATTGAGCAAGCAGTAAAGGAAACGAAAGAAAAGTTCGGAGTAGGTGTTAAAGTCCGTGGAGAAGAAATAAAATCTTTGAGGTTCGCCGATGACATTGTAATTCTGTCAGAGACAGCAAAGGACTTGGAAGAGCAGTTGAATGGAATGGACAGTGTCTTGAAAGGAGGGTATAAGATGAACATCAACAAAAGCAAAGCGAGAATAATGGAATGTAGTCGAATTAAGTTGGGTGATGCTGCGGGAATTAGATTAGGAAATGAGCCACTTAAAGTAGTAAAGGAGTTTTGCTATTTGGGGAGCAAAATAACTGATGATGGTCGAAGTAGAGAGGATATAAAATGTAGACTGGCAATGGCAAGGAAAGAGTTTCTGAAGAAGAGAAATTTGTTAACATCGAGTATAGATTTAAATGTCAGGAAGTCGTTTCTGAAAGTATTTGTATGGAGTGTAGCCATGTATGGAAGTGAAACATGGACAATAAATAGTTTAGACAGGAAGAGAATAGAAGCTTTCGAAATGTGGTGCTACAGAATAATGCTGAAGATTAGATGGGTAGATCCCATAAGTAATGAGGGCGTATTGAATAGAATTGGGGAGAAGAGGAGTTTGTGGCACAACTTGACTATAAGAAGCGATCGGTCCGTAGGACATGTTCTGAGGCATCAAGGGATCACCAATTTACTACTGGAGGGCAGCGTGGAGGGTAAAAATTGTAGAGGAATACCAAGAGATGAATACACTAATCAGATTCAGAAGGATGTAGGCTGCAGTAGGTACTGGGAGATGAAGAGGCTTGCACAGGATAGAGTAGCATGGAGAGCTGCATCAAACCAGTCTCAGGACTGAAGACAACGAACGAATATGAAATACAAAATATAAAGCATGGTAATTTGTGAATATATTTTAACAATTTACAAGTCGAATTACAGAATACAAATGGAACACATAAAGTACAAATTCTCAGTGGTAGAGGTGCGACTGAATGTTTACAGGCATTTCAACTCCTTGCTGAAGTGATTATCTTGTGCACTCATTAAAAGATTACAATGAATTTGTCACACGTATCACTTTCTTTCTTAATGCACTTTACAGTTTAAAATTTGCCTGGGTTTGTTTCCTGATGTGGCTGTAAACCAGTGGTGGTTGATGCTGCTAGTCAGCTGTAGACTCTGTGCAATGTTGATGAAGATTATCGAGATTTACAGTTCTGAGTGTTCGAGCACAAATACCATTACATGGTAGATTCCATGTTGCGTTGTTTTGATGACAAAGTGTTCGTCCAAGGCAATGCCATGATGTGACAACATAGGTGGCATAACGCTATAATGGCGTCATTGGCATCGAGGTTGATGAGCGTAGCCCCACAATGATTGCTACATTTTGATGTCCCCACTATGTATACTCTGTTTGATGGTTTGACCGCCTTTGGTTGGTTTGATAGTTAGAATGAAATAACTGCCATGGTTTTGCTGAATATTGCTTTCTGTTGATTATGTCAAATCTCATAGTGGCCTACAGTACAGGATTTAGAAGGGAATCTTGCTCTCTTCTGCTCTCATCTTGGGATCTTTTCTTCTCTTCGTTACTTGCTGTGTCTTCATGTCTTCTTTCTTGGAACTTGCAACTTATCGGGCATAGGGAAGGGATATGTTATTCTGCAAAAGTTATTCGGAAGGACTACCATTTATGTCGTTATGACATATGGTCAAGTCTGAATAGATAACTTCGGAAGTGATGTATCTGTTTTCAGTTATCAGCTTCTCCATCTGGTATAATGAGATAAATATTCTGACTTTATTTTTCCAGGCAGTTGTACTAATGAACTGTTGCAGACAGTTTGCTATTATACGTCGCTGCTAATGGATTCGCTTGGCCTTCTTCGCAGGTGTGCGGCCTTTGTGTTCCTCGCTCCTACTGGCTTTTCCCGTCCTCTCGCTATTGGGGTGAGGTATGGGTCAATAGTCTTCCAAATACACCTGGCTTGGTCCCCGCACTAATGTAATGTGTGAGACATATTGTGCAATCGTATAAACTCTCACACTCAGACCGTAGCTACCTGTCGACTTTCTACTTTTGTCGTCAGCTTGGCTCCCTTCCCCAGATGATTATAGTGATGTTGTGTTGCATGTCGTCTTTGTTTGATTTCTTTTACAATGACTTTTGCTTAATGCTACTACTTATAAGTTTCTTTATCTAAATTTCCTATGAGCTTTACATTTGAACATGAATAATACAAAATGAACGTTTAAATAGTTTTTTCAGTACTTTACATAAGAATTTAAAATATATCTCTGACACATTAAGTTATTTCACTTTATAATGGTTCCTTTACTTCTTGAATGAGCATGGATTCATGATGTGTAGGTTAGTTAATTAGTACATCATGCAATTAGTTTTCTTTTATTTTTTCTAACATACTTTGATGTTTTAAATAATTAATATTATTGTACCTATATTTGAATATTTTCATGTTTGTAGCTCTTCCTGTCTGCCTCTTGAGATCTGCTGCTACCTGAAACATATCTACATTCTTTTTCTGTATCATCTGTGATCCATTTATATTTTAGTTTTATGTTTAATTGCTATATGACCATTACAAGAATTATGATTCATTATAAGCCTTAAGGTGGCTGATGTGATGTAGGCCTATATTTTTACCCGTTCTTGGGTTCACCAATTCTATCGCATTTGCATGAACCAGTTTACTAATTAACATGGGTCTCTTATAAACCGGATGAAATTTATTGCAAAACTGTTTTCCTTTATTAGATAATAAGTGAGTTCTAACAAGAACCAACCGTTCCACAGAAAATGCCCATGTGGACGCACATTTGTATGCTCTGAGCTTCCTTTTTGCAGCTGTTCGTTCAATGTTTTCGAGTGCTAATTTTATTGTTTGCTGGTGTGATGGTTTGCAACTGTACAACTTCTCTTACCCTATCCAGTGCGTCTGTAGAACAGCACGTCATTCTTCAGCAAATAAGGCTGACGACTGTCAACCGAGTTCTTGTCTTTCCACTTATGTTTGACCCTTAACACCTATGGGTCTTTGTTCTGTTCGTTTGAAATGTTTGAGAAAGCTGTTTTTATGTAGTTTTCAAAAGGAAGTCCTTTTATGTAGTATATACCAATATGGTCTTCATCAAGAGTTAGGATAGAAGTACTTCTCTTTTTGAAATTGTCCAACTTTAGTCCCACAGCTTCTAAACTAACCAATCTAGATTTTAAATCCTCATTTTCACACCTTGCTACTTTCTTTAAGTTTGTCTCCTCGTCACAAATCTGTGTAATCGTTTTTAATTTGGGTTTTAGAGCCCGGTAAGTATTCTTTACGTTTGACAGTACTTCACACTTAGATTCTGTGGAGTCGTCTGATTATATCTTAAGTGTATGTGTATTTGCACCCTGATTCAAATCGTTATCATATTTGTTATCTGTCACTGAGAATTGCAGATTCAAATTTTCAGCTGTGTCGTCATTTATTACGACGCTGTTTTCTGTGTCTGGTATGATGATTACATAGTCTCGGCAATACTGCCTTACTATGTCCTCATATGTGCCAATATTGTATACATTTGAATCTGATTTATCAGACTGTTGCATGGGGGCTTAATTATATAAATATGAAATGCAAATTCTTTTTAAATTTTTAGTAGCTGTATGTCCGATTACGAAGTCTCGTAAACGGTTGGCCCTGACTAGTTTTTGTACGCAATCTGACTGCATGGAACAACAACAAAGAATGAAATGAAAATTTTCGTTAACACAATTAATTAATTAAGTCCCCAGCAGCTATAAAACCAACGCAACAACAAAGCAGAAGTGTAACTGTTCTGTGTGTGAAAGTGTGATTCAACGTACACATCTGGCACGGTTCTTCTTCAATAAGACAAGAAATTTTAAATATCATTTATACTGAAGTAATTAAAAAAATAGAAATAGTATAATTGCACAAGAAAACCAGAATTACACTCTAATACAAGAACACAAGCCAGATGCTTTGTTGACTGAACCTGTAATGACGCATTATTTAAGGCACCGAAATAATAAAAAGAAAAGGAATTTTTTTTTTCTTACCTTCATATATATTGACGAAAACCACTCTGATCATTACAATATTTCCATTAGAACAACATCTGCTGTCTATCCCATCAAACAACTGCATAAAACATGGAACAAGCACTCTCCACTACGACTTCTCGACAAGAACTTTTCATTACGACATCTCAGCAAGCACTGACTACTGCAACTTCTCAATAATCACTGCCAGTGGAGGCGGCGAAACAAAACTCTCTGGCGCGATCTCTGGCGCTGTGGCTCAGTGTAGCCACCTTTCACTGTTCACATACGTTATAATCGGGTTCGTTTTCTGATCCCGACAGGAAATTTTCCTCTCCATTATCAACTTGTTCTTCCGGATTTTTTTCGATTCCCTCAATCCACAACGCCTCAGACTCTTTCAGCTTTTTTCTCAAAGTTTTGTGGAAGGATTTCAGTAGATCCTGTAGCGTGTCGAAATTTGATCAGGTGTACTTATCTGCAATTCCTTCTTTTCTCTATAACCTGTATTAGCCGTATTTTGTCAGTTAATACTATCGTCTTGATCAATCGTAGCGTCACAGGTTACAGTAGGATATGTATCATTTTGCTGAAAATCATTTTTCATCTGTGCAGAATCAAACATCTGCACCATATACATTAATGCTTCGTGAAAATCAAATAGTTCATTACTAGGTAATGCTGGGACTTCATCCTCATCGTCAGTATCAATCCAATCTATCTCGTCCCAACACTTCAAGTGTGACTTCCTCCCTATTTGTAGTATCAGTGTACCTTTGATGATCCTACTGTCGTTCCTGTTCCCAATTCCGACTCTTGTACATCACATCTTAACCTACTTATTGCTGCTGACGCCTTGTAATTCAACCTTCATATGTGGTTCGGTTCTCCGTTAATTACCCGAAGTATTTGCCTGGACCACCTGCCCATCTGCTTTCTCTCCATGAAACTGGAGATCATTGATTAAAGTCAGTCTGTCTGTTATCCGGAGTTCTCCAGTTTCCATTCCTGTTTTCGTCTATTGTTACAACCACTATGAAAACCATATACATTACGCTGTTGTCTAGTGTTTCCACTGCTCCCATTTCCGTAATTATTCCTATTTCGTCCAAAATTCAATCCCAATACTGGCTTACCATTGAAATCATTATTGTTATTCTACTTACTATTGCGTGTTCTTTCAGAATTACTCTGTCCTGAATCGCGACGGCTTTGAGCGTCGTTTTCGTACATGAATTCTACTCCTCTCAAAACACCTTTGAAAGCGTCTACATTATCGCCCCCACGTCATATCATGGCTTGTTGATACTTCACTGGTAGTTTCGTTTTGCATATTTGAATCAATTCTCCGTCGTTATATAGGTTATCTAAGTATTTCTTCCTTTTAGCCATATTCTCAAAGAATCTGACTGCTGTTTTTTCACGCGAATTTTTGAATGAGAAATTTTGAAATAACCCATATTTTATTCTCGTCTGAGCCTCAGGAGACCAATATCTTGCTATAAAGGCAACTCTAAACGAAGCATGCGAATCGCAAGTTTCTGTTATCTTCATCATAGTTTCAGCAACACTTCCCCCCATATGTGCGCAAATAAAATCTAACTTATGTTTCAATGGCCAATGTGTCGGTATTCCTACTATAAATTGGTCAATAAATGTGCGGGGGTGGAGAATATTTGTATCTTTTTTATAGTGCTGGCTGATATTCCCGCACTGTAAGAAAGTGGTTATCACCAAAACATCTCGCTTCTCTCTGTGATGTATCTGCTGGGTTTTGAAGACTGGAATTCTGTCCTTGGTTTGCGTCAAATCTACGCAAACATATGTAACTTGGTTCATTCTGTGACATTTGTAACATAGAATCACTTGCAGGTCTCACTGCGCAATATGCGTGAATAAAGCCCTCTATCGGCTCTGTATCTCGACGTGTAAACAATTCTGGCTCGTTAGAAGCCGTACTGTAACCCTTCGGTATTTGTCCTACAGGCTGTGGCATTGCGAAACGCGTCTCTATGGTTTGATCAGCGTATGTCACGGCTTTGTGTTTGACATACTGAACCTTGCTGCAAACCGCGCTCTTGTATTCCGGATTGACCTGTTATTCTTTCTTGAACAAGTGGTCGCAATCCGTGCAGCTGGTCCCGGCGGAGGTTCGAGTTCTCCCTCGGGCATGGGTGTGTGTGTTTGTCCTTAGGATAATTTAGGTTAAGTATTGTGCAAGCTCAGAAGTTAAGTCCCATAAGATTTCACACACATTTGAACATTTTTTGGTCGCAATCCAAACTGTTCCCTACGGTTACCATGATGTTCTGGCATACGCTGGTTTGGACTAATTTCTCTTTCGCGGTTTGAGGTTTCGGACTGGCATCCATATGTGCCTTCCCGTCTTACATCACACGTAATTTCGGGTACCCTTTGTGTCGTATTATAGGCAACTGTTGATTTTGCAGTATTCACAGTAGTGTCTACCGACACTAATTGGATTCTGTCGTCGTCTGCGACTCCTCACTAACGCTTTCTACGTCACTACGTCTTTCGATCGAATGTAAAACTTCCGATCTCAGTCGTTGAAACTGGTGTTCGTTTACCCTTGTATTTTTAAAATACGAGCATAGAATTTCTTTAATGCTGCTTTTATCGTTATTTTGTGAGACGTCTCAGCAATAACATGTTTCACCTACGTCGTCGCTTTGATGGAGGAAGCTTCAACCTGTTGTTTAACCTTTTTGACACTTTGTTGCGTAACTTCACGCAACGTAATAATGTCTGTTTGGACAGTGTCAACGTCTGTTCTCCATTGTTTGTGCCCTGTAACGAGCGATTGAAGCGTGATTTGCGCTTCCTTAGCTTCGGTTCGTATTTGATCTAATTGGCCTTGAATGTTATCACGCGTTTTTTGTATTTCCTTGTTAGTTTCTTTCAGCCACAGTGCTAACTCTTTTTGCCCTTGTGTTATGCGCCCTTCTAATTCTTTTTGACCTTGTGTTATGCGCCCATCTATACGCTTTTCTGATTCCTGAGATTGTTGTAATAAACGCTGCAACATACAAAATATGTTGGCATTTTCATCTACACCATTTCCGCCAGTTGCCACTGATGCAAACGTTCCTTATCTCGTTTTTCGTAAACTGTTTCATTCACTTCCGAACATACTGTAGGAGCACTAACACTCATTCTTTCATGCAATTGCAAGGCTGACTGATTCAATATGATTACGTTTGGTTCAATATACTATAAATCAGTATCTACAGACTCAGCGTCTGATTCATTAGCAACGCCATTCTCATGTCCATTCTTTGGACCACATTGAACATCACGTGTTGCATTTTCGGTCTCATTCGGTATTTCTACGCGTTCTGTCTCGTGTTGTTCACGCTGATCTACCGGCTGAACGCCTTCGCTTATTTCCACACACTTGTGCGGTCCACTGCAAGACAAGAGAGAGAGATAGAGACTTAAGGTCTCAAAATGCTTTTATATAATGGGGATCTTCCCCCCATGTCGCGTCTGCATCGCCAGGTATGGCTTCAGTCAATCACCGTCTCACTAGATGTGAATAAACATTTTTAATTTTCTTGCTGGGTCATAGCCTAGCTTTGGTAATGACATGCAGCCACTTACCCTCTGTCTTAGCCTTATTTACGTTAAAAGGAATGATGTGTTCTTCTGAGCCTTATCCTTTTCTGCGCTGAATCTCGCCGTTCTGTTGCTAAATGGGAGTTTTACGATATCATTAACCACCTGCTCGGTTCGTCTCCAAAATGTGTTTCTCTTTGTTTGTTCCATGCCCTTGTCCATTTTGGTAGAGATTGTTTTGTTAGTTTTCGGTAGATGAGATTAACTGCAATTGCCTTTTGTTGATATAATATAATTATTATTTTCTGAGGATCTCATATTGTATCGTCCTGTCGTTATGGATCAAGCGTATGTAACGTCCGTGAAATCCGGACGCCTTACACGTTTACATAAAAAATTTCTGATTTGCTCATATGAATGGCGAGCATTCGCTACATCAGACTCGTGTTGGGAAGAGATGTCAAAATGACGTGTCTGTGGGCACGATAGCAATCGACAAATTTTTGTTTAGAGAGGATTTGACATGAAAGATAATGTGCAAAGTTGCGTGATTTCAAAGTAGCGTAAAAGGGGGGGGGGGGGATAGGTTTTCATATCTGTTAAAGCAAAACGAGGATAATGGAATGTTGTCGAATTAAATCGGGTGATGCTGCCGGAATTAGATTAGGAAATGAGACACTTAAAGTAGTAAAGGAGTTTTGCTATTTGGGGAGCAAAATAACTGATGATGGTCGAAGTAGAGAGGATATAAAATGTAGACTGGCAATGGCAAGGAAAGCGTTTCTGAAGAAGAGAAATTTGTTAAGATCGAATATAGATTTAAGTGTCAGGAAGTTGTTTCTGAAAGTATTTGCATGGAGTGTAGCCACGTATGGAAGTGAAAAGTGGCCGAAAAATAGTTTGGACAAGAATAGAATAGAAGCTTTCGAAATGTGGTGCTACAGAAGAATACTGAAGATTAGATGGGTAGATCACATAACTAATGAGGAGGTACTGAATAGAATTGGAGAGAAGATAAATTTGTGGCACAACTAGACTAGAAGAAGGGATCGGCTGGTAGGGCTTATTCTGAGGCATCAAGGGATCACCAATTTAGTATTGGAGGGCAGCGTGGAGAGTAAAAATCGTGGAGGGAGACCAAGAGATGAATACACTAAGCAGATTCAGAAGGATGTAGGTTGCAGTAGGTACTGGGAGATGAAGAAGCTTGCACAGGATAGAGTAGCATGGAGAGCTGCATCAAACCAGTCGCAGGACTGAAGACCACAACAACAACAACAATTTGTTAAATAATATGTTCTGCAATATCCAATATTATTGACATATAACAGCACTCTCTGTCGCGAGTGAGGTTCCTCGATTTTGTGACTTCAGTTTGGTTGAAAAACGAAAGATGCATTTGCTGCGATTTAAACGAGAAGCGATGACATTTATATTCTTCTTTGTCTCAAATATTCAGCTGTTTATTTCCGAATATGTCGCGATTTCCGAGGTTGTGATTAGGCATGAACATAAGGGCACAGCTTTAATTGCTGTGATGGAAACAAGCAGCAATGACGCTTATATTTTTGCTTGTCTCGTGTAATATCAAGGTGAGATGCTAGTTTCATAGGTAACTCAATACAACATGTAACCACGAAACTTGATAGCAGGTGATAAATGTGCAACGTAATTTTACGCCACTCCGCAGCAAGAGTCGAGTGAATCGAATTCCTCCATCTGAATTCGTGTATCACACGTCTCACACTACTTCGTGCATACGTGACGTCATTTTGACAATCGATGCACGAATATCGATAATCGATGCGTCTGGCGCCATATTTATTTGGGGATATGTGACTGATTTGTGTTATAACTTGCAGTATGCCATTTCAAGGCAACGACGCTTTGAAAATATATCACAGACACATCAGCCTTATCACTAAATGTCAGTTATAACGCATGAACGATGTAAGCCTTCAAGAGATACTGTGATAGTTGTGACATGAGACAAAGAAAAAGAAATAAAATAATAAATGAATGATTTAGTTGACTAAGATGAAGTGTGTAGGTTCGCATCCTTCTACATGCTAATATTTTTTTTTATTATTGCTGAATGTAATAGAAGTATGTTCTCCATCATTCTATATTCTTTAGCGTTTCCGTCTGATTAGAGAATAAAGGATGAAATAAATATTTCGCTCTTTATTTGCGGATACAAGGTGATTTTCAAAAAAATGGTTCAAATGGCTCTGAGCACTATGGGACTCAACTGCTGTGGTTATCAGTCCCCTAGAACTTAGAACTACTTAAACCTAACTAACCTAAGGACATCACACACATCCATGCCCGAGGCAGGATTCGAACCTGCGACCGTAGCAGTCGCACGGTTCCGGACTGCGCGCCTAGAACCGCGAGACCACCGCGGCCGGCAGGTGATTTTCGAGTGTGTGGTTAGGCAGGAACATAACAGGACTTCTTGAATTCCTGCGACTGATACGAGCAACAATAAAATTCATATTCTTCCTTGTCACAAATATTTCGCTATTTATTTTTTATTTATGAGTACGTGGCGATTTTTGGTGTTTTGGTGTGTGTGTGTGTGTGTGTGTGTGTGTGTGTGTGTGTGTGTGTGTGTGGGAGGGGGGGGGGAGGGGGACAGCAACCTAGGAGGGCAGTTAACCTGTTGCGACTGAAACGAGGAGCAATAGCATTCATATTCTTTCTTGTCACAAATATTTTGCGGGTAACACTCATCCCAAAAGCTTACGACGTCCGCATTAAATAAACGCCGACGAAGGTCGATACGCCGACGAAGGTCGATACAGTAGCAGTTCGATTTTGTGAGTGACGTCAAAATTACGTCACGTTTGCAAGAAATTCTGTAAAATGAATGTTATGATTTGAATTCTAACTCCAGAGATATTCCTACTCTTTGGTGAGTTCCATGCATGTAATCTCCGCGAGAACAAGTGAAAGCTGCGCGCTACTTCAAACAGATGTGGCGTAGTGGGGTCTTAGGTGGCTAAAACGATTATTCTTTCCTAAGCGGAGACGTGCTGCAGTAAGATGTCTTCCGAGAGGCAATTTAAGTACCGTGTGTCGTTGTCGATCGAGGAGCAAGAGGAGCCTGAGGAAGGCAGCGAGAGCTCTGATGAAGACTCGTTCGATAGCTTTACGGGGTCCACGGAGACGCTGCAATCGTTCAGGGAGACGCAGCGCAGCCGACACGACACCATCGCCATGCGGGAACTGCGTGAGTACTTGGACAGGTAAGTCCCTGAGACTATTTATTACCCCTGAACTGGATCTGCCAGTATAGTCTAGCTCTTGCATATACTGTAGACTGATAAAAAGTAGTCAAGAGGAATTTCCAATTGTACCACGAACTTTGATCAGTAACTTAATGGCAGTGGCTGCTGTAATGTCAATTCTTCGTGTGACATTTATTTAGCTATAGCCTTGTTCATTTTCCTACTTTCGCTGCTTTGCAAACGAATTATTTTTCAATCTTCTGCCGAGTATCAGAAAAAAATACTATGTTTATGTTTCGGCAGTTATTCTAAAGCACGCTGTTCATGATCAAACTATTTGTCAAACTTCACATGAGTGTTCCATTATTTGGTAGTGTGCTGCTTAGTCTGACGTGTTTGTCAAACATAGAGTCTGACGTGTTTGAAAGGGATTTTGATTGAGGGCGGATTTGACAAACGAGTTTATGCTTACCTTTGCCAAACAATAGCCGGATGCTTGCCGGACTACCATCTGTAACTGGCAACTGAAGTATATTTCGTAGATTAAAAACTTGTATCTTGCATTGCACTTCTTACATTATCCACTAGTGTCAAAATACTTCGCGTCGCGATACGCACAGCGGGACAGCTGCTTTAAAAGTGAGCCTAAATTTGATAAACTAGGTTGGTACAGCAGCCGACTTGTCTGTCAAACCGCTGATAGCGAAAAGTGAATTCGACAGACAAGTTTGACTTTTCACAGTGCCTTTACGATTTCGTTGAGCTATTTTTTACTGCGAAGTGTGGGAGCGGCTATATTTCCGACTACTGCACCTAATTCTGCTAATAACTTTGAAGATAGGGACATTGTTTATTCTGTAATCTCAGGAGAGAGTTTTAATTTTCTGAATCTGATTGAAGAGGTCTCAGATCCAATGATCCTCCTTAGCACCGTGAACAGGTACATTGTCAGGCTGTAATAACTGTTTCGATTCAATCTTCATACCTACATCTATTTGTAAGTGTGTATCGTAGACGCCACTTGAACCATACAGCCCCGCGGGATTAGCCGAGCGGTCTAGGGCGCTGCAGTCATGGACTGTGCGGCTGGTCCCGGCGGAGGTTCGAGTCCTCCCTCGGTCATGGGTGTGTGTGTTTGTCCTTAGGATAATTTAGGTTAAGTAGTGTGTAAGCTTAGGGACTGATGACCTTAGCAGTTAAGTCCCATAAGATTTCACACACATTTGAACATTTTTTTGAACCACGCAGCTGAACTTTATTTTGCGATTCTAGCTTCGATTATTTTACGATGAATTCTGTTTCTCGTTTTTTTTCGTTCCTTCTCTGTATCGAGGTACTCACTTTAGTTGCAAACACATTTCTCTGCGTTACACGGTTCGTTCTCTTTCCGATAAATGTTTCTTTTATTGATCTGTGACTGAGAACCATAATTATAACTTATTTTTTCCGATGTACTATACATACACGTAAAATTAACTCCCCTTTCCATGTACGATTCAAAATTTTGTCGAAGATATGACGTGACAGTCGCAATGTTGATTACATAGTCGCCTTTATCATTACGTCACTAGTCGACACGTAATATAGCAATGTCCATTTTACCCAAAAAAATTGTACGCTGCTTAGGATATGATAGGTGAACAGCTAGCGGCAAATATTTCCTGATAATGCGGTCACTGTGGCTTTTGATACCGAGCTACTTCAGGGTGGATACACCGAAAATGATGTAGCGTGTCCACATATGGCCGCTGCCAAATGTGTATTCCACTGTGTTTTAATCACTTCATTGAAACTACAAATCTGCACATCGATAGCAAATAAAGGAAAAACGTACGTAATACAACATATTCTATTTAGGGAAATGTAACTTTGGACTAGTAAGTACTGCATTTGTTGGTATACGTTCAAACAAATGTTTATATTTTTTTCCAGATAATACACCATTTATGACTGTTGCGATTTGCTGGTCGTAATTTCTGTTAGTCGATGTTGTTTCTACAGCGAATTGTGCTTCTTGATCTATAGAAGCGTTAACTTTCAGACATTGTCTTCAAAGGCAGAGATTTACATACAAAAGACCTTCAAGGTTATTAGAATTAGGGGCGATTCAACATCATTTTCTCTTCCCCTACCCCCCCAGTCCCCCCCTCCCCTCCACCCCTGCACTGCTCAGAAAAGATCACATGACAATAAGATTTTTGTAATTTTTTTTATTTTTATGGTAAGTGAAGTTCAGAACTCAAATATCATTCAGCAAAAGCTCTTGGAAACAATTCTCAAAATTTCTCAAGAAAATCGACTTTGTAGTTTTCTGATCATCTATAATATGCTAAAGTATGGTCTATTTTTCTCCATAGTAGAGTGGTAGCCTATAAGGTGTGTGGTGCGGGTTCACTTCTCAGCACTAGCAAAAGTTTAAACAAAGTTTCATATTCCATGGGCATTAGCCTGAGCTTAAAGTACATGAGGATGCACAACAATTTAATTTGCATTTTTCTAAATTTAAACAATATTTTTAGAAGATCAGTAGTCAAGAATTTACGTTGGTAAAGAAAACAGGTTTTTTCTCTGCAGTATGTAATTAGAAATAAAAGTAGCAATTAGATATCTGTTGATTAGCGTTTATTTGATGAATTTTGTATTTAAATGACGCAGGTATTCGAACTGAACGAGAAAACCCCAAAACAATAATAATCGAAACGAGACTCGAACCAGTGATTACCAGTCTCGAGCGCTACTGATTTTTTTGGTCTTCATGTGTTTTAAACTTCACGGAATTGCTAGTAGAACATCCACCTCTATTTAAAAAATTGCATTAACTAGGATTCGAAAGTGAAGCCCCCAACGAGGCAGACGAACATTCGATACTTTAGCATATTAACATCTGTAGGAAAAATTCAAAGACTATTTTCTCAATATACTTTGAGAATTGCATCGAACTGTTGTGGGAGATTAAAGCTTGAGTCCTGAACTTCACGTACCACAAACATAAAAAAATTGCCTTGTGGCACCCTTGTCAGACATTAGTGCTTTTCCTTGGGCTCTTGCTAAGACTGACTTAAGGTAAATGCTATAATGTTAACTTAATTACAAGAAATTTGAAATGATGCACGCAGTACAGAAGGAAATCCACAGTTTCCACGATACAACAGTGATATGCACACGCTAGTTTGGGCGACCGGGACAGCAGCCCGCTTGCATTGCCTTCAGGAAACTACTTTCATGAGGAGGCTGTATATTAGCGACGGCTGGATCGCCACAAGTCAAATGATCGAGGATCTATTTTACACACCATTTTTAAAGATCATATTATTTCTTTGATTATAAACTTATATGCTGATTGTAATAATAAGAGCTTGAACGAATAAAAATCTATTTTTTATATAAAATACCTAGAAAATACGAAATTGAAAATGAAATACGAAACTAAATCCAGTACCAACAATGATAGAGATAGTTGTCGCTTAGAACGCCATCGTGTAAGCCTATAGTATTTGTATATGGAGAAATAACGCCTGTTTTAGATTTTAGTTCGTTGTAATGAAGGCAGTAAAAATGCAATGTAACGTCACAAAGTGCTGGACAAGCACAAGCACACAACAACGTACTAACGTGGAACAAGGACGTTCTAGGAGGCCAAATAATCACTGCGTCCTGAAATCGAGTGTTGCTACCACACTGTTTGGAAGTCACTGTCGACTATGCCGTGGGGATGGGCAAAAGGGGGGCACCACAGCTGGCGTGATTTTGTGTACGCAAACAGTTTATTCCTTATCACTGTGTACTGACTTGCCGCTCGGTAATTTGCTGTGGAGAGAAGATGCAGTTTGTTAGTCGCAACGGCCTGAGATTAATAATATCCAATCAGAATCATTTTACTCATGTAACAAATATTATAATCTCCTTCTGTATCTGAATCAAAGCGTCCACGCGCTGGACCTGGGTTTGACTACTGGTGACACATCAGTGTGAACTTACAGACCCGTCACTGAAATGCCGTCATATGAAAATATCTGCACAAGGTGTGGGCTGTGTTAGTTGTATAGGTGCAGGTATTTTTATTGATGATTGAGGACACGGCACTGAATAAAATTATGTCAGTATTTACTTCATTTGAAGACTACAGTTATTAGGAGTAGTACAGGTTGAGAATTATTGAACTATATGAAATGAAATCGTCGTAACTTCTGAACGTTTGCGACAGAACGTCCAAACTGCACGACTGGCCGCGAGCCATGATGGAAATTAGTATGTGCGTATGGTTTGGTTTAGCGACGAAGCCCACATTCCTTTGGATGGGTTCGTCAGTAAGCAAAATTGGCGCATTTGGGGGACTGACAATCCGCATTCGATCGAGAAGTCTCTCACCCTCAATGAGTGACTGCATGATGTGCAATTTCCAGTCACGGAATAATCGGTGCGATATTCCTTGATGGTACAGTGACTACCGAATGGTACGTGAAGTTTTTGGAAAATGATTTCATCCCCATTACCCAAAGTAAACCTGATGTCGACAAGATGTGGTTGATGCAAGACAGAACTCGACCCCATCGAAGGAGGAGAGTGTTTGATGTCCTGGAGGAGCACTTCGGAAACCGCATTCTGACTCTATGGTACCCAGAGGCCACTGGCATGGGCCTCGATTGGCTGCCGTATTCTCTGGATATGAATACATGCGACTCCTTTTTGTGGGGCTTTATTAAAAACAAGGTGTACAGCAATAAGCCAAAAACCACTGCTGAGCTGAAAACAGCCATTCTGGAGGTCATCGAAGGCATCGATGTTCCGACGCTTCTGCCGATCATGCAGAATTTCGCTATTCATCTGCACCACGTCATCGCCAATGATGGAAGGCATATCGAACATGTAACGTAAATCCAAATATCTGTAGTGACATTTACATGCTGAACAAAGTGTGTGCACTCCGTGGTTTGTAACGATTTTATGTTTTTGTTCATATGGTTCAATAATTGTCATCCTGTAATTTTTAGGTTGATTTGTACCTTAAAATACTTGGCCCAAGAGCAAGCCATTACTGTTAATTTCCCCTGGGCAAGAGGTTAGATGTTGAAGTGTGGACATGTGGACGCAAAGCAGTTAATCTATACTGAAAGGCATAGTCCACTTAGTTGTGCAGTTACAACTATGCAGAAAAGATGAGGTAGTAAATTATGTGACGTTGTTGTGGGAAGAGATGGAGAAAAAACAGCTAAAACACTGAAGTAGGTGAATATGAAAGTACAAATGATCATAATATGTGCACTAAATAACCCACACACCCTGTCTATACACTATGGATAACAATTAATAACGAAATCTGACACATGTGAAGGTATATAATGATAGAAGTTAAAAAGTTCCAGTAAACATGGTACCACAAGCTAGGCGTTTGCGAGACAATTCCGAATGTGTGGTTTTGAACTGTGATCTATTATCTAAGTTAATGAAAGTGTATTTGAAATGCAGTCATTTCGGTTAAATTTCCATGTGACTGGGCTCAAATTTCACCCATGGCCCAACCAAGCACTGGATTGTGTTGGGATGTGGTTCACTCATGAAGGGGGTAAGTAGATTTTGCTGCTGATGTAAGATGGCATCTAACGCTCCAGTACGATCCGAGATGGATGGTCGAACACAGCCTGTACTTTGGCCTCTGAGTCCACAAGACCTCAGTCCACTGGAGTTTTGTGTCTGGGGTCGTATCAGAAGTGAAGTGTGCGGCACTCCCGTTTATATGGTAGAACAAGTGGAGCAGCAAGCTGTATAGTGTTGTCAAGATTTAGGAGATGATCCGTGTGTGTTGTAAGGATTTCGTAACCCACAGCAGTGATGAGTGCATTACAGAGGGCCGAGTGGAGATACCTCTGTGTGAAATAATGATAACTGTTAGGAAGCTGTGAAGCGTCAACCACGTCATTAGAACATTATTAGAGTTAGTTATTTATTCACAATGTTTACAAGTTGTCTTTCCTCTACAGAAGGCTCGGATGTTGCTAATTCAGGTGCTTGTTGGACTCTAGCTGATGTCCGCCGAATCAGCTCAGCATTGCTCACCCATGAGGCAATGTCAGCGATCCTGGAGGTGCTGTGGCCGCTGGCGGCTGGGGTGGAGGCTGCCTAGTGCGCAGTGGTTCTGTGCTGGCTGCAGAGTGTACTCAGTCCCACTCAGTATGATGACCCATCGTGTAGCACCCAGTGTCGGTAGTCATATGTTCAGTTGATCTCAATCCTGTCCCTGGTAGCTTTCAGAAACCGAAGGCACCTGAGAGTAATAGGGAGATGGCGGCGGCACCCCAATATTGATATCAAATTGATACACACATTAATTAAATTGGTCAATTAATCAATGCTGCCACCAAGCACCCCGCCCGTACCATGGCCACCCCCACCCCCAACCATGGTGACCACCATCCCAGATGATGTCACGTGTTTTTCTCAGCTTCCACATGACCCCCAGCCCCATTCTCTCTTCCCACCTCCCCCTCCCGCAACTTACCCTATTGGCGAGAATTTAGAATTTTGGCGAGTTTTCGCTGAACAAAGCAATTGTCAGTTCAGAGGACCTGATATTAACAGAAATTGTTAATGGAAATTGTTTATAAAACGGGAATAGATGGTAGAAATTGGGAAAAAACAATTCAGAGAGAGAAATCAGAGATTATCGCTCTGGGGGTTGGGTTGGGTTGTTTTGGGGAAGGAGACCAGACAGCGAGGTCATCGGTCTCATCGGATTAGGGAAGGATGGGGAAGGAGGTCGGCCGTGCCCTTTGAAAGGAACCATCCCGGCATTTGCCTGGAACGATTTAGGGAAATCACGGAAAACCTAAATCAGGATGGCCGGACGCGGGATTGAACCGTCGTCCTCCCGAATGCGAGTACAGTGTCTAACCACTGCGCCACCTCGCTCGGTTATCGCTCTGAGAAGGACATAATCTGCATTTCGTATGACATGGATACTGTTGTTTAACTTCTGATTGCTTCATTACTTCGTATAGTGCAATCGCATAGTCATTAAGACGCCCCGTGTTGCGCTGCTGGGCTCATGCATTACCACTGTTCGCCTCACGTAGGGACTGGGCCATTGTAGCTTCCATGCCACCAGCTCCCTCACCCTTCTGCCCCGCATCAGGTAGCAGCTTGCCTGCCCTGGCGCATTCACTGTGGGAGCATCAGGGCACACTGCTGCTCCCACCTACCCCATCTCCTGGCCTGCTGTGGGCCTTTTGACATGAAAGGCACCACGCCATGTGAGCTCTTAACTATCAGGTACCCTAATAACACAACCACGACACATGTGTCACTTGGCCAAGTGCCCGGCAGTCTGCTGATGACCCCTTGTCTGCCTCCAGCCCTCGACTTCAACGCCACAGGGGGGGGGGGGGGGGGGGGGGAGGGGGGGGGGCAGCAGCCGGCAGCTGGAAATCGGCAGAAAATTATAATGTACATTGCTGCTCTCAAGGTGTGCATTGTTTGTCATTACCATGAACAAAAGAGTTGTTTTTGAAGGTTAGTGTCTTCAAATGGTTCAAATGGCTCTGAGCACTATGGGACTCAACTGGTGTGGTCATAAGTCCCCTGGAACTTAGAACTACTTAAACCTAACTAACCTAAGGACAGCACGCAACACCCAGCCATCACGAGGCAGAGAAAATCCCTGACCCCGCCGGGAATCGAACCCGGGATTAGTGTCTTCCCCCACAGCTCTGCCCTAAGAAAAGTAGCTACATATATTTCGATTTGATGTGTCAGACTTGCAGGAGACTTTCAGTTTCCAGCTGGCGTTCTAACGCCATAAACATTTTGGGAATGAATGCTGTAATAGTGAGAAACAAAAGCTTTTATAACCACTTGTTACAAAAATGTATCACAATCTCGAAAATTTTGAATACTTTCCTACAAGATTTTATATCTGTCGCAATTTGAACTCATAATTTTTTTTATAAACACTTACAAGGCAACTGACCCAGGTTTGGCCATTGCCGGCTGACCGCGTCATGTTGCAGGAATCACACTGACACAACCAAGCACTGTCAAAGGCTGATGATGACTGTGGTGGGGGTTCAGACTTCGCCCTCTATTTTGTAGAGGACCAATAGGAACTTAGAGTGCCATACCAGCAAGTTATAATTTGCCTTCTTTTTTCTTCAAGCAGTCTTGGTGCAGCTGTTAGAGGAAAATCTCACATCTGTGAGGGGGGGGGAGGGGGGGGAGGGAGGAAAAAAAATCTGATACAAACATCCTTTGTTTGCTGCCAAGTGGCTGCTGACCACAGGTGCTAGCTTTACAAAAACACTCCTTGTTATTTCTGAATGAAACAGATAGTTTGATATTTATAACAATAGTTCCAACCTTTGAAATACAGGTTGTTGTTAGTGAGAGTACAGCTGTGGTGTAAGGACGCTAACCTAGCTTTCTTTTTCATCTTGGTGCAGGCATATGCTGTGGGAGACCAAAAAGTTCTGTGAAACAAGTAGAGGCCGCTTTCTGAAAACATCCTTTGTTTGGCAGCAAGTGGATGAAAAATTGTACAAGTCTGCCATCTTTAGAAAGACACACTTTGTTCAGTCTGAGACAGATGGATAGTCTGACACATTCAATCGAAATATATGTTGCTTTTTTCCTTAGGACAGAGCTGTGGGGGAAGACACTAACCTTCAGAAACAACTCTATTGTTCATGGTAATGACAAACAATGCGCACCTTAAGAGCAGCATTGTACATTATAATCTTCTGCCGATTTCCAGCTACTGGCCATTGCCCCCCCCCTTTCCCTCCCACCCCCCACCCTAGGGGGCAGACAAGGGGTCATAAGTAGACTGCCGGGCACGTGGCCAAGCAGTGCATATGTCACTGTTGTGTCATTAGACCACCTGAAAGAGAAGAGCTTATGTGGTGCAGCGCCTTTCATATCAAAAGGCCTGCAGCAGGCAGGGAGGCGGGGTAGGTGGGTGTAGCAGTGTCCCGCGAGGCGGTTGTTGTGAATGCGGGCAGGCTGGCAATGGACTTGCTACATGAGGTGGAGTGGAAGGGTGTGGGCGCGGCGGCGTGGAGGCAGCAACGTCAGTGTTACACTGGAGCCCAGCAGCGGGCCGGGGAGCATCTTAATGACTTTGCAACTGTACTGTACAAAGTGATGAAGCGATCAGAAGTTAAACAAGTGTACCCGTCGTACGAAATGCTAATTATGTCGTTCTCAGAGCATAATTCTCCGATCTCCCATCACCTGAATTGTTTTTTGTTCAAATTTCTACCACCTTTTCCCGTTTTATAAGCAATTTCCATCAACAATATCCGTTAATATTATGTCCTCTGAACTGAAAATTGATTTGCACAGCGAAAACTCGAAATTTTCGCCTAAGTTCGAAATTTCCATCAAAATTCGAAATTCCTGCCAATAAGGTAATTTGGTGTAGGGTGGCTATGGTGGCCTAGGGGGCTGGGGCCACGTGCAGGTTCAGAAAAACTTGTGATCTGATCCGGGGTTGGGGGTGGCCGTGGTTGGGTCGGGGATGGGCGTGGTGGTGGGGGGGGGGGGGGTCAGTTGATCAATTCAATATTAATGAGCATATCAATTTGTGTCAAAATTTTGGTGATGCCGCCATCTCCCTACTACTCCTGAGTGTTGAACAAGAACATGGCACCAAAGAGAGCCTGTTGTTGGTTTCCACACTGAAATCCGGTATTGGCAGTGCTCTGTGATGTGCTGTTGTCAGAAGACAGTCAATTTCTCCATCAGTAGATAATAACTATGAGCAGCATAAAGTTAATCTGGTGAAGGCCATCATCTTGACCACATCTTCAGCTAGTTCGTAGACTCTGATGGAGCATCTAGGACACAAATTCACTAAGGTATCGTAATCATGGAATTGAGTGCTAATTATTTTTTTATTTACACGTCAAAAACCGTAGGACCAAATTGAGGAGCAAATCTCCAAGATCGTGGAACATGTCAGTACATGAAATTACAACATGAAAGTAATAACAGATAAAAATAAAATGTTTATAAACCCGAATAAATCAGATCATAAGTTTAAATCAACGCAACAAGAATCAGCTTAATTTTTCAAGGAACTCCTCGACGGCATACAAGGAGTGACCTATGAGGAAACTCTTCGTTTTCGATTTGAAAGCGTGTGGATTACTGCTAAGATTTTTGAATTCTAGTGGTAATTTATTGAAAATGGATGCAGCACTATACCGCACACCTTTCTGCACAAGAATTAAAGAAGTCAGATCGAAATGCAGGTTTGATTTCTGCCGAGTATTAACTTAGTGAAAGCTGCTTATTCTTTGGAATAAGCTAATATTGTTAACAAAAAATGACAGTAGGACTTCATATGTTGAGAGGCCAATGTCAAAATACCCAGATTCGTGAACAGGGGTCGACAAGAGGTTTGTGAACTTACACCACTTATTGCCTGAACCGCCCATTTCTGAGCGAAAAATATCCTTTTAGAATGGGAAGAGTTACCCCAAAATATAATACCATACCACATAAGCGAATGAAAATAAGCAAAGTAGACTAATTTTATTTTCTAATGATCACTCACTTCAGATACAGTTCGAATAGCAAAAATGGCAGCATTGAGTCTTTGAAGAAGATTCTGAACGTGGGCTTTCCACAGCATTTTACTATCTATCTGAACACCTAGAAATTTGAACTGTTCAGTTTCATTAATCATATGCCCATTTTATGAAATTAAAACGTCAGGTTTTGTTGAATTGTCTGTTGGAAACTGTAAACACTGAGTCATACTGTGATTTAGCATTAGTTTATTTTCTACAAGCCATGAACTTATGTCATGAACTGCACTATTTGAAACTGAGCCAATGTTGCGCACAACATCCTTTACTACCAAGCTAGTGCCATCAGCAAACAAATATTTTAGAGGTACTCATAGTACTAGAGGACATGTCATTTATATAAATAAGGAAAAGGGGTGGCTCCAACAGTGATCTCTGGGGCACCTGCCACTTGACAGTACCCCACTCAGATCCTACACCACAGCCATTCTCAACACTGTGAATAATGACCTTTTGCTGTCTGTTGCTAAAGTAAGAGGTGAACCAATTGTGAGCTATTCCCTGTATTCCGTAATGGTCCAACTTCTGGAGCAATATTTTGTGATCAACACAATCAAATGACTCAGTTAAATAAAATTAAAAAAAAATATGCCTAGCGTTCGAAATCTTTTGTTTAACCCATCCAGTACCTCACAGAGAAAAGAGAATATAGAGTTTTCAGTTGTTAAACGACTTCTAAAGCCGAACAGTACATCTGATAGCAAATCTTGTGATATAAAATGATCAATTATCCTTACATGCACAGCCTTTTCAGTAACTTTAGCAAACACTGATGGCATAGAAATAGGTCTAAAATTGTCTACATTATCCTTTTCTCCCTTTTTATAAAGCGGCTTTACTACTGAGTACTTTAATCGTTCACGAAACTGACCATTACTAAAGGAAACATTACAAACATGGGTAAATACAGGGCTAACATGTGCAGCACAGAACTTTAAAATTCCGCTAGGCACTCCATCATATCCATGAGAGTCCTTAGTCTTCAGTGATTTAATTATTGACTCAAGCTCCCCTTTGTCTGTATCACAAAGGAGTATTTCAGACATCAGTTTCGAAAAGGCATTTGCCAAGAGAGTTATATGATTCCCTGTAGAAACTAAATTTTTATTTAATTCCCCAGCAATGCTCAGAAAATGATTATTAAATACTATACGTATATCTGACTTGTCAGTAACAGAAATATTTTTACTAAGAACTGACTTTATATCATCGACCATATGCTGGTGGCCAGACGCTTCCTTCACAGCTGACCATATGGTTTTAATTTTATCCTGTGAATTATCTATTCTATTTGTATAGCACATACTCTTTGCCTTCCTAATAACATTTTTAAGCACCTTACAGTGCTGTTTCTGATGGCTATTGTAGCTTGATTGTGACTACTTCTAACATTTTGATATAATTTCCGCTTTGTTGTACATGGAATCCTTATCCCACTAGTCAGCCATCCAGGCTGCCTTTTACCGCTAGTACCACGTTTAGAACGTTGTAATGGAAAGCAACTCTCAAAGGGCATGAGAAATGTGTTAAGGAAAGCATTAAATTTGTCTTCCGCGTTATCGGCTTTAGAAACGTCCTGCCACTCTTGTTCCTTGATGAGGTTTAAAAAACTCTCTGTTGCTGTTGGATTAACTTTCCTACATAGTTTGTAATTGTATGTGACATTTGTTTGAGTATAAAAGCCTTCTAGTGTCAAAATTTGTGCATCATGCTCTAAAAGGTCATTCACACTTTTACTAACAGAATGCCCATCTAGTAATGAAGAAATAATAAAAATTTTGTCTATGGCTGTGCTGCTATTCCCCTGCACCCTAGTTGGAAAAGACACAGCCTGCATCAGATCATATGAATTTCGGAGATCTACCAGCATCGTTTTTCTTGTACCATCATATACAAAATTTATATTGAACTCACCACATTCAACTAATTTCTGGTACTTCCTATAAAATGAATCAGGAACCCTCTCTAGCTTGAGCAGGAATGCACTGAAGTCAGTGTTAGGGGACCTGTAAGAACAACAATTACAAGTTTAGTTTCACTAAATTCAACTGCCCCTGCACAACATTCAAATATATGTTTAGTGCAGTGCCACGATACGTCTATGGTCTCAAATGGAATATTGTTTTTTACGTACATAGTCACTCCCGCACCCCGCAAGGAACTCCCTGAAAAACAGTCAGCTAATCTGTATTCTAGTAAAAGAAGCCTCTGAATTGTCAATTTTTTTTAAGTGGTGGTCCGATGTACCAATAATTTTAGTCAACATCTACAAGCAGATTACTAACTTTACCTCTATTACCTCTTATATTTTGATGAAATATGCTAATTTCTTCTCTACTTGGAAACTTGACGTCTCTGAAGGCGAGGCCTTGGTTAGAGGCACTTCCTTTAAGCAGGTATACCTATCAGCTGACTATTACTGTGAATGCCATCGATCCCAATCATGACAAGAGTTGGAGTATTTAGAGGGAGTTAGCGTGAGGCTAAGATGCAAAACCCAGTTCCCAATGACCAAAGATGTCTTTCTCATTCGGCTACATTCACCTAACAGGCTATTAACTGCTGTCTCGGTCCCTCGCTGTGTGCTCTTATGAAATAGATAATTTCCTGAAACATGTCTTACGAGTTAACGAATATACTTGTCTCGCTTTCTTTGGTTTTCCCTCCTCTTTTCTGCTGAGTGCTTATTCCTTACTCGGCCGACAGTGTCTTCAATCTGACCCACTTGCGACTTAATGGCACCCTTCCTGCTTTTGCCTCTGGCATGACTTGAATTTGCCTGAGGCTAACCCTTAGTATTCTGTGGCGTAACAGCACTGTTGCCTGCAAAGGTGGGGACTGCACAAGGAGCACATCCTACGAGAGGCACAACCTGTAACATGTAGCGTACTGAAGTAGTACTGTGTTAAGACAGGCCTTTGTTGAAATTTGAGCCCAATTAGATGTGAACTTAATCGAAAAGGCTATACAGCAAATACACTGTTGGCCATTAAAATTGCTACACCACGAAGATGACGTGCTACAGACGCGAAATTTAACCGACAGGAAGAAGATGCTGTAATATTCAAATGATTAGCCTTTCAGAGCATTCACACAAGGTTGGCGCTGGTGGCGACCCCTACAACGTGCTGACATTAGGAAAGTTTTCAATCGATTTCTCATACACAAACAGCAGATGACGGGCGTTGCCTGGTGAAACGTTGTTGTGATGCCTCGTGTAAGGAGGAGAAATGCGTACCATCACGTTTCCGACTTTGATAAAGTTCGGATTGTAGCCTATCGCGATTGCGGTTTATCGAATCGCGACATTGCTGCTCGCCTTGGTCGAGATCCAATGACTTTTAGCAGAATATGGAATCGGCGGGTTCAGGAGGGTAATACGGAACGCCGTGCTGGATCCCAACGGCCTCGTATGACTAGCAGTCGAGGTGACAGGCATCTTATCCGCATGGCTGTAACGGATCGAGCAGCCACGTCTCGATACCTGAGTCAACAGATGGGAACGTTTGCAAGACAACAACCATCTGCACGAACAGTTCGACGACGTTTGCAGCAGCATGGATTATCAGCTCGGAGACCATGGCTGCTGTTACCCTTGACGCTGCATCACAGACAGGAGCGCCTGTGATAGTGTACTCGACGACGAACCTGGGTGCACGAATGGCAAAACGTCATTTTTTCCGATGAATCCAGGTTCTGTTTACAGCATCATGATGGTCGCATCCGTGTTTGGCGACATCGCGGTGAACGCACATTGGAAGCGTGTATTCGTCATCCCCATACTGGCGTATCACCCGGCATGATGGTATGGGGTACCATTGGTTACACGTGTCGGTCACCTCTTCTTCGCATTGACGGCACTTTGAACAGTGGACACTACATTTCAGATGTGTTACGGCCCGTGGCTCTACCCTTCATTCGATCCCTGTGAAACCCTACATTTCAGCTGAATAATGTACGACCGCATGTTGCAAGTCCTGCAGGGGCCTTTCTGGATATAGGAAATCTTCGACTGCTCCCCTGGCCAGCACATTCTCCAGACCTCTCACCAACTGAAAACGTTTGGTCAATGGTGGCCGAGCAACTGGCTCGTCACAATACGCCAGTCACTACTCTTGATGAACTGTGGTATCATGTTTAAGCTGCATGGGCAGCTGTACCTGTACAAGCCATCCAAGCTCTGTTTGACTCAATGCCCAGGCGTATCAAGGCCGTTATTACGGCCAGAGGTGGTTGTTCTGGGTACTGATTTCTCAGGATCTATGCACCGAATTCGCGTGAAAATGATAATATATTTTCCCAATGAATATCCTTTTATCATCTGCATTTCTTCTTGGTGTAGCAATTTTAATGGCCCAATAGTGTAGTTATTTCTTAAATACGCACTGTAACAGTCGTTACCGTTAGTTACCTTTGATATATAATGTGGTGAGATAATTTTTGACAAGAATGCCTTTAAGGCGATAAAGAGGCCATTACCAACACCTCGCAGAGTATCAACGTGATCTTGTAATAGGGCTACGAGGAGCTGCAAATTCCTTCTGCGATATTGCATAATGGCTTGACAGGAATGTAGCCACCGTACGTGGTGATCACGAGAACGTACGGTCGCAAGATAACCGGGCTCAGGACGGTCATGTGGCACTACCGAGAGGGAAGACCAACGTGTACAGCGTATGGCTGTGGAGCATCATACTGCACCTGCAGCAGCAATCTGAGCAGCAGTTGGCACCACAGTGACACAACGAACTGTTACAAATAAATTACTTCAAGGCTAGCTCCGAGCCAGGCGCCCTGAAGCGTGCATTAAACTGACTCCAAACGACTACCATTAATCGACTTCAGTGGTGTCAAAGCAGGAGCTCATTGGAGGACAGGGTAGAGGACAGTTGTGTTTTTTGATAAAATCTGATCGTGTCTCTGTGCCAATAACAGCCCCATGTTGGTTAGAAGATGGCCAGTTGAGGGACTGCAACCAACCTGTCGTGTGCTAGACACACTGGACGTACAACTGAAGTTATGCTCTGGGGTGCGATTTCGTACGACAGCAGGAGTACTCTCGTGCTAATCCCACGCACCCTGACTGTCATTTGTAGGCCTATCTGGTGATTCGACTTGTTGTACTGTCATTTATGAACCCAGGTTGGTTTTCCAACAGGGTAACACACACCCTCATACCGCTGTTGTAACCAAGACACTCGACAGACTCGACATGTTGCCTTGGCCTGCTGGATAATCGTATGTCTCCAATCGGGTGGACATGATCGGACGACAACTCCAGCATCATCCACAACCTGCATAAACCGTTCCGAGCAAAAGCCAAGGAACTGAAATCTGGCACTGTACAACATAATGCATGCGCGTTTGCATCCTTGCATTCAATATTCTGCCGGTTACACGAGTTATTAACGTACCAGCATTTCACATTTGCAATGGCTTATCCTGCACTTACATTAACCTGTGAGCTTGCGACGTTAATCACTTAAACATATTGCCTACACAGAGGTTCTTCAGTAATTTCATTACTCAACATTAATTTTTTTTGTTGTTGCGATTATTTCTTCCGTCAGTGTATATGCCATAAAATTTTTTTTATATTTGCATATTTTTCTGCATAAAATACGAAATAGCTGTTGTTCTCTCAAGTTTTAGTTTAATGTTAAGAGACATGAATAATCCTAAAACAACCGTAAACAGAGATAAAACTGCGGAAAACCTTGTCGGTAAGGCAACCACAGCTATAAGTAGTCATCTTGAATGATAATAAACCGCTTTAGCTTTATATTATAAGATCACTACTGGTCCTGAGCTTTTCTGCTCTAATGTTTTAGTTATGTGAGTACTAACATTTTTATATTCTCATGTAAAAGTTTTTAATATTTTTTAAAAATTTACCATACCAGTGTATATCTACCATACCAATGTATATCTAAGGGTTATTATTCCATCTGGATTTATTGTTATACAGACGTTCACCTGAAGATGTGGATGTGAGTGCTACGAAATCGGTAGTGATCCAATAATAAAGGACTAAATACAGCTGTAGCGATTTATTCAACCCAAGAAGAGACAAAACTAACGAATCAAAAATCGCAATCAACAACTCAATCATGAATAAATATTTGCGAAATGGATTATAGCTGCAGCTCTCCCTGCTTAAAGTATTTCAGGTTTAAGGAGCATGGACATGTATTTCCCATGTTTAAAAAAATTCTACTTGATAGTAATCAGGTTCCCGATTGCGAAAAATTCGACTTTCACCTTTATTTGTATTCTTTGTCATATGAGGTGCTTCCAGTTAACAGTAAAAGTATGTTGCAAATTTTATTATAATTAACTGAGTACCATATAGATTACTTAAATGGTCATATGTTAATGATTTTCAAACAATTAATTTATCACTGAAGCAGTTTCCAGATGCCACACCGAAAGTGTTAATCAATGGGTGCAATACACACAATAACTGTGTAAAAGCATACCAGTTGATAGCAACACAGAGAGAAATGTAGAGATTGTGTTTAGGAGAAAGCAAATGTGTATGGGAAAAGCTGCATCCTAATTAGAAAATATTCTATGTAGTGAGCATGAAATAAACAATTGAAATTAAATAGAAAACTTCAAGGAATAACTTACTTCATCTGTGGTATTAATGTCATTTCATGTTTTAGCGACTAATCAGCTTGTGCTGATAATTTTAGTGTACCATTATTTCACATTAGCGTTCTCAAACCTGGTCAGGTCTTATGGTCCTTAGAAAACTTAAAAATGATTAATGTGAACATTATGACTACCAGCACTCTGGTGCACTTTGTTTACACTGTATGTTCTGAACCACATTATTTACATCACATCACTCAACTCAGTGACCTCTCCATGGTGTGATCCACACCTCCTTATCTATGATGTCATCAATCCTCACTCTCTTCCCCCCTCCTTCTCGTCCCTATCACTCCTCCTATCCCCTCTCACACAAACACAGCCTACTGTTAAAATGACGTAATCAATCAATATCCAAGATGGCTGTACTAGCCCAATTGTGCTATTGGGAAATTTAAAAGCCCCTTCAGTCTCCAGCCAGTTGCAGCATATATTAAAATGAGGCAGCCAATGAAAATGTACTCTCAATAAATAAATAAATAAAATTTTAAAAGTAGCCAGAACTATCCCAAATGTGCTTTGCACCCTACATCATCCTCCTCCTCCTATCCTTGCCTCTAGCCTACCTCTCTGCAGTATTAAAATGATTAAAGAAAATATACTTCTTGTACATGGTTTCTCTAATAAAAAGTAATCCAGTAATTATCTGTCTTGACCCACTCAGATTAATTAGTTTCCACAACTATGGTTCTTGCCAAATATCACAATGTTCTTTCCACATCTATAATATCTGCAAAAACACGCCAGCAGATCAAATAGTCACAAATTCAACGTGAAACTGGTGTCTAAAATTCTAAAATAAGTAGACCATTGCTATTTCCATGTCTAAAAACATGTGACCTGCCGAACAGGCAGCTCAATTTCTCATAGAATATGAGAATGAATGTATAACACACTCGCCATAGCAAGTTAAAAATTCAAAATTTCCTTATGAAGTTTGATTAACGAATTATTAGTATGTAGTTTTCAAAGAGAAATTTTACTTTAAATGCTAATCCGCTAAACTTCAAAAACTTGAAATAAAAACAGTTTCTGCATTAAGCTCTTGTTGCTTATCACATCAACAGGTGGTGATATTCATACTTTGAACTGCATACCACGCATGTTTTAAGACACAACGGCACCTCACATTAATTTTTTTTCACATTTGTGACGCTTGTTAAGTGTCACAATGCTCTTTCAAATTCTAAAATGTCTGCAAAAATATGTCAGCAACACAAAAAATTCAATATTTATGTCAAGTACCTCAATGTTATTTTATACAAACAAATACATCCCTCAAATTGGCGTCTAAAAGACGATTGTGAACTCTAAAATACGTATCCCAATGTTATTCCCATGCCTGAATAGTTACAAATAACGTGATAAATTAAAAGTTGACATTTTATCTTTGGCTTAAAAGACCAAAGCCGCAGAACTAACCTGACCTGACATACAACTACAAAAAATAGTTGTTAGCTAAGATGCTAAACTAAGCAGGCGAGCTTACAAACAAATAGGCAGTTTGAATTACTGGAAGAATGAAATTAATTAGGCCCACTCTTGGTGGAAGTCACATGACACCCTCAAATGAAGTGTTCCCACACCTAAATTGTTTTCAAGCACCATTTTAAGTGGGACAAAAATAATGCATGATGTTATGTGCTATAAAAATGTAGCTCATGATGTTGACTGTCAGTTATTGCCTTTATTACAAGTGTTTCATAGCTACTTGATGTCATGTATAATAATAGCTCTCGGCGGAGGTAGCAATAGTGACCGATCAGTACTATGGTGCCAAGACTACCAGAAATGTTTACAGATTGTATTTCCTATAATCAGTTCTTAAATGATGCCAACATCTAATAGGCCTTGTGAAAACATGTACTCACACACACAACATAGCCAAAAGGCAAAAAAGAAAAAGAAAACTGAGCAAACCCCATACTGTAAATAAAGGAAGGAAGAAGGTGTTTTGACGTTTTTATTGCTATGTAGGACTCAATCTCCATATTTTCCGTAATGAACAATGAGAACTTCTCTTATCTTTATACACATCATAACTAAAAATGATGACATAAATAAAATAATTACAAAGGAGATGGTGCAACAAGACAGAGTCGATACCTCGAAAGTTAACAGTTTGATAAAATTATTTAACTTTTAGCAAGTACAAACAATAATGTAACTTGCTTATCATAAAAGGCCTGTATAATTTCAGATCCATGAAATTGTATTACGTGTAAGATCTGCAGTGAAAAACACGCTTTGTAAGCATAATGCACCTTCAAATTAAATATTGCACATCTAAATTGTTTGTATTACTTATTATTATACAAGCAACTTGCTTACAGCCACCAATGAAATAAATTATAGGTTAGCAGATGAGCATTGTTCAAGCCTTTGTGACATAGATTAAATCATTTAAATCTTCAAAAATAGTTCACAAGACACGTATGAACACTACTGATGATCTCTTGTGCTTACCTTGCAGATACTAGACATATGGAATCGGTACGTTAAGAGAATGGTGACCCATAGAGAATTATATTGAATTTTCAGAATCAATGAGATGCATCTCACAATTTCCTGGTATAGGACTATCCATCATGTAAGGTAGATGGTGGAAGCTATTTATTGCTCGAACACATATATTTCCTATGATGAATTTCAGTTGTCATTACAAGCATATAATACGATTTGTGATATTTGCATTTCCCTCCATTTTCGGGCAAGTTGATACATTTTCTCATTTTGAAGCACATTTTGCCAACTTCCATTTTTAACTTTTGTAATTATCCTCCTTTTTGATGATGTCGTACAAGGTCATTGATATCTTGTGATGTGACCAGGGCTTGATGTCACTGATGACATCCTTCTCACATTCTATGTAGTTATTCAAGATGAAGATAATACCACAAGATTTGTGTGAATGAGGCGAACTTAATTCTGAACAGTGCAGCAAAGCAACAGTTGAGTGATGAGAACGACTAAATAGGGACATTAAGTTTTATGTCCTGCTATATGAGAAGACAATAAACTGATATATAAAAAGAAAATAACAAATTGAGTTTCAAGTATAGTTCAGGAAATATTTAGAAACTCAGGAAAAAATGGGAAACATCACACCAGTAGGTGGTAGATGGTAATGGGATGGAGAATGAAACACACATTACAAATTCGAAGCAAGAGGGCAGCCAAATTGCAACTTAGGCAATAACTCAAGGTAACTGGCAGTCTGGCGTAATGGAGGGAAAGCAAAGCACCTAATGTCAACAATGGACAGTAATGCAAAACAAAAGGTGGAAAGTGTGGGTCTGCCACATAGAGTGGTCTCAAGAGCGAATTGTGGAGACACTCTTAGATTCAGATGAATTCGCAGATTTGGGGGAGAGTGCTATGATGTGTGGGTGTGGAGATGAACAAATGGTGGTATGTGTGGGGGGAAATTGGGGAGGAATAGTGTGCCAGATGGTGCTGTGATTGATTATTCTGTTTACTGTGTGTGGTATCCCTTAACATTTTCTTTCTACTTTTTGAAACTGTGAGTCATTTGTATAAATTAATCTTAATATTTTTGTCTCATTGTTTCCATTTAAGTTATATAGTTATGTAACATGTTTCCTCTGATTTTTACTTGGAATACCATAACAAAAAACACTTAATTTGTCCCCTATGAATGTGATTCTTGAGAATATAAAGCTCTTTTGGGTTAATAACACACAGAAGATGAAGAAATAAAATTACCTTAGTCTTTTATTTTCTGTTGTTAATAAAATTATTCTGAGTATGCACTTACATTTAAATATATTTCTTCTTTTGTAGTAATACTAAATATGCTGCCACTTTCGAATGCTTTCTTATAATGGTGTATACTTGATAATAGTGGGTGAGTGAACAAAATGTTTCTTATTGCTCCCAATTAGAATTACCTACTCTGACATTATATCCATCTTCAAAAACAGAGAGACAAAAGAAAGCACAGATAGTAAAGTGTACCTATGTCCAATTTTATCATAGATGGTTGCAGACAAAAAATAAAGAGACGTTAAATTGCTTCAAATGTAGGTAGAACCTATTCAGCTCAGAATAATTTCTGCTTACGTTTGTAGCTTGTTTTTTTATTGACAATTATTTTTCATTAGCACAGCAGAGATATTAAACTCATAAGTATAGACAACCATCTATAACATTCCTTAAAATCTCAACGCTGCTTCTCTGCACTTTAAAAAGGTACTATTTAAATTTCAAAAGTTTGTTGACTGTTCTCGTTATTATTCAGTCTTTTAAATAAATTTCAGGAAATTCTAGCCATTATTTGACAAAAGACAAGAAGAACAACATATTAATGCCTATGAGGAAAGGGGGGAAAGCATCAGAACAGAAAACATTTACCTAGAAAATATATCACTGGTACAGCATCGCTATCCACAACACATTAGTGTGTCCGTTTTTCAACCTCCTCATGCAGTTCTTGTATAAAGTGCATGAAACACAAACAAAAAATTGTTTCCATACATACACATCTGACTACACACACTGTTAAAGAATGTTACATTTTTACACAGTTTTAGTTTAAAATAGGTTTCCGCACAAGCACTACATAAGGAAAAAGAAAACACTATGCAAATACATGGAAATTTATTTTCTGACATTTATGTTAGAGGGTAAACCTTGTTTCTTACACTTACACATCGTTTCTGTTACAGTGTTTATAAACTAGGCTAATAGTGTTGTTTAGACACTTACATGTTCAATTCCTTTTACAAAAACTTTCACAGTTTTTTTTGTCGAGACCAAACATCAACTGACTTTTGTCGCAAAGGAATACATGTCTTGATCTTCACCCTAGTATTTACTTGCTAATTGGTGGAAAAGCATCCCAAAAACCAACACTCAACATCATCTGGCATTCTTGATGCACATTAATACATTGTTTGCAGTGCAGCTCTGATACTGCGCAAGTAGGATGACTTGGTAACAGCACTGTAGGCTGACACTATGCATTCTGAACAAGAAGTGTCTCTACGTTTTCTTGATGTAGCTCATCATGATAACTACCAACAAATTGTATGACAAATGTTAATTTAATTCATTAAAATAATTTAATGATCCCAATGTCCTTTATGTAGATACATATTAACAGACTGCTGCAGTTTTTCCAGATAGAAACAGATAATGCAAAAGGTGCCTAAGTACATAAAACAACAACAGTTAACATCAAATTGATTAACCTGAAGGTGTTATTTATGCTGCTATACGCAAACAAAGGAAGAAAACGTGTCGACTAGATGTTGTGTAGTATCTTTATTTAGCAGATTTAATAGCAAGAGGAGTCTTATTTATCTGCAGAAGTCTTTCACAATGATACTGGATGTGTCTTGGTATTACATTTTAAGAAACAACAAAAATAAAGAAATCAAGACCCAAAGGAAATAATGGGATTAACTGACAGTAGGCATTGATTTAAGTCAATAAGAAACTGGAAAACTTATGCCAGACTAGGATTTGAACCCAGATCTCCTGGTTAGCTGGCAGATGTGCTGACCACTGCACCATCCGGGCACAGATGTCATCGCAACTGCTCAGGTGCACAGACCACCTTAGCACACCATCTCACAGCATTTCGCTTATTCCCGCAAGAGTTTAAGTGTGGTGTGGTGGTGGTGGTTAGTGTTTAACGTCCCGTCGACAACGAGGTCATTAGAGACGGAGCGCAAGCTCGGGTTAGGGAAGGATTGGGAAGGAAATCGGCCGTGCCCTTTCAAAGGAACCATCCCGGCATTTGCCTGAAACGATTTAGGGAAATCACGGAAAACCTAAATCAGGATGGTCGGAGACGGGATTGAACCGTCGTCCTCCCGAATGCGAGTCCAGTGTGCTAACCACTGCGCCACCTCGCTCGGTAAAGTGTGGTGTGCATCTACACTGAAGTGATCGATTGGTTGTCCTCACATTAATAATGTATGTGGCGTCTGTTCGTTTGGACATGTCAGAAAGAAGACACACCACATATTGAAAAATTAAAATATTTCACACAGGCAGTCATTTACAAACTCAAACTTATAGACTGACAAGGCTGTGACAGGAAGTTAGCCGTGGTCTTATAGTGGGAACCATGTCAGCATTTTCCTGAAATAATTTAGAGAAACAACGGAAAACCTGAATCAGGATGGCTGGATGAAGACTGGAGCCTCCACCTTCCAGCGTACAGGGCCACTCTGTTTTAAACAGAGATACCTCATTCTCTTCACTCCTAGCGTGCGATACTGTTCCTACAAACAGGTAATTACTGTTCATCCATTGCTCAACCTCAGTCACCGCACACATTACACACACATTATTTCGTAGTACTACACACACTACACTCACTGTAAGTTGATGGCAGGCCATTTTGTGCACTCCAGCTTCCCATTTGCTAACCTGAGTCCGCATCCGTCTATGACGATTGAGATGTTGAGCTACCAAGAGGATAAGGTGTTAGTATTGAACATTGGATAGTTTTTTGAGTTTATTTTTCCAGAAAAGGCAAACAGAGGGAAAAATATAGTGTTTAAGCGTTATACGGAAAGAATGACGTTTTATATCTTTGTGTTACTCTTTAACCGTTAATGCTATGTCGTAGATTAATTTCTTCCAGAATAAAAGACAGATCAGTGCATTTACATGTCACTTTACCCTATCTTTAATAAATCGCAATAGCAAGGAGGAGTTGCGCGACTTTGCGACATAAACGGAAGTTGATAGTAGCGCCACTATGAGGATGCAAATCAGATTTGCTGCAAGAATGCCTTTAAGACAACAACGACGCCATTATCAACACTTCACTGAGTCTGAACGAGGTCGTGCAATAGGGCTACAAGAAGCTGGATATTTCTTCTGCGATACTGTGGAAAGCCTTGGTAGGAATGTAATCACTGTACTCGATTGCTGGCAGCAGTGGTCACGGAAAGGTAGAGTTACAAGAACACCAGTCTCCGGACAGTCACTTGGCACTAGCGAGAGGGAGACCATCGAGTTTGGCATATGGCTCTGGCGGATTGTAATGCATCTGCGCAGCAGTCTAAGTAGCAGTTGGCGCCACAGTGACCCAACGAACTGATACTCATCAGTTACTTCACGGACAGTCCGAACCGGACTCCCTGTAGTGTGCATTCCACCGACCCCAAACCACTACCATTTGCGACTTGGGCGATGTCAAGTGAGAGCTCATTGTAGGGCATAGTGGAGATCTGTTGTGTTTGTTGATGAAATCTGGTTCTGCCTCAGCTCCACTGATACCCTTGTGTTGGTTAGAAGGTGGACAGGTCAGGGCTTGCAACCAACCTGTGTGCTAAACACACTTGACCTACACCTCTACACCTGGAGTTATGGTCTGGGATGTGATTTCGTATGACGGCGGGAGCACTCTCGTGGTTACGCACCCAGGAGACACATGTGTTTGTCAGTCTGGTGATTCCACCTGTTGTGCTGCCACCGATGAACAGCATTCCAGGGGCTATTATCCAACAGGATAACCATCGCCCATATACCGCAGTTGTAACCCACCGTACTCTACAGAGTGTCGACATACTCTGTTTCCAGTCGAGGACATATGGAACATCATCGGACGACAACACCTGCGTCATCCACAACCATCATTAACCGTCCCTGTATTAACTGATCATGTGCAACAGGCATGGAACTTTATCCCAAAAACTGCTATCCAGCACCTGTAAAACACAATGCATTCTCGTTTGCATTCTTGTATTAAGCACTCTGCTGGTTAGACCGATTATTGATGTACAAGCAGTTCACATCTGGAATGTCTTCTCTGGCACTTGCATTAACCTGTGACACAGCAACGTTAATCACATAAGTACACTACTGGCCATTAAAATTGCTACACCAAGAGGAAATGCAGATGATAAACGGGAATTCATTGGAAAAATATATGATACTAGAACTGGCATGTGATCACATTTTCATGCAATTTGGGTGCATAGATCCTGAGAAATCAGTACCCAGAACAACCACCTCTGGCCGTAATAACGGCCTTGATACGCCTGGGCATTGAGTCAAACAGACCTTGGATGGCGTGTACAGGTACAGCTGCCCATGCAGCTCCAACACGATACCACAGTTCATCAAGAGTGGTGACTGGCGTATTGTGACGAGCCAGTTGCTCGGCTACCATTGACCAGACGTTTTCAGTTGGTGAGAGATCTGGAGAATGTGCTGGCCAGGGCAGCAGTCGAACATTTTCTGTATCCAGAAAGGCTCGTACAGCACCTGCAACATGCGGTCGTGCATTATCCTGCTGAAATGCAGGGTTTCGCAGGGATCGAATGAGGGGTAGAGCCACGGGTCGTAACACGTCAGAAATGTAACGTCCACTGTTCATAGTACCGTCAATGCGAACAAGAGGTGACCGAGACGCGTAACCAGTGGCACCCCATACCATTTCGCCTGGTGATACGCCAGTATGGCAATGACGAATACACGCTTCCAATGTGCGTTCACCGCGATGTCGCCAAACACGGATGCGACCATCATTATACTGTAAACAGAACCAGGATTCATCCGAAAAAATGAGGTTTTGCCATTCGTGCACCCAGGATCGTCGTTGAGTACACCATCGCAGGCGCTCCCTTCTGTGATGCAGCGTCAAGGGTAACCGCAGCCATGGTCTCCGATCTGATAGTCCATGCTGCTGCAAACGTCGTCGAACTGTTCGTGCAGATGGTTGTTGTCTTGCAAACGTCCCCATCTGTTGACTCAGGGATCGAGACGTGGCTGCACAATCCGTTACAGCCATGCGGATAAGATGCCTGTCATGTCGACTGCTAGTGATGCGAGGCCGTTGGGATCCAGCACGGCGTTCCTTATTACCCTCCTGAACCCACCGATTCCATATTCAGCTAACACTCATTGGATGTCGACCAACACGAGCAGCAATGTCGCGATACGATAAACCGCAATCGCGATAGGCTACAATCCGACCTTTATCGAAGTCGGAAACTTGATGATACGCATTTCTCTTCCTTACACGTTTCCCCAGGAAAGACTGGTCAACTGCTGTTTGCGTATATGTGAAATCGGTTGGGAACTTTCCTCATGTCAGGACGTTGTAGGTGTCGCCACCGGCGCCAACCTTGTGTGAATGCTCTGAAAAGCTAATCATTTGCATATCACGGCATCTTTTTCCTGTCGGTTAAATTTCGCGTCTGTAGCACGCCATCTTCGTGGTGTGGCAATGTTAATGGCCAGTAGAGTATGTTACCTAGACAATCGTATTCCCGAAATTTAACTACATTACTTATTTTTTGGTCTTTCGATTTTTTCATCAGTGTATTTAATTTTCACATGAGCGGGTACTCTCCCAGCCCTTTTTCTACCTAGTTTTTGGCAGCGGTTTCACATGCTTCACAACTCTTTTGAAACAATAAACACACCGTAATTCTAGGCACATTGTTGGACTTCAATCATCTTCACGGCACAGTCCAAACAGGTGTATAAGTTCTATACCACCTTAGCGTTCGTAAGTTGACCACGCAACACGTATTTCCAGTGTGTGTTCAGCCCACAAATCAGACTGTCCAATTCAAGGTAAGCTTTAAGAACTTCATATTGGCAGCACAATTAACACATGCAAGCCCATATGACAGGAGACACGATGAACACTATTAATGCAAACATTGGAACCCCTGGCATATGTTTGTCATTAGAAACGTTCCGTTCATAAAAAAACGAAAAATTACTCTTTCGGCTGACTGATCTTTGTTATAGAAAACCGGAGTAACTATAAGAATTAAAATTAGAACCAAACTATCAGTATTAGTCACACCTCTTGGCACCCGGTGTATTTCTTTTCAAAAGGAAGATTCATATTCACTATTTTTGTCACATGTTTGCTAGTTGGACCCAGACAGTTATTGCTTTTTGTGCTGGTGCGACTGTCAGCACTTCACAAGCAAACTGTGCACTGCTTTTCTTCTCGAAATTGCAAGAAAACGAATGGGGCACAATCATGTCCGAACAGGACAGGACAGGAAAACTTTGCCAAATAGTTCATAAGTGTACACCTATAACAACTACAAGAGAATTTGACCAACTTGTTCTCCTACATTCTAACCATACAGTACAGGTTTTCTTTGAGAAATTATTGACCAAGTAAACAACACATGGCTTCCATAACTAATATCGGAAATCATTCTTCGTTTAATATATGAAAAACACCCTAGTTGCTAATACAAACATGAAAAATAAATCTGTGGTAGAGGATAAATCATATTAATTCGTAAATCATCTAAAAATAATTTACAATACAATACAAACTCATATCTCGTGTGTTTGTTGATTTAAAATGTGGTTTCACATCCTATTGTCCTTTTATTCTTCTAGAACTGGGAGAGCTAAGTAAATATAATCATTCATTTTGGATATATGTTGTAAGTAGGCTGTTTAGATTTTTACGTTGGTAACGCCACGTATCGCTCTATATGAAAATCACTGACTGCGCTGTGTGCAGTCTGTGGCTGGTTGGCATTGTTGTAATATTCACTATTGTAGTGTTGGGCAGCTGGATGTGAACAGTGCGTAGCGTTGTGCAGTCGGAGGTGAGCCGCCAGCAGTGGTGGATGTGGGGACAGAGATGCCAGAGTTTTGGGAGCGGACGATATGGACGTGTGTCCGTCAGGAAGAGGAAATCTGTAAGACTGGATGTCATGAACTGATATATATAGTAGTTAGTGCCTGCCGTAGTTAGAATCTTTTATTTAGCGGACAGTATTGGCGCTCGCTGTATTGCAGTAGTTCGAGTAACGAAGATTTTTGTGAGGCAAGTGATTCATTAAAGGTATAGGTTATTGTTAGCGAGGGCCAGTCTTTTGTAGGGATTATTGATAGTCAGATTGCATTGCGCTAAAAATATTGTGTGTCAGTTTATTGATGATCAGAATAAGTAAAGAGAGAAATGTCTTTTGAGTACGTTCAGTTTTACTCAGCTGTCTCTGTATCAAATGACGTAGAAGTTTACCAGCAAAGTAATTTATAAATTTCCTAAGGGGACGTTTCAATGATCCATAGCAAATCGCATTCCTTTTCTTTCTGGCTGTTAGGGAGGAGTTGTGATTTCTGCAAATCAAAACTAAATCACCGACTTTATAGTCACGAATTTGAATGACTTTTTTTTTGTCAAAATACGATTTCCCTTAAATCGCTTTCATGGATGAGGTTTTCAATGTTCGCCTGACTTTACCCGTGTGGGAATGTTAGCTCAATCGAGCTTTGGAATGGGTTTGCATCATTCATTCTTTTCTGGGCTGTCAGACAGCAGCACATGTGGTTTATAATTTGTTGTGGCATATGACGGATTATTAACTATTCTTTTGAGGGGTTCCAAATACTTTATCCATTTAGTTTGTGTGTGGTCTCATGATATGCACGTGCGTATAAAATAAGGCAGTTCATGAAAACATAGCTCTTCTTGCCTCTCCTTCAGATGTTATTTTGAAATTGAAACTTATTTTATACAATTGTTCCTGAGAAAGTTTTTCCGTTTGTCACTCATGAATTATGTACCATTGTCTGAAAGCAGCACTTCAGGCTTACCAACTCACACAAAATAATCAGCTTGTATTCATCTAATCAGAGATGTATTCCTCGCATTCCTGACTTCATACAGTGTAAGTATTTACTAGATACATAACATAATGCTACCACATAGAGGACTTCAGCATATGTTTGTGGTACAGGTCCATAAAGGACGCCAGTGAAAAGTTGTAACGGTTTTCTTTGAACAATAGAGTAAAATTTTACCAAGTGGCAAAAATTTGTAGCTTTCGTTTTCTGACAAATAAAACAGATTCTCGTAGTCTGATGGATTTTTCGGTGCATTATAAAAAAAGTAGCACTACTCCTTCGACTTGTTTACATGCTTTAACATGATGAAGAAGTCCCATGCGAAATGTGTGTGCCAAATTACTTTTCCAGTTGCCTCTGGAGGAATAAATATTCGCCACAGTGCGCTGTTCAGATTTCTCTTATAGTAAAGACATTATCTTCTACTAAGTTGTGAGATGTGAGCTGTGAGTAATTCCCATCTCTTAGTTTTTCTTTTACTGTGCTCAAGGAGCGTTCTGTGTCTTGTAAGTCTGACATTTTATTGCAAAGGTCAAAGAACGTATCTCTGATGTGTTGCATCTTTCATGATTAACACCTCAATGTCTGTTTATTGCAATATTGTGGGTGGCATTTCCTCAACGTTTTTATAGCCTCAACAGTGCATCGGCAACCACATTGTCTGTTCATTCCACATATATTTCAAAGTCATAGTCTCAGAGTGACAGTGGACAACACACTAATCACAGACACTGAAGTTTGCAGCTAAGCAGAAAGCTTGAAGTCTTATATACACAAAAATCTTCACATTGTGTTACACTAAATAGTGGACGTGCTTAAACACTCATACCATTTCTGAAGGTTCCAGTTCTCGTACGGAATAGGCATACTCACATTTATTTCAGGCGTGGTTCGCAAAACTGGTGGTTCATACCACAGTTTTGCTATCCATGTGTCGAGTCTGGTGCCTTGGGCTTGGATGTGTGTGATGTCTGTCCTTAGGTTAGTCAGGTTTAAGTAGTTCTAAGTTCTAGGGGACTGATGACCTCAGATGTTAAGTCCCATAGTGCTCAGAGCCATTTGTCAAGTCTGGAATAAGGAACATCTTAGTCGTACTTTTGAATAATCATTTGCGAGAAAATATTCTAAATTCATGTCATAGTGAAACAACATTTATGCTTTGGTCAAACTGGCCTGTTGTGATAAATTTGAAACTTTCTCAGGTGGGAAAATTTAACTCATCAGAAAAAATTTAACATAGCTCTGGCCCTAAGTAAATTAAGAGCGGAGTTTTACATTCTTAACCAACGGACTTGTCGCAGTTCACCAAAGTTAAGCACTGCCTCGCTTGGCTAGCACATGGATGGGTGACTGTCTGGGTCTGCCGAGTGCTGTTGGAAAGCAGTGTGCAATCAGCCCTTGCGAAGCCACTTGAGGAGCTACTTAGCTGAGAAGTAACGGCTCCGCTCACAAAAACTGACAATGGCAGCGAGAGCGGTGTGCTGACCACGTGTCCCTCCGTAGCTGCATCCAGTGATGCCCATTGGGAAAGGATGATACAGTGGTCGGTCAGTACCACTGGGCCCTGCAAGGCCAGTTCTGGTGCAGCTTTTATTACATGCTTAGAGATGGTATATATCTCTGTACCATATACGCATTTCAGATTTCTTTCGCTATGTTAGTGGGAGACTTTACAGCGATTTCCAGTTGCCATGTAGAATAAACGCCAGACGCAAAACAATGTAAATCAGACTGTAATTTAAATGAAATACCGTTTAAAGAAGGAAGGAAACCTCGGATTTAACGTCCCACTGAAATAGATATCATTACAGACAAAGGCAAACTCGACAGGAAAAGGAGAAGCAGAGCCACATTTATGCACAGGATGTCTAGGGTGCAGCCTGGGCCATGAATGTCTCGAACTACAAAAATTCTTGGTTTCAATATTGTGGTGTGAAGCGTCATAAAAATGTGAACATAATTATTTTATTTGTGTCATTCGGCTGAATATTTTAGTGGACAGCTGATATGAAAAAAGTTAGAATTAATCTCTCGAACCCTGAGCTCCCTCCTATGACAGTCCTCTTTAAATGCATTGCACTTCAGTTGCCAAGATCGCTAAGATTTTTAGTAGAGTAGTTAACGAAATTTCGGCAGCTGAAATTGAATTTCATTTCTAGGAATGCTGATTTCTTCTAACCTCATTCCATCCATATCAGGATTCTTTTTATTTTTTTGCTCTTATGCTCGCTGGACTTTGATTTCTATGTTGTTGCGACTAGGGAAAATCATTGTCAGGTAAGTTTATTCATTAATCAATGCAGAGAAGTGTTGTATTTGAAATTATTGTAAGTAAAAATTTCTTGTTTGTTACAGTCCTTTTGTTAGCTTGTATTTGCATAACAAACACGTTTGTTTATACTTACAGTATGTTATTTTTAAATTGAAATACAAGTTATTGTATAAACATGAATCTCACTTTAACTTTTTTAATAAAAATATAGATATTCGTAGAAATGTAAACAAATCATATCGAATACTTAATGATTTCAATTCTTTTCATTTTTTAATATCATCAGTTCGTTAAAACATAAACTGAAGTATTGTTTTATAGACTGTTAATTCGAAAGCTACAATAAAATGCTACTATTGCAGTTCGTTTATCATATTAGTTGCCCTAATAGGCCTGCGCCATAGGTTGAGCCTATAGATAAGAAATTTTCCCTGAGGAGAAGGAAGGATCGGCCATTTACTTCTCAAAGTAACGAACCTGGCATTCGTCTTAACTGATTTAGGGAAAGCACGTGAATCGTAAATGCGGATGGACAGATGAGTATTAAAACTTTCTTAAGTGTCAAAGCCATCCAACAGGGGATGAGGCTCTAAAACCATCATTTTCTCATATAACTGTTTCAGCGAATCTGCAGACGTGTTGTACCCCAAGCAGTACAGTTTAATAGGTACACAAATTTATTCTATCCTAAGTGATTGATAGTTATCCATTCAATATGTTTTTAAAGACAGATTACATTCTTGTTCAAAAGGCAAGTTCATTTCTTTATTATGTGCAATGTTCATCTTTTTAGATTGTAACAGAGAATATGAAATCATTTAAGTTTATGACATGTAATAGAATCGTCATATGACTCAGTCAACCGCATTGAACAAGTTAGAAAACAAAGTAAGAAAATTTTCGCGAAAGTTATCTTGACACATCAGTAATGCGTTACACAGAAAATTAAAATCCTGAGTAGAAAAAATCCTACAAAGGAAATTCTGTTAGACACTAATAAAAATAACCTGCAGAAAATGCCTTTTATTACGACTTTTCACAATAGAGAAAAACTGCTTACACAATTTTATGCCATCTATAACATAATACTTACTGAACTCACATCTCATCATATTAATAATGTCTTGCGTTATTTTCGTACCTTCTTTCTTAATATTAACTGCAATAGTAGAAGTTCAAATGGTTCAAAATGGTTCAAATGGCTCTGAGCACTATGGGACTTAACATCTCCGGTCATCAGTCCCCTAGAACTTAGAACTACTTAAACCTAACTAACCTAAGGACAGCACACAACACCCAATCATCACGAGGCAGAGAGTAGAAGTTCAACAAAGTGTATTTTGAAAGCTACGTTTTTTGGGGTAAGGAGTAATCCAGGGCCAGCATTCGACTAGATGAATGTGGGAAAGCTCATAAATGAAAAATCTGCTGTCCAGTAGGATTACAGACAATAATTTCTAGGAACCTGCGCATAGTCTATACCCTATATTCCTCTTGCGTGCACTTATTGTTAAAAACCATTGTTCCACCAGGACTGTCGTGAGAGATTAGGCCCTCGCTCCCCCAACGACTCAATGATTATGCTCATGTTTACTGTAGTTGGTACTTAGATGTGACAAATGCTGCTCTCTTACGATGAGTTTCTCAAGCGATTTCGAGGATACGAGGTTCAAAGTTCTATGGGACTGTTTAACACTTCACGATCAGCGAATTAGCACAACCGGCTAAAAGGCCCTAGTTAACGTGTGCTCTTACGGAGTTCGGGTCTCGACATTTTTCTGCTCAGTTCGACGTTCTTTACCCTGCTTTGAATTTACTGTCGGGTTATTTTTCTCCGCGCTGTATATCCGACACAGAATTGTAATGCTACAAGAGGTGGTGGCTGAAGTGAAGTAGTGAGGCCAGGTCTCGTGAGTCGTGCCTGGATAGCTCAGGTGACAAGGCAATTGCTCTCGATAAGGAAGGTGCAGGGTTTAAGTAAAGATGCGGTACACAGATTTAGGTTGTCGGGAGTTGTGTGTTCAGTACGAGTTCGGAGTGTGATTACTACGTTACCGCTCTGAATCACAGTATGTAGTCTGAATGCAATCGATAAGCCTGTGACTCACCGGCTTGGGGGCCTGCGTTCTTTTGTCCGTCAGCGGTAACACTGTGTGTGGAGGTGATGTCGCAGCCCTTTGTGAAGCTGCTGTCATAAGACTTCATGCAATCAGCGACGAGTGCATTAATATGTACACATTTAAATTAACTAGCCACAGCCGATGCTTGTTACGCTGGTTACTTTGGACGCGAATTTTCGGCGATGTTCACTGTGTGAATCTTGACTAGTAAATCAACTACGCTAAAAGTACCGTAACATCATTTACAACATAATACAGCATTTTTCCGTCGTTGTGGTTCATCCTTGTACTTCGGTCTTCTGTTCCTTAGTCGCAAAATTCTCTTTACGTCTTTCTCTGGGTAGCCATTTTTCTCGAAGGTCCGCTTCAAATGATTTATTTCAGTGTCCAGATGTTGCGATGTGCATATCCGTTCGGCTCTATCGACAAGACTTTTAATGACACCTCTCTTTTGTTGTGGGTGGTGACGAGTTTTTATGCAAATATCTGTCGGTATGTGCTACTTTCCGAAAAACTTTATGTTTCAAACTTCCATCGGACCGCCTCATAACTAAATCATCCAAGAAAGATATTCTATTATCATTTTCCATTTCCGTGGTGAATTGGATTAATTTTATATAGATGATCAAAGAAATCGTCCAAAGCCTTTCTACCATGGACCAAACCACAAACGTGTCATCTACAAACCGATACCAGTGAGATGGTTTCTTATTTGCTTTGTCCAGAGCCGATTTTTCGAATTTCTCCATATAGAAATTAGCGATCGCAGGATCTAATGGGTTACCCATTGATACACCGTCAAGTTGCCCACAAAATTTATCGTCCCACTGGAACTGACTCGAAGTAAGGCAATGTCTAAAAGGAACACTCAAATCTCCTGGAAAAATATACGTTATGGAAATAAAAATTTCGTTAACTGGAATCTTAGTGAATAAGGACACTATGTCAAAATTTACAAGAATTCCTTCAGGAGCCAGAATCAGTCCTTCAAGTTTCTCAATGAAGTGTCGCGAGTCTTTTATATATGAGTCAGTTTTCCCATTATATGGTTGTAAACAAGCTGCTAGATATCTCACTATTTCGTACGTGGGAGAATTGATGGCACTAACTATGGGTCTCAAAGGAAAATCTATTTTATGAATTTTGGGTACACCATACAGTCTAGGACACACAGCTTTACTCTTCAACAAAGCTCTTTCGTCTTATTTTTGAATAGAGGTAGATGACTTAACCAAATTATTTGTTTTCCTCAGTACGCTACCTGTAGGGCTCTTCGTAAGTTTTTTGTACTGTCCTGAGGTTAAAAGGTTCAAAATTTTGCTTCTATAATTCTCTGTATTCATAACAACATTAACATTCCCTTTATCAGCAGGAAGAAACACTAACTCTTCATCTGAATTTAAACCTCGGAGAGCCTTCCTCTCGCCTTTCCTTGCATTATTTCCCAAAGATTTACTGTGGCATAAGATCCTGGCGGTTTCTATTCGAATAGCTTTTGCAGTTTCCTTAGGGAAATTTCGTATACCTGCTTCTATATTCGCGATAATATCTTCAACCGGTACTCTCTTAGATGTTATAGCGTAGTTTCCTCCTTTTGCAAGGACGGAAATCTCGTCTTGATATAACACTCTCTCCGACTTGTTAACAACACTTTAAGACGTCACCGTATTGCTTGTATCTGCTTATGTCCATTAGTAGTCGTTTCCATTATAGCTTCCATAGATGTAAACGTAAGGTAAACTATTTCATTCCACAGATCTATCTGCACCCTGCTAGCAAGGAATAAATGCAGTTTCATTAACTTACCGTCAACAGAATCCATTTCTCGCCTTGTGTAATGTATCCGTTCTCGGAGTAGTGCTCTTTCTGTATAATCATAAATCCGATGCACCCGAGCTGTCAGGAACATCCTCTTCAGCTTTAAGAAATTCGGTATAGAAGACGAGTCTCTACGACGCAACAAGAGGGTTAAAGTACAAATTAAATGTGCTCTCTTCTTACGTAAAAATTCCAGACGTCTGACTCATTTTGACAAATCCTCCCCGTAGAGTCTTCTGATCATAGAATGAAGGCTTTCACCACCGGATGACATAGCTGATGGTAAACCTTTCGGGATGTTGTCAATAACATATCAAAAAGATTAATGGTAGTAAATTATAAGACATGCATCAATATTTGAACGAAAATAGATAATTATTCTCACTTTTATAAGCTTATGATGATACATACATCTTAACTAACCAAGGCTAGGAGGAGAAAAGGTGAAGAGGAAAGTAACAAAAAGAGAATGTCACACAAATGACAGAGATTGTTTCACAAAGACTGTCGACTTATTCTTCTAAATTATAAAACAATACGGCTTAATGTCTTACGTATGTCTCTTTTCTTTATCATCAATGCCACAGTGCACAATTAGCTCATTATATGTGAGGTGGAAAGCAAAAAGGGACCTCTTGTTACAAGTTTTTGAATTTGAGATATTAATATTTTCAGATTAAGCATTAAATTCTAAATAATTTGATGGAAAAATCATGACTTAGTTATTTTTGTCTAAGTTACAGACATTTAAAATTTATTAAAAGAAAATGGTCATTTTGAGGTAAACGTGATCAAAAGTTCAAGGCAACACAGAACATTTATATTTTACATTCGAGAAATTAAATTAACTCCAAAACGTAGCTTGAAATGTTATCTTTTAAATAGTATAAAAATGTATTTCACAACTCTATGGTGTGACATCTTAAACTGAGGATTTTCGACGTTTCTTTGAGGGTCCAGGAACTGCTTGTGGATCAGGGTCGGGATCGGCAGCTACATTACTGTCGGTTTCAACAACAGGTTCGGTTTCAACTTAAGGACATAATATGTCTTTGAATTGGCCTTTACTGCACGGTAAGAAGAAGCATTCGTGACGTTTCCTTGTCATTCCTTCTGGAGTCACTTCACTGGGGAATCCTCGAGGTCCTTCTTCTAATAGGAATATCTGGTGAACGAACACATTCCCTGCAAACCTATCTTATTTAATTCATCTAAAGCTTTACCTTCACTTATTTCTACTGAACTCATATAAATCAGTCATTTATAGACAGTTAAAACTTTCATCATCTTTAATTTTAACACTCAACAAGCAACTCAGAAACAAACGCAATCAGATATTTCGCTGCTCTAATTGATTTGCAGTTGTTTGCATCGTTACCAATATTTGTTTATAAAAGTTGAAGACGGTACAGTAAATGTTTAAAATAAATAACCACTCATAAGAAGGTACAGTAAATGTTTAAAATAACCACTCATAACAACTAACTCCCAAAAATAAGTGCTCAGTGCTGGAGGCTGAATATTAGCAACATTACCGGCCTGTAAACTTGAGAAAAAAATGGAGACCTGTAATCGTGGAGACATTGTTAGGAGGAAACTTATTTGTTGAGAGCAACCAGTAACAATTGCCTCAATTACCGCTAACTTTCAGCAGAGACTATTTCTCAAAGTGATGCATGTTAGCCAAGTGCATCCTATGTTATTTCTCCATAAGCGAAAAGAAGTATCTTTTTTTAGGCTCGACGTTCACTACTCTAACGAAGGATTTGAATATTTCACATATTCACAATTGTTTTATTATCGATTGTAGCGTGCAGAACACAAAGAAAAAGTGTTAAATTACAAAGCAACCAAAGTAGGTAGTTCTGAGGCAAACCAATTTTGCCCGCATCTCGTGGTCGTGCGGTAGCGTTCTCGCTTCCCACGCCCGGGTTCCCGGGTTCGATTCCCGGCGGGGTCAGGGATTTTCTCTGCGTCGTGATGGCTGGGTGTTGTGTGCTGTCCTTAGGTTAGTTAGGTTTAAGTAGTTCTAAGTTCTAGGGGATTTATGACCATAGATGTTGAGTCCCATAGTGCTCAGAGCCATTTGAACCAAACCAATTTTTTCGACGATACTGAACGATTTACTTTGCCGACAGGAAGTCCTTTCTGCTTTCCGCCTCACATACTTTGCTAGCATGGGGAAAACAAGAAAAAATACTAATAAAACCTGAGCACAAACGCACAACAAGTGTTGCAGGTGGCCACCGCTAATGTGAAAGCACGCTTCAGCAAGTCTCTTCACCAATGGCCGTTTACGTTCAAAAATCCCTGGCGCCTTTAGAATGCATTGACAGCCATCCACAATGCGTTCCCTGAGTTAATCGACACAATCAGGCGTGAAATACACCAAAGGTTTTAAATATCACAAAAAAAAATCCATCGGCTTGAAGTCGAGGGATCTGGTGGGCCATGGTATTGGCGAGCCACGAATGATACCCGTGTCGGGAACTTAGGTATCGGGAATGACCATAAAATCAAACGAGGGCAGTTTATCACTTTGTGAAGTTTCGAAATAAACTTAGCCTTAGACAGCTAACAGTGCTGTAATATTGGCATGGCTCCACTTGTGCAGTCATCGTACAAGGCAAATGATTGTTTTTCGGACGTATGTTTATTAGTTTTATTTGCTTGTTTCATTCTCCTACACTCGCCTCTTTATTATAGGCAAAACACTCAATAGGTTGCAGAATGAGGCTGTGAGGGCAGGTCCTTGGTCGTGCCTGGGTAGCTCGGGTAGTGAGAGCACGGCCACCGTGCGAGGTGGCGCGAGGGTTAGCACACTGGACTCGTATTCCGAAGGAATACAGTTCAAACCCGCGTCCGATCACCCTGGTTTAGGTTTTCCATGATTTCAGTTGCGCCGGCCGGAGTGGCCGAGCGGTTCTAGACGCTACAGTCTGGAACCGCGCGACCGCTACGGTCGCAGGATCGAATCCTGCCTTGGGCGTGGATGTGTGTGCTGTCCTTAGGTTAGTTAGGTTTAAGTAGTTCTATGTTCTAGGGGACTGATGACGTCAGAAGTTGAGTCCCATAGTGCTCAGAGCCAGCCCTCAGTTGCTTGAGGCAAATACCGGGATGGTCACAGCCGATTTCCCTCTCCATCCTTCCCTAATCTACATCTACATCTAGATTTATACTTCGCAAGCCACCCAACGGTGTGTGGCGGAGGGCACCCTACGTGCCACTGTCATTACCTCCCTTTCCTGTTCCACTCGCGTATGGTTCGCGGGAAGAACGACTGTCTGAAAGTCTCCGTGCGCGCTCAAATCTCTCTAATTTTACATTCGTGATCTCCTCGGGAGGTATATGTAGGGGGAAGCAATATATTCGATACCCCATCCAGAAAGCACCCTCTCGAAACCTGGACAGCGAGCTACACCGCGATGCAGAGCACCTCTCTTGCAGAGTCTGCCAATTGAGTTTGCTAAACATCTCCGTAACGCTATCACGCTTACCAAATAACCCTGTGACGAAACGCGCCGCTCTTCTTTGGATCTTCTCTATCTCCTCTGTCAACCCGACCTGGTACGGATCCCACACTGATGAGCAATACTCAAGTATAGGTCGAACGAGTGTTTTGTAAGCCACCTCCTTTGTTGATGGACTATATTTTCTAAGGACTCTCCCAATGAATCTCAACCTGGCAACCGCCTTACCAACAATTAATTTTATATGATCATTCCACTTCAAATCGTTCCGTACGCATACTCCCAGATATTTTACAGATGTAACTGCTACCAGTGTTTGTTCCGCTATCACATAACCATACAATAAAGGATTCTTCTTTCTACGTATTCGCAAGACGTTAGATTTGTTTATGTTAAGGGTCAGTTGCCACTCCCTGCACCAAGTGCCTATCCGCTGCAGATCTTCCTGCATTTCGCTGCAATCTTCTAATGCTGCAACTTCTCTGTATACTACAGCATCATCCGCGAAAAGCCGCATGGAACTTCCTACACTATCTACTAGGTCATTTATATATATCGTGAAAAGCAATGGTCCCATAACACTCCCCTGTGGCACGCCAGAGGTTACTTTAACGTCTGTAGACGTTTCTCCATTGAGAACAACATGCTGTGTTCTGTTCACGAGCTTGTGCTTCATCTCTAATGACCTCGTTGTCGACGGGACGTTAAACACTAATTTCCCCATTCTCAAGAGCACAGTCATCGAATGGCAAGGCCCCAGGTTTGATTCCAAGTCCTGCACGCAGCTTCAGCCTACCAGGAAGATTCGTGCTCAGTTAAGAGTCCGGCGACGGAACGTTCCTTCCTTCCTTCGAGTCCGGAGTGTCAGTATTCCGTCTCCAACTGAATCACAGGGCAGTGGCTGAGAGCAGCCAAGGCTGGTGTGAGTCACAGCCTCGGGCAGCTTGCGGGCCAGTGTCCGCCTGCGGCGTTGCTGTGCGGCCGTGACGTCGCGGCGCAGCAGACGGCTAACCCCGCTGCAGCTGAGTTTCTCTTCGGCCCGCGAGCAGCGCCGCGCGCGGAGAGAGCGTCGTTAATCGATGAGGCGGGCCGCTAAGCAAACACGCCGGCGGGTAGGAGCAGGGGGTGCGCTGCTGAGACCGCAGCGGCGCCGACGTGTCGTAAGCGGCTCGCGTTCCTCCCGAGATGACGCCGGTGGACGTGGCGGCGGCGAGAGCGAAATGCAAGAGGCCGGCAGCCCAGTACAGGGTCGCCGTTTGTTGCGGCGACTGGGCGTTGACTCGCAACGTCAGCGGCCGCACTTAACGCGCAGGCTACCTATGGCCCCGCACCACAAAAATTTTGATTAAAAGTTAATCTACGTTTCTTTGTTTGTTTGTCTTCTACGCTTTCCTGTACCATTCATTTATACAAGACTTACTCCTCCTTGTTTCATGACGTTTTCACCACATTCATTCCTCCTGATTTTGTAAGGGCGCTGATAACCACGCCATTGAGCGACAAACCACACACACGCACACACACACACACGCACATAAATGGTTCAAATGGCTTTGAGCACTATGGGACTCAACATCTGAGGTCATCAGTCCCCCAGAACTTAGAACTACTTAAACCTAAGTAATCTGAGGACATCACACACATCCATGCCCGAGGCAGGAATCGAATCTGCGACTGTAGCGGTCGCGCGGACCCAGACTGTAGCGCCTAGAACCACTCGGCCACCCCGGCCTGCACACACACACACACACACACACACACACACACACACACACAGAGAGAGAGAGAGACAGAGAGAGAGAGAAGGTTTGTGACGGACAAAAGCCTCCTGACATCCCATAGTCATTCGGATGGGAATGAAAAGGGAGGATAGCTATGGAACGTAGGGAGCAATTTCAACCATTATTTCTACAATTTGATAATAAATTAAGGACGGGTCCGCCTTTTGGCAGGTACACAAATTAATCTTTGTTTTACCATCCAAAGATGTTTCACCATAGTTGTGGCATCCTCAGTGGCCTTGCTTTATTATTTTCCTTTTATTTTGTATTGTGTGTCTTGTGGTTGCCAACCAGAATCAGCCACAGGTCTAAATTAGGTCACCACGTCATTATTATAGCATTTTCCTAGTCATTACCTGTGACAAGTTAGTTTTATGTATCAAACGAGTTTTTGTGGTGTTGAGCTGGGCGTTTTATCCTGTTGGCTTTTAAATACCACGTTCTGTTATGTTGTGTGGTCTGGACGCACGTTTCACTGCACAAATTTACGTCTCTTGGGTGATACAACAAAACAATAATTTGTGTACTTGGAAAAAAAAGCGGGCCCATCCTCAGTTCATTCTCGAGTGGGGAGCCGTGAAAAGCAAAGAATATTCGATAAAGACCGATATCAGTATCGAATTCATAGTTTTCGGGGTCTCTAGGCTCATTGTTGACAGTCCCGATAAATTTCCACCTCTAGGAGTGGGGGTGTGTGGGTAGAGGATGGAAAGACAGTGACATATCAGCATATCATCGTAAGAAGTGAAGAAATTTCTACTAAATGTGACTCGTATACTCGAAAAAAATTATTGTGACTGTAAGAGACCCTTAGTATCCCTCTGGCTGAGGGTAGGGGTGAAAAGGGGTCACCTAAAAGCATAACTCAGGAACGACTGGAGAAATTTAAACCAAACTTGCTATATACATTTGTTCGTATAAAAATACCGTGGGAATAAAATACCCTTACTGCCCCTAGGGGGTGAGACGGGAGGGGGGGGGGGGTGAAGCGGTGACACGCAAAAATGTTTCAAAGCGAGCTGTTGATATTCCTTTCCTCTGTTTAGCTGACTTCATGGTTGGTTGGTCAGTTTGTGGGAAGGGATCAAACAGGGAGGTCATCTGTCCCATCGGATTAGAGAAGGAAATCGGCCGTGCTCCTTCAAAGGAACCATCTCGGCATTTGCCTAAAGCGATTTAGTGAGCTCCGGAAAACCTAAGTCATGTTCTACGGACGCGGGTTTGAGCTGTCGTCTTCCCGAATGCGAGTCCAATGCGTTAACCATTGCGCCACCTCGCTCGGCAGTTCTTTATGTTGTACAATTTCTTCATGTTGTACAAGTATGAAGTACAATCTGCCTTTTAATCGTGTTGCTCGATGTTTCAACCAGATCGCGAGAGTGAGCACAGCAGAGGGCAATAATTTTGTCAGTACACATTGTGAATGCGTCAGTACACTTTGTGAATTCATGTTACACACTTCTAGAAGTTGTAGAGGCGACTAAGCGGATCAAGTTCTACATAGGAACCCAAGTCCGGAAACGTCATCCAACGACGATACTGAGCGTGAAAGTTATAGGCGCATGTAAGTGTTTGCATATACAGGGTGATTGTGTAATGATGTTACAAACTTTCAAGGATGATGATATCAATCTGAGGTGAGGATCATTGTACCGGAAACGAACAAGTCGAAAGTTGTATGCGAAAACCGTTCTGATACCTCTGACAGTGGGATGTAGGTACCGGTACTGTTACAGTGGGATATATGTACCGATGTACCGGTGCTGTTGTTGCAAAGATTGTAGGGTAGCCAACTTTCAGAGGTCGTAGTATGGACCGAAAAAAAAAATGTTCAGTAAATATGGGCTCTAAAATGCATACCTTAAGAGCTTTGAGCACTTGTTAATCTTCGCTAACGTGAAACACATCTCCTCTATAGCACAACACTTTTTTTCTTGTCTTGACCCATAGTACCACCTGTGAAAGTTGCCTACCCTACATTCTTAGCAACAATAGTATCAGTACATTCATTCCACTGCTAGAGGTATCAGAATGATTTTCGCTTATAACTTTCGACTCGTTCGTTTCCCAACCAGGGACCGTTGCCTCAAATGGATACGTTTATCCGTTTCTATCATCCTTGAAAGGTTCTAACATCATCACGGAATCACCCAGTATATAAATACATTTCCAGACGTCGGCGCCAATAGCTTAGGCGCTCTGTAGCGTCATTGGATGACGTTTCCGGACATAGTTTCCCACGTTAAACTTGATCTAAGTCCCCTGTACGACCTCTAGAAGTGGTTAACATTAGTTGTGAAACACCCTGTACATGCGTACGTGACCGATTCAGAGGGCAAACAGCTGGTTTGAAATTTTAGAAAAATCTTGTACTCTTAGAAGACGTCGACTCAATTATTTTGAATGCGTTTATTCAGCAGTTGAATTATTCTCTGGACTGCAACTGTGAATGAAGTTAGAATGCCTCTCAAATTCCGAGATCCCTCGGGTCAAGTGGCGCCCATAAAGTGCGTGCCACTAACTAACAAAACTTGACGAAATAAACTGGTTAACATTTTGGAAGTTTCGAGTGAGTTCGTTTTCACGGAAACTCTATTTATTCCATACCACTTTTCATCCAAACCGGTAGCTTTTCATTGTTTTACTTCCTGTCGTTAGCAGCAGGTTCTGTTCTAGAAACTTAAGAAAATAATATTTAGATAACTTCAATCGCTAAGGAGATGTTGCGGCCAACCTACAAAGTTTCAAAAGATGTATTGCCATTTGACAGATAGCAGAATGAAACTTCCTGGCAGATTAAAACTGTGTGCCCGACCGAGACTCGAACTCGGGACCTGTGCCTTTCGCGGGCAAGTGCTCTACCAACTTATCTCATTTTGTTCGATTTTGTTCGTTGCATCTGCTCGGGGTGGACGTCGTAAGACATCCGTGTAAGTTCGTTGTTGATCGATTAACTCAGTTTTTTTATTACAGAGGGAGCTAACCCTCTGACCGAACACGCTGAGCTACCGTGCCGGCAGCCAATTGAGCTACCCAAGAACGACTGACGACCGGTCCTCACAGTTTTACTTCTGCCAGTATCTCGTCTCCTTCCTTCCAAACTTTACACAAGCTCTCCTGCGAACCATGCAGAACTAGCACTCCTGAAAGAAAGGATACTTCGGAGACATGGCTTAGCCACAACCTGGGGGATGTTTCCAGAACGAGATTTTCACTCTGCAGCGGAGTGTGCGTTGATATGAAACTTCCTGACAGATTAAAATATCGGGATAGAGGCATGTGGCCTAGATAAAAACAATTGTGATTAAATTGCATTTATTCATCTAAGAACGAAAATTATCGGACTTCCAAAGTAAATGAGGTTCTGAATGTCGCGGAAAATACATCGAAATTGACAATGGCGGCCACGAAGGGAAATTGATGAACACGATCACGTACCTCTGCTGTTGAACACCGCCGTCGTAAATATCGCCTCCATCTAAATTCTCCTTATAAAATTAAAATAATAATAATCTCCAAGAGTTACGGTTCTAGGCGCTCAGTCCAGAACCGCGCGACTGCTACGGCCGCAGGTTCGAATCCTGCCTCGGGCATGGATGTGTGTGATGTCCGTAGGTTAGTTAGGTTTAAGTAGTTCTAAGTTCTAGGGGACTGCTGACCACAGATGTTAAGTCCCATAGTGCTCAGAGCCATTTCTCCCAAAGTTATAGGAGCTGGGATCCGTGGTATCGTAAATCAGAAAATCATATTAACCATGAACTGATTTCATTGTATAACACCATTTCACTTTAAAATTACACAACACGTCTTATCTACAGGACAGAAGAACAACGAAAGGTAACTAACACTAAAACTAATAAACGAAGAACGTAAAGCTTCTTTTGCCCATCAGCGTTAAATACTTTTCACATTAATCTTTGGTATGAGAGTCGAGTAACTATCTATCTATTTACCAGTAGGAAAAAAATTATTAAGTTCCTTTACAAACTGAACGCCTCTATTGGTGGTGCTGACACACTCTTCGACCAGTTGGGGTACTCATAGGTGTGTGCGCGCTGGGTTCCCCGTCACCTAACAGAAGATCATAAAGAGTAACGAAGGACCATCTAAGCGGAATTGCTTGCGTGCTACGTTATTGAGCGTGACAGTTTTTGTAATGTATTGCACATAGGTAAGCTGGGAGGTCGATAAATGTCCTATTACACTATTGACGATAAATCACTGAAAAGTGGAGCAGGCGTTAAATACCTAGGAATATGGGCGGGCTAAATTATTAATTACGAGTAATGGTTACAACCTTCCAGTTCCAACAAGTACTTTACATTACCAACTGGCAAATCGTTAAGGCTTGTCTTTGACTGTAACTTATGGGTTAGGAGTATACACACATCAAAACGTTTTGCATCACCCCCGTTCCGAGAAATCCTGAAGATAGACGTTGGCTGTGGATATTGTATCACAGACACAATCCTTTTGCCTGTTCAGAGATGTCACTAAACCCGCTCAAAGATGTAAACAACCATGCGTGAGCAGCGCCTATTAGATGGAGGGGGTCCGACAGCCGGTCAGTTCCAGTAATTCCACTAGGAAGGAGGTACACAGCTCGTGTTCTCTGTAGTTAAACCATGCCTAGACAGTCAGAACCGCGGTTCGATCGCTTCCGCATTATTACTTTGTGCCAGGAAGGGCTCTCAACAAGGCAAGTGTCCAGGCGTCTCGGAGTGAACCAAAGCGATGTTGTTCGGACATGGAGGAGATACAGAAAACTATATACTATAAAGAAAACTATAAAGAAAACCTCGCTCAGGCCGTCCAAGGGCTACTACTGCAGTGGATGACCGCCCCCTACATATTAAGGCTCGGAGGACCCCTGACAGCAACGCCACCGTGTTGAATAGTGTTTTTAGTGCAGCCACAGGACGTCGTGTTACGACTAAAACTGTGCGCAGTAGGCTGCATGATGGGCAACTTCACTCCCGACGTCCATGGCGAGGTCCACGACACCCTACAGCGCGGCACAAATGGGCCCAACAACATGCCGAATAGACTGCTCAGGACTGGCATCACGTTCTCTTCACCGATGAATGTCCCGTATGCCTTCAACCAGACAATCATCGCAGACGTGTTTGGAGACAATCCGGTCAGGCTGAACGCCTTAGACACATTGTCCAGCGAGTGCAGCAAGGTGAAAGTTCCCTGTTGTTTTGGGGTGGCATTATGTAGGGCCGGCGTACGTCGCTGGTGGTCATGGAAGGCGCCGTAATGGCTGTACGATACGTGAATGCCATCCTCCAGCCGATAGTGCAACCATATTGGCAACATACTGACGACGCATTCGTCTTCGTGGATGACAATTCGCGCCCCCATAGTGCCCATCTTGTGAATGACTTCCTTCGGGATAACGACAGCGCTCGGCTAGAACGACCAGCATGTTCTCCAGACGTGAACCCTATCGAACCATGCCTGGGATAGATTGAAAATGGTTGTTTATAGATGACGTGGCCCATGAAACACTCTGAGGGATCTACGCCGAATCGCCGTTGAGGAGTGGGACAATCTGGACCAACAGAGCCTTGATGAACTTGTGGATAGTATGCCACGACAAATACAGGCAAGCATCAATGCAAGAGGACGTGCTGCTGGATATTAGAGGTACCGGTGTGTGCAGCAATCTGGACCACCACATCTGAAGGTCTCGCTGTACAGTGGTACAACATGCAATGTGTGGTGTTCATGAGCAAAAAATGGGCGGAAATGATGTTTATGTTGACCTCTATTCCAATTTTCTGCAAAGTCTCTGGAACTCTCAAAACCAAGGTGATGCAAAAATTTTTTTGATGGATGTGTTGGCTATTAATACGCCGTTTTCAGTCATAACTTTTTTTCCTACTTTAGTCCAAGGCCCGGCAGAGCTTCAGTAGCATTCTCAAGGATTACACTGACGCTTTTTGGCGTTACACCTGCTTCAGTTTATCGCCTAGCGACATACACCTGCCGAAAAAAAGAAAGCGCAGCACCCAGAAACCGATTTGTAGAACGTGCACTCCATCGAGGGGTATGTAAATGATTAGAAGTGCAATTCTCTGTTACAGATAGAACGCCCACCAGGAAAATTTAGCGTTATTCATGTTTGTTACCAGGCCTTGTAGGGGACATAAGGAGTGCGAACGTCAGATGCTGAGTGATTACTGTGAAGGGTATGGAGATAACACATACTAATACCGTCAATATAGGTGACCTTGAACCACATGAAAAAAATACAAAAAAAAAGAAATCTTGCCAGAAGGAGAGAAGTGATTCTTCTTAGTGTTATAGCTCTCTAACTGCCCTGGGACATTCACAGTCTCAGTAACTCCATGCATTTCGATTGCACATCTGCAACACAAAGCTGAATGAAGTATCACGGCTCCCATGAAGACACACGAGCAAAATTCGAGGTGGTCCTCCACTTGACTGGCTAGCTAAATCGTGCAATATTCAGATTTCTGGGGCATTCTGATGTGGCTGTAGCCCAGTTTTGGATTGCACAGGCGTATGAGGGCAGACGTATCATTGATCAAGTCTGCCCACCAGTAGTGGGTATCATTGTACTGTGCACCAAGCACATCGCAAAACATTCTATATCATATGGCACTGTTGCTAAGAGACTACGGCTGCGAGACTACAGGGTTTGTGTAGAAAGTAATGTAACTGAGCTTGTGAATCAAAATTATTGTGGATATCGCTACAACCACCTAGTACTTTTCAATGTCTGACCCTTGAGAGTCAACAACCGCCGCACGGGATTAGCCGAGCGGTCCAGGCCGCTGCAGTCATGGACAGTGCGGCTGGTCCCGGCGGAGGTTCGATTCCTCCCTCGGGCATGGGTGTGTGTGTTTGTCTTTAGGATAATTTAGGTTAAGTAGTGTGTACGTTTAGGGACTGATGACCTTAGCAGTTAAGTCCCATAAGATTTCACACACATTTAAACAGTCAACAACCCACTGCATGTGAGATTTCCATGCTTCAAACGCGGCCGCAAACGCTGAGTCCGAGATGGCCTTCAAAGCCCTTGCTGTGGCAACTTGGACCTCCTCCAGAGTCCCACGACGGTGTCGTTTCAAGGAAGTTTTAAATTTGTGGGAAAAAAAGTCTGGTGGGGATATATCGAGACCGTAGGGGGCCTGGGGAATCGTTGGAATCCCTCTCTTGGCCAGGAAGCTGGCCTCCATGAAGCAGGTGTGAATCAGTGTGTTGGCATGACACAGCTTCCAATCATCGGCGATGGGTGACCTCATGCGATGGACTCTGGCTTTCAGTCTCATTTTGCAACGAAAAGCACCATTGACAGTTTGGCCTGGGGCACAAACTCATGATGAACCATGCCCCTGACATAAAAAAACACAATCAGCATGGCTTTCACCTTCATTTTGCTAATGCGAGGCTTTGTTGGACATGAGGATGCTGTGGTGTGCCATTCGGCACTCGTGCACTTTGTCCGTTGGTCATACTGAAACACTCAGGTTTCGTCTCTGGTGATAACGTTATCTAAAAATTCCGGATTAGCTTCAAGGCTCTGGATATTTTCTTGGCAGGTGTCCACACATGCTTGCTTTTGAACGTCTGACAAAATCTTTGGGACCATCTTGGCGCATATCTTCGTCATCGACAATTCTTTGGTGACGATGTTGTGCATTGTCATTTTATGAAGTCTGAGGTTGTCTGCTGTCATCCTGATACTCATCCAATGACCTGTGTTCAATAAAACGCACACACGGTCGGTGTTTTCGTAAGTTTTGTTGGTTGATGGGCGTCTGAAGCGGTCCTCATCCTCATCGCTGTCCCAGCCCTCTTCAATGCTCTTCACCCACCTGAGAACCTGATCTTTTGACAGGTAATCATCGTTGTAGGCTTGCCGACACATCTCCAACGTCTACATCTACATCTACATTTATACTCCGCAAGTCACCCAACGGTGTGTGGCGGAGGGCACTTTACGTGCCACTGTCATTACCTCCCTTTCCTGTTCCAGTCGCGTATGGTTCGCGGGAAGAACGACTGTCTGAAAGTCTCCGTGCGCGCTCTAATCTCTCTAATTTTACATTCGTGATCTCCTCGGGAGGTATAAGTAGGGGGAAGCAATATATTCGATACCTCATCCAGAAACGCACTCTCTCGAAACCTGGCGAGCAAGCTACACCGCGATGCAGAGCGCCTCTCTTGCAGAATCTGCCACTTGAGTTTGTTAAACATCTCTGTAACGCTATCACGCTTACCAAATAACCCTGTGACGAAACGCGCCGCTCTTCTTTGGATCTTCTCTATCTCCTCCGTCAACCCGATCTGGTACGGATCCAACACTGATGAGCAATACTCAAGTATAGGTCAAACGAGTGTTTTGTAAGCCACCTCCTTTGTTGATGGACTATATTTTCTAAGGACTCTCCCAATGAATCTCAACCTGGTACCCACCTTACCAACAATTAATTTTATGTGATCATTCCACTTCAAATCGTTCCGCACGCATACTCCCAGGTAGTTTACAGAAGTAACTGCTACCAGTCTTTGTTCCGCTATCATATAATCATACAATAAAGGATCCTTCTTTCTATGTATTCGCAATACATTACATTTGTCTATGTTAAGGGTCAGTTGCCACTCCCTGCACCAAGTGCCTACCTGCTGCAGATCTTCCTGCATTTCCCTACAATTTTCTAATGCTGCAACTTCTCTGTATACTGCAGCATAATCCGCGAAAAGCCGCATGGGACTTCCTACACTATCTACTAGGTCATTTATATATATTGTGAAAAGCAATGGTTCCATAACAGTCCCCTGTGGCGCGCCAGACGTTACTTTAACGTCTGTAGACGTCTCTCCATTGATAACAACATGCTGTGTTCTGTTTGCTAAAAACTCTTCAATCCAGCCACACAGCCGGTCTGATATTCCGTAGGCTCTTACTTTGTTTATCAGGCGACAGTGCGGAACAGTATCGAACGCCTTCCGGAAGTCAAGAAAAATAGCATCTACCTGGGAGCCTGTATCTAATATTTTCTGGGTCTCATGAACAAATAAAAGCGAGTTGGGTCTCACACGATCGCTGTTTCCGGAAACAATGTTGATTCCTACATAGTAGATTCTGGGTTTCCAAAAACGACATGATACTCGAGCAAAAAACATGTTCTAAAATTCTACAACAGATCGACGTAAGAGATATAGGTCTATAGTTTTGCGCATCTGCTCGACGACCCTTCTTGAAGACTGGGACTACCTGTGCTCTTTTCCAATCATTTGGAACCTTCCGTTCCTCTAGAGACTTGCGGTACACTGCTGTTAGAAGGGGGGCAAGTTCTTTCGCGTACTCTGTGTAGAATCGAATTGGTATCCCGTCAGGTCCAGTGGACTCTCCTCTGTTGAGTGATTCCAGTTGCTTTTCTATTCCTTGGACACTTATTTCGATGTCAGCCATTTTTTCGTTTGTGCGAGGATTTAGAGAAGGAACTGCAGTGCTGTCTTCCTCTGTGAAACAGCTTTGGAAAAAGGTGTTTAGTATTTCAGCTTTACGCTTGTCATCCTCTGTTTCAATGCCATCATCATCCTGGAGTGTCTGATATCCTGTTTCGAGCCACTTACTGATTTAACGTAAGACCAGAACTTCCTAGGATTTTCTGTCAAGTCGGTACATAGAATTTTACTTTCGAATTCACTGAACGCTTCACGCATGGCCCTCCTTACGGTAACTTTGACATCGTTTAGCTTCTGTTTGTCAGAGGTTTTGGCTGCGTTTAAACTTGGGGTGAAGCTCTCTTTGCTTTCGCAGTAGTTTCCTAACTTTGTTGTTGTACCACGATGGTTTTTCCCGTCCCTCGCAGTTTTACTCGGCACGTACCTGTCTAAAACGCATTTTACGATTGTCTTGAACTTTTTCCATGAACACTCAACATTGTCAGCGTCGGAACAGAAAATTTCGTTTTGATCTGTTAGGTAGTCTGAAATCTGCCTTCTATTACTCTTGCTAAACAGATAAACCTTCCTCCCTTTTTTTATATTCCTATTAACTTCCATATTCAGGGATGCTGCAACGGCCTTATGATCACTGATTCCCTGTTCTGCACATACAGAGTCGAAAAGTTGGGGTCTGTTTGTTATCAGTAGGTCCAAGATGTTATCTCCACGAGTCGGTTCTCTGTTTAATTGCTCGAGGTAATTTTCGGATAGTGCACTCAGTATAATGTCACTCGATGCTCTGTCCCTACCACCCGTCCTAAACATCTGAGTGTCCCAGTCTATATCTGGTAAATTGAAATCTCCATCTAAGACTATAACATGCTGAGAAAATTTATGTGAAATGTATTCCAAATTTTCTCTCAGTTGTTCTGCCACTAATGCTGCTGAGTCGGGAGGTCGGTAAAAGGAGCCAATTATTAACCTAGCTCGGTTGCTGAGTGTCACCTCCACCCGTAATAATTCACAGGAACTATCCACTTCTACTTCACTACAGGATAAACTACTACTAACAGCGACAAACACTCCGCCTCCGGTTGCATGCAATCTATCCTTTCTAAACACCGTCTACCTTTGTAAAAATTTCGTCAGAATTTTCTCTGGCTTCAGCGAGCTTTCTGTACCTATAACGATTTCAGCTTCGGTGCTTTCTATCAGTGCTTGAAGTTCCGGTACTTTACCAACGCAGCTTCGACAGTTTACAATTACAATACCGACTGCTGCTTGGTCCCCACATGTCCTGACTTTGCCCCACACCCTGGAGCGGTCCTCATCCTCATCAGTGTCCCAGCCCTCTTCAAAGCTCTTCACCCACCTGAAAAACCGATCTTTTGACAGGTAATCATCGTCGTAGGCTCGCCGACACATATCCAAGGTCTGGAGCGGTCCTAATCCTCATCGCTGTCCCATCCCTCTTCAAAGCTCTTCACCCACCTGAATACCTCATCTTTTGACAGGTAATCATTGTCGTAGGCTCGCCGACACATATCCAAGGTCTGGAGCGGTCCTAATCCTCATCGCTGTCCCATCCCTCTTCAAAGCTCTTCACCCACCTGAATACCTCATCTTTTGACAGGTAATCATTGTCGTAGGCTCGCCGACACATATCCAAGGTCTGAAGCGGTCCTAATCCTCATCGCTGTCCCATCCCTCTTCAAAGCTCTTCACCCACCTGAATACCTCATCTTTTGACAGGTAATCATTGTCGTAGGCTTGCCGACACATATCCAAGGTCTGGAGCGGTCCTCATCCTCATCTCTGTCACAGACCTCTTCAAAGCTCTTCATCCACCTGAAAACCTGATCTTTTGACAGGTAATCATCGTCGTTGGCTTGCCGACACATATCCAACGTCCGGAGCGGTCCTCGTCCTCATCGCTGTCCCGGCCCTTTTCAAAGCTCTTCACCCACCTGAAAACCTGATCTTTTGACAGGTAATCATCGTCGTAGGCTTGCCGACACATATCCAACGTTTCCGTACCTTGTAACCTCCCCACCGTAATTTTTAAAGAAAAAGTAATGACAATACTTAATACAAATGGGAGCCGAGTGTAACCTCCCCACAAAATTTTTAAAGAAAAGGACGATAATAATTAGAAATGCTGATGGACATGGCTCTATGCGTAACCTGCCCACAATGAAATGTACTGACAATGGCAACAAAAATGTGAAATTCGCAATCTGACTCAAATATAAATCGTTCAAAAAATTAAAGTCCATTCAGTGACAAGAAAATTCAATTAAACCGAAATATCGGTCTTTGGCCCTGTGTAAAACAATCAGAATTAAAGTCTTACCTCAGAATAAATGGATGTCACATATCTGCTCTTGTTGTTGCGCACCGCTTGGAGGAGCTGCATTGCAAATAATAATATTCTCTTTTTTTGTGATTTTAGTGGAATTTTTCTTCAAAAGAAGTGGAATGAAATGGGAAGTGCAACGAAATCTTGAGTTCAATAAAAAATTAAATTTTTGAGAAAATGCTTTTGAAATAAAAAAATTATTATTGGGAGACTTGTTGGAGAATAATTACAATAAATAAAATTTTTCATTATCTAATGATTATATTAATTAACAGTATACCTTATTCCTCATCTTGACCAGTGTTGCCGACCGCCTACATCACACAACCGCACTGGGCTGCTACTACTGACCGACCGCTCTGCATGACGACTACAGACAGAGTACTGCTCTCAACTAGACAGAGCTACAGACTCGCAACGACTGACTGACTGACTCGCAACGACTACTGCTGACAGACTGACAACCGCTCGCAACACTCGCGCGGTCAAGCGCATACTCTCTGGTCACAGATGCTACAATGCCTCGCCATCGCTGCTGCGTTACATACGTGTTTCATAACCCTCCACTGGGGGGGCAAAAATTTGGCAGCGATGGTGAGTCATTTGGACTTGCCAAGCGCGGCAAAATTTTTCTTTAACTAACAAAATTCTACAACTTACAGAATATTTAAATGTTGTGCACACGCACTAAGTACAAAATATATCAGACAAAGACAAAATGTGAGTACAAAACATAGTAGCAAATCAGAAAAGTATATACAAATTATTTGACAGATAATAAAGTGCACAGGCACTGAAAAAAAATTCTTTAGCATATTCAGAACAAATGAACAGACTGGCAAAAAATATTATGTTGACAAGTGACATAAGTGTACTCGCATTGGAGTTCAGCGAATCGAAAAATGTATAACCTATGAACATAAATGATGTTACCAAAAAATTTTTTTTTTTTTTTTTATGTGACAAGAATCAGGATAGGAAAGGGAAGGATTGCATCATGGTTGTAGCACTTTAGATTGCACACAGCTGCTCTGAAAGTCCATATCTTTCCACAGAAGTACAACACCAAGTGACACAACTTGAAGTTCTTTACCCATCAGAATTTATCAGTGTAGCCAAGACACTGAACTGTCGTAGTAATGTTCCATGTTTTCATTTTGGCAGTACATTAGGTACACCAAACAGTGGGACCATAATAATGTCTTCATCGCTCATGGTGGTGGACAGCATGTCGTGTCAACACCACACTCTTACAAGGCACACCAACGTAGAATTAGTGCAAAACCAAATATAGTGCTCCATGATCACTGGGATAGACAGGACAAATGGACATTGCAATAATTCAGGGTAGTCAGCTTATGAGGTGAAGGACATCAAGTCACATAATATTGACAATTACAGACTTAATTAGTAGTTTGTGGCATTCATAGCCCAGTTATTGAACATTTCTGTACCAAGTATGTAGTATTACAGAAAAATGTTCATTAATTGTTGTACATAGAATCAGTAGCCTTCTTTTCCTGGTTACAAAGCATTATGAAATAATCGCATTCTTTTCAGTTACAGAGTATAATTAAGAATCATTAACCTTCTCCTAATTACAGTTAATTAATCATTTGTCATTCCAATAATCATTAGCCTTTGCCTAATTACAGTTAATTAATCATTTGTCGTTAATTAATCATTTGTCTAATTACAGTTAATTAATCATTTGTCTAATTACAGTTAATTAATCATTTGTCGTTAATTAATCGTTTGTCTAATTACAGTTAATTAATCATTTGTCGTTAATATAGTAAGAATTATTAGCCTTAATTAATTACAAAGCATTATTAAACAGTACCATAGTTAATTAATTATGTGTCATTCCAATCTATTAAGAATCATTAGTCTTTTCCTAATTACAAAGCATTATGAAACAGTCACATTCATTTCCAACAACAAAGTATGGCATCGTTAATTAATCATTTGAAATTCCAATATATTAAGAATTATTAGCCTTCTCCTAATTACAAAGCATTATTAAACAGTCACATTCATTTCAAATTATAAAGTATCAACATTGGAAACAAGAGCTAATCAATGGCATAATTAATAACAATTCGTGCAGTGACATTAATTATTGGCACTCAGTGGCCAGCAAGTATTGAATAAAATCATCATTCAGTATTATTCAGATTATTACGAAGTCATTATTAAAAATCAGTTAATTACAGTCATAGCATTAATAATCATGGGCATTACAAGTACTCATTACAATAAACAGTGTTCCTCATTCAGTAGTATTCAGATCATTACAAAGGCATTATTAAAATCAGTTAATTACAGTCAAATCATTAGTAATCACAAGCATTATAAGTAGTATCATTACAACAAACAGTGGCAGTTATTAGCTAGTGACAAAGCATTATTTTGAATATAGTCTCATTAAGAGGTCATTACTCAAGTGACATGCTATTCAGAGTTGATCAGTATTATTCAGAATTATCATAAACTAGTGACATTATGTGGGACTGGTAATACATTTTTTTTGTTAGCAATGCATTGCGTTGGGATCGATAATTAATTGCTGAGGCATAATACTTTTTGCTTTTGACCTATTGCTGCAAATGAGGATAGGTAACGTCATTCGTCATGAGTCAGCTGTAGCAAGATTATGTAACAAGGCAGTACATGTGATCACATTTATAAATGATAAACACAAATGGGTAAAAAATATAAAAATGCAAGTACTAGAACAGGTATAATAAGTAACAGGTTTAGTAAGTGTCATGAAAAACTTCTCCTGGAAAAAAAATACAAAAACGGATTATTGACCTGAAAGAAGAAACGCACACTATGCTGAAAAGTAGTGAACTTCGAATTAACAGGCAGTGAAGTGTGTATAAAAATGTGTTCCATAGCTGTCCTTTCCAAAACTTTCAGTCATCCTACTATGCAATGTAACACCTGCTGTCAAAGCAAACTGCAACAAATACTTAAATAACTACGTAGCATAAATACATTACTTCAACATTATCCTCATCTGTAAAAAAAAACTTCATTATCCATATCATCATAACTTCACCATTATCATCACCTGTAAAGAAAAACCTCATTATTCATAACATCATATCCTTCATCATTATTCATCAGTATTCATTATCATCTGCAAAAAAAAATCACTTCATTACTCATTACACAATTATTCCTTATCTCTAGCATATTTCATCACTAAAACTAAGATGTGTAGTTCTCTCTGACAGCCTGCATCAATCACCTTGTATTCTGAAAGAAAAAATTAGTTAAGACTGCTATTTTGTGATGAGTATAGTATTTTCTTGTTAATGCTTGTTAATCCTGATCCATTTACTCTTCCTCATAAAGTTATTGCATCTCCTTTCGTTTATTCCGTAGGTGAAATTCCCATTTATGTTAAATTTATTTCTTAGAATCATCATTCCTTTCTGAAATTGATGAACAAAGATTATTGTCCTGCATTTAAATCATATACCCCCTAGATAATGACTGGTTTATGGTAACATAATTAACCCTACAGCATAACATGACAGAAAACGTAATATGTTAAAGACGTTGACAGTGTTCAGATGCAAAAATGTACACAGAATAATACAATGCAGTAGCAAAAAAAAAAAAAATGTTAAACAGTCACGATCTTGAGGTGTCATATGGCAACAAAAAATGTCAAAGTCAACTGGTGTGTGTTATATCTTAACTATTTCACAGTACATACAAACAAAACTTGAAAACAATCATACACACAAAAAAGTGGAAAATGTGCACGGTCTGATGTGTAACGACAAGAAAAGCGACCTGCTAACCTTACCTTGCCGGGCACTTGCCAAGAAAAAATACGATAATCATCAGTAATTAGTCAGGTGAATTTAATTGCATTAGTAAATGGCATCATAGCGTGTTGAATCATAAAGTGTCTTCATTCAATAAACGGTTTAATGTTTGAGATATGGTGATTGCCTTTCGATTTTCTGGTTCTCAAAGTTTCGACGTGTACAACATTGGGGTGAGGGATGCTGCGAATCCGATATGGACCTGCGTATAGAAGTTCAAATTTACTGCACTTACCTTTTAATTTACTGGATAAATAGTGTGTACGTACTAGTATCTTCTGTCCAACGTGAAAGTCGCGGCGTGTACAAACCTGTTTTTGCTGTCTTCTCCGGCGCTCTGCGGCACGTTTGATGTTGTTCAGCGCAATGTCAATTATTTCGTGGTGTCGTAGGCGACGACTTTTGGGAAATTCTATTAATTCTTTAATTTTGTTCGGTGGTTCAACGTTTTTCAGTATAACAGTCGGAGATAGCATAGTGGATTCATTTGGAATGGAATTAATTACATCTTGGAATGAGAGTATGTGTGTATCCCAATCAATATGTCTTTTGTGGCAGTATATTCTACACAGTTTACCAATTTCCTTCATTAATCTTTCACAAGGGTTCGAAGAAGCGTGGTACTTGGATATATAGATCGGAGAAATGTTTCTGGCTCGTAACATGCGTGTCCATACGCTACTACGAAATTGAGATCCATTGTCAGAAATTACTTTCATTACATGCCCTACATGAGATAGAAAATGTTTTATAAATGCATTTGAAACAGTTTTAGCAGTAGCTTTGCGTAATGGAGTGAAAGTAACAAATTTTGAAGTGAGCTCAACAGCGACAAATATGCAGCAAAAACCTCTGTTAGTTCTGGGAATCGGACCAAAAAATATCTACAGCGGCCATGTGTCTTAATTTAACAGGTATAATGGGATATAACGGAGGAATATGTGAAGTGGTGTCTGATTTAGCTTTCTGGCAAATTTTACAAGACGCTAAAACTCGTCGTATACGTTTCTCCATGTTGGTAAAATAACAGTTCTGTCTCAGTATAAGAAAACATTTTCGTGCTCCGTAATGTGCGTAGCTTAAATGAGTGTACCAAATTAATTTGTTAACCAGTTCGTCAGGTATGCATAATAACCAATTGTTGCTGTCAGGATGAGAGCGGCGAAACAGAATGTCATTGCGTACAGTGTAATGGTTTCTAATCGTCATTATTCTTATCTTGCCAAAGGTGTTTAATTTCTTTCCACACGTTGTCTTTATTTTGTTCTTGTGCTATGTCCTGTAATGACGATGAAATAAAATTTTCAAATGCAACTTGCTGAATGTACATGACACTGAAATTTGCTTTGCAGAAGTGGGTTGCTACGTCTTGCTGATTGTTGCTGAGAGAACGCGATAGTGCGTCTGCTATAACATTTTGTGTGCCAGGAATGTGAACTATTGTAAAATTAAATTCTTGTAAATAAAGTTTCCATCTGCTTAATCTATCGTGAGTGAATTTGGGCGAAAGTAAAAATTGTATCGTTCTGTGGTCTGTGTAAACGGTGGTATGTCTGCCATAAAGAAAGTGCCGAAATCTCGTAAAAGCCCATACAACACATAATGTTTCAAGTTCTGTAACGGAGTAATTTCGTTCAGCAGGTGACAGAATGCGGCTTGCAAATGCGATGTTTTTGATTACAATTGAACCATCTTCTTCAATTTCCTGGAAAATGTGTACGCCTAAGGCGGTGTTGGAACTGTCGGTGGCAATGCAAAAATTTCTGGTAAGATCTGGGTGCGATAATAGTGGTGCATTCAACAAAGCATGTTTCAGGTTCATGAATTCAGAGTGTGCTTGCTTATCCCAAGACCAAATACTGTTTTTACCTGTTAATTGGCATAGTCTAGGCGTGTCTAAAGCAGAATGATGAATAAATTTGCGAAAAAGTTAATTAAGCCCAAAAAACTGCGTAATTGCTTTTTCGTCGTAGGAACAGTAATGTCACGTAGAGCCTGAAGTTTTTCCGGATCGGGTGCAATGCCTTCTGCTGAGATTACGTGTCCAAGAAATTTATGGAAGTTTTGCCAAAGTGCGATTTACTGAGATTAACTGGAAGTCCTTGTGCACGAAAAGTTTGCAACAGTTGTTCTAAAATCACATTGTGTTCAGACCAGTTAGCTTCTACAATAAGAATATCGTCTACATACGTCGTAATTCTGTCCTTAATGCAAACGTGTGTCGGATGGCGTCAAAATTAATAACATTTTCGTGAACAAAATTCTGCGTGTCTAAATTATTGCTTACGTTACTGGAATATGCAGTCTGTGCTGTATCTGGTTAAAATTTATCGTACGTGTTATTATTTACGGGAGAATGTTGTGGCATATCCACTATACGAACTGTTCTTTTATTTCTTATTGACGTGTTACGCTATGGATGACACCTATTGTCTGTTTCATTCATCATAATATGTTGTTGCCAAGGTTGTTGCTGCTGAAAAGATCGATTGTTATTAAATGTACGCTGAAAATTGTGCTCGTTATTTTTACGTCTGTCAAGATAGTAATTTCTATACGGCGTATTGCGATACGAATTGAAATGGTGTGTTGTCTGTACGTAGTTATTTCTTTGCTGCCGTGCGTTACTATTTGTTGTAGCTGAGACTTTACGTGCACGCGGCGAAACATTAAAGTTTGGTTGACCTTGTAGACTGCATTGTTGGTTAGGTATGCTAAGCGGCTGACTTTCATGCTGTTGCGGTGAAAAACGTCTATTGTTACAAAAAAAATGGTTCCTATTGCTGATAATTTTACACATACTGATGATTACGATTTTATCTGTAATTAAAATTACGGTGATTCTGGAGTGCCTAATGAAAATTGTCACATTCGGTAAAAGTTAGTCACATCGGGTTTTCATTACTCGTTTCTTAATTCTACATAGAGCAATAGTTAAAGAGCAGTTTTGATAGATATAAAGGATAGTAGAAGAGAAGGCAGCAGTGCAGAAAACTAAAGATGAAACAGCACTACTACAGCTCGGGGCCCTATGCTCGCTACGGCACATATTCATTAAAGCGTAATGAATCCCCTGAGGTCTTTTACGCACTGCAAATAAATTTTAGCTTTTGCGTTGCAAGCAATAGCGGTAAAATTCCAAAAGTAAATAGTTGTATCCATGTTAATTCAAGTTTCCTTATTACGGGCAATGCTGATGAAAATACAAAAATAAATTGTCGCATCTGGTTCAAAGCTAGCTTTTGCATTACAGGTAATAGCGGTGAATGTACAAAGATAAATTGTCGTATACAGTGCAAAGCGTGTACCTGTACGCTGTCATTATTAAATTCCTTACATTTTCTGGCGGATAAAATTTGCTCGTAATCTACATTCTCGTCATTGAATTTGAAAACACGTTCGGGTTTGTGTGTGAATCTGTTTGTCTGTGTCATTTCGTACTTCAAGTTACGTAGCTTTTCAGATTTTAAGTCGCGTGGCTTTTCGGATTTTACTTCTCGTAGTCTCTGTAAATTACTCACATTATACGCGCTGCGTGAGTCTGACACATGTTCATAAAGTGGCATCTGTTGTGGTATGTTATTAACTGAAGTGTTTTTCATCTCTGTTACTTCTTGTTGTAAATTTGATAACTTCCTACGTAACGTGTTGTTAGATGAATCGATTTCATTAATTGTCTGCTGTAAATTTTGAAATTCAGGTGTTTGGATAAAAGAAACCGGTGCAGTATCGTCTGATTTATTGTCATTAGTATTTTCGATAACATCAATACGACTGGCCAATTCATCACATTTTTCAGTCAGTATTTTAACCTGATCATCGGTTTTAGAATCAGACGCATTAATCTGTTTTTGCAACTTGCGCGTAGTTTCGCTCAGTTTTTTAACATCAGCTTTGATGACATCGCAATCCTGTGTTAGATCTAGTTGTTCGAATCTATCTGTCACTGTTTGAATATTTACTGTGTGTGTATCTGTTTTTGATTTAAGGTCAGAAATTTCATCCCGTAATTCCGCGTTCAATTGTTCTATGGTATTAATTTTGTCGGACACTGTAGTAATATTATTGTCTACATACGTCTTCGCTTTCGCGAATATTTTACGTTTGCCCTCTTGTCTCTGTGCAGTGATTGTTTCCATGACTTGTCGTTTTACTTTGTTTTGATCTTGAATAAATCTGCGGAAACGCGTATTACTGTTCTGTATGTGCTGATTAAAGCGCTCGTTAATCTGAGTGTACTGCTGTTCGAATTTCGCGTCTATCTTTGCGTCCATAGTGCGCGAAAGTTCTACCGTCATTGCTTTAAACTCGTCCCGTAATTGTGCAGCTTTTTCAGAGCATTGTTTAGCGACTCCGCTAATTTCGTCTCTGAGTGTTTCTGTTGCGACTGTTTGCATTTCTCTTAATTCTTGCGCAACAGATTTAATTTCTTCGCTATTTTTTTGTGAACAAGCCTCAATTTCCACGCGCAACTGTTCCTTAGTGTCATGGCACTGCGCGGCAACGTCTCTAATTTGTTCACTAAGTTTGTCTTGTTTTTTGTCATTATTGTCAAGTTTTTCGTTCTGTTGTTTGAAATTTTCATCGATTTTATTAAATCTTTCATTAAACTGTTTGAAATTTTCACTCTGTTGTTGTAGCAATCTTACCATAATTTGTTCAAAGCCAAAGTTAGCGTTTATACTCTCTGTGCTGTTTAGTGGTGGATCTGGAACTCTCTCGCTTACTGTAACCATTTGGTTATTCTGAGATTTACAAAAAGGTTTGTCAGTCGGATGTACATTGTCAGACGTTATTTCGGAATTAAATAAATCCGTCGTACTTTCACTACACTGACCATTTTCATTCGAAAAATTTGTTTGTATGTTACTTGAATTTTCCAGATCGGGTGTGTTAAGCTGGGCAGCGCTCATTACAATAGAGCGTCCCGCGTCATCAATTGTCGTCAAATTAACAGACGAGACAATTGAGTTCGCTTGTTCATCATTAATATAAAAGTCATCACTAGTGGTTATAATGCACTGATTGTTAGTGGACGCAGGATTGTCATCATCACACTGCGTGTCATAATTACTATCGGTCACGCTGTTTAAGTCGGTAATTTCATTCACAATACTTCGCGATACACTATTCACAGTCTTTCGCGGCATTTTTACAATAGTCAAAATTTTTCACAAAACAAATCAACACAATGCAAAAGCAACACACAAATACAACAAAGCAACAAATTGCCGTTGACCTGTAGAGAGAAAGTCACAATATTATTAAAAGCGTTGCGCTAAATCCTAATTATATCTAAGCAAACAAGAGCAGATATCTGACTGTTGTTCAAAAGACTCTCAACGAAATACGATCCTGGACTGGGTGTCGCCAAGTGTAACCTCCCCACCGTAATTTTTAAAGAAAAAGTAATGACAATACTTAATACAAATGGGAGCCGAGTGTAACCTCCCCACAAAATTTTTAAAGAAAAGGACGATAATAATTAGAAATGCTGATGGACATGGCTGTATGCGTAACCTGCCCACAATGAAATGTACTGACAATGGCAACAAAAATGTGAAATTCGCAATCTGACTCAAATATAAATCGTTCAAAAAATTAAAGTCCATTCAGTGACAAGAAAATTCAATTAAACCGAAATATCGGTCTTTGGCCCTGTGTAAAACAATCAGAATTAAAGTCTTACCTCAGAATAAATGGATGTCACATATCTGCTCTTGTTGTTGCGCACCGCTTGGAGGAGCTGCATTGCAAATAATAATATTCTCTTTTTTTGTGATTTTAGTGGAATTTTTCTTCAAAAGAAGTGGAATGAAATGGGAAGTGCAACGAAATCTTGAGTTCAATAAAAAATTAAATTTTTGAGAAAATGCTTTTGAAATAAAAAAATTATTATTGGGAGACTTGTTGGAGAATAATTACAATAAATAAAATTTTTCATTATCTAATGATTATATTAATTAACAGTATACCTTATTCCTCATCTTGACCAGTGTTGCCGACCGCCTACATCACACAACCGCACTGGGCTGCTACTACTGACCGACCGCTCTGCATGACGACTACAGACAGAGTACTGCTCTCAACTAGACAGAGCTACAGACTCGCAACGACTGACTGACTGACTCGCAACGACTACTGCTGACAGACTGACAACCGCTCGCAACACTCGCGCGGTCAAGCGCATACTCTCTGGTCACAGATGCTACAATGCCTCGCCATCGCTGCTGCGTTACATACGTGTTTCAACCTTATTTCCCTAGGTTCAAGTAAAACTTAATTTCGTAACGTTGCCCGATCGTTTGCTGCATGTTGAACCACGACCGACGACTATGTGACGTGTCCACTCAACACACGATGCTGCCGAGACAAGAGACCGCAGGCGACTGGCACGCTGCGCGTTTTCGGCCAGACACCCCCACCACCAATCCCCCCTGGCGAGTGCTCGCTGCGAAATACAGTCACATCAGGAAAAAATAAGTCTCATTACTTTTTATACAAACACTGTAGGGAATTACCGTCCCATGTGTAGGCTGCCATTAACATTGCAACACAAACGGCTGCTTTCGGAGTGGTTCCGTGACTGGAAAGCATGGACTGCTAATGTGGCACTTTGTTGAGCGATGAACTACTTTTCTCCACCACCCGGATGAACATCATCAGCAAGTATGGGAGCGACTTGGAGAGAGATGCCATTTTTCCAATGTTTTGGAGGGGCACCGCGGCGTTATTCCTGGCATCATAGTCTCGAGAGTTATTGGGTTCGACTTCAGGTACAGCTGGTAGTCGCTGAATACCACCAGAGTGGTGCGTCGCATATATCCAACATCCCTATTTGTTACCTCTCATTCGACAGTAACGTGGTGCCATTTATTAACATGATGATGCACATCCACACAGGACACATACCTCTACGAACTATTTGCGTGATGCTGCGTCACTTCCCTGGCCAGCAAGATCAGCGCATCTGCCCTGTGTGGGACCAGCTCGCATGTCAACTTCGTCCTAGTTGAAGTATTCAGGATAACAAGGACCAGTTACAATCGTTGTGCGGCACCTTGTTTCAGGAGATGATAGAACGGCTGTACGACACCGTTGAGAACCGAATCAGTGCTTGCATCCAAGGCAGAGTCAGTACGGGGGGGGAGTCTTATCGATGACAGGAGTCATACTGCCAAGCTTTTTTGTAAATTTGACTCTATTTTGTAGACACTGAAATGACATCACGTCCATTAATGATTACTCATAATCCTTCTTTGTAATTTATTTTATATCAGCTCCGAAATTTATTGGACTAAAACGAGAACACAGAATATTTTTGGTAGAGAAAGGGTACTTTTTGTTTTTCACTATGGGACTTAACATCTGTGGTCATCAGTCCCCTAGAACTTAGAACTACTTAAACCTAACTAACCTAAGGACATCACACACATCCATGCCCGAGGCAGGATTCGAACCTGCGACCGTAGCGGTCGCGCGGTTCCAGACTGGAGCGCCTAGAAAGAGTATTACTAATAAAAAATATTCCTAGCCCAACTGTAGAAAAGTGATCTTGATGTTTTATGTGGTTAAATAAATCATTTAAATTAAGGCACCTTGTCAGAAGCAGACATTAGGAGAACCGTGGCAGTGGTATAACTGTAAGGTTTGTAACATAAAACAGAAACGAGTCACATGTATGATTGACATAGTTTATTTAGATCAAACCATTACCGTTTTCACATTTCTTACAACTCCATCTTCAGATGTGTGTTACATATTTTCTTGCTTTCCTGATGGGACCTCGTTTTGTTCACAAGGATATTCAAAACGCTTTTCATTTAAAATTCGGCAAAGTTACTGGAGATGATGTTTTTTTTTCCTTTTTGGTTTTCGCAGAAACATACATGAAACTGTTAAAGAAACTTTTAAAACCGTAATATTAGTTGGTTGCTGTTTTAAATTTTAAACCTTATCATTTAGACTTTGGATTTATTTAAGATTCTTGACGCTGTACTATAGTTGTGAATCCTTGAGTAAATAAAGAGTTCCCATTCAAATACACAATTGTTTGTACACACGAAATTGAATGTAACATTACTTACTATAGGTCACTTTTCTGTAGCATGGCATTGTAAAATAATGAATTAAGAAAGTCCGCCTTCTTGCAACAATATAATTTTGTTTTATTCAACAAACGAGTTTCCTCACACTTTGGGATTTTCAGTGTGTTTTTCTCTTTTATTGCTTCTTTCTTGCATTATGTACGTTCTGTAACTGTCAAACGAAATCAACAAGTTTATATTATTACAGCATGTCATTGCAGCATTTGATCTATTATGATGTGTACTTGATTAGTATTTGGCAGATAAATGTGTTTCTTTTTATTTTGAGCGATATTTTCTCGCACTGAGTGGCGAATTCTGGTTGTTAACTCACCGCTGCGGCTTACACACATTTTTCATTGCACATTTACGTTACGGATGTGCTACTGACTGTGAATTTGAAGGGGAAAAATGCTGCTACCATCAGTCCTGAGCGGGTGGAATTGTACCGTAATATGGTACAGTGGGTAGTCGGTGCCGACGCTTCCTGTGTAGTGAGTGACGGTGAACAAAGTGGGTCAACGTCGCTCTGTGAAGAATCGGAAAATCGCAAGGGAAGTGGAGGCACTGGGGCTCGAAGACCAGGTATCACAATCGAGGGGTAGTGGAAAAAGTGATAAAGATCGCCGCACGCTGGTTTCCGAGACTGCTCACAACCATACGAAAAGTTCAGATTTTTGTTTTAGGCAACTGGCAACAACATCGACAAACTTAGATAACTGCATGCATCATACACACTGTGTTGTCTTGCAGTGCATTTATTATCTACCAGTTGCGATCATGGACTACATGCTATTTAACTAGGAACTTCTGAGGTCATCAGTCCCCTAGAACTTAGAACTACTTAAACCTAACTAACCTAAGGACATCACACAATCCATGCCTGAGGCAGGATTCGAACCTGCGACCATAGCGGTCGTGCGGTTCCAGACTGTAGCGCCTAGAACCGCTCGGCCACTTTGGCCGGCGGATAATAATCGACTTACCCTTGTATATAAGAAATTTTTCTATTTTCCACACTTTTTTTTTTATACAGCCGAGGTGGCAGTTCCTTCAGTAATTATGCCTTCAGTAATAATTACGGTGTTTTGACAGGAACACACAGTTACTTCAGTTATTACTAACGGAAATTTGAGGGTCGATGGTTTTATTAGTGATAATAACGCTCTCTTTCTACAAATCGCTCTAATTTATTTGGTAGTGGTATCAATTTTTTCCAAAAAGACTTAGAATGAGCGAGACTTCCACATACTTTCCTTCAAAACAAGTATTCTTACTGACAGAGCATCATTGCTTGAGTCAACATGATGCCGAGGAGGATAAAGACGTTACCAAAAAGAAGGTTCTTCTGAAACCTAAACGTGATGAATTGTGACAGCGTCGTTCCGCTCTGGCATAGAAATCGTTGCCAAAGAAGCTGTTGTTTACTTGTGACACCTTCATCAAGAGTAGAAGCAGCGTGGAGAGACCGTTTGGTACCGCTTCACGCTTCAGCGACCACACTTAAATGTCCTACTCTTTTCGCCACGTTTATTTTGGCTATTGCGATTTTTCTAACAATTATAGCGACAACCACTCGGCCGTGTGTTTTTCCTTGAGGCATGGCATTTGTTACTGGGAGCTTCGGAGGAAATGAGTTGCCAGAAGGAAGGTCTGCTTCTTGATTAGCAGATAATGGAAAACTAGGTTCCACTGTAAAACGTATTAAACGTCAGTCATTTGGTGGAAAAGGGAAATGTGACGATACGTCCCAGTCTGCACGTACTTGAATTTAGAATAATGAGCTATAGAAGTGGAAACAGTGTCCGGAACAGCATGTTCTCAGGGTCACACAATAATAGCAAAAATAAATTTATGCTAACAGAAAAGAAACTTTTTTGTTTGTTTTCAAATTGATGTCTAGCTTTTGGACAAAGAAATTGCAAGAGCAAGAAGGAATCTTTCCACGAAAAAATTGTTATTCAAACATTAACTCAACCCATATATGACGGAAATATTACAAATGAGGCACTAAATTTTCAAAACAATGAAATTAGAGGATTTTGTAATGGCACACGAGCTACAATAGGATCTGCCGGATGTTCAACAAATGGCTCTGTGCACTATGGTACTTAACAACTCAGGTCATCAGTCTCCTAGAACTTGTTGTTGTTGTTGTGGTCTTCAGTCCTGAGACTGGTTTGATGAAGCTCTCCATGCTACTCTATCCTGTGCAAGCTTCTTCATCTCCCAGCACCTACTGCAACCTACATCCTTCTGAATCTGTTGAGTGTATTCATCTCTTAGTCTCCCTCTACGATTTTTACCCTCCACGCTTTCCTCCAATACTAAATTGGAGATCCCTTGATGCCTCAGAACATGTCCTACCAACCGATCCCTTCTTCTAGTCAAGTTGTGCCACAAACTTCTCTTCTCCCCAATCCTATTCAGTACCTCCTCATTAGTTATATGATCTACACATCTAATCTTCAGCATTCTTCTGTAGCGCCACGTTTCGAAAGCTTCCATTCTCTTCTTGTCCAAACTAGTTATCATCCATGTTTCACTTCCATACATGGCTACGCTCCATACAAATACTTTCAGAGACGACTTCCTGACACTTAAATCTATACTCGATGTTAACAAATTTCTCTTCTTCAGAAACGCTTTCCTTGCCATTGCCAGTCTACATTTTATATCCTCTCTACGTCGACCATCATCAGTTATTTTGCTCCCCAAATATCAAAACTCCTTTACTACTTTAAGTGTCTCATTTCCTAATCTAATTCCCTCAGCATCACCCGACTTGATTCGACAACATTCCAGTATCCTCGTTTTGCCCCTAGAACTTAGAATTACTTAAACCTAACTAACCTAAGGACATCACGCACATCCATGCCCGTGGCAGGATTCGAACCTGCGACCATAGCAGCAGCGCGGTTCAGGACTGAAGCGCCTAGAACCGCTCGTCCACAACGGCAGGCTGTCATGCACAAAGAGATAGTTAGGGAAGAAGCAAGAGGTCAGATTAGGGAAGGATAAGGAAGGAAACTGGCCGTTTCATACTTAAAGAATAAATCCGTGCGTTTGCCTTATATGTTTAAGAAACCGCAGAAAACTTAAATACAGATGGTCGGACTGGAATTTGAACCTAGTTCCCCCCTCCCCCTCCACCCCCCTCCACCCCGAAGGCGAGTCCAGTGTCTTAACCACCGTGTCTCACCTAGGATATTAAAAAGCTGGAGCAATGCTCCAGAATTACATTAATTAATATAGTTTTCCGTCTTGACCACTTATTTAATTTATTAACTTCCAACTTCACAAGTTTCCGTTTAAGCCATCACCTTCATAATCTGCAAAATAAGAAATGAACAAATAATAACTATTTTTATACAGAGCACACAATTTGATATCCTTATGTATAAAATAAAACACACGCAGATATATATCTGTACAAATTATAAAAATGAATGTATGTATGTTTATGTATGTGTGATCCAAATCTCCTCCTAAACCACTGGACCGATTTCAACTAAAGTTGGTACACGTACCACTTGCTGCCTTGAATGAATCGCTGTGTGAGTAAGAATAACCCACCTCAAAGGAGTAGTGGTGAAAGAGCAGTGTAGCTCACGACGCGCGATTACCCACAGTTTATTTTTGGTTCAAATGTCTCTGAGCACTATGGGACTTAACTGCTGCGGTCATCAGCCCCCTAGAACTTAGAACTATGTACTTAAACCTAACTAACCTAAGGACATCACACACATCCATGCCCGAGGCAGGATTCGGACCTGCGGCCGTAGCGGTCGCGCGGTTCCAGACTGTAGCGCCTAGAACCGCTCGGCCACTCCGGCCAGCAGTTTAGTTTTCCAGTATTTGGTAACGAGAGCTTGTAACAAACTTTACGTATAATTTCAAACCTTTACGAAACTTTTCTCGCTTACGACCGTCACAAAATGATGAAAGGAGAAAAGTTTGTCGTTCACTACCTCTTCGCTGTTCACGTAGTAAATCAGCCGCCTGAACCATGACTTTTTAATTATTGCTTCTTTACTACTAACCGTATTCGTGATGCATTTACGGACAGTATCTGCCCATGGCACTGGAATGTACCAAAATAATTACATCATTGTACGACACTTATTGTTAGTTCGGAAGGTGTGATGTCATGAACACTGAGATGCGTGGAAAATGCCGCGTCATGCAAGACGTTTACATTTATTATTTCGTTGCTACTAACCCTAGTCACAAAAGTTGTGGCAGACAGCATCCGCATCTGCTGTTGAATCCACCTGCAATCTTAGTACGACACATTGTGTAGGAGATATGACATCAAATACGGAGATACCTGAAAAACTGACGCACCATGCATGACGTTCAATTTCATTAATTTGTTGCTACTAACTCTGTCCGCAAACTTTTCGCAAACAGTATGCACATCTGTCTCTGAATGTACTTACAGGGATATATCATTGTACGACATACTGTTCAGGAGATTCGACGTCAAATACAGAGATGACTAATGCCACATCATGCATGACGTTTTAATGTATTACTTCTTTAATCTATTCACAAAACACTTCGTAGACAGCAGTCATATGTAACACAGAATGTAGCCTACTAGAAAAATTATATCATCGCACAGCACATAGTTCAAGAGATACAACATAATAAACATTGAGATGCATGGAAATGAAGCTGCAGAGCGAAATTAGCTATACATACAGTAAAATATGTTTATAAATACGTGTGAAACATGTTAAATATACGTGAAATATATTTGACATATGCGTTTGCGGGCAAAGCTTCGGGTAAAAAGATTATCCTAAACCCCTGGAATGATTTCAGTCAAATTTGGTGCACATATTGATTACAATATGAAAAGAAATGCTGTAGGGGTAAGAATCAAGAGTCTCATATTGGGATGAGTATAATCACGTGGAGACGGGAGGGTGGAGGGGTAAATGGATAGAAACCGAGAGTGGACGAGGAGATAAGCACAGACTGGAGGAGAAGGAGCAGATGGACCGAGATAGGGGAGAGGAAATTGATAGATAGAGGGGAGAGGAGGAGATGGACAGAGACAGGGGGAGGAAGAGATAGGCAGAGAGAGGGGTGAGGAGGAGATGAACTGACAGAGAGGAAGCAGGAAACAGACAGAGGGAGGGACTGGATAGAAATAGAAAAGGGGACGAGATGAACAGGAAAATGGGAGAGGACGAGATGGACAGAGACGAGATGAACGAGGAGATGGGCAAAGAGAGTAGAAAGGAGGAGGTGGTCTAGTAGAAGATTGGAATAAATACATACCTTGGCAACGCTGAGTGCTCAGCTCACTCTGCCCATCTCCTCCTGCCCTCTCCCTGTCAATCTGATCCTTCCCCTTCAGCAACACAATGCTCCTGTCAATGTCATTTTTTCGTTCTATCAAAAAAAGCTAAATCACCAGCATACACGATATTTACACTGAAGAGCCAAAGAAACTGGTACACCTGCCTAATATCGTGTAGGGCCCCCTCGAGCACTCAGAAGTGCCGCAAAACGACTTGGCGTGGACTCGACTAATGTTTGAAGTAGTGCTGAAGGGAACTGACACCATGAATCCTGCAGGGCTGTCCATAAATCCGTAGTAGTACTAGTGGGTGGAAATCTCTTCTGAGTGGCACGTTGAAAGGCATCCCAGATACACTCAATAATCTTCATGTCGGGGAATCTGGTGGCTAGCGGATGTGTTCAAATTCATAAGAGTGTTCCTGCAGCTCCTTTGTAGCAATTATGGACGTGTGGGGTGTCGCATTGTCCTGCTAGAATTGCCCAAGTTCATCGGAATGCACAACGGACATGAATGGATGCAGGTGATCAGATAGGATGCTCGAGTACGTGTCATCTGTCAGAGCTGTATCTAGGCGTATCAAGGGTCCCATATCACTCCAACTGCACACGCCCCACAACATTACAAATCCTCCACCTGCTTGAACAGTCCCCTGCTGACATGCAGGGTCCATGGATTCATGAGGTTGTCTCCACACCCATACACGTCCATCAGCTCGATACAATTTGAAACGAGACTCGTCCGACCAAGCAACGTGTTTCCAGTTATCAACATCCCAGTGTTGGTGCTGATGGGTCCAGGCGAGGCTTAAAGATTTGTTTCGTGCAGTCATCAACGAGTGGGCCTTCGGCTCCGAAAGCCCATATCGATGATGTTTCGTTAAATGGTTCGCACGATGACAATTATCGATGACCAGCATCGTAATCTGCAGCAAAATTTCCATAAATTGCCCTCCATATTAGATTGAAACTGTAACAAATTGTGATCATTACCTTCCTCCCCCCCCCTTCCCTACTCACGATATACTGTTGGGTGTATCAATGATGGTCAGTTGACATGGTGATTGTGATTATCATGCAAACGGCTACACTGGAATATGGTTACACTGTAGAATGGTTACACTGAAATCGGTTACAGTGGAAAATGTTTAAAATGGCAAATGACCCCTCAGTAGCTGACATGCTCGTGACAGTGTTACAGTGTCAGCTACTGGTTTTTAAAACTGATGAAAAATGGAAGGCAATTTGTTGCATTGTGGCAGTGTTACCGTACCGGTTTCAGCCCGTTTTTGACAAATAATCTGACATGATTGCCCCATTTGATCGTTACCTATAGATACTATTGGATAGAGCAAAGGTGGTTAGTTGACATGGTAACAACCATTACTACACAAGCGCATTTATTTCGACTCGACATAAGAGGAAATACTTGAAGATCACGTCAATGGTCATGCCTGGTGTCAGCAAATCTGACCATGAAAGCTGAGATACGTTCCAGCAAGCTGAGACTTGTTCCAACAAGCAAATGCGATTAGTCAGCAAGTTAAGACTTATCAAGACCTATTCCCACCAAAAGCTGACAGTATGTATGTGTTGTGGGTGTCAGCTACTGGGAGGTGTCAGCTACTGGGAGGTGTCAGCTACCGGGAGGTGTGAGCTACCGGGAGGTGTGAGCTACTGGGAGGTGTCAGCTACTGGGAGGTGTCAGCTGCTGGGAGGTGTCAGCTACTGGGAGGTGTCAGCTACTGGGAGGTGTCAGCTGCTGGGAGGTGTCAGCAACTGGGAGGTGTCAGCTACAGCAAGATGTCATATACTGGGAAGCGTTAGCTGCTGTACCCTAAAACTGTATAGTATCAGTGATGACACTTGCAGTAGCTGACACCCCCAGTAGAAACTTGTGTTCTCTGTGAATTTTACATAAAATCGCTCATACAACAGTGAGTATTTGCCAGAGATGACTGTGGTCACCAACTGCACCATTTCACTCCTCGTGACCAAGCAGTCACTCGAGGCACGCTCGTTGAAAAAATGCCTATGGAGATGGAGAACTGATATTGTAGAGCTGAGTATGGTTCATTTAATTTCTGTTGGTAAATTATCGCGATTTCTTGGCAAATAACCAAAACGTTTGTCTTCTGCGTAAACACTTTACTGTTAGAGTTCAAAAAATGCCTGGCCAGGCTTATCCAAGAACCAGAGACGAGCACAATGCTGAAAAGACAATTTACTAGTATCAATTTAGGGGTTTATTCAAAGCTCACGTGAACTGTTGCAGAACAAGCGTGCTATTTCTAAACGAGAGGGTGCAGTAAAAAATTGGACACTTTCTCATTGGACTAATGTACTCGTAAATGAAATTGTCAAACATCGCCGTTGTCTTCTGCTTTCGTCAATAGTGGTTGCCATCTAATCTAGTACTGCCGCGTGAGTATCGCCAGGTGCGTGTTGAAATGATTTCTAACGTTGCGAGCATGCGCGGCTCTTACACGTGTGCATCGAGCCTAACACGAGGAACTTCAGAGAACTCGCTTTTACGGCTGACTGAAGAACTATTCTTCTGCCTCGGTCGTTCATATCGCATAACAACCACAACGGCAAATCAAGGGAGATTAGAGCACGTGCGCCAGGTACACAGGAAATCATTTTTCTGTAGCTCTGTTTATGGGTGAAACAGGAAAGGGAATGATTGACAGCAGTACAAAACACCCTCCGTCATGCGATGTAAGATGGTTTACGGAACATGTATGTAGACATACGTTATCTGACCAGAAGTATCCGGACACCTGTCAGCGGACATTAAATGCGATATGTCCACCCTTCGCTTTTGTTATGGTTTGAACTCCTCTGGGGACCCTTTCGGTGATGAGTCTGAATGTCTGTGGAGGAATTGCTGCCCATTCTTCCTCAGCAGGCGAAACCAGAGAAGTAAGAGTCTGGAGCGAAGTCGACGTTCTAACTCATCGCAAAGGTGTTCTAATTGGGTTCAGGCCGGGAGTCTGGGCATGCCAGTCCATTTCAAGAATGTTATTGCACACGAACTATTGTCACAGAGATGCGGCTTTACAACATTGTGCAGTGTCATGCTGATACAATCATTGCCTCCGAACTGTGCACAGCACAAAATGATGTACGAAGGGCGGTCGAAAAGTTTCTAGCCCGAGATAGTTACCGCAATGTCTTACACGTACAACACCACCTACTTGGATGGTGACCCTTTGCAATTCAAATATCGCAGCTCCAGATTCGTTAGCTTTGCCACTAGGATGCGTCGTATACCGTAGGCATATATCAAGAGACTCAAGAACCGTGCTGTGATTGAATATCTTCATTTGAACGGAATGACGCCCAAGGAATTTGCGGAGTACATGCGGAAGACACTTAATCACAGTGATCCATCTTATGCAACAGTGAAAACTGGGTGTCCGATTTCAAACGTGGAAGAACGAGTGTCGAAGATGTGCCAAGAAGTTGCCACTGATGAAACAGTGATTGCAATTCTCGATACGATTTTGCAGGATTGTCGAACAACGTTGAAGCACATTCAAACCACATTTGGAATCTCCCAAGGGCGTGCTCATGACATTGTTGTGGATATTTTGGTAATGCGGAAAATTTTATCTCGGTGGGCCCCGAAAGACTTGAATGCAGCTCAGAGATGGGAGCGTGTGCAGTGTTGTGAAGAAACCGTCCGCCAATTTGAAGCGGATGGAGACGGCTTTCTCGCAACCTATGTGGCGATGGACGAAACATGGATTCACCACTTTGATCCTGACACAAAACAACAGTCACAACAATGGAAACATCCTTCATCCCCTACCCCAAAGAAATTCCGGGTGCAAAAATTAGCCGGTAAGTAATGGCATTGAATGTTCAAATGTGTGTGAATTCCTAAGGGACCAAACTGCTGAGGTTATCGGTCCCTATACTTACACACTACTTAAACTAACTAATGCTAAGAAGAACACACACACCTATGCCGAGGGAAGACTCGAACCTCCGGTGGGAGGGGCCGCGCAATCCAAGACATGGCACCTCTAACCGCGCGGCCACTCCCCGCGGCTAATGGCATCCATCTTCTGGGATGCAGAAGGGGTAATAATGGTGGATTACTTGCAAAATGGCGTAACTATCAATGCAGCGTACTATTGGACCATACTGTGCCGTTTGAGAGAAGAGAGAAAGAAAAACAGACGCGGAAAATTGGTGCGCGGAGTTCTTTTGCATCACGATAACGCACCGGCGCACAAAGCCCTCGCAACACTGGAAACACTGCGTTACTGCGGGTTCGAATTGCTACGTCATTTTCCATATTCTCCAAATTTGGTTCTATCAGACTTTTTTCTTTTGTCACACCTGAAAAAAATTCAAAGGACGACGATTTCACAACGATGATGCAGTGATTGATGCTGTGAACGTTAGGTTGGACTCGAAGACCTTTTATTTGAATGATTTGCGGAAGTTGTCTGAACGTTCCTCAAGGATATTAGTGTACACGGGTATTATATTGAATAAAAATTGGTATAATGAAATTTCTGTTATCCCTTATTTTTCGACACCCCCCCCCCACACCCTCGTAAAATGTGTTCATACCATTCCGCATATAGCGCTTACTTACGTGCAATAAGTGGACCACGCCCACGCCACGAAAAACACCCCCATACTATAACACCACCTCCTCTGTACCTCACTAAACACGATGGCAGGTAATGTTCTCCTGGCATTCGCCATACCAAAACCCTTCCCTTAGAGTGCCGCAGCATAGAGCGTGTTTCATAACTACAAATCACTCGTTTGCAGTTCTCCTATGTCCAGTGAAGTCGCTCTTTTCACCATCTGAAGCGTTGCTTAGTATTGAGTATAAAAATGTATGGCTTATGAGGACTTGATCGACCATTGTAGCCCACTCTTTTGAACTCCCAACTCACAGCCACTGGCTAGCTGGGCTTGTGGTAGCACTTTGGAACTCACGAGAGATTCCTTCCGCTGATTTCGTGCGATATTTAATAACCACGCTCCTCAATGCTCTTCCATCCCTAAGGTCTGCCTCGTCTGGAATGTCCGGGATGAATTTGTTACACAGGTGATATCTAGTAACTGGTCCACATTCTAAATCTTTGATCTCTCAAGGTTCGATTGTTACCGCTTCTCTAAGACAATGAAGTAGTCACTACCTCTATTTGTACTGGCGGATGCACCTGTCAAAAATGGTTCAAATGGCTCTGAGCACTATTGGACATAACATCTAAGGTCATCAGTCCCCTAGAACTTAGAACTACTTAAACCTAACTAACCTAAGGGCATCACACACATCCATGCCCGAGGCAGGATTCGAACCTGCGACCGTAGCGGTCACGCGGCTCCAGACTGTAGCGCCTAGAACCGCTTGGCCATTCCGGCCGGCGGATGCACCTGTCGTTACATCTAGTTTCCAATTCTGCGTTACGTAATGGTGTCTAGATACTTTGCTGAGGTGGTGTTGGTTTAAACTTGTGTTCGTATATGGCAAGCAGTTCACCACGTTGTTCACAATGAGACACGGTCGCCACCGTTATTTGAACTAATCCGGTTCTCTGCTGTACGTGCGTCAACTCCCAGGCGAGCGGGAATATTGTGCGACACTGCTCTAAACGGTCAGAGCGTCGACAGCGGCGAATGTCAACGACTACTTGAGAGCCATCCGGCCAGTAACTCGATTGCAGCCATTACGGCTGAATACGAGGTCAGCGAAGAAGGAACAGCTGCACACGTGAATAGACTGCAGGGGTCACGCCGGCCGGAGTGGAGAGGTGTTGATTAGGCGGCAGCTGTGTCGCTGGGTCCGTGAAGAAGGCACTTCCCACTGTGGGGAGCCGGCTGGGGCCTGAGGTACAGGAGTCGCCCTGCTGACTTCGCGAGCTATGCTTCTTAACTACCGCGTCGACGACAGCCCACTTCATACTCGTGGGTAGCATGGTCGTTCCACGAGATTTCCGCTCTTACATGGACGACGGGCACGGGAAGAGGAAAGTACTCTTTGAGCATGCGTAACACCAATACCAAAACCCTAGCAGCGAACTGTGCTGTGTGGTCCGCCTCGGTAGCCGCGCGGTCAACGCTGCGGATTGTTGATCAGGAGGACTTGGATTCGATTTCCTGCCAGGTCGCAGATTTTCTGCTCTCTGGGATTGGGTCTTGTGTTGTCCTTACATTCGTTTCGGCATAACTGATATTACATTATTAAGGCACGTCCCGAAAGCCAATACTTTTCTTTTTTTAAAAATAAAAAAAACTGTGTTGCGAGCAGAATGCATTAGCGGCTATCGCTGTTGGCTAGTGTGCTGGGGATCGCCAGTTCAAACCCAAAACATATGTTTATTATTGAGCAATCAATATTTCTCGAAGACTGTCAAAATTTCGCACGTTCCTTTATGTTTATATACAGGGTGGACCATTTCAATACATGATGAGGAATAACTCGCGATAGAAATGAGATGTAGAAGAATGATTTAGATAAAAATTGTAGCTGGCAAAGAGGGATATGCATTTCTACTAATGGCCGTGATTTTCAGTGTGGTGTTGAGACTAAAGTTTTTTTTATTTCTTATTTTTTTTATAGTTAGAATCCTAAGATTTGATGTAAGATTTGAAAACAGTGGCAAATTTTTTTAGGTTTAATATGATACACTATTCAAGATCATGGGAAATAAAGTAACATAATTTTAGTTCTAGTTGGGATTAACTCGGAATGGAAGCGGGATACAGCAAAATACACTGAAGTGCCAAAGAAACTGGTGTAGGCATGCGTATTCAAATACAGAGATATGTCAATAGGCAGAATACGGCGCTACGGCCGGCAACGCCTATATAAGACAACAAGTGTCTGGCACAGTTGTTCGATGGCAGGTTATCAATATTTAAGGAATTCGAACCTGGTGAACCACGAATATCAGGAATCCGGTAACACATCAAATCTCCGACATCGCTGCGACCGGAAAAAGACCCTGCAAGAACGGGGCCAACAACGACTGAAGAGAATCGTTCATCGTGACAGAAGTGCAACCCTACCGCCGCAACTTGCTGCAGATTTCAATGCTGGGCCATCAACAATTGTCAGCGTGCGAGCCATTCAACGGAACATCGTCGATATGGGCTTCCGGAGCCGAAGGCCAGCTCGTATGCCCTTAATGACTGCACGACACAAAGCTTTACGCCTCGCCTGGGCCCGTCAACACCGACATTGGACTGTTGATGACTGGAAACATGTTGCCAAGTCAGACGAGTCTATTTTCAAATTGTATCGAGCGGACGGACGCTTATGGGTATGGAGACAACCTAATAAATCCATGGTCCCTGCATGTAAACAAGGAACTGGAGGCGCTTTAATGGTGTGGGGCGTATGCAGCTGGAGTGATACGGGACTCCTAATACGTCTAGGTACGACTCTGATAGGTGACACGTGATCATATGCTTCCATTCACGTTCATTGTACATTCCGACGGAATTGAGCAATTCCAGCAGGAAAATCCGACACCCCACACGTCTGTTTCCTGATGTTTTAATAGATGTTTTATCATCTTGTCCCTTCTTTTTGTCAGTGTTTTACATACGATCCTTTCCTCGCCGATTCTGCGGAAAACCTTATTCTTTACCTTATTAGTTCACCTAATTTTCAACATTCCTCTGTAGCGCCACATCTCAAACGGTTTGATGGTTCTCTTCTGTTCCGGTTTTCTCACATTCCATATTTCACTATCACACAAAGCTGTGCTCCAAACGTACTTTATCAAAACTTTCTCTCCCGAATTAAGGCCTGTGTTTGATAGTAGTAGACTTCTCTTAGCCAGGAATGCCCATTGTGCAGTGCTAGTGTGCTTTATATGTCCTCCTGCTCCTTCCTTCATCGGCTATTTTGCTGCCTAGGTAGCAGAATTTCTTAACTTCATTACCAATTCTTGGGTTAAGTTTCTCAGTATTCTCATTTCTAGTACTTCTCATTACTTTCGTCTTTCTTCGATTTGCTCTCAATCCATATTCGGTACTCATTACATTGTTCATTGCACGCCACAGATCCTGTAATTCTTGTTCACTTTCACTGAAGACAGCAATGTCATCAGCGATCTTATCATCGATATCCTTTCACATTGAATTTTAATCCCACTCTTGTACCTTTCTTTTTTTTCCTTCATTGCTTCTGCGATGTGTAGATTGGAAATATATGGAATTAATTTTTAATTGTTTATGATTTGGCAGGATATCAGAAGGAAGAATTCAGTAGTTCCCAACTTTTTTACCTGAAGCATGTAAGGAGAAGTAATACTTTCTCTGATTGTCATTTTAATAGTCTTTCATATAATTTGCTTTCTATTAAAAATACACTATTCATCAGTGTAATTGATGAATCTTGTAAAGCTCTACGCCGGTGATGTATCGAGATAGATCCCAGTGCCAAACCAGTGTGACAGGAAACTAAGGAATTTGCTTAAGAACCAACACTAATAAAAACGGATCAGGAACATCACTGTAACTGTTCCTTTGTAGCAGTTGCATCTGAAGATTTGGCATCTCAGTATCGTGACAGGAAGCCACCTATAACAACCCAAGCCGGTTTTAGATGATGGTGTTTCTTTAACACTGGTTTCTTTAGTTTGTTGTGATTGGCTTCGGACTGTTGATCTTGACAGCAATAGTGGGTCCTTTTATCAAGCATTTGCTCTCAGTACTCCACATAATTACATCAGTAACTGATGAGAAAGCTTTCTAAAAACAACAGTTTGTACTAGACACTGTATTTCTTACGCTTTAGGTTTACAGAAAAATTGCCTACAATGTCTAAACTTAATTCACAGCACATTAGCATTTATATCATTCTACAACCCCCTTCAGAGTTAGCCACTGATTTTCTTATTTAGTGCGGTCGCCGTCAAATATGTTGTCTCATTTCGTCAAAATAAACGTGAATCAACTACACCTGCCTTGTATCCTCGGATGATGAGCACACAATGCCACATGTGGGCTCCGGTCCGGCAGAGACAGTCAGGACAAAATTCGAAATATTTAGCAGCTGTTCGATACCTATATCCTTACAGTGATTCAGTTAAAATAAAGAAGTTCTGGTCAGTTTGTCATGCCAGTTTTCTGCAATGAAGTACCATTCAGCTGAAATGGTTTTTCATTCTTATTTTGGGAAGCCAAGCTTCTTTGGAGCTTATCAGCGCCATAACTCGTGTGTGTCTCGACACATTTTCTTCTAAGAACCAGTTGCCCCGCAACCATTGCCCGTGCTCTTATCTACCCCAGGCCTCTGTCAGTAAGTGTTCACAGTACTGCGAGCGCTATTTGACTCTTCCTGGCTGATTCACACTGGACATCGACGGAAATAAACGGAAGGAGGCGTCACCGTAAAATGATTGTGTGTTCGCACCAAACGGAACGTCAACACTTGGTCACTTCGCTTAGCCCCGTACCAAAAGGTGATAGTGAGATTATGAGATACCATCCACGATAGAAGCAGTCGGAATATGAAATGAGAATTAAGAAAGGGGTAACTATCATAAGGGGTAAAGCAAATTTCGTAACTCATGTTCTTGATAAAATTTGCGTGGTAAGCTGCTGAGAAGTGAGACAATACCAAAAGTATCAAATGGTTCAAATGGCTCTGAGCGCTATGGGACTTAATTTCTGAGGTCATCAGTCCCATAGAACTTAGAACTACTTAAACCTAACAAACCTAAGGACATCACACTCATCAATGCCCGAGGCAGGATTCGAACCTGCGACCGTAGCGGTCGCGTGGTTCCAGACTGTAGCGCTTAGAACCGTTCGGCCACCCCTGCCGGCCGAAAAGTACCATTCAAACATTTACTTACTAGTGAAAATTTATGTTTATAAACGCATCAAACATTATTTTCAAGGCAATACATAGAACCATTTTACAATATTCATTTTTCTAAGAACCACTAAGGTCAAAAACTGATTTTTCTCCTTAACACAACTGACTTTTACACTGCTAAGAAAGATAATTTCATAAAAATTGTTTCATTAATTTATAATCTAATTTATGCACACTATAGGATTTTTCTTTGTACTGGATTTCATCTGCCTCTTGCTCTCCCTCTTCTTCTACTGCCTTAGTGTTTGTCCGGGGATGTATCTGAGTCCGCTCTTTAGGTTCTTCGTCTTCACTTAGCGCGATCTTGTGCTTGGTCAGCGTGGAAACCCACTGCCTTGAAGTCTATATCGAGTATATCTAGCCAACATTGGTTCAGTCTGCCTATAAGCCATTCGCCATCGACTTTCAACGAAAACCCACGTTTTGCTGTTATACCAACATCTTCTCTGCAATAAGTGCCACTTCATACCGCCTGAGAATTTCATCACGGATAACGTGTTTATGAAGTCTCAGGCCAGATGTCCACTGAATCATTTAGGTTTCCATTATGTCAAGTCGTTACTCTGCCTCATTTGTTGGTAGCCGACATTCTGCACCATAGAAGCCAGTACAACGTCATCAACTTAGAGCAGTGTTCGAGGAGCTAGTTTCTGGTGATCTAAGGTGACAGTGTCAGTAATTAGGACGAAGAGAAGCAAGGGTAAATCCCTGATGACATCCGCGGAAACGCGAAAATCGTCTGAGACCTCAGCAACAGTAGAATGTAGTCGACCTTTAGGGTTGTGATGGAGCAGCTCGACCCCTTCAGTTAGTTCTTCAGGAGCCTCGAGCTGCAGGAGGCAAATCATGTGAGATCGTGCTGTGCTCGATCAGAAGTCTTTTTTAGGTTTAGGGATGCCATGTGAAGATACTGAGACTTCTCACAGTATATCGCGATAAGCGAGAGAGTTGTATGGATACCACCAGTGTTCCCAAAGCCTTTCACACAGCTACACTGATTAGTGGTGATACTGACAACCTAATGTATTTTGCTGTCTATAGCGCACTGTAAACTCTTCATTGTATGTTATAGGAGACATAGAGAACGACAGTTGGAACACTCAGCCGGCCTCCCCTTCTGTTTCCAAATTGGGACTATAGTGCTTAGTGTCCGCTCGGTCAGCCATTCACCTGCCTCCCAGTACCTTGATCTCCAACTTTCTGCTGGCAGATCACCTGACCCAGTCGCTTTCGCAAGTTTCATCTTCCGTAGCATTCTTAGAACACTTGGTGATCTGCACGATGGGTTCTTGGCGAGATGCCAACTGTTGTACTGGGGAACGCGGGAACTCTTCGGTTTGAGATTTCTTCCGAGGACCGCAGCCAGCGCTCTGCTGCCTTCTTTACCCAGGTATTGTACAAGCTAAATCAGTTTCCGCTTTCAAATATCTTACCTCAGCAGACGAAAAACGCTCCTGAAAACAATATTCAAGCAGTCGTAGAACATTTGTAATGTATCACGAAAACAAATCAAACAATAACATAGCGTGTATGAAGACGTAAAATCATCCCAATATATTACTACTGTATATGTGGAGTGAGCGTGACGATAATACGCGAACTTCCGATGTTAGCAGCATCAACGTCTTCTTCTTCTTCTTCTTCTTCTTCTTCATCCTCCTCCTCCTCCTCCTCTCTTCCTAGGCTAAATCCTGTTTCCTTCAGTACCACTCAGTCTACCATGAGGTTGTCACTCCATCTTTTCATTGGACGACCTTTATTTCCATCTTTATTTCTTTTATCAGCTGATGATTTATTTCTTACGATTTTCATGATCTTCCGTCCATCCATCCTGTCTCTGTGTTCGTTCCATTCCTCTTTCTCTTATGTATCCACTCATTAATGGACTGCACTGCACACCGTTTGCTAATGCTTTCACTTCTATCTCTATCCCTCAGTGTCTTCCCTGCAACCCCTTGTATAAATTTCGTTTCTGTGTTTTCCAAAAGTCTTCTATTTTCTGGTGTTTCACGTCTTGTTTCAACTTTGTTTGTCATAATAATTGGTCTTTCGATTATTTTGTATATTCTTGGCTTTGCATCTTTTCCCACATGTTTGTTTTACCAGATGGTATCATTTAAACACCCTGCCTCTGTGTTATTCCTACTTGTTCCCTTCCTTCTGAGGAAATTGAATAATTTTTTATTTCGACCATCTCAGTTGCCAATAGATATAAAATTCATCTGCAGTGGTTACCGGTTTCTAGCTGAAATGCCCATTCTCAAACCACACACCTTGTTATGAACAGTAATTATTCATACAGCATGATGCCAAACGCACGAACAGCTTCTGCACAGCGAAGTATACAGTGGGCAGCAAGTACCCTCCTTGATCTTAGCGTCTGTGTCCGTTGAACAAGAATGGGACCCCCTCCCTCTCCCCCCCCCCTTCCTGCCATTAGCAATGTCCTCTCCCACCCCTTCTGTGTAGGCAAGTTATTTGGTGTGCTCTCTTAACAGACAGTGCTTTTAAGTTACACACTTCACACGTACACTTAATTCGTAGCTATGCAAGGTGGTCACGAAGTCCCATTACAATTTTAATAAACAAAATAAACCGAAAACTTAAATAAATAACATATACAACAGTTCTGTAGAGGTTTTTTCTTGAGATATGAATCAGTAGTTGTCCAAAGGAGCAGACTGTACACCTTCATTCTCGAGGCAAAGTATGATGTACCGCCAGTTTCTGTGGGATATTTTTCGAAACATTGCTGGTGTAACTTGAGTGAAGCTTGTCTCACAGCGTCTTCCAGGCCATCAGCAGTATCGTTACAGTTTTCTAAAATGATAACCTCCATGAACTCCCGTAGTGAATATCACTTGTGGTGAGGTTTCAGATTCGTGGTGGCCAGGGACAGCAATTCATAAAGGGTACCGTTTAAATAAGCCGTTACGGTGCCACTGACGACCTGAAAGATGCTGTGAGACAAGATTTTGTGGTGTCACCACTAGACACCACACTTGCTAGGTGGTAGCCTTTAAATCGGCCGCGGTCCGTTAGTATACGTCGGACCCGCGTGTCGCCACTGTCAGTGATTGCAGACCGAGCGCCGCCACACGGCAGGTCTAGAGAGACGTCCTAGCACTCGCCCCAGTTAGACAGCCGACTTTGCTAGCGATGCTACACTGACAACTACGCTCTCATTTGCCGAGACGATAGTTAGCATAGCCTTCAGCTACGTCATTTGCTACGACCTAGCAAGGCGCCATAGCATTTGATATTTATCTTGTGAAGCACGTACAGTCAAGAGAGATGTTCACCAATTGTGGATTAAAGTTAAGTATTCTACCAGTTACGTCCGTTTTCTAAGTTCTCATTTCCTTGTAATGTTCCAGACCTCACGCCAGCCTGCGTGAGCTTAACGCGTGCCTTTCGGCTACCTCGAGTGGCTTGGCTGTCTTGCCAAGTCACTACAGATTTCACTCGCATTGCACCGGGAATGCTCCGAAAAGGTCTTCCCAGCACCTGGTGGAGTAACAGTGTTTGCCTTGAGAATGATGGCACACAGATTGATCTTTGGGATAAGTAATGGTTGATTTATCAAGATAACTCATCCAAAGAACTGTTGTTTATGTTATCTGTTTGAGTTTTGGGGTTTACGTTGGTTATTATAAGGGGTAACGGGACTTTGTGGCCACCCTGCAGAATTCTTTCCTGAGAAACAAATCCATAAAATACGAAGACATTCTTGAATTTACAGAAACGGACGGCAATAATAATACGATGAATAATGGGGCTCGTTATAAAGATCTGGGAATTTAACCACTAACTACGACGTGTAAGTACATTTACTAATCGCTTACGCATATTTAAAAAAATAACTTGATAATTTCTGTATAAACAGCTCTGTGAGTGACCGTGAAACAAGATGTAGATTGTACTTACATTTACCAAGAAAGCTTTAACATAAAAGTCAAAACAACATTTTCTGCCAATGAATAAGAACTGTTCGCTAAATTTCCCAACGAGATTAGCTTATTTAAAAAGGCGTTTAATAGGTACCTGTTAAGCAATAAATTCTTTAGGGTGAACCAGAACTCCTCCAAGAAACTTTCAGTGGTTATTCGACGATGCTTTCTTATTATTTTGGTATTAGGGGCGACTCGTTACAGAGTTATTACATTTAGTTTGGTTTCGCGTCCGATTTAGCTTTGCATCTGTATTGAAATGGAAACCGTGCACAACAGTGCAAATGTCGTCGGTATGAGCTGTGTGTCACATTCGGAAACAAACTTGTCCCGTTCACTAACGGTACTTCTTCTGGAAACAGCTGTACCCACTTTGCTCTTCGTTCCAGAGCTTGCATTCAGTGTTGCACGGTCCTGTGTCAAGTTTGCTTTTAAGATAGTGTTGGTTGTACGTTAACAAATGACACACAGCAGTATAGATAGGTTTACTTGAAAGGCGGTAGACGTGTGGCCCATGTTTGGTTTCACTGAATCCAATGGAAGAAGCATCACAACGCTATGTTCAGCTGTTCCTGCAACGACGGCAACTACTTCACAGTAGTTTTGCCTCTCAAGTTTGTTGCATTATTCTGTGTTTTGTATTGTACGTTTTGATAATTGCATATTACAGGTGCTTACACTGTAGTGAAGATATTTTCGTGGAAACAAAGGTTATAGAGGTAACAAACCGAATGAATCATGATTACATCACTGTAATGAGCCGCCGGACATCATGGGCCCCTTACACCAAAGTACTGAGACGGTATCCCTGGACAATCTCAGTGAGTTTGTCGGTGGAGTTCTGCTTGACCTTGGATACAGTGAAGAGTTACTAAGATAACACAGTATATAGGTGTGATGTGTTACAAATCAATTAGAATAAAACACGTGTCATTTCACAACACACTTCTGCACTATAATGTTTTTGTCCTGGAAAACGTTACAGCAAAATTTCGGCAATGGATAATACTGACATCTTTATCCTCTAGCTGAATTCAACATCTCATTCATTATGGAGGGATGCTGATATAAGCTCTTAGGCTAACAAGTGGGTAATTGTGGTACTCAAAATACAAATTAACATCATCATCGAAGTCCCGGTATCAGCTGATAGTGAGCGTATAGTGTGGTAGTGTGGAAAGTGATTGGTGTCGAGAAATGAGTGAACCTTTGGGTTGTGAAATACTGTTTGTACAATGCATGTAGTGTGCGCAGTGATTGGTGGTGAGAAACTAAGGAACAGTGCAGCAGCAGCTTTCTACATTGTGAAATAACTTCTTTGGAAGAATGTATACGGTCGCAGGTTCGAGCCCTGCCTCGGGCGTGGATGTGTGTGATGTCTTAGGTTAGTTAGGTTTAAGTAGTTCTAAGTTCTAGGGGACTGATGACCTCAGATGTTAAGTCCCATAGTGCTCAGAGCAATTTGAACCATTTTTTGAAGAATGTATAAAAAAAAGCAGTATTGATCACCGGACCAGGATGCGCTGTTTACAACTGATTGCCTCTATATTCGCCAGGGTACAGGCTCTAATACAGGGTGGCGCAGGGGAACGGGAAATTTTGAACGTTACAGTTGGCAGCACTGTAGCGCCGGCAGATGTTCGAAACTTTGCACAATTGATGTGAACGCACTGACATTTAGTAATCATGGAGAATTGGACTGGTGCGGAACGTGCAGTAGCTGTGAGAGCGTTTTACAAAAATGGTGATAGTGCGACTGCCTCGCAGAGAGCATTTCGACAGCATTACCAGCTTGGACGTCATGGACGTGTCCCATCTGCGCATGCGATTACAACGTGGGTGCGTAATTTTGAAGAAACAGGATCTGCCTTGAAAAAGAAACCTCTAGGTGGCATTCCAACGGTACGTACCGCAGAGAACATTGCAGCTGCTAGAGCTGCGTTCGAGAGAAGTCCTCGCCACTCCGTTCGACAGCATGCATCTTCGCTAGGGATTAAGCGACGAAGCTTACAAAGAATACTGCACGAATTAGACTTCCATCCCTATAAGTTGCAGATTGTGCAACACTTACATAAACGAGACCCAGCGTCACATATGGAGTTTAGTACCCAGATAGTGGCTAAAATCAACGAGGACGCAAATTTCCTTGGTAACTTATGGATATCAGACGAAGCCCATTTCCACCTGAACGGATTCATGAACAAACAGGATTTTCGTTATTGGGCACAGGAAAATCCTCTTGAGTTTCACCAGCGACCACTACATAGCGCCAAGGTCACAATATGGTGTGCTGTATCATGTCATGGTGTTATCGGCCCATAAAAAATGAACGTGAGGATGGTAGTGCAGTGACAGTAACATCCGCTCGATATGTTGAAATGCTTCAAACATTCTTTACACCGAGACTGTACGAGCCTAATCTCAACGTCGAAAACATGTAGTCTCAGCAGGACGGAGCCACGTCACACACTGCTCGACAATCGATGGCAGCAGTTCGTCAATTGTTTGGAAGACGCATTATTTCACGTAACGGTGACATTGCATGGCCTGCGAGATCCCCTTATCTTTGTGTGTGCGACTTCTTCCTGTGGGGATATCTTAAAGGCAAGGTGTACCGTACACGTCCTGCAACAATCCATGAACTGAAGGACAACATTGAAAACGAAATCACTGCCATTCCCCAAGATTTGCTACACCGCGCATTCCAGAGTTTTCATAACAGGCTGCTAGAGTGTGAACGCCGAATGGGAGCACATCTTTCCGATGTCATCTTTAAAAAGTAAAGAGACACTTTTGGACATTTTGATTGTAATGACATACTGAATACATTCACTTTCGTTAACAAATTACTAGTTTTATGAATTTATTCATGGAATTGACGTTATTTCGACATTTCCCGTATCCCTGCGCCACCCTGTACTTTTCCAGCCACAGTGACGGAGGTATCCTGTAATTTCCCTGAATTATTTCGCGCTAATGGTTCCTTATGTAAGGAAACGACGACTACCTTGCCATCCTTATTAAACTATAACAGTAAATATTTAAGTGCCTATATGTATGAATTATGGTTTTTCCCTTAATCTCTAACATTACATGTCCTGGTATAAAGCATACGCGGATGCGTGAATATACTGCTGCTGCTACTGAAACCACCGTCGCGCGACAATGACAACACTCCCTTCGCGAAACAATTGAGGGGTGTACGAGTGGAGGGGCAGTGGCAAAGTAGTCGGAAGTAATCACTGTTTGAATAAGAGCATCTTTATAATGCTCGCAGCTTTCTGAATAAGTGACATCTTTATGACGCCCAGAATGTGTTTATACGGCCATGGCGCCATCATTAAACGCAAAATCACCATCTCAGCTTCCAAGTCTGCTTGTGGAAGTCACAAAAGATTTTTAACAGCAGCAGGATATGGTTGGAATCTGTAGTATTGTAGGAAAACGCCCAAGTTTTCGTCTGAGTACTGTCAAATTTTTAAGGTTTTCTCTTCTTGGAAGCGGGATTTCGACATTGAGAGGTTATCGGAAAATTCGCCGAGTTGTTACGATATAACTGGTGCCACTAGAATCGCAGACATCGACACGACCTCTGGCGGAATGTTGACAGTCAGCAAACACATTAAATATGGAAGAAAAAAAGGAGAGCGGGCGGATGACGAAGCAGTGTAGTTACAACAGTCATGTTACACAAAGGCTATAAACAGTATTTATAAAACTACGCTTTCCTATTTTTTCCGTTTGTATTGCATTTAACCAAGGTTATGATTGTTATTTCTTTCAAGGACCGTATGAATGTAATATTGATTTATTTTTATACTAATTATGTGGATTTGGGTGAATTTCAGGCTGAGTTTCTGTTCTCCTCACTAACGAATGGCTTATTTTACATCTCTTCGTGATGCAGCGACCATTACTTGGAGCTAGAGCCTGAGGTCTTCTCTAAAAGACTTCTTTTCGCTCGAGACTTCCTTAAATACTCTCTATGAAGCACTGTACTGTCGTATACTGTTGCCTTAAACTGAGTTTATATGTTTCTGCAGCGGGAACCAACCTGAAAGTAAGTAATTAAAATGATTCAAATGGCTCTGAGCACTATGGGACTTAACATCTGAGGTCATCAGTCCTCTAGAACTTAAGAATTACTTAAACCTAACTAACCTAAGGACTATAGGGTTATAAACACAAAATCAAATAGGGGTAATGCAGGAGTAGGTTTAATAATGAATAGGAAAATAGGAGTGCGGGTAAGCTACTACAAACAGCATAGTGAACGCATTATTGTGGCCAAGATAGATACGAAGCCCACACCTACTACAGTAGTACAAGTTTATATGCCAACTAGCTCTGCAGATGACGAAGAAATTGAAGAAATGTATGATGAAATAAAAGAAATTATTCAGATTGTGAAGGGAGACGAAAATTTAATAGTCATGGGTGACTGGAATTCGAGTGTAGGAAAAGGGAGAGAAGGAAACATAGTAGGTGAATATGGATTGCGGCTAAGAAATGAAAGAGGAAGCCGCCTGGTAGAATTTTGCACAGAGCACAACATAATCATAGCTAACACTTGGTTTAATAATCATGAAAGAAGGTTGTATACATGGAAGAACCCTGGAGATACTAAAAGGTATCAGATACATTATATAATGGTAAGACAGAGATTTAGGAACCAGGTTTTAAATTGAAAGACATTTCCAGGGGCAGATGTGGACTCTGACCACAATCTATTGGTTATGACCTGTAGATTAAAACTGAAGAAACTTCAAAAATGTGGGAATTTAAGGAGATGGGACCTGGATAAACTGAAAGAACCAGAGGTTGTACAGAGTTTCAGGGAGAGCATAAGGGAACAATTGACAGGAGTGGGGGAAAGAAATACAGTAGAAGAAGAATGGGTAGCTTTGAGGGATGAAGTAGCGAAGGCAGCAGAGGATCAAGTAGGTAAAAAGACGAGGGCTAGTAGAAATCCTTGGGTAAAAGAAGAAATATTGAATTTAATTGATGAAAGGAGAAAATATAAAAATGCAGTAAATGAAGCAGGCAAAAAGGAATACAAACGTCTCAAAAATGAGATCGACAGGAAGTGCCAAATGGCTAAGCAGGGATGGCTAGAGGACAAATGTAAGGATGTAGAGGCCTATCTCACTAGGGGTAAGATAGATACTGCCTACAGGAAAATTAAAGAGACCTTTGGAGATAAGAGAACGACTTGTATGAATATCAAGAGCTCAGATGGAAACCCAGTTCTAAGCAAAGAAGGGAAAGCAGAAAGGTGGAAGGAGTATATAGAGGGTCTATACAAGGGCGATATACTTGAGGACAATATTATGGAAATGGAAGAGGATGTAGATGAAGATGAAATGGGAGATATGATACTGCGTGAAGAGTTTGACAGAGCACTGAAAGACCTGAGTCGAAACAAGGCCCCCGGAGTAGACAACATTCCATTAGAACTACTGACGGCCTTGGGAGAGCCAGTCCTGACAAAACTCTACCATCTGGTGAGCAAGATGTATGAAACAGGCGAAATACCCTCAGACTTCAAGAAGAATATAATAATTCCAATCCCAAAGAAAGCAGTTGTTGACAGATGTGCAAATTACCGAACTATCAGTTTAATAAGTCACAGCTGCAAAATACTAACACGAATTCTTTACAGACGAATGGAAAAACTAGTAGAAGCCAACCTCGGGGAAGATCAGTTTGGATTCCGTAGAAACACTGGAACACGTGAGGCAATACTGACCTTACGACTTATCTTAGAAGAAAGATTAAGGAAAGGCAAACCTACGCTTCTAGCATTTGTAGACTTAGAGAAAGCTTTTGACAATGTTGACTGGAATACTCTCTTTCAAATTCTAAAGGTGGTAGGGGTAAAATACAGGGAGCGAAAGGCTATTTACAATTTGTACAGAAACCAGATGGCAGTTATAAGAGTCGAGGGACATGAAAGGGAAGCAGTGGTTGGGAAGGGAGTAAGACAGGGTTGTAGCCTCTCCCCGATGTTGTTCAATCTGTATATTGAGCAAGCAGTAAAGGAAACAAAAGAAAAATTCGGAGTAGGTATTAAAATTCGTGGAGAAGAAATAAAAACTCTGAGGTTCGCCGATGACATTGTAATTCTGTCAGAGACAGCAAAGGACTTGGAAGAGCAGTTGAATTTAATGGACAGTGTCTTGAAAGGAGGATATAAGATGAACATCAACAAAAGCAAAACAAGGATAATGGAATGTAGTCGAATTAAGTCGGGTGATGCTGAGGGAATTAGATTAGGAAATGAGACACTTAAAGTAGTAAAGGAGTTTTGCTATTTGGGGAGCAAAATAACTGATGATGATCGAAGTAGAGAGGATATAAAATGTAGACTGGCAATGGCAAGGAAAGCGTTTCTGAAGAAGAGAAATTTGTTAACATCGAGTATAGATTTAAGTGTCAGGAAGTCATTTCTGAAAGTATTTGTATGGAGTGTAGCCATGTATGGAACTGGAACATGGACGATAAATAGTTTGGACAAGAAGAGAATAGAAGCTTTCGAAATGTGGTGCTACAGAAGATGCTGAAGATGAGATGGGTAGATCACATAACTAATGAGGAAGTATTGAATAGGATTGGGGAGAAGAAAAGTTTGTGGCACAACTTGACCAGAAGAAGGGATCGGTTGGTAGGACATGTTCTGAGGCATCAAGGGATCACCAATTTAGTATTGGAGGGCAGCGAGGAGGGTAAAAATCGTAGAGGGAGACCAAGAGATGAATACACTAAGTAGATTCAGAAGTATGTAGGTTGCAGTAGGTACTGGGAGATGAAAAAGCTTGCACAGGATAGAGTAGCTTGGAGAGCTGCATCAAACCAGTCTCAGGACTGAAGACCACAACAACAACAACAACAACCTAAGGACATCACACACATCCATGCCCGAGGCAGGATTCGAACCTGCGACCGTAGCAGTCGCGCGGTTCCAGACTGAAGCGCCTAGAACCGTTCGGCCTTCGCGGCCGGCCAGTAAGTAATTATTTCATGTTTAGTTGTTGAACACGGTTCCTGGCAAGTAGACAGCCAGTAGACGTTCTGCGCACTAGTAAAGGAGCGAATAGTGTACGCTGCACGAACACTTGTTTTATTTACTGGTTTCATTTTTTTGCAGTAGAGGTAATAACTTAAGCCGAGCTCTTCTGCAGATTCCTTTAGGATAGCGGATGACGTTTGTGGTGACTGTTACCAGTCACCTTATAGTAATTATATAACTTTTATTTGTGCAGTAGCAAACCTTGCAGCCACTGATGGCTCATCATTTATTAATATGGTTGGTATTTACAGGCGCTTTACCTCAGGGGAACCGGAAAGTCATGTCATTTCTGCGCGAGTAGATATTCGTGTCATTTAAAAGCTCATTGTATACCTCAAAGTCGTGCCAAGGACTTTTTAAGGTTAGAGTGACTTGTTTACTCGTAAATAATTAAATCTTTTTTTCCAATTTATGGTGAAATGGTCAACCCATCACCAGAAGAGGTACTTATCCGGCAGGCATTGCATGCTTTTCGAGTTTCGCAATAGTAGTAAAGCAACAGTTGCTATCAAAACAAGTGCATTAGACGTTCATAAACACCAAAGGTGGTTTTCTAAGGTCAAATCCGGTAATTTTGACCTTTCCGACTCGATCGATCAGGAAGACCAACAACTTTAGACACTGGCATGGTAAGGGCGGAAGTGGAAGCAAATCCGTTATCAGGCAATCGAGGAATTGTCGAACATTCTAACCAGCCGTGGTCAACCATTCAAGAACATTTGAAGTCTAATGGTAAAGTAAGCAGAGCAGGTGTCTGGGTTCTACATAATCTGTCCGAAGAAAACAAAGCCAGTCGATCCACCACAAGCAACTTATTGATTCAGCGACACAATAAAGAGACGTTTTTTGATCACCTGATCCGTGGCGATGAAAAATGGGTCCTCTGTGATAATCCAGGATGCAAAACGCAGTGGCTCTCTATGAATGAAGTGTTGAAACCATGTGCTAATGTAGAACGTTACTGAAAACAACTGGATCGATTAAATTAGCGTCATTTGAAATGCGCCGAGCGACTGTCAACAGAAAAGGCATTATTCTGCAACCGACAACGCAAGAGCCCACTGCGCAAGACGAACCCTGCGAAAAAAATAATGAGTTGGGGTGGGAGGTATTGCCTCATCAACCTTAACTGCCCTACATTGCGCCGCCAGATTTCCATTTATTCCGATCACTACAACATTTTCCAAGTGGAAAAAAATTTGAAAAATCGGATGGTGTCCAAACTGCCATCGCCAGATATTTTGCTCGAAATCCAATTAATTTTTATCGATTTGGCATTGAAAATTTACACGCTAAATGGAGAAAAGTTGTTGATAACGAGGGCGATTACATCATTCATTGAAAAGAAAAACATGTTAAAAATTTATCTGTTTGAATTTAATGTAAAAATATGTCATTACTTTCCAGTCCCCCTAGTACATATTTTGAACAAAACGTAGCTATTTGCTAGGAATTTGAAGACGTCACATAATCTCAGAAGTTGTGAGTACAGCTTTTTAAAAAGATTCATTATAAACTAGTTTGGAAAACACAGCGTTCGTTAAAACAACGTGCAGCTGAGTGCAGTGTTTTCCACGCTAATAAATAACAGATCTAATTTAAGTGCATTACTCATAGAGACGGGGATTACGTGATGTCGCCAGGGTCCCAACGACTGGTTGCATTTGGTACTAAATATAAAGTTCCTGTAGGCACCCATCTTATGATGAAGTGTCTGCAGTGGCTCTGAAGGTGGCTAATCTACAAACAAAAGTTTTTAAAAATTTATACAACGACGAGTTCCCATCCGCTATATTAACCACACTCACAATATTCAGCGTCCAGAATAGAATTGGGAGATTTACTTTTGAATGTTTGCGTAAGGAAGTACCAAACATTTGTAGCTACATATAAAACATTAAAAGAAATGAAAAAGCAATGCTGTATGAATGTTGTTAACGCTCACTTCAGAAGAAACAATAGGTCAGAAAGTCTTAAGAATTCTGTGCCTGTAAGACTACATACTAGTCAAGTCTCATCAACATGTACTTTTGTAAACAATGACCATTGTACTTCAAGAGAAGAATTTGTTAATTAGTGCATAAAGGGATGCTTTAATAGTCAATGACAGTCGAAAAGGATCAAGCACTCTTCATGGAAAGGATAGTATCAAGTTAAGTAAATCTTTCTACCAGTCGTGTAATAAAGTGAACTAATATTTCATCTGTTGTAGTTCCGATGAGCCATCTCCAAGAACAATCATAGTTCTGGCCGGGCGATTGGTTTCGTCTGCTCATAACAGTGCAAATTTTGAGTTAACTGTAACACAAAGTGGGAAAACAAGAGTGTGTGAATACTTTTTCTGGTTACGGTATATTCCTGGAAAAGTGGATTTCCGGAACTATGAAAGGGTAGTTGGCGGAGGAAGGAGGATGGGCGTAAAACATGAGTCGCTCTCGCGATGTTTATGAAACAGCAGGCTGGGTTTCGTGGGGCGTGCTGCGGCCAGTGAATCACTAGCCGCTATCTGCTCGCTGCGAGGACAATGGCTGCGTTACGGATAGCTGCGTCACAGCCAACGGGTCAAAGGGCACGCAGCACTTCCATTGTCTCTCTTAATCAAAGGTACGCCGTACTTCTCAGCCTAAAACGCGAGCGCCGAGAAAAGTGGCCTTGTTTCAAACCAGTACGTGTAAGGTTACAAGATTATTTGAAAAAAGACAGCAGTGGCTTAAATTTAATTTGAAAATCATCTGGGAAAAACACTTCTTTTGTACCTCACTACCTACCTCCGTAGCAAAGGGTCGGAAAGACATGCCTGTCCGATGGCAGTTGACTCCGAAGCTGTCACCTCGAAGCTTGGGGGTGGAAGAAATGTTCTCCCTCATTATTTGGCCGGCAAGGGGAGAAGAGGTAGTGGTGTCAATGCCATGGATTAAATTCCTGTCTCTCCGCATGATATGACCGTGAAAGGCGGTGACTGAAGGCGGTGAACTGCCTATCACAACTATAAACAATTCCCTTACAGCGGCCGGCCGGGCGGTTCTAGGCGCTACAGTCTGGAACCGCTCGACCGCTACGGTCGCAGTTTTGAATCCTGCCTCAAGCAACGGTGTGAGTGTGATGTGCCAAGGTTAGTTAGGTTTAAGTAGTTCTAAGTTCTAGGGGACTGATGACCTCAGAAGTTAGGTCCCATAGTGCTCAGAGCCATTTAAACCTTTACAGCGAGATTAAGTTTTGATATTGAAAATTCAGATGGTTCAAATGGCTCTGAGCACTATGCGACTTAACTTCTGAAGTCATCAGTCCTCTAGAACTTAGAACTAATTAAACCTAACTAACCTAAAGACATCACACACATCCATGCCCGAAGCAGGATTCGAACCTGCGACCGTAGCGGTCGCTCGGCTCCAGACTGTAGCGCCTAGAACCGCGCGGCCACTCCGGCCGGCTATTGAAAATTCGTTCGTGTAAGTGGACTGTTCTTCAGCTGCCTTGCCTAGTGAGCTGAGGCGGCGATTAGTCATACTCAGGACGAATGGATCTCAAATTTCTTCTTCAGTCCGGATTTTGGTTTTTCGCCATTTCCAGTAATCACGTAAGACGGATGCCGCGATGGCTGCTCCGAAGGCAAGGCCGATTTCCTTTCGTATCCTCGTTCAGCTGACCTAGCGTTCCCGTTTTAATGATCTCATTGTCGACGGGAATGTATACTGAAAGCTACCTCCTTTCAGATACTCTGTCTATCTCTTGTAGCAAATGGTTCAAATGGTTCTGAGCACTATGGGACTTCTGAGGTCATCAGTCCCCTAGAACTAAGAACTACTTAAACCTAACTAACCTAAGGACATCTCACACACCCATGCCCGAGGCAGGATTCGAACCTGCGACCGTAGTGGTGGCGCAGTTCCAGACTGTAGCGCCTAGAACCGCTCGGCCACCACGGCCGGCTCTTGTAGCAGACATACTGATGTATCTCCTACCGTTCCTATATTACGCCCCTCACCCGATGGTGCTGGAAAGTCACTCAGCTGGTACCATCGTCAGCTGTTCATATGGGTCTGGGATTATCAACCGGAACGAAGCTTCCGTTGATTTCTCAAGATTCGCGTCACACGGCTGGCGTCACACGGCTGGCGTCACACGGCTGTTGTCACACGTCTTTCCGTTAGCGCGTCACGTCTCGTTGTTTGCCACGACTACGTTGAAAAGCAATTGCTGTTCACCCAATCGGATCAAGAAAAGATCGTCAGCATAAAATGAGGTGACAATAGTCATGGGATAGCGGTAGGCGCATATACAGACGGCAGTAGTAGCGCTACTCTTGTATAGAATGGCAGTACATTGGCAGAGCTGTCGTTTGTACTCAAGTGATTCAAGTGAAAAGGTTTCCAACGTCATTATGGCCGCGCGACGGGAATCAACAATCTTTGAACGCGTAAGGGTAAATGGAGGTAGACGCATGGGACGTTCATTTCGGAAATCGTTAGAGAATTCAGTATTCCGAAATCCATAATGTCAAGAGTGTGCTGAGAATACCAAATTTCAGGCACTACCTCTCACCACAGACAACGCAGTGCTCGACGGCCTTTCCGTAACGACTGTACGCAGCGGCGTCTGCGTAGAGTTGTCAGTGCTAACAGACACGCAACCTTGCGTGAAATAACCGCAGAAATCGTTGTAGGGCGTATGAAGAACGTATCCGTGAACGACGAAACTTGCTATGGCAGCAAACGACCGCCGCGAGTGCCTTTGCGAACAGCACGGCATCTCCTGCCGCTGCTCTACTGGGCTCGTGACCATGTCGGTTGGACCCTAGACGACTGGAAAACTGTGGACTGGAGTCCCAATTTCAGTTGGTAACAGTGGTGGTGGCTCTGTAATGGTGTGGGCTGTGTTTGCATGAAATGGACTGGATCCTCTGGTACAACTGAACCCATCATTGACTGGAAATGGTTATATTAAGCTATTTGGAGACCATTTGCAGCAATACATGGACTTCATGTTTATGGATAACCTTGCACCGTGTTACTAGGCCAAAATTGTTCGCAATTTAAATAAAGGACTTTCTGGGCAATTCGAGCAAATGATTCGACCACCCAGATCACCCGGCTTGAGTCCCATCGAACATTTCTGGTACATAGTCGAGACATCAGGTCGTGCACAGAATCCTGCACTGGCAACACTTTCGCAATCATGGACGGCTATAAAGGCAGAATGGCTCAATATTTCTGCAGGGGACTTCCAACAACTTCTTGAGTCCATGCTACAACGAGTTGCAGCACTGCGCCGCGCAAAAGTAGGTCAGACACTGTATTAGAAGGTATCCCATGGCTCTTATCACCTAGCTGTAAATCCTAAATCCTACATCGACGAGTGTTTTTCAATAAATAATTTCTCACAATTTTTTCGCAGCACATGTTTATATAGAGTTAGAATTTGGTAACAATATCAATCAACACGTATTTCGTGAGTTTATTCAGAGACTTCAAATACGCCTCTGAATTTATGACTGACCCTATTGGCATCACATCCTCGACAATGACGTAATCACTGTCCCAAAAGATTGTCATCGTGACTTTGCCAGCACAGAGAATCTCCCGGAATTTCTTATTTTGTTTCCACCTCAAAGTGATGGACCCAGGTTCCATAACCTGTAATGACCCGAGACACAAAGGCCGCTCCATAGGCCATGAACTGCTCCAACAAATCAGGTGAAATGGCGTTTCTTTGAATCTTATGATCTGTTGTGAGCATTTGTGAAACCCATCTTGAGCACTCCTATGACTGTCCAAAAGTCTCAGCCATTGCACACTCGCTTCCAGTGCTCACCGATACCTCTAGAGCCTGTTGTCGAGCTGTAACGCGACGGTCTGATTTCTATTCGATTCACCGCATCGGGGGCTGTGGCTGTGACAGGACGTTCTGAACGTGGTCGATCATGGAGCTCAGTTCCTACATTTCTGACGCTTTAACTACCTTTACTCATCGCCCAACTGTCAACTGCGTGAGAAGACGTTTACGGATGTTTACCACGGATTCCTTTTCTGCAACCACGAATTTAATTACCGCACTTTCCCTGTAACGAATGTCTTCTGGTAACGCCGTTTTGATTGTTCACTGCGGCTGTGTAATTTGAAATAACTGATCAAAACCTCGCACACGTACAGAAGAAACATCAATGTCGAAGCTCCTAGAAGGTTTAACTTAATTTTATGCATGTTATATGCGTGTTATTTGAGTGCTGCGTCTGTATTGTAAGATGTTTATAAAATATTATATAATGCGTCACTTGTTATTAATATTTTATTAGCACTAAGCGTTTCGGTAGCATACTGCCATCATCAGGTGCATTTACAGCTACTTTTACATTGTAATTAATATGAAGTGAGGTTAGTTTCCTTTGTTCTGTGTGCCAGTGAGGTCATGTGTCGAAAGAGACACCTATTTGGGAAGATAGACATGTTATAGCGTCTAAATTATGTAATAAGCATGATTAGTCATTTAGTTAGCGAATTTACTTACATTTTTGTTGGTAATTTCGTTGTCTGGTACACAGAACACAGTAAGAAGAACATCACAACTTAATACTGTCACAATCATTCGCTTACATCAATCCAAAGGATCTTAAAAGCTAAGTATACAGTGAAGATGAAACATTTCTATCATGGCAAATGTTAGGTGAATAGTCGGTAAAGACAATTTCTTTGCCAATAAAACAGACATGCAACGTTGGATAAGTTTTTAAGGAGGTTAATATTATTAACAGTTTGGACAAGAAGAAAATAGAAGCTTTCGAAATGTGATGGTACAGAAGAATGCTCAAGATTAGATGGGTAGATCACATAACTAATGAGGAGGTACTGAATAGAATTGGGGAGAAGAGGAATCTGTGGCACAACTTGACAAGAAGAAGGGATCAGTTGGTAGGACATGTTCTGGGGCATCAAGGGATCATCAATTTAGTACTGGCGGGAAGCGTGGAGGGTAAAAATCGTATAGGGAAACCAAGAGATGAATACGCTAAGCAGATTCAGAAGGATGTAGGTTGCAGTAGTTATTTGGCGATGAAGGGGCTTGCACAGGATAGAGTTGCGTGGAGAGCTGCATCAAACCAGTCTCTGGGCTAAAGACCACAACAACAACAATTTTATTAATTACTAGTTTTATCATTTAGTAAAATGTCTCCAGGTACTGCGCCATGAATGAGAATTTGCAGTTCTTCGTGTAAGTCCATTTGGTACCAATTGTCCATGGGATGGACGGCATGTGTTTTTTAGGCAGGTGGCTATTGCTGATACATCAGCCATAACATTATGACCACTAACCTACTATCGATATAAACCCGTCCAGGCGATATCAGAGTCATATGGCGAGGAATGACACATACGGTGAATGTAGTATCAGTGAGTGTGCTGTCCGTGTGTAGAATGGAGAAGGCTTGCGACCGATCTGAGTTTGACCGAGGGCAGATTGTGATGGTCCGGAGGCTCGGCACGAGAATTGCGTAAACTACACGACTTACCGGGCGTTCGGGAGCGCTGTGGTGAGTGTCTTCAAGACCAAGGCGAAACCACGTCCAGATGTCGCTGGGCTGGGTGGCCACCCCTCATTACAGAAGTCGGATGCCGTAGGATGGGCAGTCTGGTAAAACAGGATAGGCGGCGGACTGTGACGGAACTAACATCATACTTTAATGATAGGCAGATTACAAGTGTGTCTGAACACATAGACACTCCTAACGATGGGCCACCGCACCCGATGACCCATGCATGTGCCAATGTTAATACTACGATATTGGCAGCTACGACTGAAATGGTCACGTGACCATCGGCTCTGGACTTTAGTGCTTTGCCAGAGCGTTGCATGGTCTGATGAATCCAGATACCTTCTTCGTGTTGCCGATGGGAGGCCCGAGTCCGTCATCTTCCAGGGGAACAGCTCCTTGACACCTTTATTGTGGTATGGAGACAAGCTGGCGGCGGCTCCATTTTGCTAAGGAGAACATTCACGTGCGTATCTGTGGGTCCAGTGGGGCTCATGCAAGGCACCTTGATGGTCAAAGAGTATCGTATGCTGGTTGCAGACCACGTACACCATTTCATGACGATCATGTTTCCTGATGGCATTTTTCAGCAAGATAATGCGCAGTGTCCCAAGGCCAGACGTGTTATGGAGTGGTTCGAGGAACGCAGTGCCGAGTTCCAGTTGGTGTGCTGGTTCCCCAACTTGCCCCAATCGAATATATCAGGGATGTGATTGAATGTGGCGTCAGAGCTCATCCTCATCCTCCCTGGAATTTATGGGAATTAGGTGACTTGTGTGTACAGATGTGATACCAAGTCCCTCCAGCGATCTACCTTATTGTTTCTATGCCACGACGCGTCACCGCTGTTATTCGTGCCAAAGTGAACATACCGGCTGTTAGATTGATGATTATAATGTTTTGGACGATCAGTGTAATTGTTAGTGTGGTAGACATTTATATACTCCTTGCATCTTTTTGAATGGCCCGGTTTGGCCTACAAAGAGGCCTTTGCAGGTACTACGTACTATTTTATAGATGCCTGATTGTGTTTATATGTGTTAATACTGTGTCTCAGTGGGTGTTGCAGTTTGTTACGTGTTGTGAAGGCGATTTTAAAATTTGTGGTCTGAAAATGTTTGTTTTTTTGCAGAAGAGTTTGCCTGTGAAAGTAACGCAGGCTGTGAGTTTCTTTTTCATTTTTTGTGGGAGTTGGTTTTTCTACATACACTGTCTAAAAATATGAAGCACCTAGAAGGGGAGAGGGGAACAAAATTAAACTTCACGTACTGAGAGAGTATGTGATGTTGTTTCAGTGATTACAATATCGAGTCAAATTTGCAGTGGACTTGGCAGAATCAGCTCACTTACCAGACTTACGTTATATCCCCTCTGATCTGGAAGAATGCACAGTTTCGGTTGGGAAGGGTGCCACAAAGCCGTTGTATGCTCACCTGAGACAAGTTAGACCATAAATGTTGAAACTAGTCTTTGATATCCTGGATACCGCCAATGGGGCGAATTTGACGTCCGAGCTGGTCCCACACATGTTATATTGGAGACAGACATAGGAATCTTGTTGACCACGGGAGTACCTCTTCACGCAGTCAGTTCATAGAGAAACATGCCATGTGAGGACGAGGCTGGTCCTCTCAAAACAACGGCACCAAGATAGTGTCACATTAGAGGTGACACGTGAGGACGCAGTCCGTGAGTTACTGTTGCGCCTCCGGGGTTGCCTCAGTCACTCAGTCACTATCTGAAGTCATACACGATGGCTCCTCGCACCGGGAAGCTAGTTGTAACATTTCTGTGCCTCTTCCAAGTACTGAAAGAATGGGACCTCTCCCCATGTCGCTGTCATGTTTTCCAAAGACAGTCATTCGGACAGTACAGAACAACAATTCTTCGCTGAGCACAGTGCTATGCCGTTCATCAGTGATCCATGCCGGCTGGTCATGCTTAACGTCAGCCTACACATAGGACAGTCATTGCCTAGTCTGGCTGCAGTCAGTCTTCGATCAATAGTGCAGAATGATCACGAATGTTGCAGGGAGTGCTTTACTTGTTCTGGGATGACAGACTCACATGTGAAGGGGCTACGATGTTCTTGATATAAAATACGGCGTCCTCCATTGTCGTAATCAGATGTGGTCCGTCAGCATTTTGACGACTACTATTCGTGCCCTCAGGTTCCCTTTGAGTCCAACATTGGGGCACTGTCACACCCGATCGCCCTACAATTATGGGTATTACTCGATCGATCAGGCGCACAAGTGGAGGACCACAATGAAGCGACTTTCAAACTCTGTCAAGTGCTGATAACGCTGTCCTACACGAATACACAGCATCTCCAGTCATTCATAGCGATCACTCAACATCTAAGGATGTTCCCGCCTCTTATATACCGTACCAGGCCTGGTAACTGTTAAATCCAGACTAGTCGTTAAATATGAGGTGTCTAGGAAACCTGCTTCCTCGGATCGTTAGAAAACATTCAAATAAATCATATGAATGACTTTTATTCCAAAATGAAAAAATACAATACTTAACTTTATGTTATACAGATGTGTTGCAAGCATAGGGCGACAGACAAAATAAGAAACCTCTTCAGTATTACAATTCCCAAGTCCGTGTTACATAGACAGTACAAGCAAGTGATTAGAGTTGACGCTTCTATCCAAGTTGCTAGTCTTGAATCTACTGTAGAACTGGGCCTCAACCAGTCGGGCGCGGCGCTTATGTCCTCTTCACATAGGGGCTGCTGCTGTAGCGTTGTCGTCCTGGAGAGAGGTCGGTCAGCTTGCCATTGGCTGATGTCTTCTCACAGCCATCTCTTCTCTCTCGATCCCGACTGGCGTACCGGCGCTCGACTTACCGCCGTAACAGTAACAACACTCAGCACATGTGTATATGTACCAAGTTGCATTGACATCAGATCTGTCTGCTGGGTTCATCATTTTTTCTGTCAGGCAGTGTATATTAACTTCTAAAAAGAAATAATAAACAAGAACCTGCGCATACACACAAAAATAGCAGTGGTAAGTACGCACATAAAATTCGCTCGTGACCATACTCATGACCCGGGCAGATGCTCAGGGGTGGGGTAGCGAGAAGCTCATGGCTTGAGTACTAACGCTCATGAGGGAGAGGACTCGAGCATAATCACACCAGAAGGAAATCAATGAAAAGTGATGCTGAACGACATATAATGACAACTGCACACATGCCACGTACGTGTTTAACGAACATATTATTCTATCATCATAACACATTGTCCAGTTACAGTAATGTGACCACCTATCAAAAGCCTGAATAATCACCTTTTGCAATGCGGACTGCTTGGAGATGTGGACGAAGAGGGTCAATGAGGTTCGGCAACGTATGGACAGGGATGTGGAGCCATTCCGACTTCAGTGCGGTAGCCACATGCGCAAGCTTTCTCGGCTGAAGATACATGGTGCGTACAACCAACCTGAGGTGGCCCCACAGATTCTCGATTGGACTTAAATCCGGGAAGTTTGGTGCCAAGGGAGATGCTCATCGAACCGTGCACGTACACTGTAAGTTTGTGACACGTTGCACTGTTCTGTTCGTATATGGCATCATTCTGAGGGAAAACAAACTGTATATAGAGATGGACATGGTCCCCAAGGATACATGCTCACTTCTGGTGATCCACTGTGCTTTCTAGAATGTCGAGATCACCCTGGGGATGCCACAAAAACGTTTCCCAGATCATAATCATTGCAGAGTGTCTGCCTTCAGATGTTCCACGCCGGCGACCATCTGCCCGATGGAGCATAAAACGTGATTGATCCGAAAAGGTCATCTGTGCCATCCAGTTGCGCTGTAGGCGTGCATATTCCAGCCTTCGTCGCCGATGAACAGCAGTGAGTACGGATGCATGAATCGTTGCCTGCTGCGGGGGCCCATACGCAGCAACGTTCGTTCAGGAGACATTGTCGCAACCCCCTATGTTCATGTTAGCGGTCAGTTGTTCACCCGTTACACGTCTATCCGCCCGTACACGACTCCGCTCCCTATCACCTATGGCCCGTGGTACACCGCAGCTGCTTCGGCCCCTGTTTTGGATAGCGCAGTTTTGCCATGCACAGTACACTTTAACCACGGCAACTGGAGAACAGTTCACAAACTTAGCCGTCTCAGAAATGCTTCCATAATTGTCCTGGAAGATAATGATCACGTCCTTATAGAAGTCAAATAAACCGCTCCGTAACCGCATTAAGACAACGACCGCACTGTTTCTCGAGTTCCCAGGAAGCGCTTTATACTGTATACCCTCCACTGCTATTGTTGTCATCTGACGTCTGTGAGTGGTTATTGCACGTTCACGTCGAACATAGGTGGTGGTCTTATTAGGCCGTGTATTTTCTTCTTAGCATTTTCCTCTTCTTGCTCACAAACATCGTAGTACCATAAAATAGGAGCACTTTTCGTTCATTGTGCATGCGTCTGTAAGCTAAATTTTTGCCCGCTACTATCACATTCAATTTATGGAGTTACTTCATGAATGTTCAGCAAATAATCATTAAGATCTAGCAGTGGATGAACACCTCGCATCCCTCTCTTTGGCCGAGAACGTAGCTCACAGGACTACAAGCATTGCTTTCAGCTACTATCGCGAATTAAAAATGAAATTAGTACTCATTTCAGGGTTCCGTGCTTCAGTCTCTAAAAACGGACCGCTTGTACACTGAAGAGCCAAAGAAACTCGTACAGCTACCTAATATCGTGTAGGGCCCCCGCGAGCAGGCTTAAGTGCCGCAACACGACATGGCATGGACTCGAATAATGTCTGAAATAGTGCTTGAGGGAACTGACACCATGAATCCTGCATGGCTCTCCATAAATCACTAACAGTACGAGCGGGTGGAGATTTCTCAACAGCAGGTTGCAAGGCATCCCGCATATGCTCAATAATCTTCATGTCCGGGGAGTTTGGTGGCATGCAAAAGTGTTAATCTCCGAAGAGAGTTCTTGGAGCCACTCTGTGACAATTCCGGACGTGCGTGGTGTCGTATTGTCCTACTGGGTTTGCCCAAGTCCGTCGGAATGCGCAATGGACATGAATGGATGCAGGTGATCAGACAGGATACTTACGTACGTGTCACCTGTCAGAGTCGTACCTAGACGTATCAGGGGTCAGATATCACTCTAAATGCACACACCCCACACCATTAAAGGGCCTCCACCAGCTTGAACAGCCCCCTGCTGACGTGCAGGGTCCATGGATTCGTGAGGTTGTTTCCATAACCGTAAACGTCCATCCACTCGATGCAATTTAAAATTGAAACGAGACTCGGCCGACCAGGTAACACGTTTCCATTCATCAACAGTCCAATGTCGGTGTTGATGGAGCCAGGCGAGGCCTAAAGCTTTGTGTCATATAGTCATCAAAGGTACACGAGTGGGCTCCGAAAGCACATATCGATGATGTTTCGATGAAGGGTTCGTACGCTGACACTTGTTGGTGGCCCAGCACTGTAATCTGCAGCAGTTTGCGGAAGGGTTGCACTTCTGTCACTCTGAACGATTCCCTTCAGTCGTCGTCGGTCCCATTCTTGCAGGATTCTTTTCCGGCCGCAGCGATCTCGGAGATTTGATGTTTTACCGTATTCCTGATGTTCACCGTACACTCGTGAAATGGTCGTACGGGAAATCCCCTCTTCATCACTACCTCGGACATGCTGTGTCCCATCGCTCGTGCCCCGACTAGGACACCAGGGTCAAAATCACTTATATCTTGATAACTTGCCATTGTAGCAGCAGTAACCGATCTAACAACTGTCCCAGACACTTGTTGTGTTATATAGGCGTTCCCTACCGCAGCGCCGTATTCTGCCTGTTTACATATCTCTGTATTGGAACACACGTGCCTACATCAGTTTCCTTGGCGGTTCAGTGCAGGATTGGTTTCTTGTTCGTCTTTCTGTATGTCCGACTGCTAAGAACACTTTTTTTCAGAAACGGGTAGACGTATCAAGTTCAAATTTATGACACATTATGGTCTATGGTCTCTTGACGGTGAAAAATTTTAAACTTCTAAGTTAATTCAGTCAAAAAATAAGGCCTTTTATGTCACAAATTTTGATACTCGACAACTCACTGATCAAAACGTATAGCGTGCTTCCAGCTGAGCTAGAATCACGAAATTTTGCAGCAAGTAGCGTTTCACAGAACAAGTAAAGGAAAAAATCCGAAAATCGTTAATTTATTGTTACGTAAAACAAAAAAATATTTTTTGTCATTCTTTATACATATCTGTCTGTCTGTGCGTCTGTTAGACTGATTTTTTCTCTGGTACTAGTAGTGGTACCAAGGTCCAATTTAGATCACGTACTAAAGTCTAAGGTTCCATGGTGATGTAGAAAATTTAATTTTCTAAGTCAATGCGATGAAAAGATTCGACCACTTATGCCGCATTTTCTGAAACTTGCAATCACTAATAAAACGTATAGGAAACTTCCCGCTGGCCTAGAATGAAGAAATTCGGCTAGAAGCAAGGTTTCACAACGGAGGTAAAGTAAGAAGTCTGAAACTTATGAAACTGTAATTAAATCACATGAAAATATCTTTTTGCCATTTGAAAATACTTTGCATTCTTCATTCGAACATTACTGTATGTGAATATAAAATGTAAGTAGTGGCATGTTTTAGTAAGTAAATAAAAAATGTTTCATTAAACATTCTCTCTCTATGTATACAGGGTGTATCATAATTAATGGTATAAACGCATACAGTTGAAAGTACACGATACTACAAGCAAAAAAGTCTCGGTAAACATAGGGTCGAAAATGTGTACTTTAAGAGCTACGAGCAATTTTTCACCTTCGATACTGTGAAACAAATCTCTTCTACTGCAAGTTCTTTGCTTTCCATATTTTTTGAAGTGGTAGCATGGGCCAAAATAAGAAAAAATGTCCAGTAAACATGTGCTCTAAAACGCATACCTTGAAAGTTACGAGCACTTGGTCATTAGAAGAGTTGTGTTTCAAAGTAGAAAAGATGAACAAGTGCCCATAGCTCCTAAGGAATGCATTTTAGAGAACATGTTTACTGGACTTTTTTCCTTGTTTTGATCCGTACTGCCACTTCCCAAAATACGGAGAACAAAGAACTTGCAGTAGAAGAGATTTGTTTCACAGTATCGAAGGTGAAAAATTGCTCGTAGCTCTTAGGGTATGCATTTTCGACCCTATGTTTACTGAGACTTTTTTGCTTGTAGTATCGTGTACTTTCAACTGTATGCGTTTACGCCGTTGATTATCTTACACCCTGTATAAATTAAAGTCCTCTGCTGGCTTCGTTTTGTATGTCCGGGCTACTCCGAGGATCTACTGTAGAGGTTTTTATACTGTCTTGGAATTCCCGGGACCAATATCTTGCCGGTATCGATAATGACAACAGCAAAAAATCGTCAAGATTATCAATTCCTGGGTGAAATTTGGTGGATAGTCGCTTCGGTAAATAAATAAGTCACATTTTTCGATAAAATAAAATTAAAACTTTTTTCAATATCTGTTATCAAAATTTGGTTTACATTCCAGCTTTCATTTTAACGTTTCTTGACGCTACAGCCGGCGATTTCAGATTATTCGTCCGTAATTGAGAAGTATTGTGATTTATGTTTGATCGTGATAACTTAAATAAGAGGTTGGGTGAAAGAATTGCACCCATTTTAATAATTTTAATTCAGAGACTGGAAGATGTTTGAAAAGAAACTTAGGCATTCTCATTTCAAATAGCTGCAAAGAGTTCATATGACATTAAATGACACAATTTCTTAATAAAACTAAACAACTGTTAGCTTGAATGTACATCAGCTGGAGCTACCTAGCTTAAACCGAGTCTATCCAGTAGGACATACTCCTGTCTATCAACTTTATACAATGTTCTTCAAAATGGTTCAAATGGCTCTGAGCACTGTGGGACTTAACTGCTAAAGTCATCAGTCCCCTAGAACTTAGAACTTCTTAAACCTAACTTACGTAAGGACAACACACAAATCCATGCCCGTGGCAGGATTCGAACCTGCGACCGTAGCGGTCGCGCGGCTCCAGACTGTAGCGCCTAGAACCGCTCGGCCACTCTGGCCGGCAGAATGTTCTTCTTCGTCGTCTTAACTCAATGACAAACTGCACTCGATTGTCAACGAGTCGCAAAGGGGCCCTCACACGCCTAATATTTATTGCGTAATAATATTGTGTCAGTATATTGCACGAAGGTGCGAAGCCAAGAACGGCACAACACTATTGCGAGATATTTATGCACAGGACGCGTCAGCTAGAATTCTGCGTTCGTAGCGAATATGTCAACGCTCGGCGATGTGGAACTAGTATATATAGCGACTGAGTTGCTTGTCTTACAAAACACAAGGACAAATTATGCGGGAACAACAAAATAAACCTGAAAAGCTTCAAGTAAAAGTTTCAATGGAGCAAAGGCTCATTCACTGCAGCATAGCTTCGTAAACCACAGCAACAACTAATTACAAATTACACAAGTGAATTGTGTAGTTTATCGTGTTCATTTGTTGTTTTATACGAATTTCTCTACTGTAACAACAGTTATAAACGAAATGAAACAGGTATTTACTGACTGAAAGTTTACATGATCTAATGTCCGTGGTGTGACAACTGTTTCAGCGGCGAGGGGGAGGGGGGGGGGCATGTATGTTGACTGGTCAGTTGACCTGATCATATCTGCCAATTCTGGAAACTGCTACAAGTAAAATAAACATTTCTGCGTAGTGTCATGACTCCATGATATCTGTTTCCTCTGCTTTTGTGGAGAACGATGTAGCTGCCGTTTCCTAAACAGTGAGGAATTTCTTTCTCGAGGTAACGCATGGTGCTTTAATATGCAGCCATCAGCACAGTCCCAAATCGTCTGTCATTTACTGATTCTGTTCTTTGTGGAAATTCGTTCGGAGCGAAATAAATTTTCAATACTACAATAATCAGTATTGCGCAATAAATATTGACCGAGTCAGGGCCCATTTACGAGCAGCAAGAGCACAGTCCGACACTGTAGGATGGCCGGGCCAAATATTCTTTTGGTCAAATGTTTGGGCGGAGCGAAAACAAGGACTCTCTATAAATTAAACAACGAATTTTTCTCCAAATTTTCATAACCAAATGAAGAATGGTAAATGGACAGACAGGGTATCAAATTGAGCTGTTTCATGACTAGATTTGCAAAAATTATTTAATCATAATTCCTGGCGTATTAGATCTTTGTGCCAGACCGGAACACGAATCTGGGCCTTTGTCTTAGGTATGCCAGTACTCTACTGACTGAGCTATCCAAGCTCAAAACACTGTCTGCCCTCACAGCTCTACTTCCACCAGTACTTCGTGTTCTACCTTCCAAACTTCACAAAAGTTCTCTTGCGTACCTTACAAGACTAGCACTCCTGGAAGAAAGGACATAACTTTGGAAGGTAGAAGACGATGTACTGGTGGGTGTAAAGCTGTGAAGGTAGGTCGGAAATCGTGCTTGGATACCTCAGCCGGTAGAGCACTTACCTCTAAAAATCAAAGACCCTATGTTCGAATCCGGGTCCGGCATATTCTATTAATTTGCTAGGAAGTTTCAAATGTGCCCACAATCCGCTCCAGAGTGAAAATTAATTCCGAAAAAAATCCGCCCAGGTTGTGTCTAAGCTACGTCTCCGCAGTATCCTTTCTTCCAGGAGTGTTAGTTCCTCAATGTATGCAGGATAACTTCCGTGAAGTTTGTAATGTAAAAGACGAGGTACCGGTGGAAGTACTGCTGTGAGGGAGGGAGGGGGGGGGGGGCGCTTCTGAGTCCTGCTTGGATAGCTCAGTCGATTGAGAAATTGTCCAAGAAAGCCAAAGGTTCCAGGTTCGAGTTTCGGTCCACCACATGGTTTTAATCTGCCAAGTTGTTTCAAATCAGCGCACGCTCTGTTGCACATTGAAAGTAAATTATGGAGTAATTTTAATTGCTCGTAAGTAATCATGGCAATTAATAAAAATCCTTCACACAAATATCATTTAGTAGTCTTTAAAATTTTAAGTTCAACATTGAACTTGAATTCTCAGTCGAGACCTCATTTACTTTATTTTCATCTACATAGTTTTAATAGAATACCGATCGATATTTAAATGTATTCCATTCTTTCTGAAGAAACATAAAAATTAAAAATTAAATCTGTCTAAAATTAAGAAATAGAATAATTAGAAAAACATTTGTCATGCCTTTGAATGATGCTCGAAATCATCCACATGAAATTATGTGCCCATTGAAGATTGAAATTTTAATTGAAGATTAGAATTTTAAAGAGCGTCAGAGGATGTTTGACTGGGGATTATGTAGACCGTGCAGTCTGCTGTTGTTTGGCCTTGACGTAATTCCGTCTTCTATGCCTGAAGGTATAAAAAAGTTCAAACAATTTTTCAATCTCATAAATTTTTTAATAAAGCGTCAGGAAATAGAATGCGTATAGTGCAAGAAGTAATGTCTCGCTTACAAGTGCTGTCGAAATCTTTGTTCTCGCTCATTAACCTTTTCCGACAAAAATATGAATATAAAAGTGGAATAAAATGGAACCGTAAATTAGAGACAGTTCCAAGCGAATTGCGGATTCTACTTAGTGCCCTTTCCACGCTCACTATCACGGAGGAACGTTCCCGCTTCTACGATTCTTTGTGTATGATTCTGAATATTTGATTTGCTAAGCAATGTCAATCATATTTATAATTCAGTATTCGAACTGCTGCACATGATTCCGAGCATCATTCAACGGAGCGTCAAATGTTTCTCTAACCTATATTACTTCTACCTTTCAGACAAAACATTTCACAAAACATTAAATAGTATTATCCTAAAAAAATTATTTGCTTATGTATTTGGCCTTCATTTTAGGTACACTATTTAGCCGTCAACAAATACAGTGCTTAGTCTTCAATAATTAAACTATCTAGCCATCAACAACTACAAATAAACATGTCTTTTGCGTTCGCTAAGATCATGAGGAGTTCCCACGCCTAAGCTTACTGGTATAGACAGTACAAATCATTGTTATTAATCACAATTTTTTCTTTATTTACTGAATTTTTGATGATGTTCTACACAAATGTGTTACATTTTGGTACACGACACTTTCACTGACATGAAATATATTTGTGTTATTATGTTGTTTACGTCAACTGCCATGTCACTATTTCATGTACTTTAATACTATTTATAATAGTAAGTTAAAGCATGAGAAGCGGACATGATGCTACAAACAGAATCGTAAGAAAAACAATATTGTTACAATGACCATTGAAGACTCTTTAAAATTAAGTGAAACGCGTATGTTCTTTATAAGACAGTTACAAAAGACGGTATTAACATATACTATTTATGTAACTGCGACTGCGGAAAAGGAGGCCGAAAAACAAAGAAGGCACGATGTTGTTTAAAAATAACAAAACAAATTTTCTTCACTTTAAGAAAGAAAGGAAAAAAGTGATAATTAACTTTTTCTTTATCAAAAATGTTTACGAACAATGTCTTACGGTCGTTGCTCTTTGATATAGAAACAGTTACGTAATTTCATCACGTAAATGGTGGCTACCCTATCGCAAAATATCTGTGATCAGATTTTAATATTACTAACTAAAATAAACCTTACCAGACATCTAAGATCCGCCTTATCGTTCTGTGTTAAGAACCAGTACTGCGCCCTGAGCTTTCTTAGCTCCAAGAGGAAATATTCTCTATGTTTCTGTGCTTTGGAGCATGGGAATATAAAATAAGTAATATTTCCAACGTCTGAATTATTGCAATCACGAGTGTATGACTATTAGCTGTAGGGATGAAAATCACAAGAGAAACAGCTGTGATTTAATCTCATCTGAAGGATTGTAGAGAGAGTTCTGCGGTATACTGACAAGTTATGAAACCAAGGTGAATGAGGTATGACGGGTTGAGCTCAACCATAAAATTTTCCATTATTTACGTTTGATGTTTCTCATTCTTCTTCCCACTGGGATTTCCATTTCTACTTGCTGTAAGAAGTCGGTGAAAGGCAACTGGATATCAATGTAAGCTCTATGTGCAGTAACTTTCTTGGCCAACTAGTCTACGGTTTCATTACACAAAATTTACCTATGTGTATATGTATCCGAAGCACATAAATATTTTTATTTCTTCGAGAGCATTCTGTTGGTTGGTTGGTTGGTTGGTTTGGGGAAGGAGACCAGACAGCGAGGTCACCGGTCTCATCGGATTAGGGAAGGACGGGGAAGGAAGTCGGCCGTGCCCTTTGAAAGGAACCATCCCGGCATTTGCCTGGAGCGATTTAGGGAAATCACGGAAAACCTAAATCAGGATGGCCGGACGCGGGATTGAACCGTCGTCCTCCCGAATGCGAGTCCAGTGTCTAACCACTGCGCCACCTCGCTCGGTTAGCATTCTGTTACTTCATGTGTTATATCGATAACAAATTTACTACTGTGTTTTCTCCACTTACTGTGGTCTATGTCACTGCTGATGCTTTTTTAAATCAGAAATAATCAAAATCTTTTCGTTGTTCTGAGTTAAAGAATACTTAATAGCCTTAATGATTGCCACTGCTTCTGCTGTATGAGAAGTGGCAGATGATGGGAGCTTATACTATTCGTTGCGACCAGTTCTAGGACAGAAGAAAGAACACCCATCATTACTTTTTGACGCGATCCTTGAACCATTAGTTCCATATGTAGAGCTTCCTGCTGCATAAAAGCGGGTGGCGATGGGGACTCATACTATTCGTAGTGAACAGTTCTTGGACAGAAGAAAGCATAGCCGTCATTACTTTGTGACACGATTCCTGAACAATCAGTTTGTATAAGTAGAGCTTCGCTCCATTTTTCACGGCGATATGTGCCAGCTATCAAGTTGAGGTTACTACCAGTACGTACTCTAAATTCCACGTAGAACACTCAAGCGTAAGAAATGCAGAGGCGAAAAGACCATTGATATTTAGGTAGTCTTCTCATTGTTATGATATTTTTGGATCGATTTTTAACGTATGAAAACTTCTGAAAAATCTGGGTATCGATGTAATGTTCTATTACCCAGAAAAGTGTGTAGCATTTCAAATTTCTCAACGACTGGATGAGTTTTCAGGGTTATCATTTTCACCACATATTTACTGGCAAACCATTTGCGTCTAAAATGAAGAGAGATTTCCAGTGTCTCTGCTAACAGCGTTTTCGTGGGATTGACGTATACAAGTCCGGTTACAACTGTTGTAAAATATCTAACTTGCTGATTTGCTTTACGCTAGCATTACCGTACACAGCACAGTCATACTCGAGTCTGGGTCTAATTAATGCCTTATATATCCTCAGTAAAACATTGAGGTTGACACCCCACCAGACCCTGGTTAATGATTCGATGAAATTCGTAACGGGGGGGGGGGGGGGGGGGGGGGAGAAGCGTTGATAGTGGACTTGCGAGGAACCCAGCTCAGCCTTGAATCGAACAACATTGCAAAGAATGTGGCTGATGATTAACATGATATAAACAATTTCTTGCGTGAAATTCAGTTCGGGACACATGTCGCCTTAAAAAAATAACGAAAAAAATTCTCAGAAGGGATTTCAGCGCAGTTTGCGTGCAACCAATGGTCCACCTTTATTACTGCCTCAATCAGATTGCCGATTGCGGAATCCTCCGTGGAGTCAGATGAGTGTGAGCATATATCATGAGCATATTGCTGTATTTGAACACTGGGGGGAGTAGTTTCTTAGAATTCCCTACAGTAAAGTATGTACAACAAGTATCTAAGGATCGTTTCCTCGAATAAGTCTCTGGATAGGATCAAAGGTCATATAAATTGTTTCTGGTATCTTACATATACCGTTCTTTTCGCGAGGAAGGTACTAAAACCGTATATCCGCCTGACTGTAAGTACAATTCGCCTCAGTTTTTCTACAAGGGCGGAGACTTGGATATCGTTAACTCGTGTCATTTCTGATAATGATGATATTACGAACTTCTTTTCTTGGAATGCTGAGAGTATGTCAGTGCGCAGAATTGTTATGTTGTCCATTGTTCCTCGATTTTTTATGAAGTCAGACTGGAAGTGAGGTAGTAATTCATTAATTTACAGTCACAACTCAAAACGATTTTTGGTAAGTCTTCAAAAAAAATTTCCCCGCACGAGAGGCAAGGCAATTGGTCTATTTTTTTGTAAAGTGAAAAAACCGCACAACAGCTGCCGAGTCAATAAATTTTTGTTGCATACACGGCCGGTTTCGAAACAGTTACAGTTCCATTATCTGGTGTAAACTGTAAGAATGAAAATTTTTTGTGTTACCAGACAATGAGAGGTGATGCTCATTTTCTTTAAAAAAATCTCAGATAAGGAACTACACAGCTAAAATTTCCAAAATAAAATAAAAGAGAGAATAGGACGTTATTTCAAATAAAATCACTTAACCATCTGAAGTCTTCCTCGTCCCAGTGTTGCTATGAAACGAAAGTTCCGTGTAAAAGAGTAAAAAGGGGGACCTCGAAAAATCCGAGAAAAAGGCGACATTACAACCGGACATCGAAAGTCACGAAACTCATAAGACATGTAATATGCAATAAAAACGGGGAGAGAAAACACATTTTATATGGCATTAATTGCATAAATTCTGTCCCCATCCCGCCTCGACCTGGAACACCAACACGAAAACTATGCAGTAATAAGTACTTGCTAGCTGTGAGCATAGAGGGCGCACACGACCCATAACGTCGGCGTGGTATGAAATAGTTACGTGATTGACGAACTGTTTAAATCGAAAAAGCGGGAAGTAACAGCACGAACGAGACGGAACCATCCCAACATTAAGAGGGACGAGAATATCCACATTTGGAAGCAAGGAAAATATATTACAAGCCCACCTTAACTTACCCGAATAATGTCATACTTAACTAAAATATTTTTGTGGTACAGGACAGTGCGTTCATTAATCGTGTCAAGAGGATGTGAATGGAGACTTCGTAAGATCTTAATTTCTTCCGGAACACTGACCATCCGACCTTTCTCTGCAGAGTTTAAGACAGTTAAGTTAGCGCTAACTTGTTGCAGCTGATGTTGGTTGTCGTCAAATGCGTTGTCAAAGCTGACCTGGAATACAGGATTTAAAGAAAACAAATCCCTGGCCAATACCTTTTCCTCCAGAATTCCATAATGCTTATGATATGCTCCAGGATTCTGCAATAGAAGATCGTCATCTGTATTGGTAGGTAATTTTCAGTGAAGCATGTGACAGCGATGTTGCCTAGGTTTGAAACTTCACTTTCACAAATGACGTAAAAGGAGGGGCCTATAACTATACTGTTTCATTATTTGACTTTTAGTGCTCAAGTGGCATGCTATTCTCTTACCAGTGACCGTAGGCTGCATGCGACAAGTCTGGAAACTTACAATGGGCTGTCGTTAATGAGTGGAAACTCTTATCTCCTAAATGATTGAGAGACATTAGTTTTCCATCCCTGTTGCGACTTTAATAGACCTACTATCGTTTGCGATGTGTCTGTTGCAACTTTCAAACAGTGTTCGACCTCTTCTTATAACTAATGGAACGAGCGGAGTTCAGGGACAATGGAGCGTTCGCTGAATTTTCAGAGGTTTTTTGCGTTTCCTCAAAAAGCTCAGTTATTTCCTTCGCCTCAAGGACACTGATATTGCAATAATGAAAAACAAAGGGCCATTATACGGGCAGCATAAAATTGGAAGACTCTGTTCCGATAGGATCAAATACGTATGATACCAAAAGCGAAAATCAGTTTAGCAAGGTCAGTTCGAGGAAAAAAACGCCGTCTCTGTGATAACTGTCCGCTTAAAGTTTATACTGAAAACAGTCTGCTGCACTAATGAGCGCTGACATAGGTTGCGCATCATAATGCATGTCTTCGTTACACTGCCTGACGTCAGTGCACGGAATACTGTTATGTACCTATAATTCATTGCCTGCGTATTTCACTATACCCTAATTTGAAACTAGGTTCTTTTGATTTCACTAATACTCGTTCGAAAATTCCGATACTCCTTCTTGAATCCAGCATCAGCACAAACGCTACGGGTAGTGGTATCACTTTATGGGAATTATCTGAACGATTGTTTAAACGGTTTCTAACGAAGATTGTCTGTTTTACGTACTTCTCTGTGCACCTATTTTTTAAAGCAGCTGGTTTTCCAGGATATTCTGTAAATACCTAGCATTCGCAGTTCGCTATTTGTACATACTTTATCCAGATTAAATGTAATCATTACCGTTTGAGGTGGAAACTTTTCTATTTTTAAAGTAGTTATTTATTGAAACTTACTGGAAGATTAAAGCTGTGTGCCGGGCCGGAACTGGAACCCTTTCGCGGACAAGTGCTCTATCCACTGAGCTATCCGAACACGACTCGCAGCCGTGGTCAGAGCTTTACTTCCGCCAGAACCTCATCTCATATCTTCCAATCTTCGCAGAAGTTCTCTTGCATGCCTTGGGGGACTAGCACTCCTGGAAGAAAGGATATAACTTTGGAAATTAGAAGACGAGGTACTGGCGGAATTAAAGCTGTGAAGGTGGGGTCTGAGTCGTGGGTGGATAGCGCAGTCGGTAGGGCACTTAACCCGCGAAAGGCAAAGGACGCGAGTTCGAGTCCCGGTACGACGCACAATTTTAATCTACAGGAAGTTTCATGTCAGCGCTCACTCCACCGCAGAGTGAAAAATTCGTTCTAGTATTTTTCAGATACGGGAAACAATATTGGTGACCGTGACCGGTTTCAGTCTGTAGCAGTCAACTTCTGATCAATGAAAGAATAAAAAAAAGTGAATAGAATGGCTGAAGGTGTCCGGCGTTATGATTAAATATGTTCAGAGCGTTTCTAAATGGACTTAACGACTTAGAAAATTCATATGACTTACCGACGTGGTTTTGGCGTCACTATTTGGCAAATTAAAGCAAGTCTGGCAAATTAAAGCAAGTCTTTTCATGTTATAGTTAAAACAGATTGATTGTTACTTCCATTCGTTGTGTGGGAAACATCCAATCTGTATTCGAATTATTGCCAAACTCGTTATAGCACGTCAGACGCACATTATTCATTTATGTGGTAGATTTTTGCTCTGAGCTTTGCTAGAGGAACCGGTAAGGATGGTAGAAACACGGTATCCTCGATGAATCCCCTCAAGAAGAAATAATGAGGTTTCGTGATCATTGGTGTCATACAATCGGCACACTTCTGCCTTCAGAATAGAAAACTTCTGTTTCACAAAAAAATTTCAGTTTCATGAAATTGTGTTTAACACAACATCGATGTCTGGATTGGAGATTCGAAGAAACAACTAGACATTGTTGTTTTCCTTCTTGTCTTCTGTCGGGAGACTGGTTTGATGCAGCTCTCCTCGCTTATGCGTCCTGTGGAAGCCTCTTCATCTTTACGTAGCTACTGCAGCACGTATCCATTGCAACCTGTCTTTTGCAGTCAGGCATTGGCCTCCCTGTACAATTTTTGCTCCCTACGCTTTCCTCCGTTTCCATAGATGATTATTGATGCCTCAGACTGTGTCCTATTAACTGCTCCTTCGTTTAAATTGTGCCATAATTTTTTTTTCTCTCCAGTTCGATTTGGTACCTCTTCATTTGCTATACGATCTACTCATCGAATCATCAGCATATATTTGCAGCAGATCATTTCAAAAACTTCAGTTCTAGTCTTGTATGTACAGTTTCCCGTTCACGTTTCACTTATGTTCAATAAAATATTCCAAACAAATCTATCGCTAGTACTAAACGGTTAAAACGGTCACCTGATACTATTTGCAAGTTGCCTATCTAAAGGCTTCCAAGGGAACAAAAATTTCATTTTCACAATTTCATATAATTATTGACCGAATTTAAAAATTTAAAATACTGTTGTAATCTACTCATTAAGATGTGTAATCTTACGTTAAAGGTTTAATACAATAAGTTAAGTTTTAAAGTCAGAAACATTGTCTGTGTTTCGAGACAGCATAGCTAACGGCTCACAGACTACCCAAGACCATATTTGTCCAGTATTTGAGAAGAGAGCACTTGGTGACTTCCAGAAACTTACGGTTTTCCATTCTTAACTTCAAATATTTAACTAACTCATTTGTAAGTAATCAGGCGTTTAAAACTGTTTTGTTCATGGGATTTCGATTCTTTGAGGAAGGGTCGGGGGGGGGGGGGGGGGGGTGGCGGGCTTGTGAGGGTTACTGGTAGGAAGCTGATAGAATTTCTTAAAAAATGGGTTGGAGGATGGGCGATGATTTCCTCACAGGACTACGCAGACCCAAACAAGTTTGAAGATGTCTCCTATGAATGTGTTCGTCCACCAGTAAGCAATGCAGTGTTAACTACCGCTGTTCGCTCCTGGAATCGTCCGGCCAGTCACAAAGCGGCTTTTGTTGTACCAGCGCACATCTGCCCTCTTTGAAGAATGTGGCTTCTCTAAGTAGTTTCGTACAATTATGTGCTGGAACTTTAGTTCTTTGGAGAACGTTGAATGCCTCCTCTAAGGATTGTTGTTTTGATTCCGGTGTAACATGAGCAACCCATCTTTCGTCACCAGTGACAATTTGGCCTTAAATGTTAATCGTTAAGGCACAGTACCTATGGCGAAAAGCCACTCCACTGTCAAAACGATTGGTTTTGTGGAACTCAGTCAGCGATTTTGGATCCGAACATGAGCACAATTTCCGACACTGTATGCGTTCTGTCACAGTTCCATACATAACATTTTTTGTCGACTTTTACCATCAGGTCATCAGTAATGGCGTACACATTTGTGTGTCCATCTCTAAATGTTCTGCACCACGTCCTAACAATTCCAACGTACGTAGCGTTTTTCTTATACACTTCACTAATCTGTTATGAATTTCGGCAGCTTTCACGTCCGCATTTAAGAAACGAATAACAGCGCGAATTTCACAGTCGGTGGCATTTTCAATCTGTTCGGCAATTTCAAACACACTTAAATAAAGGTTAATGCAGGGGAAGCTACTGTAATTGCGTTTGTGGATATCCAACAGTCGAAGGTATTTTGCGAGCGTGCAACAGGTGACCGCAAAACTGCAACGGCCTTATTTAAAAATGATACTTATTTCAAAAACGTACCTCGTAATTTCCTCAGCATCGCCTGATTTAATTAGACTAAACTCCATTACCCTTGTTTTACTTCTGTTGATATTCATCACGTAACTTCTTTTCAAGACACTGCCCATTCTTTTCAGCTGATGCTCGGTGCCTTTTGTTGTCTTTGACAGAATTTCCATGTTGTCGGCCAACCTCAAAGTTTACATTTCATCTCTCTGATCTGTTCCTTTTATTACTTTCTCGGGGTATGATAACTGAATATCATCGGGTATAGGCTACTAACCTGTCGGTCTGTCTTCTCATCCACTGCTTCCCTTTCATGTCCTTTAACTCTTGTAACTGTTGTCCGGCTTTGGAATAGATTTATATGACCATTCGCTCCACGTATGTTATCCGTGCTACCTTCAGAATTTGTATGAGTGCATTTCATTCAACATTGTTAAAAGATTTGCCAGACAGACAAAAACCATAATTACAGGAAAATGAGAAAAAGGTTGTAACGTCAGAATTGAAGGAGAACCATTCGAAATTCAAATGCATAAGTCCTACGATCAATACAGATGGTAATAAGAAACTGTCCGCCCGTGGTAACTAAGTGGCCACACCTAACGACCCGGATTCGATTCCCGGCTGCGTCGGAGATTTTCTCCGCTCAGGGACTGGGTGTTGTGTTGCCCTTACCATCATCATTTCATCCCCATCGACGCGCAAGTCGCCGAAGTGCTGTCAACTCGAAAGACTCGCACCAGTCGAACGGTCCACCCGATGGGAGGCCCTAACCACATGGCATTTCCAATAAGAAACTAGGCCAAAAGTCTGGGTAGCGGACCATCAGATTCATGCAACAAGATACAAATAACGAAAGAGGCAAAATTAGCTGTACATTGACCTCAGGCTCGAATCTTCGGTACTGAGTAAGCGGAAAAAAGTCAGATTCAAGCAGCAGAAATGAGATACCTCGTAAAATAGTAAAAGAGATTAATGGGTTTAGGACCCCCATTATTAACACTTGCAATGCTAATCCTGGGAAGCAAAACGGAAATGGTTTGGAAATCCAGCGAATTTCGAAAAATAAAATGGCTCTGAGCACTATGGGACTTAACATCTGTGGTCATCAGTCCCCTAGAACTTAGAACTACTTAAACCTAACTAACCTAAGGACATCACACACATCCATGCGTGAGGCAGGATTCGAACCTGCGACCGTAGCGGTCACGCGGTTCCAGACTGTAGCGCCTAGAACCGCAAGGCCACACCGGCCGGCCTCGAAAAATATACTTTCAAAATTTATGAAGAAAGTATGGTTACATGAAAAAAAGATCCATCTTGTCAAAAAATAAAATGAAATAGAGCCAGAGAGACAAAGCAAAAGAGGCCACTGTCTGTGAGACAGGTACCGTGGTAACTGCGACTGCTTACTGCAAGAGGTGCAGCTCCCTCATTTCCTCTTCACCATGAGGCAGATGTGGTTTGGAAGAAGTCAACAGATATCATCATCATCATCATCATCATTTATTGCATTAACATGTCTTTAATACCTACAGCAGTAATCAAACAAAAAAGCGACACTACATAAGGAAAATGACAACTGCACATTGAAAAAGATATGAACGGACACAGTACAACAAGCACAGTAAAAAAAGGAAAGCCAGTCAGTCTCAGAAGAGAAGATACAGTATCTACTGCAAATGGTAGTCCATGGTTGCTGCCGGTCTCTAGTTTCAACTTCCACCACTGTTGGTTCCACTTGTTTAAGGATTATTGGTACTCGATCCTTCCATAGCATCTTTGAGCGTCCCATTGGGCATCCAGTCAATAGTATCGATGCTGAATACTGTTCTAGGATAAACCTTCCAAACCTGCCTAACCTGTTCACGTAGTTCTGTAAGAGATGTTGATGAGTCGCGCGAGTCTCTTCTCACCCCATCATATCCCACACGTGCTCGACTCGAGACAACTCCAGAAATCATGCTGGCCAGGGATATTCCTGCACGTCTTGCCGAGCACGTTGCATTTTGTGGGCAGTGTGTGGGCGAACATTATCCAATTGCAACAACATATCGCCTTCCTATTGAAAGAATGGCAAAATAGCAGGCCTAACAACAGTCTGAAGGTACCGATTGCTGGTTAGTGCCCCTCCAGAAACACCAAACATGAACGAGAGTCGTAGCTTATCATACACCAGACCATAAGGCCTCGGGTGGGGTCAATGTGTTTTGGACGAATGCACTCTGTGAGAGAGAACTCACCAGATCTACGTCGTACGCCCAAACGACTCTCACTTGCGTGCAGGCAGAAGCTGCTTTCATCGCGGAAGACCACGATGCACCATTCAAACGTGAGTGAAATCTTATGGGACTTAACTGCTAAGGTCATCAGTCCCTAAGCTTACACACTACTTAACCTAAATTATCCTAAAGACAAACACACACACCCATACCCGAGGGAGAACTCGAACCTCCGCCGGGACCAGCCGCACAGTCAATGACTGCAACGCCTAAGACCGCTCGGCTAATCCCGCGCGGCTGCACCATTCCATCTTCCAAGTAATTCTCTGACGGCACCAGTCGAGCTGTGCATGTCGATTCTGTCGTGTGTGGGGAGGACGGGCTAGAGATGTGTGTGCCCGTAGTCCCACTGCTAACAGCCGGTTCGCAACATTTCGTGCTGGCGCGTCTGGGCTCAAGCGCCCTCATATCTGTGCTGTGGTAGCTGTACGATCTGCCACTGCTGACGATCCAGGTGGAGGTCTGTGCTGCGTGGACGTCCAGAATCTCGTCCATAGCTGTGAGAATGTTCACGTGACTACTGATATCAGCATCGTTGCATAACTGATGCAGCACTTCCAACCTGTGTGGCAATTCTCCGAAAGGACCATCCCGCCACTCGGAAGGTCACAATTTGACCCCTTGCAAACTCGCTCAGTTGACTGTACAAAGTAAAGTGCATTTCCGTGGCACGATTGCCTGCTTGCTTTACACGTTTGCACCACACTGGGCCTTCTGGCTGTAAGCATTCCCTGTTAAAAGGTAGACACAGGTGGCGCTCTGTAAGCTGTGTCACTACGCTATCTGTTGGCGGACGACGTCGAAACCATTATGAGCACATTTACTATCCCCCCCAGATTGAATATGTAGTCATCAGGTCAAAATCGGCGTCGTCTTTCTAGGTGTACTAATTTTATTTTCCAGCAGTGTATATGACTGATTGGATGAGTTTCTGCCTTATAAAACTAAGTACGTTTTACTGTATGACGAATGTACAACAGAACCGAAAATAACATGGTTCGTGGCGTGAGGACTCCTAATCTTATCGGTATACACCAACAGTTCATGAGGTTGGATCACAGCAAATATCAGATTGTTCGCTGAAGATCCTTTTGCTGAAAATATCGTCGTTTAACGATTGCAAGGAAATGCAGGAAGCCAAAATGTCGACATGGTGTAGTGAATATCACCTTTCTTTAAATGTGCCTAAGTACGAGGAACTGCAACTTGCAAGAAGTATGTAAGCGACGAATATCCGGAGCAGGTTACATCGTTCGAATACATTGGCCAAAAAAGAAACTGAAACATGCAGAATGGGAGGAAATGAAATGAGACTTCACGGGTTGAAAGGGTTTGTGATGTCACTTCAGTGATAGCAAAATCGAGTCATATTTACAAAAAACTTGGCAGTATGAGACCACTTATCAGTGTGCCTTTGCATCCGATATGGCTTGGACGCGGACACTTAATCCGTTGGAAAGGGTGGCATAAAGCCTTTTCATCCATTATTGGGCCAGGCTGACCCACAACTGTTGTAACTGCTCCTTGGTATCCTGGATAATACCACTGCACTGGAGTTGACTTCCGAGCTGATCCTACTCAAGTTCTATTGGCGACAGACCTGGGGATTTTGTCGCCCAATGGAGGAAGCTCACTTCACGCAGGCAGTTCACAGAGATACGTTCATAATGTGGGCGGGTATTTTCGCGTTGAGCAATGGCAACGCGATGCTATTGCATGAGAGGTAACAGTTCAGGATCCAAGACGGCAGTGCCGCGCGGGATTAGCCGAGCAGTCTAGAGCTCTGCAGTCATGGACTGTGCGGCCGGGCCGGCCGGGGTGGACGAGCGGTTCCAGGTGCTACAGTCTGGAACCGCGCGACCGCTACGGTCGCAGGTTCGAATCCTGCCTCAGGCATGGGTCTGTGTGATGTCCTTAGGTTAGTTAGGTTTAAGCAGTTCTAAGTTCTAGGGCACTGATGACCTCAGCAGTTAAGTTCCATAGTGCTCAGAGCCATTTGAACCATTTTTTGTGCGGCTGGCCCGGGGGAGGTTCGAGTCCTCCCTCGGGCATGGGTGTGTGTGTTTGTCCTTAGGATAATTTAGGTTAAGTAGTGTGTAAGCTTAGGGACTGATGATCTTAGCTGTTAAGTTCCATAAGATTTCACACACGTTTGAACATTTTTGAACAAGACGGCCGTGACGCACTGCCTCGCCGTCTGAGCTTTCGCAACCACTACCGGCCAGAAACTGAAGTGTTACCCGATGGCTTCCCAGACCATGACGCAAGGAGTAACAAGGCTGTGCCTCTCCAAAACACTGGAAGAATGTGACCTCTCCCGACCTCCATGCTGTACAATATAGCACAGAACTGCGATTCATCGTCAAACACAATACGGCGTCATTCATGAACAGCCTGTGCTTCGCGGTTACTGTACCATTCCAAGTGCATCCATTTGCGTTGTGTTAACTGCAGCCTAAGCACAGGACAGTAACTCGATGGCTGCGGCTACTCTCCGAACTATGTACCGAATGACACACCATTTTGCAGGGATTCCATTGCTTGTTTTTGGCTGGCGGGCGCATGTGTGAAAGAGTTACGATGTATATGATACACAGTAAGGCTATCCTCCCTTGCGGTGCTCAGACGTGGTCCATCGGAACCTTGACAAGAGTATGCCTGCCCTCACATTTTCATGTAGTCCTCCATCGGGCCACTGTCACATCCGAATGCGTCACAAATCTTGATATTGCGCGATTGGATCAAATGGCCAAACTGAGACACAGATTGAGGCTCCTTGACAAAATATTCAGTTGCTGATAACGCTGTCTCACACGTGTACCAGTCATCTTCGTGTTCTTCACAGCGACCACTACATACGACGCTATTCACGCCCTTGGTACACCCTATCAGTCTAGTTCAAAAACTAATCGCGAACAACACTAAATCACTTTGGTGGCCGTCCTACATGTCACAACAATGGTTCAAATGCCTCTGAGCACTATGGGATTTAACATCTGAGGTCATCAATCCCCTAGAACTTAGAACTACTTAAACCTAACTAACCTAAGGACAGCACACACATCCATGCCCGAGGCAGGATTAGAACCCGCGACCGCAGCAGTCGCGCGGTTCAGGACTGAAGCGCCTAGAACCGCTCGGCCACAACGGCCGGCTCCTACATGTCACAGAGAACTGCAGCTCTAATCATTTACATAGCCGTAGATGTTGTGTAAATGAACGAAGTTTCAGTGACGTCCGACCATGTCTTCTGCCTACGTTACTTTTTGTCAAGCAGTGTATTTAGGGATAAAACAATAAGCAGTTTGAGTGGAATGAACAAGTTACAGCACTGTTAGGGTAGGTGGAATTGGAAAGTTAGACCTGTTGGAAGGGTTCTTGGGAAGTACCGTGAACTTGCAACAGAAATCGCACACGAGATGCTAGTGCGGCCAATTTTAGTGTAATGTTCCAGCCATTATCAAGTAGGCTAGACAGCAGACATCGAGCGAACGCACAGCTGCCGGCCGGTGTGGCCGAGCGGTTCTACGCGCTACAGTCTGGAAGCGCGCGACCGCTACGGTCGCTGGTTCGAATCCTGCCTCGGGCATGGATGTGTGTGATGTCCTTAGGTTAGTTAGGTTTAAGTAGTTCTAAGTTCTCGGGGACTGATGACCTCAGAAGTTAATTCCCATAGTGCTCAGAGCCATTTGAACCATTTGAACGCACAGCTGCGCCGCTAAAATCGCAACCTGTCGGTGTAGGTCGTACGAAAGTGTAATAGAAATGGTCGGCAAGCTTAAATGGTGATCTCCGGCAGAGAGGCGACGTTGTTGCAGGAAAATTCTGTTGGGTAAATTTAAACGTGTGTTCGAAGAAGAGTGTGTGTCCATTAAGTTGCCACCATCGTAAATCTCGTGTAGGGATTACGAGAATAGGAGAATAGACGTTTGTCAGCGTACATGAGTAGTCATTTCCCTGTCGCTCAGTACGAGAAAAGAATGGGATAAAAAAAACCGCCAATGTTGCTATGAGGTACGTTACACCATGTTTGCATAGCGTATTTGTAAATGTGGATGTGAGAATCAGAGCACAGAGACTGTTAATGTGTCACTTTCCTCGTAAATAAATTGCATTTACTAATATTATTTTATTGAAAGGTGCTCCACCTCAGAATATTTGCTTGAAATTTACGCGGCCGCAGTATTGCGTACCGTGAAAGAGTCAGGTGCTACAGCGTGATGCAACTGGAATAAGAGCGGGAAACGGACGACATAGCGGATGGAACTCACGTGGTGTGATAGGCGGTATGGCGCGACGGCCGGAAAGTGCGCGTCTGATCCTGCGCTACGGTCTGCAGTCACGAGATGCTGAGTCAGCGCGGAGCCGCGTCTGTCGCCATGTGGTCTGAAGCCGGGGCGACGGAGCCACTGGCGATCGTTGCGGCCTCCGTACGCGATCAAACGATTTATGAAACTTTAATACATGTGCCAAATATTTGACCGGGTACGGTGTTGTTTGATGTGTTAGTCAAACATAGATCGTGGTTGACGTATTTGCGATAAATTTTGATTGACGAAAATTTGAAGAGATGGCGGACGTTGTGTCGATGTTTCGCCATATATATTTAGTGAAAAATATTTTTATTACAAATTATCTTACTGTATCGTGAATTTTCACAACTATGGAAACTGCGACCAAGGGTAAAAGCTAAATAGCACTGGCAGTTACCAAAATGTTAAATGTGTCACATCTTTCCCAGAAAGAAGTTATGAAGAAAATCGATATTCTACGCATAACATGCAAGTGAGACTGAAACGAAATTTAAAAAAAAATCGAACTTCTCCGTTTCTTCCACGGACGATGTGGGCTGCATGTCCACAGGCTGTGGTATTTCGGTGAACGATCATTGGCAAACCGAGTAGAAGACAACAAATTTTCTAATTCCTTTTCAATGTGAGGACGAAGTAACTCTAAACAGTTATTAAAAATTTCACTGTCAGTACGCAGAAAGCTGACGTAATCATCACGTTCTGAGTGTAACATTTCCATTAACAGGCTCTCATTTGTATTTTCTTTCTTATTTTAAATCATTCCCTGGACCAGCGTCTTGTTTTCTTCTTCTGTAAGCACAGTGCAAGAACCAATGCCAGAAATGCTTATCTGCATTTGTAGCCATTCCCATCAATTCCAAAACGCAGTACACGCGGAATGCGTCTGCTTCAGAAGTAAAATTAAATTGACAAGCTTTGTTGGTACGTGTAGGGGCTTGTGTGGCACATCCGTGGCCAGATAACAGCGGATTTGTCAGACGAGTTTGCTATTTTAAGACGGCCTTAACAAATTATTTAAAGTTTCATTGTCCATTCTAAGAAAGTTGACGTAATCGTCGGGTCCTGAGAGCAATATTTTCTTTAGAAGATTTTCATGGGTAAATCTCTCTCTCGCTTTAACCCATTCCCTGAACCAGCGTCTTGTTTTCTTCTTCTTTAAAAACAGTTCCAAAGTCAACGCTAGAAATGCTTTGTCTGCGTTTTAACCAACCCCACTACGGTAAAAAGTACTCACGAGCATTCAATCCGGAACCGCGCGACCGCTACGGTCGCAGGTTCAAATCCTGCCTAGGGCTGGATGTGTGTGATGTCCTTAGGTTAGTTAGGTTTAAGTAGTTCTAAGTTCCAGGGGACTGATGACCTCAGATGTTAAGTCCCATAGTGCTCAGAGCCATTTGAACCATTTGAACTCACGAGCAAGAAGAGCGTCTGATTCAAAGTGAGGTTAAACTGACAAACTGTTTGTACGTGTAAGGGCTTTTTTTTTTTTTTTTTTTTTTTTTTTGACGAATTGACGAATACGCAGCTAGATAAGGGCGAATTCGACAAGCAGGTTTTCTCCTTTACGGTAGCCTTCAGAGGTCCACAGCCGAGGGATACATCCAACGTTTCCTTCCCCCTGTTATCTCTTGCATTACCGATATTTTGCAGAATGGCAATACAGAGCAAGTGACATGACTTGCGTTATCGTCGGACCTGACCCTTAGAGAGCGTAACACACTTAGAGCAGGAACACACATACGCATTGGTTGCTGCAAAGTTAATTCAGAAGTAGGGAGAAACAGAGAACCAGAGAGAGATGAGGCGAGGGGAAGGAGAGAGATAACGGCGGTTCAAATCCTTTTCGGCCATTTTGATTTAGGTGTTCCTCGTTGCCCCCCAATCGCTTAAGAGTGATACAGCCGATTTCCTTCCTCGTCGTTTATCAGTCCGTTTCTGAATGACTACTGCAATCTACATCCAGTTGATACCGCTTACTGTACCGAAGCCTTGGTCTGCCTTTAAAATTTTAATCCGACAATCTTCCGTCCATTATCAAATTTACGTTTCCTTGACGCCTCAGGACGTGTGCTAACAACCAATCCCTTTCTTTATGCAACTTTTGCCACAACCTTCTGTATGCCCCAATTCTATTCCGCACCTCCTTATTAATTATTCGATCTACGCATCTAATTTTCAACATTCGTCTGCACCACAACGTTCCAAAAGCTTCTACTCGTATTCTCTTCTTGTCTGAACTGTTTATCGTCCACATTTCATTTTCTTACAAAGCTACACTCCATACAAGTATCTCCAGGAAATACTTTCTAACACTTATATTTCTATTCCATGTTAACAAATTTCTTGATTTTAGAAACTGTTTACTTGCTATAACCAGTCTACATTTTATATCTTATCTTGGTCGACCAGCGCCACTTATTTTGTTACCCAAATATCAACATTCATCGATTACTTTTAGTGTCTCATTTAGTAACCTAGTTCTCTCAGCATCTCCTGATTTAATTCGACTACATTCCATTATCCTTATTTTAATATTGTTAATTTTCATTTTATAATTTCTTTTCAAAACATTGCTCTTCAAAGTCCTTTGCGGTCTGTGACAGAATTTAATAGCATCGGCAAACCGCGAAGCTTTTATTTCTTCTTCTCTGTCATATATAAAAGGAAATAATCAGAAGTGGATCAACGTACGAGGATACCACACCTATACTTTCTAGTTGTCAAAAATCTTTTTGGATGATGTAGAAATCCAACATTTGCTCAGGACACGTTCTGTCCTCCCAATCAGATCGTCACAACAATACTGGAACGTGTTGATGAGGAACTCGATTTCCAACCGGCTGGCAGAGGTGAAATAACGCGACGTTTTGATGACATACTCATCATCTTCTGGCGATGTGCATTGAATGGTCTTTCACACAAATGCGGCTTTTTTTCACCCAGATGTAAACTTGTCGAATCTCCAACTCGATAATAAATTATAAGGTACCGAAAAACAGACTTTTTGCAGGTGATGCAATTATCTACGATGAATTACTTTCTGGAAAAAGCCTTACAAGTGTGCAGTCAGATCTTGATAAGACTTCAGAGTGGTACAAAGATTTTTAACTTATTTTAAAGGTTCAGAAATGTAAAACTGTGCTCTTCACTAAATGCAGGAAAGTGCCACATTATGATTACAGGATCAATAAGTGGATGTATGAATTTGTAGAGTTATTGAATAGAAAGATGACGTTGGTTCAGTCTAAGTAAGGCAGATGGCAAGCTTCGGTTCGTTAGCAGGATAGTTGGAAAATGTAGTCAGTCTACAAACGAAGATTACTTACAAATCACCTGTGAGTCGCAATTTAGAATATTGCTCAAATGATGGGACCCATATCAAAAAGGACTAACAGGGGATACTAAATGTATACAGAGAATTTGAGAGCATTACGGAAATCTTGAAAAACCTGAATTGGCAGATGCTTGAAGAAAGACTCTAGTTATCCTGCGATGTTCTGATTACAAAATTTCAAGAGCCAGTGTTAACTGAAGAATCTAGAGATATTGCTCAACCACCTGCATATTGCTGTCTTAGGAACCGCGAAGACAAAATTGGAGTAATTATTCAAAGCTCAGAGTTATTGAAACAATCATTCTTTCCGATCTCCATACACGATTGGAACAGTAAGAAACCCTAACATCTTGTATCATGCTAAGTATACTCTACCATGCACTTCACAGTGGTTTATAGAGTATGTATGTAGATGTTGGTGTAGAACAAAACATGGCTCCATGATGACCCCTTCGTTTGTAACGCTTCTCCACACAACGTCACTGACCGCTTTTGGATGCTCTGGAGACGTTTGGGGGTTAATCACTGCGAATGACCGGCCTTTGCTCTCGCCACGCCGCATGATTCAGCTTCCACACTTTCCTGACACGCTGTACCAGTTTAAATCATTTCAACACAACTCGTGGCTCTCGGAGACTTCACATGTCAGTCGGCAGGCGTAGGTGAGCGGAAAGGCCTTTTTCCTCTTCCCTTAGCGATACTGAGCGGTTGCACTCCAAGCTGTCGCAGCCGCTACGTTCTTCTCAGGATGTGGAAGGATATATTCGCTGATACCATCGTCGTTATGATAGCGTATTTTACAGAAATCTTTGTTTTTATATTTCACCATTTTGTACGGAAAACATTTTAGTTACGGGTTTTATTTCATCGATTTTATTTCGAGGACTTATCGACAAAAAGTTACTCAGCTTTTGTGTCCTTGGGAGATCGAGAGTATGTTGATAGATTTTGGATTACTTCATTTATAGTACATTAACGTTACGAACTTCCATCGGTGGGAAGTACGAAACAATTTGTTCCCAATAATTAAGGACAGACTAAGCCGGAAAAGACATATAACTCTAATCGGTCTTTATGAAACAATACATTAAAATTTAATTGGCCAACGACATGCCGCGCTATAAGCATCTGATGGTAGTATATCTAAAGACATCTGATGATAGTCTGTCAACTCAGGCGGACTGAACAGCTGCACTACAAGATTGGTCACGAGATGCCGCATTACATGGCGCACGATGTTCTTACACTCACTGCTGTTCTAGTTTTACTTGGTGTCGTGTATTTATTTGTGGGGTCCGGCCAACCCTCTATCTTCTTTCACACAGAAGATACAGTTCCTAAAATTGTATGAATTAATTTGAAATTCCCTGCATTTTATCCAAATCCTTTCAGTTTCTAGCAGTAAATTTCAATTTATGCATGCTGTAAATTGAAGTCCACAGCCGCGTTTTTCTTTGTTTGTCAAGGCTATTCTCTGGAAGTACTGTAAGGATTATGATACAGCTTTAACTAATAGACAAACTGAATCCTGAGGAAGGCTTGTGTATGTAATTACCGTTACACCAGGCAAGTCGTCCTGCCATAGTGCATCATCAGACCTATTAATCACAGATTTGGATGAGTCTTACGTATGTTGTAAGGGGACCTGTGCTCGACCGCCCCCAGTTTCCGAAAAAATCGACATTGAAGTTTTATCCGTACCTGGTACACCCGTAGTGTAAACATGTGTCGACTAAGTCAGCGTAGCGCCGCGGCTGAGGTTCACGGCAACCACTCTGGCGGTAACGGTTCAAATCCTAGCCGTGCACTTTTTTAAAAAATGGTTCAAATGGCTCTGAGCACTATAGGACTTAACTTCTATTGTCATCAGTCCCCAGAACTTAGAACTCCTTAAACTTAACTAACATAAGGAAATCACATACATCCATGCCCGTGGCAGGATTCGAACCTGCGACCGTAGCAGTCGCGTGGTTCCGGACTGTGGTGCGCCTAGAACCGCTCGGCCATCGCGACCGGCGCACTTTTTTCAGTTTCACTGAACATGATATCATTAAATAGTGTGCATCATGCAAGATTATTCAAGAATAGTTGTTATCTAAGGAATAACTGTATTTATAAATCAATTAGAGAATTTGGTGTTAAAGTATAATTCGTGAAACACTAACAGGTACAATATCTAAAGTCAAATTTATGGGCGAAGTATCTCAGCCACTTGAAATAAAAACTGGTGTTAGACAAGGTGATGGTTTATCACCTTTACTGTTTAATTGTGTTCTAGAAAAAATTGTAAGGATCTGGAATTCGGAGCTAAAAAATCACAAAATTGAACCAATAAATCTGGGAAGGAAAACAAGTGAAATTAAGGTAAACTGCTTGGCTTTTGCAGAAGATTTTGCAATATTTTAAGAAAACCTGACAGAAGCAGTTATTCAAACGTACCTTCTGGAAAAAATAGCAAACAGAACTCGTTTGAAAATTTCAGCTGAAAAAAACAAAATTCATGACAAAAAAAATGCGCCAAAATTCATAGAAACACGAATAGGTAAAATAGAGCGAGTAAATAGATTTAAATATCTTGAGAAACTATACAACAGAATGGACTAGCAAAATCTGCAATAGATTTAATAATTAACAAAATGGAAAGAGTATATGGTTTGACCAAAAATATTTACAACAAGAAATATATACTTAGAAAAACAAAACTAAAACACTACACCACAGTGGTACGACCAGAATGTTTATATTGATCTGAATGCCTAACGATGAACTATAAGATGGACAAACTAGAGGTACTGGAAAGAAGGATTATTAGAAAAGTAATGGGTGCAGTAAAAACTGCGGAGGGTTGGAAAATAAGAAGTAATGAGGAGATCTACAAAATTATAGAGAAAATATCTGAAGTAATGGCCAAACGAAGATTAACCTTTTTCGGCCACTTCTACCGATAGGATGGAAATAGGCTAACAAAACAAATACTCCCATATTTCTGAAGAAGAAATCGACAATAGCATGGATTACAGAAGTAAGGAAACATCTACAAAGAAACAACAGAAAGAAACCATTTTAAAAATAAAATACTAAATTTGGAAGGCTTTCAAAGCAGAAGAAATAAAAAATCGGGAACAAGAAAGGAAGAGACTGCATGGGAGAAAATGAGGAAATACTGGAAAAATAGAAAACAACAACAAAGGAAGAAGAGGAACTCAAGTTGTTATCGTGATCCTAGTTGGTCAATACGCTTGTAAAAAAAAATCAATAATTACCGCAAATTTTCTTCAAGTGTGTGTTCTGTTTGCTACAGAATATATTACAGGATCGACGTACTCGCTATTGCTTGCATCGCTTTCTATGCTAGACAGAATCCCAGATGGTATTTGTCGTAGAAGCAACCAAAACGCAATTTCGTAGAACAGCACACACATTTATTGAAACCTACAGCCTAGCAGATACGCTGAGTATGCGAAAGCGATGTCAGAAAACACATCTCGTTTAAATTCAAAATGATGTTCTTTCTTCGAGCAACTTCGATGCGAACCATGCGTATTTGATCATCCCTGTGTTAACAGGTGCTCTAAAGGTGCTCTTTTTATGGAATCTTCCTTCGAAGCGATTTCTTTGTTACTGTTTAGCAAGTCGAGAGCATTATGAATGTTTCGTAAAAATTTAAACTTCCCTGTGAAAGTCATCACAGGACTAGCAAAGTGGAGTACATTGAGGTGGGACAATTTTTACGGTGCCAGCCCATGATTTCCTTTCATCTTAAAACATTTGCCTGACCAGTATGCGCTCACCACTAATCAATAATCTCTATACCTGTATATAAAGGGTAACGTGGCGACTGACTCACTCACTCACTGACTCATCGTCGTCTCACTCACTGACTCACATCGCCCAGCCCTAACAACTAAGGACAGAAACTTGAAATTTGCGGAGGAAGTTCATTTTATGCTATAGGCTTTGTTTAAGAAGAGTTTTTGGAAATTCCTTCCGTAAAGTGGCGATAGGGGATGAAAGGTTTTATGAATACATGTCGCCATTAAGGCAATTTTGAAGCTAGACCTACGAAAATCAGTATTCAGTTTCTCGGTCAGATATAAATAAATGTGTTTCGGCATTTTTTGAAATTTAACTCCTATGGGGGTAAATAGCGGTTGAAAGTTTTTTCGACAGTAAATTGTTATTAAGCAACTACTAAAGTATTTGTAAAGCTATATCTATGAAAACTGGTATTTGACTTCTCGGTTTGAAATAAAAAAGTACGTGTTTCAAAGATAATGGGAATTCAATCCCTAAGGGGGTGTTTTACGAAATATTTCATTATGAAAGCATTTTGAAGGCTAAATCCATGAAAATTTGAATTTGGCTTCTTGGTTAGAAATTAAACAATACATGTTTCAATGCTTTTGGAAACTGAACCCCTATGGCGATGAAAGAGGGGATGAAAGCTTTTATGGAAATATTTCATTATGGAAGCATTTTTGTAGATACATCTAAAAAATTTTGTATTTCGCCTCTCTGTTAGAAATAAAAGAATACACGTTTCACTGTTTTTCGACACTCAACGTCTGCGGGTCTGAAACAAGGGGCTGAAATGTCTTATGAAAACATTTCACAATTCAGCCTCTAAGGGGGGGGGGGGGGGGGGGGAAATAGGAAGAGACTGATTCACTGACTCATCATCGCCAGTCCAAACCGCTAAGGGTAGAAACTTGAAATTTGGAGACGGTGTGGACCTTGTACTATAGACATCGTTTAGGAAGGGAATGTTCGAAATTCCACTCCTAAGGTTATGAAGTAGGAGGTGGAAGGCTTTTTGAAATATGTCACTATTAAGGCAATTTTGAAAGCAGAACTACGAAAAATGGTATTCGGTTTCTCAGAAATAAAGAAATACGTGTTTCAGCATTTTTGGAAATTCAGCCGCTAAGGGGGTGAAATAGGGCATGCAAATTTTGAAGAAAATACTTCGTTTTGTTAAAAAAAATTAAAGGTAAATCTATGAAAATTGGTATTTCACTTCTCGGTTAGGAATGAAGTTTCTATGGAAACACCACCACAAGAACGCAAAAGGCATGATTAACAAAACCCTTGGTCTCCAGGTACCAGAATCGCTTTTTGTCAGAAATACGTTCGGGAAAAACCATGCTTCTATGACATCATTTAACGTGAAAAGTTTAGACGGTGTTGCAGTTTGTGAACAACATAAGAATTCGATTTAAGAAATAAAAAAAATTCTGTACTGATCATATTGTCTACGCAAGCGATGCAGCGGGCTCTAAGCTATTGTAAAATAAATGTACGCAGGCTGGATTTCAACCGGTATTACCAAAGTGGTAAGTTGCCAGTTGACATGGTAACGGCAGAAATGAAGGCGATCTGCAAGATGATGTGTCAAGCGGGGTAATCGAACAGGATGTCTGGGTCGCAAGACCCTTTCTCGTAACCTTTTCATTAAAGTCCGACCCGACACAGCGGCTTCAGTGGCGCTTCTGATATCGTCTTGCAGTGCTGTGGGGTACCCGTACGACGGGGTAACGCAGAGATGGCCAGATGTAATGCGTCGGCGACCTTGTCCAACTCTCTTTGTGTACTGACCGGTTTCCCTAAAGCGTGTCCGCAACCTGCTACACCGCTACACTGCACTCGCTTGCTTGAAATACGACTAACGTCACAGTTACAGAAGCTGCGCCTAAAAATTAACGTCGATTTTCTCCGAAGCTAGGCGCCGTCGCTTAAAAAGTCGCTATCCAGGTGCTCAGGACAGGTCCCTCAACAGCATACCAAAAACTCATCGAAATCCATGATTAACTGCTCTGATCGTCTCCTCGTTAGTGCTGCCATTGCGAAGTCGGTGGAGGTCGGTAGTTATTAATATTTACAATGATTAAAAGTGCTGAGTTTAGCCTTATATTTCAGATCCTTTTTATAGCTGTAGAAAAACAAATCGTTTTTAAGCGTCTTTATCCTACAGATTAATAACTCAGAAACGAACTATTTGAATAAAGATTTCCGAAGATTCCCAGTGCTGTTTCCAGTAACAAGAAGAAAGTCTGTTGCTTCTCGAGAAAAGTTTACTAACAACGCTGTAGCTGATTGCATCTGAATGCTAATTAACTGATCACTCTTCTTTTCATAATCTGGTAATGGCGTTGTCGTGTGCCAGTGATTTACAGGTTACGAAAGGTGGACTACGGAGAATCCGGTGCCTGCGGCCAACGAGTTGTGTCACCTCTAATCTTCCGCCGTTCACTTTTACTTTGCTCCGATTCTTACGCTTCAAAACCATTCGCTCCATTGGATCCACTTTTACGAACAGCTTTCTCTGCTATCTGTTAAGTAACGCTTTTTTGCGCATCTGCAACTCAGAGTCGGTCATACCCATTACCCTTCCCACTTGGGTCAATGCTCCTGTTTGTACGGATAAGGCACTGTATTCTTATTCCGACGAAGTAGAGCTTAGTCCTCAGTCCAAGATTTCCACGGTCTTTCTAAACTATTTCGGGTGAATACTTGAATGGAGCTTGCCGTCTATGATGAGCTCATTACGCACCGACTGAGCGAGTTGGCTCGGTGATAGAATAGTTGCTCACATTCAGGAACACAGCAGGTCAAATTCTCGTCCGGCGAGCCAGATTTAGGTTTTCTCTGAATCGCTCCAGGAGAACGCTGCGAGGGATCCGTTGAAAAGGGCACACTGATTTCCTTCCTGATCCTTTCGTAACCCGATCTTATGCACTGCTGACGTGACACTACCGTTTCTTCCATTTCCGTCTCTAAAGAGGTGGCGACAGGAAAGGTATCCAGCCGCCCTCTGCCATTAGCATTGCCTAATCCAGTTTTATATGCCGACCGCCTGAAGGTATGGGCTAAGGGCCAGGAAAAAGAAAAAGTACTTAAACGTGTGTAAAAGTACTTTTATGCGTTTTAGATTTGTATTTTTTAGTTATCCTTTAAATTTTCTTATTTTTCTTTGTTTATTACTAGCCATTTCCTCCCAGCTTCACTCAGTATACTTTTGACACATTTATAGCACACATCTCGTCTTCCCCCCTCTCTGTGTCCACCTCTTCGTCTGCTGTCTCTGTCTACCTCATCTTCCCATCTCTTTCTGTGCATCATCTTCTCTTTTGCTCTCTGTCTGCCCACCTCCTTCTCCCCCTCTCTTAGTCCATCTCCTCCATCCCACTCTGTCTCTCCACATCCTCCTCTCCTGTCCTTCTGTTTGTGCACCCCATGTGTCCCCATTCTCACCGTGTCCTACTCCTTGTGCCCCCACCACACTGTCCATTTCCTCTTGCCCCTCTTTCCCTACCAACTCCTCCTCCCCCACTCTATGTTCACCTCCTCCTTCACACTCTCTCTGTATACCTCATCCTCCCTCTCTTGTTTGTCCACATGTCTCATCTACCTCTGTCTGTATCCTCCGCCCTTCTTCATTTTCTACCTGCCTATTTCCCTCTGCCCCTTCCACCTTCCTCCTGCATCTTGCCCCTCTAAAGGTGTACTTCCTCTTACCCCTCCCTCAGTCCATTCCCACCACACCCATCTCTCTGTCCATCTCCTCTGTCCCCACTTTCTGTTCACCTCCTCCTCCCCCATCTCGCTGACCAGATCAATTTCCCCCTCTATCACTCTCCATCTCCTCCCAATCCCTTTCTCTTCTCAGCTGCGTCATCAATTAGTGTAGCCCCTACAAGGCATGATGATGCTACCTATGCGTCATGCCTCCTCTCTCTCTCTCTCTCTCTCTCTCTCTATCTCCCCCTCCCCCTTCCCTCTCTCTCCCACTCTCCCTCTCTGTCTCCTCCTCCCTACACTTTCTGTCCATCTCATTCTCTCCCCTCTCTCTCTCTCTATCCATCCGTTCAACACTCTCTCTGTCCATCTCTTCCTCCCCCTTTTCTCTGTTCACATCATCCTTCCCCTATCTTGCTGCTCAGTCATGGCAATCTTCACATGTAGCCCCTGCAAAGAAGGTCGCAAAAGCAGGCTGATACTATTCACACACAACATGCCTGTCGTGAAGGGCAGCTGGAAAATATTTTCTTACCCATCTTTTCTTACCCCTGATGTGTTGGCTGCACTGCAAAGCAGGGTGGTAAGACAAGCCAACACTATTCCCACACAATATTCCTGATTCTAGGGCAGGTTGTACGCCAAAGGGCTGGAAAAAACAGATTTTTATCTCATCTTCGCTAGGAGGCTGAAGCCAGACAGTTATAAACTCCACAGTGCTGATACTCGTAATGCCTGCTGTTTCTGTGCCATATTTGGTTGAAAGTGATTCAGAGATTTGGAAGCAGATACTACACATACACAGATACATATATACAATCTGTTTCATACTGTTCATATGGAAGTTTTGTTACATCATTGAAGCTGCTCATAGGTTTTGTTATTATTCTTATCATATGGCGGCTTGATAATGTTCAATGGAATAAAATTATCTAATTATAAATGAAATGGAATAAAATGTTTAATTGTCAGTTTGTTTTATTGGGTATGAGGCCATATTCCAAGGCATATTTCTGTGTGTAACGTTTCCTCGCCTAGAGCTGGAAAAATCGTCGGAGGCTGTAAATACTCAGGTAGAAGTCTCAACTGAAACAGGGTCAGTAAGCCGAAAATTCTGTGTGTTGTATTTTAACTGTTTGTGTACCATATTCTCTTAGGCGTAATATGGGGACCAGCCCAGCATTTGCCTAAATGAGCGTGGTAAACTGCCTGAAAACCACACTCAGGCTGACCGGTGTATTAACTCTGCAGATTCGATCTTCATATGACTCACCTCCGTGTATTTTTACACTATACAAGGTCAAGATTTTTCTCCCAGAGTGTAGTCCAGTTGCAAAAAATCTGAGGAAAAATTGCCATTACTGTAATCCGCTGTACATTATTTTGATACACTCCTCAAAAGAGCGATAACTGAGGACTGCGTATGTTACCAAATTATACCACTATTTTCACAAAATAAGTACACAATACAGTATCATCACATTCTCGCTCGTTCACATAAAAAGAGCTGAAGTGTCCAACAGCTGTTGAAAACAAAGTCGAAACAATCATTTATCCCGTCATCCTGGGTGTGGCCTTCGATAGCTTCAACAATGTGTATGCACTCCGTGATCGTGTATCACTGCCTGGCACCAACGTGGCATTTCCGTGTAAGTCTACGATGGATCACATCGTTGTATCCATTCCCATTCTTCAATGGGTTCAAATGGTTCAAATGGCTCTGAGCACTATGGGACTTAACATCTGAGGTCATCAGTCCCCTAGAACTACTTAAACCTAACTAACCTAAGGACAGCACACACATCCATGCCCGAGGCAGGATTCGAACCTGCGACCGTAGCAGCCGCGCGGTTCCGGACTGCGTGCCTAGAACCGCTAAACCGCTAGACCACCGCGGCCGGCTTCTTCAATGGGACCCCTTGGGAGTTCTTGGAGAGTCTGTAATGGAACAGGGCAGCCACGAACACGTCCGTCAAGCACGTCCCACACAAGCACGATGGAGCTTAGGTCGGGACTCATCGCTGGCAACTCCATTACTTCAATGTCCAGGCTTCACAAGGATCCCTGCTGACGCCCGCCACAAAGGCCGTGGCATTAGAATGAATTTAGCACCGCAACCGTATGCAGCGGCCACCACATGGTGCAACAAGATCTGTTCAGTGTACTGCGTGGCGGTAAGGCGACTATGGTCAATGACAAGACCCGTATGGCTGTCAACAATGAAGCCTCCCCACAATATCACAGAACCATGGAAATCTGTCGATTTCAGGGATAACATTTCGCAGGTTTCTGTAAACGAAAACGGCCGCCACCTTCCATAGGGTATATGAACTCCTCTGTGACGAACTTGCCAGTTGACATGGTAACGGCAGAACTGAAGGCGATCTGCAAGATGTTGTGTCAAGCGGGGTAATCGAACAGGATGTCTGCGTCTCAAGGTCCTTTCTCGTAACCTTTTCATTAAAGTCTGACCCATCACAGCAGTTTCACTGGCGCTTCTGATACCGTCTTGCAGTGCTGTGGGGTATCCGTACGACGCGGTAACGCAGAGATGGCCAGATGTAATGCGTCGTCGACCTTGTCCAAGTCTCCTTGTCTCCTGACCGGTTTCCCTACAGCGTGTCCGCAACCTGTTGATGACACGTGGAGAAGCATTGGCATCTGCAGTAACACGACCGAAAGTCCGTCCTCTTTGGATCAAACAGATCGCCCCTGCAACTTGCACTGTATCAGGATGTCGCATTGCATGTGCGTCGTCGAATACAACGTCCATGAATGACAACTGCCATCTGTGTTACTATCGCTATCGCTTGAGCCTTGTCCCGCAGTTATGCAGGGTCAGCCATCGTTAATCGGAGTTGTCGTGTTAATGTTTAAGGGGTGGCCGGATGCCCTTCCTGCCGCCACCCCCTAACCCCCCGGGACGGAATTAGTGTACCCCAACTGTCTGCGTCGAGTGTAATCCATGGAATAGTGCGAAAGTGTTCAGATGTCTGCGAACTGTGTAACTGGGGCGGAACATGGGGACCATCACGGTATTCACCAAGCGAGATGTGGAAAACCGCCTAAAAACCACATCCAGACTGGCCAGCACATCGGCCCTCGTCGTTTATCCGCCGGACGGATTCGATCCGGGACCGGCGCGCTACCCGAGTCCAGGAAACAGCGTGTTAGCGCTGTCGGCTATCCTGGCGGGTCGACTGCCATCTGTGTATCTCACTAGAAAACGCTGGGGCACCGGTATTCACTTCCTTCTGACGGATCACCTGACATTGTAATCCATAACACAGATAATAGGTGGCTAATGATTTTAATTGCTGCCTACATTGTAAGCGGAGATCTCAAGCTATGCAAGAAGACCACAGGTACCACCTGTATAAAAAAAAGATTTAACAATGGGACGTTGATACACATCTTCAAAGAAAAAAGGTTCAAATAGCTCTGAGCACTATGGGGCTTAACATCTGAGGTCATCAGTCCCCTAGAACTAACCTAAGGACATCACACACATCCAGGCCCGAGGCAGGATTCGAACCTGCGACCGTAGCGTTAGCGTTTCCAGACTGTGGCGCCTAGAACCGCTCGGCCACTCCGGCCGGCCGGTATGGAGGGGGTCAGTACACTGCTTTCCCGGCCGTTTTCGACTTTTTCCGGTAATAGCTAACGATTGTTTATAAACTGACGAGATAGCTTGTGCAGTTCAGTTTTGTAAAATTTTGTTTATTGTGATTCTGGAAATGAAGCAAGTAAAAATCCCTATTTCACTCTCATATGCCGGCCGGAGTGGCCGAGCGGTTCTAGGCGCTACAGTCTGGAACCGCGCGACCGCTACGGTCGCAGGTTGGAATCCTGCCTCGGGCATGGGTGTGTGTGATGTCCTTAGGTTGGTTAGGTTTAAGTAGTTCTAAGTTCTAGGGGACTGATGGCCTCAGAAGTTAAGTCCCATAGTGCTCAGAGCCATTTCTTTTTTTCACTCTCATACGGTCAAGCAGTGGTTCTCGTTCGGATTAGTCACTTAGATCAGTTCTCACTACATTCGCAATGTTAACTTTCACAAACCTTACCACTAATGAATATACTAAAGTCCCGCAAATCACTACAAGGTCCTCAACACTTAAAATAATTCTCTGAAAGCATTCCTGTCCGCTAATTACTATCGCGGCGGACACACACGATAAATGGTTGCCCTCATCAAAGTCCCACGTTGTGCGAAATCCGGGCGAAGTTTCGAACACACTGGTAATCGACCGCGGTAATCGCTGTCGTTAGCACTAACTGCAATTGTCCCGAATGTTCTAGAACAGTGGTCACCAAATCGTTGATAGCGAGCTACTAGTATCTCGCGGGGACGTTTTCGGTAGATTGCGGTACCGTTCAGGTTGGCTAACCTTGATTGCTCCAATGAGCTCAAACCGCGACCGTGCTCACAACTGCTTGTTTTTTTCTCGTAATTGCCATTGTCAGTCAATAGTACTACTTTGTCAGTCCCATAATAGATTGATTGTATACACGTGAGAATTGAAAAGAATTTACAACTGGATTCTGCTTTAAGGAAAGAAAAGGTAAGGCAGGTAAATCTAAACTTAATTCTCAACAGTCAACGTTTTTAAAACTTTTGTACAAGAATAAAGCAATGACTGAGTAGTCATTTAGAGTTTTAAACATTATTGCACATAATAAGAAGTTGTACGAGGACGGTGAATTAACCAGAATTACACTTATAGATGCTGCAGTTTCGTAATTTGATAGGTTCAAAAATAAAATGGAGATCATATCTTTTATTAAATCTGTACAACTTTCTGCAGATACAGTAATGAGGAGGGTTGAGGTAATGGCTTCTGACGTTACTACTGAACTTAAGACTGACTTAGATCGCTGCAGCTATTTTCCCTACTGAAGAATTGACTGATGTAGTTTGATAAAGCACTGTTGACGGTTTTTGACAGAATGGTTCTGATAATGTGGAAATAAGAGAAGAGCTGGTACAGTGATGTAGCAAAGGAAGGGGGGAGGGTCCAGACCCCCTATCACCTAAATGAAGTTAGATACGACCTGATTACTGTGTAGTGAAATTGAAAGATATTTTTATTTTCAATCATATGGCGGAAAGGGATACGCATTATCGAGAGTCAACAAAGTCATTGATGAATTTAAACTGTCGATATATCGATAGCACTATCGACTTTCGCATTTCCGTACTTCAGCCAAGAGAAACATCTGTACATTATTACCCTTACTTGAGCTCGGTTGTTTTGTTAATCAAGTCTTACTTGCAGTTGTATTTAATGTCAGTTCTGCCCTTTATTGCTTTTATGTTGTGAGAGGTTGTGGTAGTTTCTAATTATGGATAAATATGTAACAATAAAGCAGAAGAAAACCGATTCTGATTCGCCCACTAGCGTTATCGTAAGTTAAAAATACGTACGCGCCACTGCATGTCCTGATTTCCTACCTACAGCAGCTCAATATTAGCACTGGAGTCGTTACTTGGAGTCTGAGAGAACTTTAGGGTTCCAATATTTCAGTACGTCACAAAGCATCGGAGCCCTAAACATTATTACAAATAATATTAAATTAAAATCAGTGCATAAAAATACACTTGAATTTACCTGTTCCACCCAAATAGCGCACTGATCAACAAAAATGTAAGACAAATGGCGATGGTTGTATTTCTTTAAACAAAACTCTACAAAATTCCATCATTAGTAGCCAAACTGGCAAAATATCGCCCAATCTGGTTTCTCACACGGTACTTAGTAATGAAAACCGGTCTCGACACGGAACAGTGGGGAGGGATTTCTGGAGAGCGGAGGGGGCGTGTGATGACAGCACATTCTATAGTTCGTTCGTTTTTAAAAGATATTTTCAGAGGGTTACTTGAATTCGTCCACAGTTATTAATTTCTCGAAAAGACGGTATTTGATTTCAATGTTGGTTTGTGTAAGATTTCGACAATATGGTTACTTCAGCGATATTTACAGCGCAAGGCGGCTAGCGATCGCTGTTTTGTACTATGTATCTGTGCGTCAAGATGACTCACTTGTGGAACGGCAATATAGAATATCTGAAACTTTTACAAGTACGATGTTCCTCGGTGAATAATCTTATTCGTAATAACCTTGGAACAGTGAGTCAGCGGCGCGGAGTGGCCGCGCGGTTAGAGGCGCCATGTCATGGATTGTGAGACCCCTCCAGCCGGAGGTTAGAGTCCTCCCTCGGGCATTGGTGTGCGTGTTGTTCTTAGCATAAGGTAGTTTGAGTAGTGTGCAAGTCTAGGGACCGATGACTTCAGCAGTTTAGTCCCTTAGGAATTCACACACATTTGAACAGTGAGTCCAGCCATCGCATCTCTAACGTTTTTGTAAGTAAATGTCATAAACTACAGTCTATGTTGTACATCGTAGAGGAGTTTATTAACATCAAAGACTGTATAACCATATTATCACGGATAAATACAAACTCATTTTTGAGGTCGCATACATTAGACGTCTAGCTGTAATCAACGTGTAAATCAATTTACGTTCCCAAAACTGTAGCTGATAGTATTTGTGTATTCCGTTTTGTTTTATAAATAAATTTGGTTGCTATAGTTTCAAGTTGGTTGTTGAAATGATGATTTAAAAAGAAGCTCTTGATCATTTCAGAAAGCTGAAGAAATTTAATGAAATGACAGTTACTTTAATAAAGGTTGAGACTGAATTGAGGAACTTGTGATGATTTGATGTGCTGAAGACATTCTGATTTGGTTTCAAATAAGTCATAAATTTAATTATAATGTTGTTGTAGGAGAAAGATGGCTATTGTCACAGGAGGTTCGAAGCCATTTGACTTTATAAGTTATTCACCCTGCAAAAACCAGGTGGTGGTTATATTCCCAACCCACTGAAACTAATTGCGGACAGGTCACTCCCATAAGATCTACCCTTTAACTTTCTATTGTGTGCAAAGTTAAGAGGATAACGCAAAATTACAGCCTTCGCCATAGATCTTAAAGTGGGGAATTTGCATAAATCTGAATGTGATCGACGCTATCTGAGTGGAATAATTTATTTGCATATGATCTACATCTACATAGATGCTCCACAAGCCGCCGTACTTGAGAGTACCTTGTACCACTACTAGTCATTTCCATTCCTGTTCCACTCGCGACTAGAACGAAGGAAAAACGACTATCTATATGCCTCTGCGTCAGCCCTAATTTCTCGAATATTACCTTCGTTGTTCTTACACGCAATGTATGTTGGCGGCAGTAGAATCGTTCGGCAGTCAGTTTCAAATGCCGGTTGTTTAAATTTTCTCAATAGTGTTTCTCGAAAAGAACGTCACCTTCCCGCCAGGGATTCTCATTTGAGTTCCCGAAGTGTTTCCGTAACACTTACGTGTTGTTTGGACCTACCGGTAACAAATTTAGATTCCTTCCTTTGAACTGCTTCAATGTCTTCCTTCAGTTCGACTTGGTACGGACCTCAAACATACGAGCAGTATTCAAGAATAGGTGGCACCAGCGTCTTGTACGTTCTCTCCTTTACAGATGAACCACTCTTTCCTAAAATTGTCCCAATAAACCGAAGTCGACCATTTGCCTTCCCTAACACAGTTCTTACATGCTCTTTCCATTTCATATCGCTTTGCAACGTTACGCCCAGGTATTTAAACGACTCGACTGCGTCAAGCGAGACGCTAGTAATACTGTAACTCAACATTACATTGCTCTTCCTAATCATTCGCATTAACTTACATTTAGAACTAGCTGCCATTCATCACATCAACTAAAAGTTTTATCTAAGTCGTCTTATATCTTCCTGAAGTCACTCAGCTTCGACACCGTACCATACACCACAGCATTATCAGCAGACAACCTGCCCGCCAAATCATTTATGTATATAGTGAACAACAGCGGTCCTATCACACTTCTCTGGAGCACTCCTGTGCGACACCCTTGTCTCTGACGAACACCCTCACCGACGACAACACACTGAATTCTATTACTTAAGAAGTTTTCGAGCCACACACATACCTGTAGACTTATTCCATATGCTTGTGCCTTCGTTAACAGTCTGCAATGAGGCACCAAGTCAAATGCTTTTCGGATATACAGAAAATGGCATCTGCCTGTTGGCCTTCATCCATAGATCACTGTACATCATGTAAGAAAATGGCAAGCTGAGTTTTGCACGAGCAGTGCTTTCTAAAACCACGCTGATTCGTGGACATAAGCTTCTTATTCTGAAGAAAGTTTATTATTTTCGAACCGAAAATATGTTGAAGGATTCTGCAGTAAACAATTTTCTGTGACTGAAAGTATCTCTCTGAACACCGGTTACTTGCATCTAGCTTGATATAGCGAAAGTAACAAAGAAAAACACCGATTAGTTGTCTACTCAAATTTATTCACAAATTCATCAGTTAATGACATAAAGTCAACTATGAAAATTGTAACAATTCTTTTTCCAAACTCAAGTGTAAGTTTAAGTGGCTAGCAGCGTTACCTGCCCATCTATGAAATTATTCCTAGCTCAATTAGGAATTTACAATCACAGTACAACGGTAATTCCTGACTGAAACGCTGACTGGAAGTAGGTGGCTATCCCCAAAAGTCCAAACATCCATTCAAATTTGATGTACTTGAGACAGGCGATCGTCCTGGATTCTGTAAGTGTGAAATCGAATTGAACTATTCTGCTGGTGCTGTAAATTATGTTCACCATGAGATGACTGTGTTGCGTCATGCTGCTAGCTGCAGAAGTCCTTGCCCTTTATAAAAACGCAACAGGAAGATGATGCATCCCCTACCACGATGCAATGAAGTCAATCCATTCTCTATAGTTACAGTTCACTGTTCAGTCCGGACTTCTCCATGGCCAAAGCACAAAATGATATGGCCACTTCCATGACCCAATGCCTAGTTCATGTGGACTGTTCCACACCCAAATGCATAGTCGATGCGGACTCCCGCATGTCTAAATGCATAGTCAATACGGACTCCTCCACTTTCAAATGCCTAGTCAATGCGGACTCCTCCGCCTCCAAATGCCTAATCGATGCGACTTCTCCATGTCCAATTGTATAGCCAATGCAGACTCCTCCACATCTAAATGCATCGGCAATGCGGACTGCTCCATGTCCAAATGCCTACTCGATGGGGATACCTCCGTGTCTAAACGCCTAGTGCCTTCTCTCGTGGCACTCACTTATGCCCTCGTAATTCCTTGCAACCAAAACAGTGTTAACTGTGAATATCAGAACAGTGTTAGCTACAAACTGTAAAATTAAGAAGCACTGCTGACCAGTTCCCAGGATTCTCTCCAACTAGATAATCCCGCCAAAATAGGATATCTCCTTCAGATGGCAATAACAATAACAACATCTCCCCTACTGCCAAAAAACTTTGATTTCAGAACTGCCCTCCTGAAGTCATACACAACTGCACAGTCACGATTTAGTATGTCGAAAGGAACTTTGCATCGTAATTCAGAATAACACAGGCACTGCTATATTATATTTATCCGCCGACACTAGGCATTTGACTTTCAGGTAAAAGGTATCGCCTGTGCTGGAATATACATAATGGATGTACGAGTACAGGTTCCAGACGCATGGTTGACGATATACGGTGGTTTGGGTCTGGCTGTGAGTCGTGGACGGAAAGCCAAGTGCTAAGGCGACCGCTAGCGATAAGCGGTAAATCTGGGTTCGAGTCCCCATCCGACACAACCAGTCATTGTCGTCATTCCATTCTACAGCTGATGGTTGTCCACATTCGCAATTGCGAATACATTTAATTTATTTCTTAACAGCTGTAGTCCCGGCGGTGCCTGTTTGTTTGTCCAAAGAAACTTTGCATCATAATTCAGAATAAGACACACTGCAGTATTCTATTGATTGCAGAATTAGCTGCGGCATTTCGACACATCGTTAAGATTCTTCTGCTCTGCAGTAGTGGACCTTACATTAGAAGACTGAACTGTGCTTTGTTAGCAAAGAGGCAATACATTATATTAGGATTTTAAATCGTTTGGCAGTTGAGTGAAGTTATCATATTGCCAAATAAAGAAATATTTAATTGAGAATATGTGTTATAATTTACAAGAAAATCTTTTCTTGCATAATTTTGTAGACCAAATACTATTTGTATGAAGGCCTCTCTAAAGCAAATTATGTACAAAAAATTGAAACAGTTAATGTGTTACCAGAATTAATGAAAAACATGAGCCTTTTTGAGATTCTCTTTAACAAATCAGACCCTATCTTTGGTAAAATCCTGGTTACGTCCTTGGCTGGTGAAGATTATGCCACAAACTGGACGCACTACAAGACATATTTTTAGCAGTTGCAGACCTCATCAGCTCTGAAAAAATTCCTGTAAAGAAGTTAATGATCCTAGCAACTGCTGGAACTCTAGCAATGGTAGGCACAGAGACGAGATTTATAGCCCTGTGTCGTAAAAACAATAAATTTCTGAAATTTCTGTCTTACCATTGTGTATTGCAATTTTTAAGGATGAACAATGTAATGAAAGATATCATAAAAGCAATGAACAAAGATAGAGCATTGCCATTCAGAGATGTTCGTTCAGAGCACCGACTGATTGCGAGTATGGTGATCTATTGCTTCATACGGAAGTTCGTTGTCTGTGTATAGGCAGAGTTTTACAACGTTTTAAGCAATTGCTTCCTGCATTAGAAGAGTTTTTGAAAGAACAGCGCGAATCCTTCCGTGAACTGCTACGAAGATGACGTGCTACAGACGCGAAATTTAACCGACAGGAAGAAGATGCTGTGATTTGCAAATGATTAGCTTTTCAGAGCATTCACACAAGGGTGGCAACGGTGGCGACACCTACAACGTGCTGACATGAGGAAAGTTTCCAACCGATTTCTCATACACAAATAGCAGTTGACCGGCCTGGTAAAACGTTGTTGTGATGCCTCGTGCAAGGAGGAGAAATGCGTTCCGTCACGTTTCCGACTTTGATAAAGGACGAATTGTAGCCTATCGCGATTGCGGTTTATCGTATCGCGACATTGCTGCTCGCGTTGGTCGAGATCCAATGACTGTTAGCAGAATATGTAATTGGTGGGTTCAGGAGGGTAATACGGAACGCCGTGCTGGATCCCAACCTCCTTGTACCGCTAGCAGTCGAGATGACAGGCATCTTATCCGCATGGCTGAAACTGATCGTGCAGCCACGTCTCGATCCCTGGTCAACACATGGGGTCGTTTGCAAGACAACAACCATCTGCACGAACAGTTCGACGACATTTGCAGCAGCATGGACTATCAGCTCGGAGAACATGGCTGCGGTTACCCTTGACGCTGCATCACAGACAGGAGCGCCTGCGATGGTGTACTCAACGACGAACCTGGGTGCATGATTGGCAAAACGTCATTTTTTCGGATGAATCCAGGTTCTGTTTGCAGCATCATGATGGTCGCACCCGTGTTTGGCGACATCGTGGTGAACGCACATTGGAAGCGTGTATTCGTCATCGCCATACTGGCGTATCGCCCGGCGTGGTGGTGTGGGGTGCCATTGATTGCACGTCTCGGTCACCTCTTGTTCGCATGGACGGCACTTTGAACAGTGGACGTTACATTTCATATGTGTTACGACCTGTGGCTCTACCCTTCGTTCGATCCCTGCGAAACCCTACATTTCAGGAGGATAATGCACGAGCGCGTGTTGCAGGTCCTGTACGGGCCTTTCTGGATACAGAAAATGTTCGACTGCTGCTCTGGCCAGCACATTCTCCAGATCTCTCACCAACTGAAAACGTCTGGTCAATGGTGGCCGAGCAACTGGCTCGTCACAATACGCCAGTCACTGCCCAAATTACGTGAAAATGTGATCACATGTCAGTTCTAGTATAATATATTTGTCCAATGAATACCCGTTTATCATCTGCATTTCTTCTTGGTGTAGCAATTTTAGTGGCCAGTAGTGTAGTAGATCAGATTTGGCTGCAGGATGTTGCTTTTTTCAAAGACACACCGAAAGATTATATATATTGAACTTGCAGCTACAATCTAGATATTCGCAGAGCAAGTTCATGTGTTGCTTCATTCTCAAAAAGGTGAAAGTGGGGAAAATATTTCATCCAAGGTGAACACAAACACAAGACACGTGTTGGGGACTGCGAATGTGATTGGATTACAGCTGCACAATGTACAGGCAACAATGAAATTTTGAGCTGGACCAGGACCTGAACCCCTACTTCCTCGTCCGACCGAGAACGACCCCAAGACCGACCCACACTTTTATATGCCACCTTGTGTCCATGTCCTGTACTCTCACAACTGTTGGGATCTCCACAAAGAGAGAGAGACTTACGGTTACTGCCGCGGCCTTGTCTTGGCATGAAATACTTTATTGCATGCCTGTGATTTTACTATGCAGTCGGCAACGTCCTTCAGACATGCATACATCGTAAAAACATACGGACTGCAATGTAGTGAACACAAACACTTTGCCTCTCTTAAACAGGACAAGTAAGACTTTTGAAAGTCTTCTTACTACAGGAAACAATACATTGAAATTCTTTAAGATTCGAGAGGTTAATTCAACAAATACTTCCAACATTTCAAAATCATTTCAGTTGTTCCGCAGTTTGCTAAATCAGCATTAATCTCTGTCATACTTTCGTCTTTGCGTATGAGACACAAATATTGTTGGAAAGCAGTGCTTCTTAGTGAACTGAAAAGTTTGTTGATAAGTAGTATTGCAGATGAACGAAAAGTGTGTAGTTTTGAGGTAATTCTTCTACTTTGGCTCTACTGCCCTTGACTTACCTTGGCCTTCTGAACAGTCTGCCTCCGAACATCTCTTTTCTCTGCCTTTGTCTTCCGTCCTGTGATCTCCATCTTCTTATCCAGGCATCTTGCTCTTTGTCGGACCTTGTTTCTTATTTTCATTATTTTGTTGTGCATCTTGTAGCCTAACATCCTCTCCATATACCTCTTGAGAAGGCGCAATGGTTAGCACACAGGACTCGCATTCGGGAGGACGACGGTTCAAATCCAACGTCTGGCCATCCAGATTTAGGTTTTCCGTGATTCCCCTAAATCGTTCAGGCAAGTGCCGGGATGGTACCTTTGCAAGGTTCAAATGGTTCAAATGGCTCTGAGCACTGTGGGACTTAACATCTATGGTCATCAGTCCCCTAGAACTTAGAACTACTTAAACCTAACTAACCTAAGGACATCACACAACACCCAGTCATCACGAGGCAGAGAAAACCTTTGCAAGGGCACGGCCTATTTCCTACCCCATCCTTTACACAATCCGAGCTTATCCAATCTTCGATCTTCGTTCCATATGTCCTAACTAACGTATTATCTGTGATTTGATATATTTACTTATATCTTTCACTTGTATAATTTTCTGCAGTTCATTATTATAAATTATTGTCTAGTTTTATGCTTTTCTCACAGGCTCTTAGATTTTTCGCAGACTTTTCCGCTCAAATGCTTTTAGGTTGTTTATATCTGCATTTATTATTGTCTATTTTTCTGACCATTTGTAACAAGATTGTGTACAGGAACTTAATTATTGTAACTATAGAGTTCTTAAGTAACTGAAAATTTGCACAGTAGGCTCTATTTACTTCTTGTATTCTTTCTCTAGTAAACTATCTCATATTATTTTCATTGGTTAAAAGAATAGCTAGACAGTTGAAGCAGGTGACACCAGTAAAACATCTGCCAGGCTCTTGAAGTAAGTTAGTGCTCTTCTGGCTTTATAATTAGGCACTTTGATATTGTGATTCACCTGCCGCTACCAAGAGATTTTACGCAACCCACAATGGCTTCAAAAACCACGCATGAGGTTTTCGTATTCTCTCCTCGCTAAGTGCAAACCGTTAGTCCTACAGGAAAAATGAACACGAATTTTTTGTCTTAAATATAATGTAATTAAACTTTTACTTGGGTACGTTTTCGCTGGAGGCCGTTGTTTTCGAGTTGCTAAAGAAAAAGGCATTTGAAGGTCACTTTTGTATGTTTTTCTTGAATAAAACTGCCGCCTCTAGTGAAAACGTATTCAAGTACAAAATTTAGCTACATAAAATTTTCTACAAAAAGGTGTTGTTCATTTTTTCTGTAGAACTAATGGTTTGAGTGTAACAAGCGAGAGACTATGAAAACATTGCACGTGGTTTTTGAAGGTGTTGCAGGTTGCATACAATCCATGGGTCGGGGCAGCTGAACCACCCAGTCATTATACGTTGGTCTTATTTTAATTCACAACGAATATATTCTTTGCTCATTCTGCTACCATAACTTTACATACAGGATGACCCAGAGTACTCTGTGTTCACAACACTTTATCTCCTACACGAATGAAGACAGAAACCTGGAGTAAATTTTAACTTACGTATAGGACAAAGTTTTGCATTTCAAAAGAACCACCCGATTTTACGAGGTTAAATCTTTTACATGAAAACATATTCAGTTTTGAGCTACTTTATACAATGCCGTTTCGCACTAAAGATTTCATTTACCTTCCACAAATTTTCAATGTGCCCACCACTGTATGCATGATAAATATCCAGACAATAGTCAAACTCGTCCCATACTTTTGCGAGAACATCTGGAGCCACTGCATTCGTTGTCGCTGCTACGCGGCGTCGCAAACACTCCAAACTTACGTACCAAGACGCCAGTCGACCGTGCAGTCCAACGGTACAATGCGAGACCCGTACGTCTCTTTGGCTAGGGAAGCAGTGATGAAAATGAGATCACACAGTTGTAATCGAATTGCACCCGCTAAAACGGAGAACGCAAAACGCTTCTGGTTGCTATTTTACATCTACATTTATATATACTCTTCAAGCTATCGTGCGGTGCATAGCGGAGGCTACCCTGTATCACTACTAGTCCTTCCCTTTTCTGTTCCACTCGCAAATGGAGCAGTGGTAAAACGACTAACTGTATGCTTCCGTACAAGTCCTAATTTCTCTTGTCTTATTTTCTTGGCCCTTTGCAAGTTCTACGTTGGTGGCGGTAGAATCCTTCTGCAGTAATTGTTTCACGAAAACAATGTCTTCTTGGAGAATGAATTTCCACTCTGCAGCAGAGTGTGCCCTGATACGAAACTTCCTGACAGATAAAAACTATGTGTCGGACCGGGACTCGAAACTGGGATTTCCGTTTGAGTTCACGGAAAGTTTCCGTAATACTTGCGTGTTCATCGGGTGTACCAGAGACAAGTCTAGCACGCAGCGCCAACTCCCGCCTCCCCCTTTACTGATAACCACATGAACCGCCAACTTAAAACGAGCGTGAAATGAAACTGTTGGTTTCGATGAATAAGTTAAAATTGTAGGAGATGTAGCCCTGTGGTGCGTGTTCGGAGGTTTTCCTGGCGAATATGCTGCTTGCAAGGCCCTAGGTCATACAGCCGGATTGATTGAAGCTTGAAGGGGAAAACCAGATGGCGGTATGATTGGCCCGCTAGATGGCACTGCCATAGGTCAAACGGATATCAACTGCATTTTTTAAAAATAGGAACCGCCATTTTTATTACATATTCGTGTAGTACGTAAAGAAATATGAATGTTTTAGTTGGATCACTTTTTTCGCTTTGTGACAGATGGCGCTGTAATAGTCACAAACGTATGGCTCACAATTTTAGAGGAACAGTTGGTAACAGATAGGTTTTTTAAATTAAAATACAGAACGTAGGTACGTTTGAACATTTTATTTCGGTTGTTCCAATGTGATACATGTACCTTTGTGAATTTATCATTTCTGAGAACGCATGCTGTTACAGCGTGATTACCTGTAAATACCACATTAATGCAATAAATGCTCAAAATGATGTCCATCAATCTCAATGCATTTGGCAATACGTGTAACGACATTCCTCTCAACAGCGAGTAGTTCGCCTTCCGTAATGTTCGCACATGCATTGACAATGTGCTGACGCATGTTGTTAGGTGTTGTCGGTGGATCACGATAGCAAATATCCTTCAACTTTCCCCACGGAAAGAAATCCGGGGACGTCAGATCCGGTGAACGTGCGGGCCATGATATGGTGCTTTGACGACCAATCCACCTGTCATGAAATATGCTATTCAATATCGTTTCAACCGCACGCGAGCTATGTGCCGGACATCGATCATGTTGGAAGTACATTGCCATTCTGTCATGCAATGAAACATCTTTTAGTAACATCGGTAGAACATTACGTAGGAAATCAGCATACATTGCGCCATTTAGATTACCATCGATATAATGGGGGCCAATTATCCTTCGTCCCATAATGCCGCACCATAGATTAACCCGCCGAGGTTCAAAGTCGTCGCCATGCAATTCCTGGTGCATAGAAATATGGAACGGGTGCAATCGATGTTGATGTAGCATACTCAACACCGACGTTTTTGATATTCCAGATTCTCGCGCAATTTGTCTGCTACTGATGTGCGGATTAGCCGCGACAGCAGCTAAAACACCTACTTGGGCATCGTCATTTGTTTCAGGTCGTGGTTGACGTTTCATATGTGGCTGAACACTTCCTATTTCCTTAAATAACGTAACTATCCGGCTAACGGTCCGGACACTTGGATGATGTCGTCCAAGATACCGAGCAGCATACATAGCACACGCCCGTTGGGCATTTTGATCACAATAGCCATAAATCAACACGATATCGACCTTTTCCGCAATTGGTAAACGGTCCATTTTAACACGGATAATGTATCACGAAGCAAATACCGTCCGCACTGGCGGAATGTTACATGATACAACGTACTTATACGTTTGTGACTAATGCAGCACCATCTGTCAACTAAACATTCATATTTCTTTACGTACTAAACGTATATGTAATAAAAAATGGGGTTTCCTATTTTAAAAAACGCAGTTGATATAGGTTTGACCTATGGCAGCTCCATCTAGCGGGCCAATCATAGCCCCATCTGGTTTTCCCCTTCAAGCTAGACGAGTTTTGTTCTTTGTAGTTTTTTCGTTTGATGCTTATTTCGTGAGATATTTGGCCCGGTCACTACCAATGGACCATCTTGTATATATTCCGGTCGTCTCTCCCCTCCCCCACAGACTCCGTGCGTGGACTGCAGGAAGTGCCGGCCGGCCACGGTGATGATCGTAGCTCGCGTTCGGGATTCGAGTGGCGGTTCTCAGTCTGTTCTCCGCCTTCGTCGTGCTCGGTGATCCGTTTTCGCTGCGTTTGGAGAAATTTCAGTGCCGGAGCCCATGTTTGACTAAGTTGAAATGCATTGTCCTTGTTGATGAGGTTCCCATATAGCCGAATTTTTGTATCTTCATATTTCATTTTGTGGTTGTTTCAAGGCAACGTTCAGTAACTGTTGCTTTCTTAGGCTGCTAGAGGTCGGTGGACCGTTTGTATTCTGTGCACCCGTTTTCAGTTGTGCGAATGGTTTGTCCGACATACGCATTCCCCCACTAGCATAATATGTAATACACTCCGTATTTCCAGAGTCCCTGATCGCCTTTTTCGGTCCCTAAGAGCGGTTTGGTCGTTACTGTTGGGCGGTACAGACATTTGATATTTTGTCTTTGTAAAATTAAATAAATTTTTCCAGATACGTTGCCCTCACATGGAATGTACACTATCTTTTTCAGTTGGTCTTCATAGCCCGTTGGCTGTGGTGTGGTCTTTTGCTTGAGGGAGATACGAATTTGGCTCTCGCTATAGCCGTTTTTCTGTAACACGTCCCTGAGGTGCTCCAGCTGGCTTTCTTCGTTGAAGATCATACGAGCTCTGTGGACTAGCGTGTTTAGCACTTCTTCCCTTTGTGGCGGGTGATAACAGCTAGAGGTGTGAGATACTCGTTTGTGCGGGTTTCTTCCGATAGACACTGTGTTCCAGTGTTCCGTCCAGTTTTATTCGTACAAGAACATCTTAAAAATTACAGCTGACCGTGTAAGGCATATATGAAATATTTCATTTATGAGAGGAAACTGAATACAATGATTTCAAACACTTTCTCTTCATGTAACTCGCACTTTAAATGGTTCAAATGGCTCTGAGCACTGTGGGACTCAACTGCTGAGGTCATAAGTCCCCTAGAACGTAGAACTACTTAAACCTAACTAACCTAAGGACATCACACACATCCATGCCCGAGGCAGGATTCGAACCTGCGACCGTAGCGGTCGCGCGGTTCCAGACTGTAGCGCCTAGAACCACTCGGCCACTACGGCCGGCAACTCGTACTTCAGGTATCGTATTCAATTGCTGAGCAAAACTGTCTTTTGGTTGGCCCTGTGCTGCGCATGTGAACAATGTAGTGAAATAAAACTTTAAAGCTGATGAAATGCAAAATTAGAAATAAAGAAAATGAATTTATCTAAATGCCAAAGGTTACGAATTGCATGCTCAGTGAAAACTGTTTAATTAAAATTCAGTACCGAGGTACATTATCACCGTTGTGTTATTGGAAGTGCAATGTTAGACTAACAATATCCGCAAAGAAAAGTTACTTCTTAACTCGTAAGACAATAACTGTTTGAAATTACCAATACCGTTTACTGAAAATTAATGTGTTTGCTATCACGACACGCGACAATCCTTACTACACACCATTTGCTGAAGAATGCAAGATGAGATCTGCCCTAGAATAGAAGTGACTTACCTCTTGCGCGGCATGCTGTTTTTTTGTGTTTGGAGGAGTGCTGACGATTTCGAAAGCAAATACAAATGAGCAGATGCAGCAGATAAAAGTAAATAATCTACTCTAAATGTGTTTTTACTTGTCAGAAACAATCCATTGCTGCGCATGCTGTAAGATGCAAATGCACACAGGACGGAATATTTATATTTTTACTATGAATGAAGGTGATGGGTTTTATTTTAAAGAAAATTGTTTTTAAGAAATCACACTATGATTATTGATAAAAAGACTTCACACATAAGAAGACTCTAACATTTAAAAAATTCTCCCTAATGCTTAAAAAATTCTCTCGTTCCGAAGGAACTACAAACATAGCTTTCAAGTTGCTTCAAAATCTTCCATCAATATAAAGAACAACAAAGTATTGTAAGAAGGTTTTCATCTCCATAATAAAGTGTTCTAGTCAGCTTCTCCCAGATTCACAGAAAACGTATCTGATTCTCAAATAACAATGCCCCGGCGCTGCACAGCAGACTGACTAGCAAGTCACACACAGATAAAACTAACAACAGAGTGGAGGACCTTATTCACAATTCATGGAGCGTACTCATTCATTTTTGTTCCAGTAAAGTGAAGATGAAATTTCATAGTAGATGAAAACATATGAGAACGTTACAACCGTTTTGCTCCACCTCCAGGTGAACTGAATTTGGCTGTGGATAAAGTTCAAGTGTTTCAAGAAAACTTGAAGCTCAACATTCTCGCGAGGCCAAATGACAAACTTATCGTAAACATATCTGTGAGATTATTTTGTATTTGTGGGTGTCCATAGCCTCCAGATGTTTAAGAAACGTAAACAGTAATGTTTTGCCTTAATGTGTGGCGTGAAAAGTGTTATTTATACATGTCAGTATATCCAGACTATGATGAAGCCATCGCAAAACTGTACAAGGTTAAAGTAAAGCATGATTTCCATTTATTTTGTTGTTACTGATCTGGTAAATCTAATAAAACATGTCCCAGACGTGTATCTGCAGTAGTTTCCTAGAACATCTAGAAGAGGAAAGATTATCATACAAGTAAATTTGTTTACTTTCCATTAAGAATGTAGAAACGTTTGTCATTGTTGGCAACCGTTAGTGAGTTGTTTCAGTCGTTTCCTAACCTTGAAACGAGTTAGTTTTCTGATTTATTCAGTGAAAGAACATAATAACAATTTATTTAAGTGAAACCACATAGTAACTGTTGTAATTTGGAGATTATTTATGAAACAGGGATGCCTTTCAAATTTGCGACAGAAGAATACGCCGAGATGGTGTTTATTTATGGTAATGCTACATCTGCAGTTACGCGAGACAGGTTCTCTACCTAGCGTTCGTAATCAGTACGAGCGCTCGATACGTGAAGACGATGATGAGGATATTATGGATGCTGTTCACCGTAGCCCGGGTATCAGTACACGACGTGTCTCTCAACGATTAGGCATTTCACAATCTAAGGTATGACTGTGTCGTTACCCTAAACAAAAAGTGCATCGTTTACAGCCAGGAGATCCTGCCCTTCGCTTGGAGTTGTGCAACTGGTTAAATACTAATCGGAAGTTACACAAATACATTTTATTTACTGATGAGGCACAGTTTACTCGAGATGGTATAAACATAACGAGCACCTATGTTCGGAAGTAAGCCCACGTGAAACAGTGCAACACAATTTCTAGCAGCGATTTAGCTTAAATGTGTGGTGTGGTATAATTAACACACTCTTTATTGGATCATTCATTTTCCCAGGACGTCTAACTGGCGAGACATACTTATAATTCCTTCAAGAACAAATTCCCCGCTTGCTCGAAGATGTTCCACTAGTTATGCCATTGCAAATGTATTTTCAAAATGACAGCGGGCCTCCACATTTCACCGACGCTGTTACTACATATGTGAATGAACATTTTCCTCAGAAATGGATTGGTCGTGGTGGTACACGTCTGTGGCCACCCAGATCTCCCGATTAAACAGCAATGGATTCTCGTGTGTGGGGATGGATGACAGACACAGTTTATCAGGACAAAGCCAATACATGTGAGGCATTACTTGCTCGCATTATGAATGCAATAGACAAAATTTTGAACAACCCTGTGAAACTGAAACGAGCAACAAAATCTGTTCATATGCGTGCAGCTAAATGCACTGAACTCGGTGGAGACATTTTTGAACATTTATTCTGAATGTATTGTGAAATTGTGTGTACACTGTGAAAGGTGGCTACACTGAGTCACAGCGCCAGAGATTGCGCCAAACAGTATTATTCAGCCGCCTCCACTGGCAGTGCTTGTTGAGATGTGGTAGTGGAGAGTGCTTGTCGAGAAGTCGTGGTGGAGAGTGTTTATTGAGAAGTGGGCAGTAGGAGTTCCGATGTAGCCGTGACTAGTTGTGAGCATGTTGTATGCAGTTGTTCTGATGGGCTAGACAGCCGATGCTGTTCGATTGCGGATGTTGTAATGCTCAGAGTGTATGTTTCGTCAATACATATGAAGGTAATAATTTTTTTTATTTTTATTTCAAATGTCTTAAACAATAATGCCTCTTGGTCACAGGTTCAGTCAACAAAGCATCTGGCTTGTGTTCATGTATTAGAGTGTAATTCTGGTTTCTACGTGCAAGTATAGTATTTCAGTTTTATTTAATTAATTCAGTGTAAATGGTATTTAAAATATCTTGTCTTTTTGAGGAAGAACCGTGCCAGATGTGTACGTTGAATCACACTTCCACACACAGAACAGCTACACTTGTGCCTTGTTGTTTCGTAGCTTTCATAGTTGCTGGGGACTTAGTTAATTAATTGTGTTAACGGAAATTTTCTTTCATTCTTTGTTGTTATTCTATGCAGTCAGATTGCGTACTAATACCAGTCAGGGCCAACCGGTTACGAGACTTCGTAGCCGGACATACAGCGACTAAAATTAAAATTATTTGCATTCTATTTAATTAAGCCCCCATGCAACTGTACAACTTCATTAACACTGGGCTTTGTTTTTTCCGGTTTAACATGAATTCATGTGTGCTATGGTATTAATAAAAGCGAATTATCTGAAATATTCATACAGTTTCAGTTAACGTTATTGCTATCATTTTTCTAAAATTAAATTCTCTGCAACTGTGCAATTGTCTAGAATTTAAAAAACAAATTGGCCAAGTAGTTAATAAGTTAAAAATTTTTCGAAATTACTTCTTTGATTGTCTGGATGTTCCGGGAAACTACTGCAGACACACGTCTGGGCCATGTTTTATTGGATTCACCAGATCAATAGGACAAAATAAATGGAAATATAGCTTTACTTTAGCCTCATACGGTTTTGCTATGGCTTCATATTAACGAAGTTACTAAGTTTCAGGCAAAAATCTTTTACTAGCCGTAACTCCGTAACTAAACATTTGCGCACCTATGTTTATACACTACTGGCCATTAAAATTGCTACACCACGAAGATGACGTGCTACAGACGCGACATTTAACCGACAGGAAGAACATGCTGTGATATGCAAATAATTAGCTTTTCAGAGCATTCACACAACGTTGGCGCCAGTGGCGATACCTACAACGTGCTGACATGAGGAAAGTTTCCAACCGATTTCTCATACACAAACAACAGTTGACCGGCGTTGCCTGGTGAAACGCTGTTGTGATGCCCCGTGTAAGGAGGAGAAATGCGTACCATCACGTTTCGGACTTTGATAAAGGTCGGATTGTAGCCTATCGCGATTGCGGTTTATCGTATCGCGACATTGCTCCTCGCGTTGGTCGAGATCCAATGACTGTTAGCAGAATATGGAATCAGTGGGTTCAGGAGGGTAATACGGAACGCCGTGCTGGATCCCAACGGCCTCGTATCACTAGCAGTCGAGATGACAGGCATCTTATCCGCTTGGCTGTAAGGGATCGTGCAGACACGTCTCGATCCCTGAGTCAACAGATGGGGACGTTTGCAAGACAAAAAGCATCTGCACCAACAGTTGGACGACGTTTGCAGCAGCATGGACTATCAGCTCGAAGACCATGGCTGCGGTTACCCTTGACGCTGCATCACAGACAGGAGCGCCTGCGACTGTGTACTCAACGACGAACCTGGGTGCACGAATGGCAAAACGTCATTTTTTTAAGATGAATCCAGGTTCTGTTTACAGCATCATAATGGTCGCATCCGTGTTTGGCGACATCGCGGTGAACGCACATTGGAAGCGTGTATTCGTCATCGTCATACTGGCGTATCACCCGTCGTGATGGTATGGGGTGCCATTGGTTACACGTCTCGGTCACCTCTTGTTCGCATTGACGGCACTTTGAACAGTGGACGGTACATTTCAGATGTGTTACGACCCGTGGCTCTACCCTTCATTCGATCCCTGCGAAACCCTGCATTTCGGCAGGATAATGCACGAGCGCATGTTGCAGGTCCTGTACGGGCTTTTCTGGATACAGAGAATGTTCGAATGCCGCCCTGGCTAGCACATCCTCCAGATCTCTCACCAACTGAAAACGTCTGGTCAATGTTGGCAGAGCAACTGGGTCGTCACAATACGCCAGTCACTACTCTTGATGAACTGTGGTACCGTGTTGAAGCTGCATGGGCAGCTGTACCTGTGCAGCTATCCAAACTCTGTTTGACTGAATGCCCAGGTGTATCAAGGCAGTTATTACGGCCAGAGGCGGTTGTTCTGGGTACTGATTTGTCAGGAGCTATGCACCCAAATTGCGTGAAAATGTAATCACACGTCAGTTCTAGTATAATATATTTGTCCAATGAATACCCGTTTATCATCTGCATTTCTTCTTGGTGTAGCAATTTTAATGGCCAGTAGTGATGAACTTCTTTTTTAGTTTTGCTTGTAGAATAACGTGTCTCGTCTTGAGTGTCCAGGATGTCGGTCACCAGGAGTAACCTCGTGATGATGGCACGTTACGCCGTGGAAAATTCGTTCTGCAACGGTCAATGAATCCGACTGCATGCCCAAGAGGACTTATGGTTCAGATGGTTCAAATGGCTCTGAGCACTATGGGACTTAACATGTCAGGTCATCAGTCCCCTAGACCTTAGAACTACTTAAACCGAACTAACCTAAGGACATCACACACACCCGTGCCCGAGGCAGGATTCGAACCTGCGATCGTAGCGGTCGCGCGATTCCAGGCTGAAGCGCCTAGAATCGCTCGGCCACCAGCGGCCGGCATAGTCTTATGGTATCACATCAAAACTTTCTATCTCTTGTAACAATCGCAGTGTCCCTGAGCTGGTCGGTGGGTGCAGAAGCGGTGCTGTTGCAGGATCTCGCGCAGGCGCACGGGGTACGGCATCGACCCGTACGTGCAGCGGGTGATGGCGGCACCGCCGCGGCGGACGCTGCTGAGGAACCGCAAGGAGGAGGGCCGCACCGCCGCCATGCTGGGCGCGCTGCCCGAGCTGCTGCACCAGCCCCAGGGGCTCTCCAAGCAGGACCTGCTGACGCTGCTCGACGAGGCGGTGGACAAGCTGCGCCGCTACACGAACGCCGCTGTCTCCAGGGTGTACCTCGTAGAGGGCAACGAGCTGCAGCTGCACAGCCACGTGTACGGCCACACCCACAGTCCGCTTACACTAGTAAACAAGTAACATCCTCAAGGAGAAGGTTATTTTACTGAAAAGTGACGTGACTGGTGGTTCATCAATGTGAGAGCATGTGAGGTGTGTCAAGAAAGTAATGAGACTGATTATTTTATGTACCAAATAACAGTATTGCTACAAAGGAATTACAGACATCGACTGCAAGCGGGCAGTGATAGAAATCGAAGGGGAAAGTTGAAAATTTGTGCCAGGCTGAGATTCGAACCGACATCTCCTACTCACTAGTCATATGCTCCGACACTGAGCCATCCAGACGTAGTGGGTATTGGAACTGCACGGAATATCGTAGCACACCTCCCATCGCTCCCAAATTCTCAACTTATCCGCCTACTACAGATGTAGAGCCCCTTGCCCATTATTCTCATCACTCGCAGCGTTTCGCCAATGCCCGTAAAGGCTCAAGCCTGGTGTTCAGATGGCTCAGTGGCCAGAACATCTTCCTAGTAAGCAGGAGACCCGCGTTCGATTTCCAGTCTGCCATATGTTTTCAACTTAACCCATTGATTTCTATCAACGACCCGCTCACAGTCAATGTCTGTAATTCCTTTGTGTCTTAATTCATCATGGCTGCTGGATCAAAATGGTGTCTAACAGTCACCACACACACACACACACATATATATATATATATATATATATATATATATATATATATATATGTGTGTGTGTGTGTGTGTGTGTGTGTGTCTGTGTGTATAGTGACTGTATATATACAGGGTGTTTCACTAAATGGTTTGCCTCTGTAAGTTACGAAGTAACAGGCGACGGAAATATTTATTGCGGTAGGTCACCTTAAGAAATGTTACACTGTCTGTGGGGCTATGAACATAGTTTATTGTTTTATTATCCAAAGAGTTACAGCAAAAAGATGCAATTTTTTTAATGGAACAATAGTTATTTCTATCATGCACTGGAATCTGTAACACCAGCTGTGTATACATCTATTTAAATTACATTCCTATCACTTTTAGTTTGGGAGCTACAACCCTTCAACGTTTCAGGGGCAGATACCACGCATGCTGCGCATAACGCAATGCGCCTTCTAAATGTGGTGCGGCCGAGTTGTAACGTCGCCAGTGTCACGGAGCGAGTAGCTTCCTCGATGTGCTGTTAGACTGCCGACTGTCGCCACACACGGTCCTATACCCGACAGTTAGAGCCACACAAACAAACGGGGCTCAATATATACCACAGTTACTGACATCGGTTGAAGATGGCATACACGAACAACGAGTATGTTGACATGGTGCTGATGCTCGGCGAGTGCCGACACGATGCCACTGAAGCAGCCATGGCGTATGCCGTGAGATATCCTAGGCAAAGAGCTCCGGCAGCCATTACATCCTTAAGTGCCGAACGACGACTTCGGGAAACAGACCGCTTAGTAATGCGCGTCAGTAACAGACGAAGAACTGCAAGAAGTGAAGAGACGGAGGTGCTTGTTTTAGCTGCAGTACACCACGATCCTCATATCAGCTTACGAGGCGTTGCTGCAGTCGCTGGTGTCAGTCTCACATCTGTGTGGCGTATGGTACACTGCCACAGATTTCACCCGTACCGCCTGTCACTGACCCAGGAGCTGTGTGGGAACGATTTCCGTGCGAGAGTTACATTCTGCGAATGGGCCATGCGTAATTTCACGCTGGAGTCTTTACAAGGTGTTATGTTCTTTGATGAGTCCACGTTCACAACTTATGGTGCAGTGAAACCCCATAACGTGCACTACTGAGTCGCAGACAATCCTCGGTGAGTACGACCTGTCGACCGTCAACGTAGGTGGTCTATTAATGTATGGTGTGGAATCCTTGGGGATGAAATCTTCGGTCCACAGTACTTCACAGGTACACTGACAGGTGAGTTGTATCTTGCGTTTATAGTCGACAGTTTAGGTGGGCCGGCCGGAGTGGCCGAGCGGTCCTAGGCGCTACAGTCTGGAACCGCGCGACCGCTACGGTCGCAGGTTCGAATCCTGCCTCGGGCATGCATGTGTGTGATGTCCTTAGGTTAGTTAGGTTTAAGTAGTTCTAAGTTCTAGGGGACTGATGACCTCAGAAGTTAAGTCCCGTAGTGCCCAGAGACATTTGAACCATTAGTTTGGGTGGTCTCCTTGAACATGTGTGTCTACACACGAGAGTCCAAATGTGGATGCATCACAATGATCACACAGCCCATTTTGTGTGTGCTGTTGTGGAAGATCTAAACAACAGGTTTGCAGGAAGGTGGATGGGGCGCCATGGTCCTCATTCATGGTCCGCAAGGTCGCCCGATTTAACACCATTAAATTTCCTTTTGTGGGGATACCTAAAGGATCGTGTTTATGTCACTGAGCCCACATCCCCAGATGATATAAATGAGTGCATCGAGGACGCATGTAGCTCCGTGACACCAGTGATGTTAGAGCGTTCGCAGATCCTTTAGAAGGCGCATTGCATTGTGCATTCAGGAACATGGGCACACATTTGAACATCTCATTTAAATCAGCTTCCCATCGCCCGAACATCCATCACCCACCACATAGCCACGTATAATGTACAGCGTGTGGCATCTGCCCCTGAAACTTTGAAGGGTTGTAGCTCCCAAACTAAAAGTGATACGAATGTAATTTAAATTGATGTATACACAGCTGGTGTTACTGATTCCAGTGCATCATAGAAACAGCTAATTTTCCATTTAAAAAATTGTATCTTTTTGCTGTAACTCTTTGGATAATAACACAATAAACTATTTTCATAACCCCGCAGACAATGGCGACCTATCGCAATAAATATTTCTGTCGACTATTACTTCGTAACTTACAGAGGCAAACACATTTAGTGAAACACCCTGTTATTTACAACAAAATAAGTTTTGCATCACCCCAGTTCCCAGAACTCCTGTAGATAGACGTTGACTGTGGATATTGTATCACAGACACAGTGCCTTTGACTTTTCAGAGTGTCACTCAACCCGCCCAAAGGTATAAACAAATATTCATGAGTAGCGCCTATTACACGGAGGGTGTCCGACAGCCGATCAGTTCGTCATTCCACCAGGAAGAAGGTACAAGGCCCGTGTTGTCTGCAGTTCAGCCATGCCTAGACGGTCAGTACCGCGGTTAGATCGCGTCCGCATTGTTACCTTATGCCCGGAAGGGCTCTCAACAAGGGAAGTGTCCAGGCGTCTAGAAGTGAACCAAAGCGATGTTGTTCGGACGTGGAGGAGATACAGAGAGACAGGAACTGTCAATGACATGCTTCGCTCAGGCCGCCCAAGGGCTACTACTGCAGTCGGTGACCGCTACCAACGGATTATGGCTCGGGGAAACCCTGACAACAACGCCACCATGTTGAATAATGCTTTTCGTGCAGCCAGAGGACGTTGTAGCCGTACGTGGTCGAACAATGACCTGCTGAAACAGTACACTACCATTTTGTAAATGAACTGGTAGTAGAGCGGTCATAACAGCCTGTGCAATGTAATGGGCACTGGTTACATTAACCTGCAGAAACACCAGATGTGACGGAGAGTTTTAAATGATTCTCTTTCACCTTGAGGCGCAAGATGATACCTGTGTGTTTTGAGCGAATACACTCTGGAATTGATTGCTCACCACGTCTACACTATACACCTCAAAGTCCATCACTCACCTACAGACAGAACCTGTCTCCAACCAATTCTTTTACGACCCCAGAGCAGTAACGACAGCCAGTAGCAGTGATAGCCTGGTCACAAGCACATGTAGTTTAAATTCTACCGCAGGCAAATGGTTCCCAATAGCCTGAGACACAACTTGTCCAACATGTGCCCAAATTTCGTCCTTGCATGATGTTTGGTCAGACACCACTGCCTGCACAGGGCGTCCATCTTGACGTGTATTTGTAATACACAAACGTCCGGAACCTGAAATGTTCCACAGACCACTATTGAAAACATTGTGTCCAGCATGTGCAGCAATCCGTCGATACGTCCATCCAGCTTCCATTAGGCCCATAACATGACCCCATTCGAATGGCTGAAGCTTTTCAACAGGACTGTATATTTGTACACGCTATTGTTGTTGTTGTGGTCTTCAGTCCTGAGACTGGTTTGATGCAGCTCTCCATGCTAATCTATCCTGTGCAAGCTCCTTCATCTCCCAGTACCTACTGCAGCCTACATCCTTCTGAATTGCTTAGTGTATTCATCTCTTGGTCTCCCTCTACGATTTCTACCCTCCACGCTGCCCTCCAATGCTAAATTTGTGATCCCTTGATGCCTCAGGACATGTCCTACCAACCGATCCCTTCTTCTAGTCAAGTTGTGCCACGAACTTCTCTTCTCACCAATCCTATTCAATACCTCCTCATTAGTTACGTGATCTACCCACCTAATCTTGAACATTCTTCTGTAGCACCACATTTCGAAAGCTTCTATTCTCTTCTTCTCCAAACTATTTGTTGTCCATGTTTCACTTCCATTCATGGCTACACTCCATACAAATACTTTCAGAAATGACTTCCTGACATTTAAATCTATACTCGATGTTAACAAATTCCTCTTCTTCAGAAACGCTTTCCTTGCCATTGCCAGTCTACATTTTATATCCTCTCTACTTCGACCATCATCAGTTATTTTGCTCCCCAAATAGCAAAACTCCTTTACTACTTTAAGGGCAAGATTGTTCCCTAGAATGAATGTAGCAAACCCTGTTCACTTCTAAACTCACCCTGTTACTCTCTGCAGAGTCAAAAAGGAGAGTATACAATCAGGCCTCCTCAGATCTATTTGATCACCGATGGCTGTGACAGATCAATTGCTAATAATGCACTGAAGCGCCAAAGAAACTGGTATAGCCATGCGTGTCCAAACAGAGAGATATGTAAACAGGCAGAATACGGCGTTGCGGTCGGCAACGCTTATATAAGACAGCAAGTGTCTGGCGCAGTTGTTAGATCGGTTACTGCTGCTCCATTGGCAGGTTATCAAGATTTAAGTGAGTTTAAACATCGGTTCACGACCGATGGGACACAGCACATCTCTAGGTCCACTCTTTCCGATCTGATAGTGAAGTGGAAAAATGAAGGGACACGTAAAGCACAAAAGCGTACAGGCCTTCCTCGTCTGTTGACTGACAGAGACTGTCGACAGTTGATGAGGGTCGTAATGTGTAATAGCCAGACATCTATCCAGACCATCACACAGGAATTTCATACTGCACCAGGATCCGCTGAAAGCAATATGACAGTCAGGCGAGAGATGAGAAAACTTGGATTTCATGGTCGAGCGGCTGCTAATAAGCCACACATCACGCAGGGAAATGCCAAATGACCCCTCGTTTGGTGTAAGGAGCGTAAACATTGGACGATTGAACAGTGCAAAAACGTTGTGCGGAGTGACAAATCACGGTACACAATGTGGCGATGTCATCTGTCAGCGTATGTAGTCCCAACAGTAAAATTGGGAGGCGGTGGTGTTATGGTGTGGTCGTGTTTTTCATGGAGGGAGATTGCACCCCTTGTTGTTTTCCGTGGCACTATCACAGCACAGGCCTACATTGATGTTTTAAGCACCTTCTTGCTTCCCACTATTGAAGAGCAACTCGGGGATGGCGATTGCATCTTTCAACACGATCGAGCGCCTGTTAATAACGCACGGCCTGTGGCGGAGTGGTTACACGACAATAACATCCCTGTAATGGGCTGGCCTGCACAGAGTCCTGACCTGTATCCTATAGAACACTTTTGGTATGTTTTGGAACGCCGACTTCGTGCCAAGCCTCACAAACTGAAATCAATACCTCTCCTCAGTGCAGCAGTTCGTGAAGAATGGGCTGTGAATCCCCAAGAAACCTTCCAGCTCCTGACTGAACGTATGCCTGCGAGAGTGGAAGCTGTCATCAAGGCTAAGGGTAGGCCAACGCCAAATTGAATTCCAGCATTACCGATGGATGGCGCCACGACCTTGTAAGTCGTTTTCAGCCAAATGTCTGGATACTTTTGATTACATAGTGTACAAGTACTCTAGTGGAGCTGAAGTTCTGGAGGAAAGCTAGTAAATAAATAGGACATAAATACAACAAACAATATCAAAATGAGATACATTCAACAGGAAATTACAATTATAACCATCAAATATTAATTTAAATTAAAAAGTTCTTCTGCATAAAAAGCTCTAGTCACTTAGTAAATAATAGATACATCAATTAAAAAAGAAATTCTACATAAAAATTCGGTAACAAATAGAGTACTAATACTTAGCCTTTGGTTAGAAATTTCATATAATTAATCCCACAAAATAATATTTTAATTAGAAAACTTAAGCCTTTGTCTAAAATAGTACTGAAAGGTAATCAGTGTACAAATATCACATGACCCTCAACAATAACCAGATAACCTAGTACAAACAGTAGTGTAATAAGGAAAATTACACAAACAAGAGTATATGTATAATGTACAAGCACCTCTAAAATTGAAGGAGAACTTATTTCTGAAAGTTTAAACAAAACACAAGAAATGATTCTGTTCAACAAATTTAACAACCCAACCAAATTTAAAGGAAGGAGAGGAACACCAATATCTGAAGATCTGAGAAAGGAATGGCAGTGAGCCACACAAGGTATCAAATTAATTACAATCTTATGTAGTAATAATTTCTGTATATACAAATACTTACAAATAATATTTGATAAACAATATAATACTATATTCTATAAGCCTTACCCAATTACTGAAGGTAGTGGACCTATACAGACTCTTTGTTTCATAGGTACTAAACCAGCCAATAACTGTACTTGTATGAGTACAAAAGAATAGATTATTAAAGACTTCATATCAAGTCGACAAAAATAAGTAAATCAAGCAACAACAGTAACAGAGAAAATCGAAAGAATAAGCATAGTTCAGATGTAAGAAGGAAATAGCTTTCAATACACAGAGACGTGTTATAACCACTAACTTCAATAAGACCCCAGTAAGAACGACTTTACCAGAAATTTAACCTTCTATAACATTCTTAGGAAGTAGAAGATGAACCACAAATGTGTGTATTTCCAGTACACATCAAAAAGCTTTAGATATGAAATACAATTTAATAAAAATAAAAATCAAATTAAAAAGAAAGTGAAGCGTATCAGCAAAATCACAGGTATAAAATAAAACTCATACCAAAGATTAACTTAAAACCAAAGTATAAAACATTAAATATATACCAGCCCAAAGACTCTCAGATTGATAACACCAACCTAAAATTAAAAGCAAAACTAACAGCAATCTGATCTCAAAAAAATTAAAGAGCCAATAAATACAATGTACAATTCATATAATATTATAATCAAAATTAAAGCCATGAAAACAGACCTAGTAAAGAAATAAAAATAATAAATATGAATATTTGTTTTAACAATTTAAAAACTAATAACCACCAGTAGCCAGTTGTCTCAAATTGAGACCAGAATTTGTAGCTTACACAAAGGTCACTTGTAATAAAGTAGACCTGCGTTATTAGTGGAAATGAAAGAGATAAACCAAACTCAAAGTAAGCAACTTGTATAGTGGTGCCTGAGGTCCAGTCAGAAAATTAGCCATTAGTAAACATATCAATAATGCTGTATATCAATGTAAACGTACTCTTAACATTGCCAGGAAACGAAACCTGAGAAAGAAGTGAGCACTGTTGGTGGGAGTTCAGGCTGAAGAGTTTCATGGTCGTTGCTGATGTCAACACCAAGTACTGTGAGCGAAAAATATAAGTTTCTGGCCAAGTAAGAGGCACGGTGCATTCCATCGGTATTTGTTCTGTAGTGCAGATATTTTCAGTACAGTATGTACTGTGTAAGAAATCAAATGAAACGCAATTACATAGAAGTAGAACAGTTTACTGGGTGAGTCACTAGTTTCTTTTCCCATTACACTTTTCGATGGTTCACAAAATCATCTTCAGTTGGAGAACTGTGTTGTCACATCGCTGGTGTTCGTGTAGACTGTAGACCAGACGTCTTTTCACAGCAGCAGACCAAGTGGAAGGCAGGTTATGTTTAGTATTTCTGTGGCGATGAAATTGGTTTCTTAGAAGAGGCGCTGCTACTGTTAAAAACATGATTTTGCGCGACTGAAGAATACTTACAAAGAAAGTTGATTCGAAAAGACAGTTACCTGTTGCATGTGCTTTTAACTGTACATTATGCTTACACCGTCACTTCACACAGAGATGTTAAACATGCCAGAGATGTGCCTGCTTAGAATGAATACAAAGATGATTGTGCCAGAAACCAGGTGTGCTGTGAACAGAAAATCTTACTTATCATGTGCTCCATGGGTATGCAGATTAAACTGATGCTGAATCCATAACCTCAGATCACATAAAATAATGGATTACCCTCATGAAGCTAACAGGCTACTTGAAAAATCAATTGTAGCTCACTGGGGGAAACGTTATTTGGGGAGTTCATGAATTTATCAGGGACCTCGCTTATAGCTTATGGATGGAGGACCCGGGCGTTTCACTTGAATAATTTGCTTTAATGGTAAGTGAACGATAGAATTTGACCTGGTAAAATTATATTTATTCAAACAGTGTGTAAAAATTGCTCATGACAGATAAGCGTTGAGGTTATAAAACTATTTGAGAAAGAATGTACATAACTAAAATAGAACAATGATAAGAAAATGAATGGTTGCTACTTTCGCCACCAGCCCAGACACATAAAGGTCGCCGGCCGCGGTGGTCTCAGCGGTTCTAGGCGCGCAGTCCGGAACCGTGCGACTGCTACGGTCGCAGGTTCGAATCCTGCCTCGGGCATGGATGTGTGTGATGTCCTTAGGTTACTTAGGTTTAAGTAGTTCTAAGTTGTAGGGGACTGATGACCACAGCAGTTAAGTCCCATAGTGCTCAGAGCCATTTGAACCATTTGAACATAAAGGTCACGAGTTACGCTTTCAACTGTGATCGCAAAACTTTAAAATTACACAAATAATGGTATGAGTTCGAATAGAGCATACAACAGATCGTAACTAGATAGCGAAACAAACGTGAATGGTTACGAGAAAAATCCCCTTTGAAGCAAGAACTAAATTGCAGAAAAAGTTGCATACCAGAGCGTGAAGCGCGTAGATGAAGTTTGGAAGGCTAAAAATAGAAATCCGGAATGAACTCCTCTTCCCCCACTATATCGTGATTGCCGAAGATGGGAGTGTGCATTGCAGATGGGAACTTACCATGACTGCCATTGAGGTGGATGCCGACAAGTCGGAGATCGCCGAACAGTGTCGACTGCCAACTGTTGCTAGGCTGAGCCCACGTGATGTGATTGCAAATGGCTGATCTCATCATACTCCTAATTAGCCGCTGCGGATGCGCGTAAGTTCAAACAGAAACTTCGAAAACTTGGCAAAGGGCAAAAGTCAAGGGAAAACACGTACGAGTGAAGAGTCCAGAGTAGCCTCACGAAGCAGAAGTTCGGTTCAGAATACCCATACGAATCCAAAAACGACTCCGAATGCGTCTCTCAATATTTGGTAGCCTTTGTTCAGACTTGGGAAAGGCTTATTGCACAATCTTCTCTAGCCGATCGTAGAAAAGGCCTAAGTGGTCTTCAAATAAGGGATCTGCAAGTCCGTTTCCTAGCCCCAACATAAAGTTAAGGATGTATCTGCCAAAGAGATACGTGTGGGAAACGAGTGTCGCCCCATTCTCAGGTGCAGACTTGTTTGTTAGAAATTCTGGGAGCTTCGTTGGGCTTTGCTCAGCGTTCCCAGATGCACGAGTGGCTATTCATTTTGCTTGAGGGAAAATTTCTGGAGACCACATACAGCAGGACAACGGCAGGTGGAGTCCACCCAAATGTTAATAAGAAGCAAAGTTCTCATCCCTTCCACCAGTGGCTTCCTGTTCTGTCGTAGAGGACACCACTCGTTGTCTGCGGAGTCTGAGCCAGGAGGGTATCCCTTGAGAAGCTCGCCTTACTGTCCATGAATCCAGAATTCATAACTTGTGAACACACGACTGAACCATTCGTGGTCTTTGGCAGTCCTCTCAAGAAGATCAATGCGCACGTTTCTCCGATTGCTCTTCTGCTCAGTTGCAAGGTTTTCTAGCACTATTTTGGCTCAGATCTTTTGGACGTGCAAAACTTTGGTCAAAATTTCAAAAATGTTCAAATGTATGTGAAATCCTATCGGACTTAAGTGCTAAGGTCATCAGTCCCTAAGCTTACACACTACTTAACCTAAATTATCGTAAAGACAAACACACACACCGATGCCCGAGGGAGGACTCGAACCTCCGCCGCGACCAGCCGCACAGTCCATGACTGCAGCGACTTAGGTCAAAATTTGATGTATGGTTAAAGAGTTTAACATGTTGCCCATCACCCTTATTGGTAAAAATCTTCCTGATCTCGCAAGAGCACGCACACGTTCGGCATTTTCGTCGGTTTTTCAAATGGTTCAAATGGCTCTGAGCACTATGGGACTTAACATCTGTGGTCATAAGTCCCCTAGAACTTAGAACTACTTAAACCTAACTAAACTAAGGACATCACACACATCCATGCCCGAGGCAGGATTCGAACCTGCGAACGTAGCGATCACACGGTTCCATACTGAAGCGCCTAGAACCGCACGGCCACAACGGCCGGCTTCCGTTTTTCATCTCGGCCTTCCAAAACTAATTTGAGGGACCGATGACCTCAGCAGTTAGGAACTTATTACCACCAATAATAATTTGTGCCAGCTAAAAAAAATGGTTCAAATGGCTCTGAGCTCTATGGGACTTAACTGCTGTGGTCATCAGTCCCCTAGAACTTAGAACTACTTAAACCTAACTAACGTAAGGACATCACACACATCCATGCCCGAGGCAGGACTCGAACCTGCGACCGTAGCGGTCGCGCGGTTCCAGACTGTAGCGCCTAGAACCACTCGGCCACTTCGGCCGGCTTGTGCCAGCTAGAAACTTGTGCTCTTCATAAGGAATGTTCTCCATAGGCCGGTTTCAACGTTTTAGTGGTCACATCGCCGACTCCTCAAGTTCAACACAAAACTCGATGACATAACGTTGCTTTGAATTCCGCTGCTCCATTTCCATAACACAGGACAGAAACTGAGCTGCACTGATGGCGCTCGGAAAAATCGTGTGACGGCTGTACAGTTCTGAAACTCGGGATGAGCGTCTGGAATGGAAGAACACAATGATCTATACACAGCGTTGTCAGATTGCTTGCGGTGTTGTCAGTCTCATTACATCTCTCGCACACCTCGTACATCCCTGAGCAACCTCAGGACTTCTGTAGTTGCAGTTCGGGCTCACCGTGTACAGGAGACTGGAGAAACCTACAGAATACCGTTGTGGCGGCGCGCAGGGGTGACGTGGAGCAGCTGACGGAGCCACGCCTGCCGGTGCTGGTGGGGGACACGATGGTGGGCTACGTGGCGGCCAGCGGCGACCTGGCGCTGCTGGAGGAGGTGGCGAAGGCGCACCAGGACCGCCGCTACCCGCGCGGCCTGCCGTGGGCGCCGCCCGGCGAGCTGCACTCGGCGTGCGCCGTGCCGCTCTGCGACGACGCCGTGCAGAGGCACTGCCGCGCAGTCGTCGTGCTCGCGCAGACCCCCGACGCCAGGATCCAGCTCGAGTGCGTACGCTGCGTTCGTATTTAGTGCACCACTCTCTCTTTCACTCCGAATTTCTCTAATTTTGGAGCTGTGGTTTTTACGGGGAACACAAGAAATACGAGTTGTGGCTTGAAAAAAACCGGACTAGTACTGGTGAAACAATAAAACGAATGCAATAATGCTGAAAGTCGCGTGGCCTGTCACGTGACTCTCGCTCCGCCTACTGCTCGAGTTTCATCTGCCTCCTGCACTCAGTCTGCCCGTGGCGTCTGTTTTAAGTAGTTGACGTTTTGTCTGTGCGTCGGAAAATGTTGAGTGTACAGAAAGAACAGCGTGTTAACATCAAATTTTGTTTCAAACTAGGAAAATCTGCAAGTGAAACGTTTGTAATGTTACAACAAGTGTACGGCGATGATTGTTTATCGCGAACACAAGTGTTTGAGTGGTTTAAACGATTTAAAGATGGCCGCGAAGACACCAGTGATGACACTCGCACTGGCAGACCATTGTCAGCAAAAACTGATGCAAAAATTGAAAAAATCGGTAAACTTGTTCGACAAGATCGCCGTTTAACAATCAGAGCAGTGTCTGAGTTAACAGGGGTTGACAAGGAAAGTGTTAGGCAGATTCTTCATGAAAGTTTCAACATGAACAAAGTGTGTTCAAAAATGGTTCCAAAGTGTCTCACAATTGAACAGAAGGAACGCCGAAGAATGATTTGTTCTGACATCCTGGAAAACATTGAAAGTGATCCCACCTTCTTACAAAATGTTATTACTTGCGATGAATCGTGGTTTTTTACTTACGATCCCGAAACTAAACGCCAATCGATGCATTGGAAAACTCCTGGTTCTCCACGACAAAAAAAAGCACGAATGTCAAAATCGAAATTCAAGGCAATGATGATTGTTTTTTTGACATCAAAGGGATTGTGCACATTGATTGGGTACCAGAGGGACAAACAGTGAATCAGCATTACTACATTAGCGTCCTGGCTACCCTACGTGAGCGAGTACGGAGAAAACGGAAAGATTTGTGGAGAAAAAAGTCATGGATCCTTCACCAAGACAATGCCCCAGCTCACAGTGCGTTGTCAGTGAAGACGTTTTTGGCAAAACACAACATTCCCATCTTAGATCATCCACCCTACTCACCTGATTTGGCCACCTGTGACTTTTTTCTTTTCCCTAAAGTCAAGTCAGCTTTGAAAGAAACTAGATTTGAGACTGTTGAAGCAGTAAAAGAAAAAGCGATGGAAGTAATGTATGGACTTACCGAAAATGATCTGCAGCATTGCTATGAACAGTGGAAAATTCGTATGGAGCGGTGTAGAGACCGAGGAGGAGAGTACATTGAAGGAGATAACATGAAATTGTAAATAATTGTAAATAAATGTTTTTTCCAGCATCAGTCCGGTTTTTTTCTAGCCACACCTCGTATTGAATTTAAGCGATGAAAGGAGAAAATATGAAAATGCAGTAAATGAAGCATGCAAAAAGGAATACAAACGTCTCAAAAATGAGATCGACAGGATAAATGACCTGGATGACAATCTGAGCAGTTCTCTTAGGTTGTTCGCAGATGATGCTGTAATTTACCGTCTAGTAAGGTCATCCGAAGACCAGTATCAGTTGCAAAGCGATTTAGAAAAGATTGCTGTATGGAGTGGCAGGTGGCAGTTGACGCTAAATAACGAAAAGTGTGAGGTGATCCACATGACTTCCAAAAGAAATCCGTTTGAATTCGATTACTCGATAAATAGTACAATTCTCAAGGCTGTCAATTCAACTAAGGCCCTGGGTGTTAAAATTACGAACAAGACCACATAGATAATATTGTGGGGAAGGCGAGCCAAAGGTTGCGTTTCATTGGCAGGACACTTAGAAGATGCAACAAGTCCACTAAAGAGACAGCTTACACTAAACTCGTTCGTCCTCTGTTAGAATATTGCTGCGCGATGTGGGATCCTTACCAGGTGGGATTGACGGACGACATCGAAAGGGCGCAAAAAAGGGCAGCTCGTTTTGTATTATCACGTAATAGGAGAGAGAGTGTGGCAGATATGATACGCGAGTTGGGATGAAAGTCATTAAAGCAAAGACGTTTTCGTCGCGGCGAGATCTATTTACGAAATTTCAGTCACTAACTTTCTCTTTCGAATGCGAAAATATTTTGTTGAGCCCAACCTATATAGGTAGGAACGATCATCAAAATAAAATAAGAGAAATCATAGCTCGAACAGAAAGGTTTAGGTGTTCGTTTTTCCCGCGCGCTGTTCGGGACTGGAATCGTAGAGAGATAGTATGATTGTGGTTCGATGAACCCTCTGCCAAGCACTTAAATGTGAATTGCAGATTAATCATGTAGATGTACATGTAGATGTAGATGAAGTGCAAAATAGCTAAGCCGGGATGGCTAGAGGACAAATGTAAGGATGTAGAGGCTTATCTCTCTAGGAGTAAGACAGATACTGCCTGCAGGAGAATTAAAGAGACCTTTGGAGAAAAGAGAACAACTTGTATGAATATCAACACCTCAGATGGAAACCCAGTTGCACTACAGTCTGGAACCGCGCGACCGCTACGGTCGCAGGTTCGAATCCTGCCTCGGGCATGGATGTGTGTGATGTCCTTAGGTTAGTTAGGTTTAAGTAGTTCTAAGTTCTAAGGGACTGATGACCACAGCAGTTAAGTCCCATTGTGCTCAGAGCCATTTGAACCATTTTTGAAACCCAGTTCTAACCAAAGAAGGGAGAGCAGAAAGGTGGAAGGAGTATATAGAGGGTCTATACAAGGGCGATGTACTTGAGGACAATATTATGGAAATGGAAGAGGAGGTAGATGAAGATGTAATGGGAGATATGATACTGCGTGAAGAGTTTGACAGAGCACTGAAAGACGTGAGTCGAAACAAGGCCCCGGGAGTAGACAACATTCCATTAGAACTACTGACAGCCTTGGGAGAGCCAGTCCTGACAAAACTCTGCCATCTGGTGAGCAAGATGTATGAGACAGGCGAAATATCCTCAGACTTCAAGAAGAATAAATAATTCCAATCCCAAAGAAAACAGGTGTTGACAGATGTGAAAATTACCGAACTATCAGTTTAATAAGTAGCGGCTGCAAAATACTAACACGAATTCTTTACAGACGAATGGAAAAACTGGTAGAAGCCGACTTCGGGGAAGATCAGTTTGGATTCCGTAGAAATGTTGGAACACGTGAGGCAATACTAACCTTACGACTTATCTTAGAAGAAAGATTAAGGAAAGGCAAACCTACGTTTCTAGCATGTGTAGACTTAGAGAAAGCGTTTGACAATGTTGACTGGAATACTCTCTTTCAAATTCTGAAGGTGGCAGGGGTAAAATACAGGGAGCGAAAGGCTATTTACAATTTGTACAGAAACCAGATGGCAGTTATAAGAGTCGAGGGACATGAGAGGGAAGCAGTGGTTGGGAAGGGAGTAAGACAGGGTTGTAGCCACTCCCTGATGTTATTCAATTTGTATAGTGAGCAAGCAGTAAAGGAAACAAAAGAAAATTTCGGAGTAGGTATTAAAATCCATGGAGAAGAAATAAAAACTTTGAGGTTCGCCGATGACATTGTAATTCTGTCAAAGACAGCGAAGGGCTTGGAAGAGCAGTTGAACGGAATGGACAGTGTCTTGAAGTAAGAATATAAGATGAACATCAACAAAAGCAAAACGAGGATAATGGAATGTAGTCGAATTAAGTCGGGTGATGCTGAGGGAAATAGATTAGGAAATGAGACACTTAAAGTAGTAAAGGAGTTTTGCTATTTGGGGAGCAAAATAACTGATGATGGTCGAAATAGAGAATATGTAAAACGTAGACTGACAATAGCAAGGAAAGCGTTTCTGAAGAAGAGAAATTTGTTAACCTCGAGTATAATTTAAATGTCAGGAAGTCGTTTCTGAAAGTATTTGTATGGAGTGTAGCCATGTATGGAAGTGAAACGTGGACGATAAATAGTTTGGACAAGAAGAGAATAGAAGCTTTCGAAATGTGGTGCTACAGAAGAATGCTGAAGATTAGATGGGTAGATCACATACCTAATGAGGAGGTATTGAATATCGTCATTCACCAACAGCGGTAACGTAAACCGGCATAATATGCACTATTGGGCAACGGAAAATCCACGATGGCTGCGACAAGTGGAACATCAGTGACCTTGGCGGATTAATATATGGTGCGGCATTATGGGAGGAAGGATAATTGGCCCCTATTTTATCGATGGTTATCTAAATGGTGCATTGTATGCTGATTTCCTACGTAATGTTCTATCGATGTTTCTACAAGATGTTTCTCTGCATGACAGAACGGCGATGTACTTCCAACATGATGGATGTCCGGCACATAGCTCGCGTGCGGTTGAAGCGGTATTGAGTAGCATATTTCACGACAGATGGATTGGTCGTCGAAGCACTATACAATACAAAAGTTGAAGGATATTTGCTACCGTGTTCCACCGACAACGCCTGACAACATACGTCAGCGCATTGTCAATACATGTGCGAACACTGCGGAAGGCGAACTATTCGCTGTTGAGAGGAATGTCGTTACACGTGTTGCCAAATGCATTGAGGTTGCCGGACATCATTTTGACCATTTATTGCATTAATGTGGTATTTACAGGTAATCGCGCTGTAACAGCATGCGTTCTCATAAATGGTAAGTTCACAAAGGTAAGTGTATCAAATTGGAACAACCGAAATAAAATGTTCAAACGTACCTACGTTCTGTATTTTAATTTAAAAGCCTACCTGTTACCAACTGTTCGTCTAGAATTGTGAGCTATATGTTTGTGACTATTACAGCGCCATCTATCACAAAGCTAAAAAAGTGGTCCAACTAAAACATTCATATTTCTTTACGTACTACACGAATATGTAATAAAAAACGGGGGTTCCTACTTTAAAAAACGCAGTTGATATCCGTTTGACCTATGGCAGCGCCATCTAGCGGTCCAACCATAGCGCCATTTGGTTTCCCCCTTCAAGCTAGACAAGTTTCGTTCTTTGTAGTTTTTGCGTTTGGCGCTTATTTCGTTAGATATTTGGCCCGGTCACGATCAATGGACCACCATGTATACTCTTGGCTCCACCGTAAATGTTGCTGCTGACACGTGGATGTCAATGGAATACAGCGTAGTGGTCGTCTGGAAAAGAGACCACCCCAATGCAGTCGCTGTACCATTCGGGTGCGTGAGAATGTGTGCTTCACAGTCCTATTAAATGTGGTTGTGGTTTCGCCTGCTGTCTGACATGGATTCCTTCTTGCATGTTGAACATCGTACTGGTCATCTGCTGCTGTAGTTCACTGTGCTCGACGACCTCCTCTCCTTTGGGCAGCAGTGCCTGTGGTTCAAAATGCTCCACATGCTCATAAAACGATGCTGTGAGCAATATCAACTCATGGGCAGTGCTTGTCACACTTTGCCTCTCTGCCAGTTTCCTTATGATTCTTTCACATGTGAAGTCAGGCAGATTTTGTCTGTGTGATGTGATGTAATGAAGAACGCCACCACAATGCACCATAACTGCTCGTGGGTTGACCCCATGTCGCGCGCACGAGCGCTCGCTGGCGCGCGCGCGCGTGCACACACACACACACACACACACACACACACACACACACACACACACACAGTTTTCCTGTTTCTTCAAGTGCCTCGTGTAGTGGGGCCCACCATTTGGCGCTATGGTGATGTTGACCTCATGTCAGGTGATGCCCAACTCTCTGGAACGTCTGGGAGGCCTCTGCCCCCACACTTTCATTCATTTTGACTGAGTAGTTAATATGTTATGCTATTTTCCTCCTTGAGAGTTCGTTTATGCTGCCACCTCGACACTCGCCGGTATGGCACTGCATTGACGAATCAAAGACCACTTCGTCTTACCGGTCCATTAAACCTGCACCATCAGTGCTCGCCCCATATCTCGCTGCGATTGTCACCAGGTGGCGATATCAAACGGGTTTGTGTTTCGTGATGTGACCATTGCCTTATGTCCTGAAACTTGATCCTTGCTTGCCTGCTTCAAAGTCATTCCAGCAATGCCACATTTGACTCTGCTCGATATGTGAGCAGCTGCACGAGGTAATTACTTCCGGTGGCCAGCGAACACGAGGCTGCAGCGTAAATCCAACAACACTACCGGCTGTCAGCGAGGTGCGTTGCGCCAGCACCGAGATGCCAGCAGCAGGAACGTACCTACAGCTTTTGCATTGGAGGGGGGGGGGGGGGGTCCAACACTATCATTTAGGAAGGTAAACCAGACTTCGCCCACCACATGAAATGGTTTTGCTGTTAACGCCAATCAAGCAGTCAATCAAGCAGAAACGAAAAAACCCACAAATACGTTAGCATCCATATTACATGCGGGTAAAACTGTTGAGTAACACTCATTTATCCAAGCGTCTTTAAATAAATTATATGTATTGTAGCTGTTGAGGTATTTATTTATGAAAAAACAACTAACTGTAAGCTAACATTGGAGGTAATTACTTATTTTTGAATATCATTATTAATAATTTATATTAATCAATAATATTATTATATTAGTCTTTGTATTTAAATTGTGGCACTTTGGCATTTTGCTATAACTTTAGGCCGTAAGTTAATTTAAAAATAAACATTAATTACTTTAATTTAAAGTATCATATTTATCCTTTTACGTCTTGCTGCTAACTTACTGATAATACTGTCCGTTTGATAGTTGTTTTTTTTTTTCAAACACGACTCTTTTAACAACTAAACACACGCACGCACAGTTTAAGCTGGCATGACACACGACGCCCGAAACTTCGACACTTTAATTGTGACTACCCAAGGGGAAGCGACAGAACACACTGGATTGGTTCCGTTCAGTGTTGCCAGCCAAAAATAAGTTAATTCCGCTACGAACACATCCAAATTCCACTACAGTTTCAAATGTAATTTATGATATAGTTTACATAATTCCTGACGATATACAGGCTAAATAAACAATTTAAGCTATAAACAAATATATTCCATATCTTTCCAGCTGTGGCATTTAACGACAGCTAGAACGACAGTGTCCAGTGATGGGCCTGAATATCGTGCTTCATTCAAATAGTTGCTGTTAATATAGTAATTGTAGTTTGATGCGATAGGTAATTTTCCTCTTTATATGGAATCTGAACTGGCTAAGGCGGAAGGAATTAATTTACAAGGTTTTTTTTTTTAGCGCTGTGTGTGTGAAACGTTTCAATGTTTATTAACATCGCAGTGAAATGTAAGAATTTGTTGATGCAGTAATAATATTGTGATCGCCTTCAGTTTTCAGATAATAACTGACACGTTTTTCAAACTTACGGAAATGTTCCTCCGTAATTGTGTACGAAATATAACAATGATCAATAACGGTTCTTGTTTTGGATGTCTAGTCATATTTTCAACAAGTCACTTAACGTTTCTGCGAGTAGCTTAATAAGTGGTACTTCCTGACAGATTAAAACTGTGTGCCCGACTTAGACTCGGGACCTTTGGCTTTCGCGGGCAAGTGCTCCACCAACTGAGCTACCCAAGCACGGCTCACGACCCCTCCTCACAGCTTCAATTCTGCCAGTACCTCGTCTCCTACCTCCCCTAGGCTGTGGCTAAGCGATGTCTCCGCAGTATCCTTTCTTCCATGAGTGCTAGTTCTCTAAGGTTCGCAGAGCTTATGTGAAGTTTGGAAGGTAGGAGACGAGGTACTGACAGAATTGAAGCTGTGAGGACGGATTCTCTGTAGTGCTTCGGTAGCTCAGTTGGTAGAGCACTTGCCCGCGTAAAGCAGAGGTCCCGAGTTCGAGTCTAGGTCCGACGTACAGTTTCAATCTGTCAAGAAGTTTCATATCAGCGCCCACTCCGCTGCAGAGTGAAAATCTCACTCTGGAAACTTAATAAGTCTTTCAGTTTTAATGTCTGTCATCATGGAGAAAGACTGTTCGGTATCTATATTCCCGTGCATATATTACATGTTTTGTACTTGGCATTGAAACTTTACGAGGGTTTTACCTTTCCCCAAAGAAAGTTGGATTCCGCTACATTTTTAACAATTTCAGGATTTCGCACTACGCCACGAAGACCAAAAAACTCCAATACGCGTAGCGGAATTCCGCTACGGTTGGCAAGATTGCACTCACTTCCGTTGCACACATAGTGAGGGTAGGGTTAGACACCCCGCTGCAGGGCACAGTTGTTTCTTGCAGTCTCATTCCTCCATGGCTTGTCACTACGTCAACCAAGCGCAGTGCGCGACTATTTTGTGGCACGGGGTTTCAAAAGCGGGTATTCTTCTAATATTGGCGTTTTTTGTGTAAACTAAGGAAGGTGGGGATGCGGATCCCCTGGACCCTCCCTTATAAAGGGTGTTACAAAAAGGTACGGCCAAACTTTCAGGAAACATTCCTCAAACACAAAGAAAGGAAATATGTTATGTGGACATGTGCCCGGAAACGCTTACTTTCCATGTTCGAGCTCATTTTATTACTTCTCTTCAAATCACACCAATCATGGAATGGAAACACACAGCAACAGAACGTACCAGCGTGACTTCAAACACTTTGTCACAGGAAATGTTCAAAATGTCCTCCGTTAGCGAGGATACATGCATCCACCCTCCGTTGCATGTAATCCCTGATGCGCTGATGCAGTCCTGGAGAATGGCGTATTGTATCACAGCCGTCCACAATACGAGCACGAAGAGTCTCTACATTTGGTACCGGGGATGCGTAGACAAGAGCTTTCAAATGCCCCCATAAATGAAAGTCAAGAGGGTTGAGGTCAGGAGAGCGTGGAGGCCATGGAATTGGTCCGCCTCTACCAATCCATCGGTCACCGAATCTGTTGTTGAGAAGCGTACGAACACTTCGACTGAAATGCGCAGGAGCTCCATCGTGCATGAACCACATGTTGTGTCGTACTTGTAAAGGCACATGTTCTAGCAGCACAGGTAGAGTGTCCCGTATGAAATCATGATAACGTGCTCCATTGAGCGTAGGTGGAAGAACATGGGGCCCAATCAAGACATCACCAACAATGCCTGCCCAAAAGTTCACAGAAAATCTGTGTTGATGACGTGATTGCAGAACTGCGTGCGGATTCTCGTCAGCCCACACATGTCGATTGTGAAAATTTACAATTTGATCACGTTGGAATGAAGCCTCATCCGTAAAGAGAACATTTGCACTGAAATAAGGATTGACACATTGTTGGATGAACCATTCGCAGAAGTGTACCTGTGGAGGCCAATCAGCTGCTGATAGTGCCTGCACACGCTGTACATGGTACGGAAACAGCTGGTTCTCCCGTAGCACTCTCCATACAGTGACGTGGTCAACGTTACCTTGTACAGCAGCAACTTGTCTGACGCTGACATCAGGGTTATCGTCAACTACACGAAGAATTGCCTCGTGCATTTCAGGTGTCCTCGTCGTTCTAGGTCTTCCCCAGTCGCGAGTCATAGGCTGGAATGTTCCGTGCTCCCTAAGACGCCGATCAATTGCTTCGAACGTCTTCCTGTCGGGATACCTTCGCTCTGGAAATCTGTCTCTATACAAACGTACCACGCCACGGCTATTGCCCCGTGCTAATCCGTACGTCAAATGGGCATCTGCCAACTCCGCATTTGTAAACATTGCACTGACTGCAAAACCACGTTCGTGATGAACACTAACCTGTTGATGCTACGTACTGATGTGCTTGATACTAGTACTGTAGAGCAATGAGTCGCATGTCAACACAAGCACCGAAGTCAACATTACCTTCCTTCAATTGGGCCAACTGGCGGTGAATCGAGGAAGTACAGTACATACTGACGAAACTAAAATGAGCTCTGACATGGAAATGAAGAGTTTGCGGACACATGTCCACAAAACATCTTTTCTTTATTTGTGTGTGAGGAATGTTTCCTGAAAGTTTGGCCGTACCTTTTTGCAACACCCTGTATACGTCCGTGGCCAGCAGGGAGGATGCAGCATAAACGTACCCAAAGTTTTGCAGAGCAGTGTACAATGACGGGACTCACAAGAAATAAGCCCCTTGCTGAACATATCACACATTGATTTCACACGGGTGGCTGCACTGGGCCCAAAATGAGGAAGGCAGTTTGCTCCTCGGACACGTTTGCCTGGTGGCGACAGGTGGCGGGACGTGACGGCGGCGGTGTGCCTGATGAGCTGCCTGGGCAGCGTCGTGGGGCTGTGCGGCGCGCGCACAGTGGCGCAGGCCATCGCCGACCAGCAGGACGACCTGATCGAGCTGGTGCTGCGCTTCTTCGCCAAGAACGTGACCGTTCCCGCCGCGCTGGCGCGCCTGCTGCGCCTCCTCAAGCGCGAGTTGGGCGCCTCGCGTGGCATGATCTTCCTACTCGACGATGAGGACCCCAGCAAGGCGCACCTTTTCCGTGAGCCGCTGCAGCCCGGCCCGGAGCTCATCAAGCGCGACGCTAAGGTACTTTGCTCAACCGCCAGATTTCCTCTACCGAAAGGGCGAGGGGCACGGTGGACGGAAAATGTCCGGTGCGCATGCGCAGTGCGAGTAGCCGAGTTCCGACACCGGCCGTCTAGTTGTTAGCGAAGTGAGTGTGCCAATGTTGGCAGCTGTAGTGCCGACGACAGCTGACATGCCTATGTGCTGCTACGATTTCTCCTGTAGCCTCTCACCGGCGAGCTGGCGAGCGCCTGTCACTCGTTATGAAGACAGTTCTATCTGATAAAGCTGCTTAAAACTTTATTGTGATGCAACTATTGGGAGATTACAATTAACGTGCAGATACTCACTGAGATCCAGTGTCAGATACACTACTGGCAATTAAAATAGCTACACCAAGAAGAAATGCAAATGATAAACTGGTATTCATTGGACAAATATATTATACTAGAACTGACATGTGATTACATTTTCACGCAATTTGGGTGCATAGATCCTGACAAATCAGTACCCAGAACAACCACCTCTGGCCGTAATAACTGCCTTGATACGCCTGGGCATTGAGTCAAACAGAGCTTGGATGGCGTGTACAGGTACAACTGCGCATGCAGCTTCAATACTATACCACAGTACATGAAGAGAAGTGACTGGCGTATTGTCGCGAGCCAGTTGGTCGTCCACCATTAACCAGACGTTTGCAATTGGTGAGAGATCTGGAGAATGTGCTGGCCAGGGCAGCAGTCGAACATTGTCTGTATCCAGAAAGGCCCATACAGGACCTGAAACATGCGGTCGTGCATTATCCTACTGAAATGTAGGATTTTGCAAAGATCGAATGACGGGTACAGCCACGGGTCGTAACACATCTGAAATGTAACGCCCACTGTTCAAAGCGCCGTCAATGCGAACAAGAGGTGACCGAGACGTGTAACCAATGGCACCCCATACCATCACGCCGGGTGATACGCCAGAATGGCGATGACGAATACACGCTTCCAATGTGCGTTCACAGCGATGTCGCCAAACGCGGTTGCGACCATCATGATGCTGTAAACAGAACCTGGATTCATCCGAAAAAATTACGTTTTGCCATTCGTGCACCCAGGTTCGTCGATGAGTTCGCCATCGCAGGCGCTCCTGTCTGTGATGAAGCGTCAAGGGTAACCGCAGCCATGGGCTCCGAGCTGATAGTCCATGCTGCTGCAAACGTCGTCCAACTGTTGGTGCAGATGCTTTTTGTCTTGCAAACGTCCCCAACTGTTGACTGAGGGATCGAGAAGTGGCTGCACGATCCGTTACAGCCATGCAGATAAGATGCCTGTCATCTCGACTGCTGGTGATACGAGGCCGTTGGGATCCAGCACGACGTTTCGTATTATCCTCCTGAACCCACCGATTCCATATTCTGCTAACAGTCATTGGATCTCGACCAATACGAGCAGCAATGTCGCGATCCGATAAACCGCAATCGCGATAGGCTACAATCCGACCTTTATCAAAGTCGGAAACGTGATGGTACGCATTTCTCCCCCTTACATGACGCATTGCAACAACGTTTCATCAGGGAACGCCGGTCAACTACTGTTTGTGTATGAGAAATCGATTGGAAACGTTCCTCATATCTGCACGTTGTAGGTATCGCCACCGGCGCCAGCCTAGTGTGAATCCTCTGAAAAGCTAATCATTTGCATATCACAGCATGTTCTTCCTGTCGGTTAAATTTCGCGTCTGTAGCACATCATCTTCGTGGTGTAGCAATTTTAATGGCCAGTAATGTATAATTACCGTATGGCATCAAAACTTGGTAATATGCTCATGCGTTAATGCAGAAGTGATTTATGCTGGAAGAAAATTGGTTCCAATTTCGGTCACCTGGTGTAAATCTGTCGCTGTGAACGTAACATATACGTATAGAAATGTTTCCATATGTAATGGATTAGGTTGGTTGGTTGGCTTGAAGGAGGGAACCAAACAGTGAGGTGTGTGAAATCTTAGGGACTTAAGTCCTATGGTCATCAGTCCCTAGGCTTGCGCACTACTTAACCTAAATTATCCTAAGGACAAACACACACACCCATGCCCGAGGGAGGACTCGAACCTCCGCCGGGACCAGCCGCACAGTCTATGACTGCAGCGCCCTAGACCGCTCGGCTAATCCCGCGCGGCAACAGTGTGGTAATCGGCCCCACTGGATTAGGGAAGAATGGGGAAGAAATTCGGCCGTGGCCTTTGAAATTAACCATCCCTCCATTTGCCTGAAGCGTTTTAGGAAAACCGTGGAAAACCTAAATCACGATGGCTGGACGCAGGTTTGAATCGTCGTCCTCGCAAATGCAAGTCCGGTGTGCTACCCATGACGCCCTCTCGCTCGTTAATGGATTAGGAATGGGACGTGGGCAGAAAAGGTCAAACACGTGAGGAACCGATAATGTTGATATTATCAACTGTCGGTTACAGATTTTGTTCACTACGGGCACCGGAGACATCGTTGAGATGCTGTACAACGCCAGATTTTCACCGGTGGCCAAAATTGGATCTAATTTTTTCCTCTTCGAATCGGTTATGTTTTAGTGCATTGGAATATGTACCAAGTTTTCCTGCCATGTGATAGTTACAGCCCACACTGCACCTCTGTGAGTAGCTGTACTTCAATGATAACCACCCACTACACTACTAGCCATTAAAAATGTAACACCACAAGGGATAACAAATAATGAAATTTGAATTATTTTGTGTAAACAGTGTAGTAGGAAGGCTACACGGTTAAATTTGTAGATCACTTGGGGCTACACCGTGTGCAAAATTTAGAAACAGGTATTCCATTGTGACATATCTGGCTTTAGAAACCGCGATAGTCTACCCCAAGCTTCAGTTCATGGTTTGGTTGAGATTTCTTTGGCTAATTAGAGGTTCCTCATGTGACGTAGGAAGTGGAGTGAGAGGTGCACAACGGTCGATACAGTGGGTACCTATTCCATAGGAAACTGCACCAGTTTTGTAGGAGTATAATCTATTTGGCTGCCACCACAAAAACCAGCGCGCCATTCCTCTAATTTTATTTATCAATATTTTATAAAGCATAGCTCAAATCTGTCCACAAGTCCCTTTCAATTATAAGCTATCATCCAGTCACTTTAGACTGCATTTTACACGGTCCAATCACATTAATGTGAGCACCGCCTATCTTCGGCTTCAACGTGCAATACCAATTCACAGATGACCGATGGTAGCACTAGCAGTGGAGGGTACATAAAGTGTGTTGGAGGAATATGGAAAACAGAGCAGTCGTTTTACTGCGGAAACGGAGCGAATTATCTGACACCCAAAAGCTCTTGATTGTTGTCTTTCAGGCCAAGGGTGGAAGCATTTCCGAAATGGATAAGGCTGTAAACTGTTCGCTTGCCGCCTTGGTTAAAGCAGACTGTGCATCGCAAAATGTCGCTATCCAAAACCGTCACCGACGCAACTGTGGACGACAATGGATGAAAGTAAATGAGTATTGCTCGTCAGTGTGGGAGCCGTACCAGATCGGGTTGACGGAGGAGATAGAGAAGATCCAACGAAGAGCGGCGCGGTTCGTCACAGGATTATTTGGTAAGCGTGATAGCGTTAAGGAGATGTTAGCAAACTCAATTGGCAGACTCTGCAAGAGAGGCACTCTGCATCGCCCTGTAGCTTGCTGTCGAGGTTTAGAGAGGGTCCATTTCTGGATGAGGTATCGAATATATTACTTCCCCCTACTTATACCTCCCGAGGAGATCACGAATGTAAAATCAGAGAGATTCGCGCGCGCACGGAGGCTTTCCGGCAATCGTTCTTCCCGCGAACCATACGCGACTGGAACAGAAAAGGGAGGTAATGACAGTGGCACGTGAAGTGCCCTCCGCTACACACCGTTGGGTGGCTTGCGGAGTATAAATGTAGATGCAGATGTAGATGTAGAAATGAAATAAGCATTTGGCGTCATTGGCCGGGAGGTCCCTGACTGGTCAGGTCCGGCCGTCGTGGTGCAGGTCGACTTACATTCGACGCCAAATTGGGCGACCTGCGCGACGGATGGGAATGAAATGATGATGAAGACAACACAACACCCAGTCCCTGCGCGGGGAAAATCCCCGACCCAGCCGGGAATCGAACCCAGGCCCCATAGGACGGCAGTCCGTCACGCTGAACATTTTTTTTTCTTTGTTGTTGATCGTTGTTTTTGGTCGTTGCGGACGTCACATGACATCCGTTCAAGTTCGTTTGTTGATCCTTCCACTCAGTTTTTTTTATTACAGAGGCCAACCGGCTGTCTGAGCGAACACGCTGAGCTACGGTGCCGGCATTTTTTTCCCGACGGTTACCACTTTTTTATATTTTTTTTATTCATTTTATTAGCTTTCGTTCATTGCATCTGCTCGGGGCGGACGTTGTAAGACACTCGTTTAAGTTCGTCGTTGATCGATTAACTCAGTCTTTTTATTACAGAGGGGAGCTAACCCTCTGACCAAACACGCTGAGCTACCGTGCCCGCACCATTCAGCTAGGGGGGGGGGGGGAGAAATGGCATGGATGAATGACGGCACCAGAAATGTGCACGGGCGAATAGACGTGCAACTGTTGAGCAAGAAACTGCCTAGATGAGACAAGGGGCTACCAATATTCATCCCCTCGACAACTTTTCAACAAATGTTGCTGCGTGTGATCCTCGACAGCAGGCACCTGGTTTCCGCAACCATGCTGACTGTTGACCATCAGCGACGAAGGCTAGAATTTGCCTGCCAGTGCTGCAAACTAGATGTCCACTGAGTGGCGACAGGTGGCCTTTCCAGATGAACCACGTTTCATGACAGATGGTCGTGGTCGAGTACGGAGTGAAGCGTCTGAAAAAAAAAAAAAAAATCTAGAGGAGGTAGCGTTACTGTCTCAGGTATGCTTTTGTGTCATTCCCTGAGTAATCTTGTTATTCTGGAAGGCACACTGGACCAACACAAGTGTCAATGTATCCTTGAGGACCATATCCACCCCAACATACAGCTAGTTTTTCCGCAGCACGATGGCATCTACGAACAGGGCAGTTCAACATGTCAAATAGCTCGCTTTGCATGAGCGGGTTCGAAGAGCACCAGGATGACTTTACAGTACTCGCCTGGGTACCAAAGCTACCGCAGTTTAGACCCAATGGAGAATCTGTGGAGCCACCTCAATCGCGTTGTGCGCGCCATGTATCATCAACCGAGAAGTCCAGCGCAGTTGGCCGAGGAAGTAGGGTCGCCTTTACAGTACTCCACAACGCTGTCGGTACCTTCAGAGCGTCATTGACTCTCTTCCTGCACGTGTCGCGTTGCAAACGATGGTTATTCAGGCTTTTTGTAAGTGATCACTTTAATGTGAGTGGACAGTGTAATAATTAACATTAGAATAACGATACTGAGACAAAGAACTTCGTGCATCTTCAGCTCCCGCCAAAGACGCCCCCAGCGTAGTAATTCGTGCTGACTACCTCAGTCTGATGCAGGAGCTTGAGAGTGGCAGCCGGGTGGGGTACAAGGACTGTACAGTTTAATTTGCGCTACTGGCTACACGATGACGACCTGCATTGTGACCGTATAGAATTATCTTAAACAATCGCGTCTATGTGTGCGAGGCAGAGAATGTAAGAATACGAAATGTATATATTGCTTTTGTGAACTTAATTACTACAATGCATCTAATGTACAAAGGCTTATCTAGTGTTTTAAAAATGAAGTGTGATAGTATCTCATTGTGAGCATGAGTTTCTAAGGGATTCTGGTAGCAGTTTGAGGTTTTGTATGCTACGTGATTCGTGTGGTAATTTAAGAAAAACTTCTGGCATACCTAGTTTAAATTTGACTGATTATTTCGCAGCATTCGGGGCCTTAGCTATCTCAGTTGTTTCTTAAAATCTCACGTCAAAAACAGCATACTCGCCACCTGAGTGCCACATCTGTGCAGGGACAATGGCAGCTTTAGGTCACACAAGGTGAGTGAACTATTACAGAATCTCAGCCTTCTGCCTTGATCCGACAGGGCACATACAGGTCACCCGCATATCCTGGATTTCCAGTACAAATAGAATAGTTCATCACAGAGCAGGAGCAGGGAACGTATGAGTGAATGAATGAGTGTAAAGGGCTCGGGTTGCTCTGGACACTGACTGTACCAATCACATTCTGGAGCTAGAAGTGATCCAGTAAGTCCGACTGCCTCTTATTTCATTTCACTTGATTTCATTTCATGTAACTGCCGTACCATCCTTGGAGCTGCAACGCCTTAACGTGGCTGGTCATCCAGTCGAACTGAACTTGGATGACAGATAAGAGTACACCACTCCTAGTGGTTGATGAATGGTGGCCTGCCTATCTCTTGTCAGCACTTCACTAGATATTTCAATAAGACATCTACAGAACGTGAGGATCAGGACAACTCTCAAACAACCGTTGTATCAAGGCAGATCAGGACAGCCTACACAACATGCTGTCTTGCGTTATGCAATGGGATAACATATGGTAAGGACAGGCATCGGTTAAACGTGAAGGTTGGCTTGGATACAGAGATCCTTGAGCAGTAAGCCACTGGGCCTTTGTATTAAGCATTTATTTCGGCAAACACACAATGTTAATTTTTTTCTTTGCATATGGTGGTACCAGAACAGCCGTCCCACTGGACGTTAATAAATTCAAAACACACCCTGCAACAGGGTAACGGGTATAGGACCTTAAACAATAAATAAATAGATGTACACAACCTTTAAAACAAATCTTAGGGAGGAACACCAGGTTTTTGCCAGCTGTCGAAATTCTTAACTATTAAGAATTAACAGTTAAGAATTTCGACAGCTGGCAAAATTTGTTTGTTAAAAAAACTCAACACTTCAGGCGTGCAATCAAAAGCCTCTTAGACACATTAAATAAAGTTGAATAATTTAAATTTGCACGTCAAGCGGCACCGAGTTACTCGTAATCAAAGCACCAGTTTTAAATTAACACACCGCTCAGCAGGAAACTTAGAACAATAGTACAAAGTCCACGACCAAGCTTTACTTTACATTATTTATGTAACTTCTGCCAGTTATCAGATTAAAGTTGAAATGGCTCTGAGCACTATGGGACTTAACTTCTGAGGTCATCAGTCCCCTAGACTTAGAATTCCTTAAACCTAACTAACCTAAGGACATCACTCACATCCATGCCAGAGGCAGGATTCGAACCTTCGACCGTAGCAGCAGCGCGGTTCCAGACTGAACCGTCTAGAACGGCTTGCCCACAACGACCGGCATCAGATTAAGTATCACCTCAGAGTTCATATAATTAACTGCAGTAATACGGAATACAATACACGGAATGATGGTTGGTTCAAATGGCTCTGAGCACTATGGGACTTAACATCTATGGTCATCAGTCTCCTAGAACTTAGAACTACTTAAACCTAACTAACCTAAGGACATCACACAACACCCAGTCATCACGAGGCAGAGAAAATCCCTGACCCCGCCGGGAATCGAACCCGGGAACCCGGGTGCGGGGAGCGAGAACGCTACCGCAAATACACGGAATGATAACTCTATTTGTAAATACAACCTTTTGCTGACTTGACACTCATCACGGTGTTTATCCCAGTTGTACAAATAATCATTCAGGGACACATGCTCAGGTAACTGGCATCTGCTCTGCCTCACCTGGACGAAGTACAACTTTCGACAACCATTTGTGTCGTCTGCTGATATGTCACAATTATTATAGTCCTTCTACAAAAGAGTGAGAGGCACAATCAATCCACACATAACAGAGCATGCTAATTACACGAGGATTAGCACTACCGCTCCTCCAAGCCGAGAAAATGGCTCCAACTGACGGTATGAATAATTAAGAGTTAAACAAATCACGACCACATTGGTCAACAGGACAACAAACACGGTGAAATACAGTTTAACGCTGAAAAGTGCAACCTGCAACATAAGTATTTGCCGAGTGTAAGGTGAGAGACCGTGCTTTATTCAAAGGTTCAAAATAACGGTCTGTCGTTCATCACTGATACCCAGCGGAGTAACTTGAAGAAAATGAACTTATTGTAGTGTCCAGCAAACTCCTTCCGTTCTTCAGGAGTTGTCGAAGAGAGGGAATCAATCAGCTTCTATCAATCCTTCAGCAAGAAACGTTATAAATCCTCTGCATCTTCTGTAAGTGCTTGTCTGTGTGAGACGATTAGTTTCACTCAGTAGATTCTTGTTGTGTAGTGAATATAGTACAACTAAATTGTGATTCTAAACGATATTCAGAAGAATGGTTTTGTACAACCCGTTACTGTTCACTTCTTAACTCGTTAAATATATTTTAGATTTTATATTGATGAGTACCACAGGAGTATTACTAGATGTGCAGGGACACAGGTGAAATGTCTGATATACGAGGTACATTCAAGTTCTAAGGCCTCCGATTTTTTTTTTCTAATTAACTACTCACCCGAAATCGATGAAACTGGCATTACTTCTCGACGTAATCGCCCTGCAGACGTACACATTTTTCACAACGCTGACGCCATGATTCCATGGCAGCGGCGAAGGCTTCTTTAGGAGTCTGTTTTGACCACTGGAAAATCGCTGAGGCAATAGCAGCACGGCTAGTGATTGTGCGGCCACGGAGAGTGTCTTTCATTGTTGGAAAAAGCCAAAAGTCACTAGGAGCCAGGTCAGGTGAGTAGGGAGCATGAGGAATCACTTCAAAGTTGTTATTACGAAGAAATTGTTGCGTAACGTTAGCTCGATGTGCGGGTGCGTTGTCTTGGTGAAACAGCGCACGCGCAGCCCTTCCCGGACGTTTTTGTTGCAGTGCAGGAAGGAATTTGTTCTTCAAAACATTTTCGTAGGATGCACCTGTTACTGTAGTGCCCTTTGGAACGCAATGGGTACGGATTACGCCCTCGCTGTCCCAGAACATGGACACCATCATTTTTTTCAGCACTGGCGGTTACACGAAAGTTTTTTGGTGGCGGTGAATCTGTGTGCTTCCATTGAGCTGACTGGCGCTTTGTTTCTGGATTGAAAAATGGCATCCACGTCTCATCCATTGTCACAACCGACGAAAAGAAAGTCCCATTCATGCTGTCGTTGCGTGTCAACATTGCTTGGCAACATCACACTGGCGGCCATGTGGTCGTCCGTCAGCATTCGTGACACCCACCTGGATGACACTTTTCGCATTTTCAGGTCGTCATGCAGGATTGTGTGCACAGAACCCACAGAAATGACAACTCTGGAGGCGATCTGTTCAACAGTCATTCGGCGATCCCCCAAAACAATTCTCTCCACTTTTTCGATCATGTCGTCAGACCGGCTTGTGCGAGCCTGAGGTTGTTTCGGTTTGTTGTCACATGATGTTCTGCCTTTATTAAACTGTCGCACCCACGAACACACTTTCGACACATCCATAACTCCATCACCACATGTCTCCTTCAACTGTCGATGAATTTCAATTGGTTTCACACCACGCAAATTCAGAAAACGAATGATTGCACGCTGTTCAAGTAAGGAAAACGTCGCCATTTTAAGTATTTAAAACAGTTCTCATTCTCGCCGCTGGTGGTAAAATTCCATCTGCCGTACGGTGCTGCCATCTCTGGGACGTATTGACAATGAACGCAGCCTCATTTTAAAACAATGCGCATGTTTCTATTTCTTTCCAGTCCGGAGAAAAAAAAAAAACAGAGGCCTTAGAACTTGAATGCACCTCGTAGTTTGATTCCATCAAAGGTAGATGAGAGACTATCTGACTGATTAGCCCAAGACAACTTCGCCTAGCTACAAAGAAGGTATTTCCTCCCCTGATATGAAATACTGGGACAAGTGAGTCAGGGTTACACAACAACGTTGCGACATAGTTGGATATTTATATTTATCTATATGCTGGTCAGTGGACTGGACGTAGCAGAAGCATCTTGTGGTTTGAGTTCGAATTTGGATTCTGTTTGTGTTGTTGTGGGTAATGGAGGTAATGGGTCGATGGCGGCTGGAGATTAAGGGGTTGCACATAAAATGAAGACTGTACTGTGATTGCTATGCATGGTGCCTGGGTTTTCTAATGTAAGCTTGGCGTGGGCTTGGCACAGGACAGCAAATACCATTTTAATCTCTTCTAGTCCTTAAGCGAGGCTATTGCTCACCACATCCATTGCGTTTTAGTAAGGCCACAGATACTCACTTGGCAGCTTACAATGGTGATCACGTCACAGGATTCAGTCAGTATTGTGTTTGATTGCGGCGCACTCATGGTTCCCAAGCTAAGAGCTGGACAACTCGTTTTCACACGAGTTCTCCAGTTAGTCTAGCACTTATAAACAACAGGCAAGTTTGAGCGACCACCGTTGAATATCGTCATAAACCCTTGTATGCATCTTCGCTTAGTTACCCTTGTAATTACGGAGGGACGAACCTCAATAAGAAATCTTTTAACCTCGAGGTTTGATGCTCTCCAATGTAGGGGACGACTGATGAAGGGAAACAGCTATAACTGGGCTTTGGGACACCCAAAACCACATTTGTATCAGTGTTGTTCTCATATCGGGGGGCTCTGTCAGAATGACTATATTTTCGATAGCTGCTCATGAAACATCCGTGCCGTTTTTTAGTTCTCACAAAAGGTTAGATTGTGGTCTGAGTAGATCATTGCAAAGCTGTCACACCCAGTGTCCTAAAAGTACCATGCCGTGTGGGTTATTCTACTGATGAAGTTTCATCTGATGAAATGGCGTTAATAGTAAAACGGCATTCAGTGGAAGATGATATAAATTTTCGCTATATGAAGAGAGGAGAGGTATTTTGACATCATATTCGCCTTTTACGTTCCAAAAGCACAGGGACAAATAGCAGGTCTCATAAATTCATCAGACGTCCCCTCAGTGGAATATGTGTTGTGGAGACATCAGCAGTGTGTCAACTTCCTTATTGTTTGAAGTGTCTTGGTGACTGTTCTGTGGCACTTGAATTGCATAGCTGCCCCAATTTTTGTAAGGGTGTTGTATCATGCAGTGACTTAAATCACTTGTCCTCAGATTTCAAGGAGAAAAAAGCGCACTTGTAAGATATCAGCCCCACCAATCGATGCCGCATGGTAATTTGGGCCGTAATTCTGATACTATGCAATTATGACCTGAGTATACAGCTTTTAAACTTCCACGGGCACTTCTTGTTTTTCACTCGCTCCGCCGATTAATGCTCGAGCTCGAAGTGCTTTTGCAGTGGAGTGACAACCAGAGCTGTCATGATGACCGGATCTTAAAGGAGAGGGCAGGGAGGGAGTTGGGAGGAGGGGGAGGGGTGGAGGGAGCTGGACACGTCTGCTCATGTGTACTGAAATATTCTTCGAGAACCGGTATTATTCTCAACGAAAAATAGGCAAGTAATATGAGTAGTTAATATGTCAATTTCACATACATATACGTTCAATATAATTTTAACAATATTCTCGTACGATATGACACAAAATCGAAATGAATAAACCTAAGAAAACTGAAAAACTATTTTGAAATAAAATTCATGATTTTCGATTCACTATTCAGTCTTGCCGAACTCGTTGAGTAATAGTGCAACTCCTGGAAATGTACTTCACGTTAACAGTATCAGCTTTAAAACCCAAAGAAACAACGCATAGCAGCGAGAGTAATAATTAAATTACACTACGCTACTTCTTCAGTGACACAATCATTCTTTCCATTCATTTACAGTGCTTCTGTCAATCGGAATATAAAAATGTTCAAAGCGTAGAGGTCTCGGGCAATGTGTACAGACTAGAAACCATGTCCTTTGACACAGTGAACAAGGTACGTTATCAATAAACAATCGCGAAAGTTTAAAAGCTGTACATTCAGAAGCTCATAACTGCGTTCCGTCAGAATTGTGGCACAAACTTTCCCGCGGGATTGATTTACTGGGGCTGACATCGTGCAACTATGTTCTTTTCTCCTTAGAATACGAGGTCAGGTTGGTGATATTACTTACTGGAACAGGTTCAAGATGGTTCAAATGGCTCAGAGCACTATGGGACTTAACTTGTAAGGTCATCAGTCCCCTAGAACTTAGAACTACTTAAACCTAACTAACCTAAGGACATCACACACATCCGTGCCCGAGGCAGGATTCGAACCTGCGGTCTTAGCTGTCGCGCGGTTCCAGACTGTAGTGCCTAGAACCGCTCGGCCACCCCGGCCGGCATTGGAATAGGAATAAATGGTATTGTTGCAAGAGAACTAATGCTAAAATTGAGAACAGTTCTCCTTCATCTCCAATTTCATTTACGTTTGTGGATTACATCAAGGCTTAATCACAACATATACTTAAAATGCAATTTTAAATGCGACACTACAACAAAATTAGGTCACATTCCCAATGAATACGATGGGCCAACATGAAGAAAATACAGTTTGCAGATTTGAAGCAATAAATGAATTTATTGACCTACACGTAGTCTAGAGACGTGACTGCCTAGTGTTCACGGACGTAGAAAGAACGGACAAGATAAAGGTAACAAAGCATATAGAGGGTGCTTCACATTTCTTTTTTGAAGAGTTTATCTTTAGAACTAGTTGGTTACGTCAGGATATAAACAGGTTAAGGTGGAACTGGAGAACCATTGAACCTCTGGAGTGAGGGGTATGAAGGGCAGAGAGCTAGAAAATCTGTCTTATTAGCGTAATGAAGAAGGTGAACAGGACGTAGTGGTTTAGGCACACCGTAAACGTCAGAGATATAAAGGACAGAAGGTCACCTTGGAGCACACCTGCAGTAAGATGCAGTGTATGGGATTCGGGATGGGTAAGAGATGCGTAGGATGAGCGATTAGGTAGAAGACATGAAGTAAGCTTGGTACAGTGACTTGCAAATGCATACTTTTGGAGTTTGAAAGGGAGGCCACATCCCCGTACATGCTCATAGGATGTCTTGACATCAAGGAACAACAAGTTGTAGATGTATAGGTTTTAAACCGTTGGGAAAGAAGACGGCTGAGGTACAGAAGATGGTCGTCAGAGAAGCAGCTGGGACACATGACATACTACTGAATAGAAAGGTGATGGTGCTGGTCCAGATGTTTGTGGTACAATACCTTGTGAAGAAAGCACACAGATGAGTAAAAAGATTATGAGCACAACCCATCGTGAAGTTGGATGCTGCCTGCTGGCGTCGTAGGCACATGATATAGTGAGGAAAGTGTACAGCATATCCCAGAAATACTGCGACACACTTCGAGGTGTTGTAGAGGACGCCTTGTCGAACAACTAGAGGATAGAAAACTGTGTCTGTCAACGTTGTATGATAATAAAACATTCTCTGGTTTCAAGTCGCGTCAAGTAGTTTACTACCCACGAGCTTTCGGCAGAGATCTCCTCTGCCATTTTCAATTGGATGACTGTCGTGTGGTTGTCATTCCCGTGCTTATATAGCCGCGCCGTCGCTTGTGACGTCACTGGTGCTCGGTCCCGCACCATATATGGTAATGTTTTTGCCCCGCGACCGCCGGACCTGTTTCAACTCCTCAACACCGAATCCCATGCTGTACTCAGCTGCAATCCACCGTCTCTATTGAAGGTGTTGTCGAAAATTCTAATCTCTACGGCCTCGTTTATCACTCTATCCCAGAAGCCATTAGTCCGTTTAATAATAGTGATGCGGCTTGGCAAGACAGCCAAGCCACTAGGAGGAAGCCGAAAGGCACGCGTTTAAGCTCACGCAAGCTGGCGTGAGGTCTGCAACAGTTAAAGGAGTTGAGTCTAGTAAAAAAAGTACGTAGCTTCTGGAATACTTAACTTTAATCCATAATTGATGAACATCGTTCGTGACGGTACATGTTTTACAGCATTAATAGTGACTGGTAATGGCGCCTTGCTAGGTCGTAGCAAATGACGTAGCTGAAGGCTATGCTAACTATCGTCTCGGCAAATGAGAGCGTACTTGTCAGTGAAACTTTCCTTGCAAAGTCGGCTGTACAACTGGGGCGAGTGCTAGGAAGTCTCTCTAGACCTGCCGTGCGGCGGCGCTCGGTCTGCAATCACTGATAGTGGCGACACGCGGGACCGACGTATACTAACGGACCGTGGCCGATTTAAAGGCTACCACCTAGCAAGTGTGGTGTCTGGCGGCGACACCACAAATAGATACCTCATCGAATACAATTCGGTGTCCGTTTTCCAGAGCATATTCTGCTACAGCTGACTTTTTCGGGATAACGCAGACGATAACACCTTTTATGTTCTATGCGGCGCTGTTCAATAGTGCGAACAGTCTGGCCGACATAGAACTGCCCACATCCACACGGTATCTTGTAAATTCCTGGCGTTCTGAGGCCTACATCGTCATTCACAGATTTCATTAGTTGCTGGATCTTTGCCGGAGGCCTGAAGATTGTGTCTATTTTATGCCTCTTCACAGTCTGTTATTCGTGTGAGTGTGTCGATATCTCGCCTACAGACAGAGTGTTTATTTTGCTTGTTTCCGTGTACGAGTGGACGTTGTTGATTCGTGAGGTTTTCGCTTGTGACCCCGTTGCTTCTTGCGTGTTGTTGTTTGAAGGGCCTTGATCGGTCGTCAGTCGTTGTTCGTGCCTGTCCTTTCCCGTTCGTCCATTTTGTTTGTTCGTGGGCTGCCCCCATTCGGTCCTGCCGCGCTTTCGTTCTCGGCAACCCCGCGACCGGAACGGTCGCGGTTATAACATTTTGGCGATGAGGTAAACGGTCGAGGTTGTTAGAATGGAGGCGAAGTTGGTCTGTCCTCTGGAGCAACAGCAGCAGCTCATGCAGCAGCAGCAGCAGCTCCAGTCAGACATCTTACAAAAGTCGCTGCGGTTGCTAACGAACAAAATTGATGCAAGGGACGCACTGCCACGACAGCTTCCGAGTCCTCAGGTGTCCAATGCTTTCCCACCTCTGCCGTCGCCCCCCCCCCCCCATTTAATGAAGCTAAAGAAGACTGGGAAACATACTTACATCGTCTGAAACAATATTTCACGGCTTTTCAAGTCACGGATGACTCCTTGCAGCGGTTGTTGTTTTTGTCTTGGGCCTCCCCAGACACGTTCTTCCTTCTCCGCAAGTTGGCACCGTTGTCCGATCCTGTGGTTCTCTCTTTCCACGAGATATGCCTTTTGCTAACAAACTATTATTCCCAACGCTACCATGGGGTCACCTCTCGGCTGAAGTTCTACCAGTACCATAAACAGCCTGGTCAATCATATCGTTCCTGGGTCACGGACTTGCAGGATCTCAGCCGTTGCTGCGATTTTTCGTGCACCAATCAGCAGTGTAAGGCTTCGTATGCGGACTCCCTGATCAGGAACGTGGTGGTTCAGCTGACTCCCAATCCTGAGGTCTGCACTGCGGCGTTGAAACTTGATAATCCCTCCTTGGAAGAGATTCTCCGCTTTGCCCACTCCTTTGAAATTGCTCAGGCAGCTAACGAGCGTCGTATGGCGCGGCCGTAAGTGGCGGCGACCGATACGTCTTGGCGGGTTCCATCCTCGCTACGTCGACGTGGCCCAGCCGACAGATGCCAGCGCCATCGGGACTCGTCTTTGTCCGACGTCTCTGTGGCATCAGCGCCTCCAGTCGCCACTCGTTGCCAGTCATGCAGCCCACTTCCATCTTGCCCACAGAGCTTTACCGCATATTCTCGAGCTGATTGTCCCCACCGCTGGAAAACGTGCACGCTGTGTAACAAGGAGGGCCACATCCAATTGGTTTGTCGTAGTCACTTGACTCGCTCCAGTCTTGCCCCTCCTGGGTCTCAAGATACCGTACATGCTCTGCAGTCAGTCGTCCCACAGGATTACACGTAAGCGTGGAAGCTTTTCCTCACGCTCCTCCTTTTCACTGAGGATGTCAGTTTTCAGGTCGACACTGGGGCCACCGTCTCCCTGATTAATATGGCGACGTATACCCGCCTGGGCTCTCCTGAGTTGTCACCTCCCTCTCGGCGTTTGGTCGCCTACAGAGACGGTTTCATTCCCCTTCGTTGGTAGTTCGTCGTCCAGGCGACGTACAAACGTGTACCCTGGCTCCTTACCCTATTTGTCGTCAGCCATCAGTCGGCTTCGAATATTTTTGGCCTGGATGCATTTCAACTGTTTGGCTTTCCAATTTCCGATGAAGTTAAGGTCGTTTCCATGGCTGTTCCTTTTCAGGACTTGGACGATCTGTGCTCTGCTTTTGTGTCGTTGTTTGCAACGGATCTCGGATGTGCTTCAGATTTTCAGGCACACATCACACCTTGGCCAGATGCGCAGATCGCTTTTTCTGGGCCTGCCCCCTTCCGGTGGCCTTGTGGCCGGCAGTCAAGCAGGAACTCAATCGGCTCTAGGCTGCTGGCGTTCTGGAGCCTGTGACATAGAGTGCCTGGGCGACACCATTGGTGGTTATACGGAACCCATTGGGTCCCTTCAGCTGTGTGGGGACTTCGGCGCCTCTGTCAATGCTCAGTCCCTCATAGTCACTTATCCCATTCCATGACAGGAAGACCTTCTCGCCAAGCTTGCCAGGGGAGAGTACTTGTCAAAGATCGACCTGGTTGAGGCATACCACCAGTTACCCTTGGATGACGAGTCCCAGAACATCTTGGTTACCAATCTGCCTTTCATATTGCACAAGTACAAGCGCCTTCCATTTGGTGTCTCTTCGGCGACAGCCATTTTCCAGCGGTTCCTGGAGCAGCTTATGCAGCCTTTCCTTGTGAATTATCTGGATGACATCTGGATGACATCTTGGTCACCAGGCGTTCCCGCCAGGACCATTTGCACAGCCTCAGCGCCTTATTTCACGCTCTGCAATCTGCAGATTTGTGCTGTCGACTCGACAAGTGTTGTTTTTTTTCAACCAGAAGTGGAATACTTAGGCCACTGGATTAGCAAAGATGGCCTTCACCTTCGGGTTGTAATGCCGTGGCCATTGAGGTCCTTCCTCATAACAAGGACTTACCTGAACTCCAGGTGTTTTTGGTTCAAATGGCTCTGAGCACTATGGGACTCAACTTCTGAGATCATCAGTCCCCTAGAACTTTGAACTACTTAAACCTAAATAACCTAAAGACATCATACACATCCATGCCCGAGGCAGGATTCGAACCTGCGACCGAAGCGGTCGCGCGGTTCCGGACTGTAGCGCCTAGAACCGCTCGGCCACTCCGGCCGGCAGGTGTTTTTGGGCAAGGCTACTTATTACTTAATGTTCTTACCCCAGGCTGCCTCCATTGCTCAACCCCTCCATCACTTGCAACGCAAAGGGGTACCTTTTGATTGGACTCCTGCCTGTGGCCAGGCTTTTCTCCGTTTAAAGGCAATGATGAAGTCCGCCCCTTGCCTAACTCCCTTCTCTCCAGACTGCCCCTTGGTTATGGCGGCTGATGCGTCGGCATACGGGATTGGGGCCGTCTTTGCACATCGGAATGCTGATGGCTCAGAACAGCCCATCGCTTTCCATCTAAGACGTTGGCCCCAGCACAACGGAACTAATCCCAGATTGAAAAGGAGGCCCTGGCCATCGTGTTCGCCGGCCAAAAATTTCACACCTATCTCTTTGGGACAAAGTTCACCCTCCTGACGGACCATAAACACTTAGTTACGCTTTTTGGAGCCCACTCTCACCTTCCAGAGTGGTCGGCGCCACGTCTCCAGTGCTAGGCGTTATTTTTTACGAAATTGCACTTACACCGTTCGGTATAGGCCTACTGCCCCCCATGCTAATGCAGACGCTTTGTCACATCTCCCAGCAGGCCCTGATAATGCGTTTGACCAACAGAAGGTCCTCTGCTTTCACAATGATTCCGCCCGCCGGGATGCACTGGACGGTCTGCCTCTTATGGCTGTTCACATTGCCACAGCTACACGCCGCGACCCTATCTTGTGGCAGGTTCTCCGTTACGTGGTCCATGGGTGGCTCTCCTGTATTACTCGTCGGATGTGGACCGACTTCAGCCCCTGGCGCCACCTGTCCCACAGGCTCTCCATCGTCCATGATGTCCTTCTGTTGGCCACAGAGTCAGATGCCCATCGAGTGGTCATCCCTCCGGATTTGCGGCATCAACTGCTCAGTTTGTTACACCACGGGCACTGGGGTACGTCCCGCGTGAAAGTTTTGTCTCGCCGGCACGTGTATTGGCCCAGCATTGATGGTAATATTGACCGCCTGGTCCGTGGGTGCACTGTGTGTGCACATCACCAGGCAAGCTCCCCTCATTCGTTCGCGCCCTGGCCTGTGCCTCGCCGGCCCTGGGATCGCATCCTCGTTTTTGCGGGCTTGTTTCTGGGGTCCATGTGGTTACTTATCATTGATGCCTACTCCAAATACCCATATCCATTCTCACGGCTCTGGCCCATGTTCTCGCCTTTGAGGGCCTGCCTCACACACTGGTGTCCAATAATGGCCCTCAGTTCACGGCATCCTCCTTTCACAACTTCTGTCAGGCCAATGGTATCAAAGATATCTGTAGCCTGTCTTTCCATGCTTCCTCCAACGGCGTGGCAGAGAGGCTTGTCCGCACATTTAAACAACAGTTGACGACTGCAGTCGAAACATCTCCAACCAGGTCAGCCCTCACCCTGTTTTTGGGCACCTATCGCACCACGCCAATTGACTAATGTAGACCGATGGACCTCCTCCATGGGCGACAGCCACGGACCCTGCTCCATTTGCTGATGCCGTCCCCCTCACGCCCCCACGCCCAGACCTCTCAGCGTTATGCCCCTGGTGCAGCCGTGTGGGCCCGCGTGTACGGGAGCAAGGCGGTTTGGACGCCCGCCATGGTCGTCGCGGCTCATGGGCGGCGTGTGACGTCGGTGCAGACGTCAACATTATTGGTGCGCAACCATCGTAACGAGCTTCGCCTGCATACACCCGCGGAACTCCTGCCGCCGCCTCCTCGTCCGCTACCTCCTTCAGGTACAGACGTGGCCGTCCAGTCGCCGCCACTGCCCCCGGTTGCTGCCTCCCCGCGGGCTTGCCGCCGGCCCTGCCCACCCCCAGGCTGGCCTCTGGGTCGGCCGTAATGGACGCCTCGGATGTCCCTTATTCCCCACCAATGGCAGTTGACGAGCCCGGGTCTTCTCCCATCTGCTGACCACTGTGGTCCCGCCTGGGGCGTTTCCGCCCCTACACGCAAGTTTCAGGAGGGAGGGATCTGATACTGAGCACTGCGGGTTTCGAATCCGCACCTGACGGCATGGACCTCGACTACCACTAGAGGTCTCTGCAGCCGTCGCGCCGTAAGCCGTGGCTGCACGTGCTCCTGACCCGCGTATACTGTGAGGGCGCCACGGTGGAGCACGTGGTCCTAGAGGCCAATAGCGACGTACCCTATCACGTATTTAAGCGCCTGCGTCTCGCTCAGTGAGGCAGTCTGATATTCGCGTGAGTCTATCGACATCTCGCCTACAGCCAGCGTGTTTACTTTGCTTGTTTCCGTGTACAAGTGGACGTTGTCGATTCGTGAGGTTTTCGCTTGTGACCCCGTTAATTCTTGCGTGTTGTTGTTCGAAGGGTCTTGCTCGGTCGTCAGTCGTTGTTCGTGTCCGTCCTTTCCCGTTCGTCCGGTTTGTTTGTTCGCGGACTGCTCCCGTTCGGCCCCGCCGTTCCGGTCACGGTTACAACATTGTAGTAAGTTTCAGGAGAGAAATCAACTGTGAATGGATACCTGTGCCTGAAAGCATCAGACATCAAGCCAACAGAGCATCGTATTCGTAGGACTCAAGTACTTTCAATACAACAGCTAGATCCATCTTCTCCACTGGCGATCGTGGTAATCAGTCGCATTCACCGAATAACAAACAACATTGCAAGACGTTCCGCCTATGGTCCCTCATTGTATGAAGTCACGTTTGCTGCCAAAGGGGTGCCCTAGTGGCAGACGCTGGCCCCTATAACTTCAAAGCTCTTTAGCGTCATTGGATGACGTTTCTGGACATAGGTCCCTATCCTCGATTTGTTCCTCATGACACTCTCTACAACCGCTCAAACTTAGCCATAGTGTAAGTGACGCTAGGCCGAACTATGACAGATATGACGAAAGATTGCAATGTTTTGCTGGGTCTAGTGTTTTGGATCACACCAATTAGCGCACAGGCTCAACAGTAGATGACAGCCTAAGTGTTCCTCTTTGTGCCCTTACGTCATTGCAATTATGATTGCACTGGGCTTGGGATCATCTGTATTGGACTATGGATCACCAGAAACGCGTTGCCCAGTAGGATCAATCATGTTTCTCGTTCCACTAGGTCAACAGCCCTGTCCGGATACGCCGTCTTCCACGTGCACAGCTTCTCGTACCATGCGCTGTCCCACCGACGCAGCCCGCTGGGGACAGTATTATTCTTTGGGTATTACCTTAGAGTGCCTATCCATGGGATCTATAGTAGTAATCGAGGGCAGGATGACTGTTTTCGATTTCTTAAATACTGCTGCAGACTACCTGCATCTCTTCTTGTGCGAAGTCGTCCCTGACGACTGTGGCCTTTCCTTGAACAATATATGTTCGTGTTACGAGACCAGAATCTTGCTACTGCGTTTTAAGGAGCATGATAGAGGACTCACGGTGATGTCACGGCCGACAAATTCGCCTCGTGTGACCCTGATGGAACACATCTGGGGCGCTACTGGACCCCAGCTCGTCGGTCACAGATCAATGGCTCGTAATTTATGAGACTTGTGTGATAGGTGCGTAGACACTCGGTGCCACATACCTCTCGAAACATACCAAGGATGGTGTAAGCCAAGAAGAACGGCTGCCGTACAGTGTTCCAAAGGTAGACAGGAAGCTACGCTACTGGCGATTAAAATTGTTACACCACGAAGATAACGTGCTACAGACGCGAAATTTAACCGACAGGAAGAAGATGCTGTGATATGCAAATTATTAGCTTTTCAGAGCATTCACACAAGGTTGGCGCCGGTGGCGACACCTACAACGTGCTGACACAAGGAAACTTTTCAAGCGATTTCTCATACACAAACAGCAGTTGATCGGCGTTGCCTGGTGAAACGTTGTTGTGATGCCTCGTGTAAGGAGGAGAAATGCGTACCATCACATTTCCGACTTTGATAAATGTCGGATTGTAGCGTACCGCGATTGCGGTTTATGGTATCGCGACATTGCTGCTCGCGTTGGTCGAGATCCAATGACTGTTAGCAGAAAATGGAATCGGTGGGTTCAGGAGGGTAATACGGAACGCCGTGCTGGATCCCAACCTCCTCGTATCACTAGCAGTCGAATGACAGGCATCTTATCCGTATGACTGTAGCGGATCGTGCAGCCACGTCTCGATCCCTGAGTCAACAGATGCGGACGTTTGCAAGACAACAACCATCTGCACGAACAGTTCGACGACATTTGCAGCCGCATGCACTATCAGTTCGGAGACCATGGCTGCGGTTACCCTTGACGCTGCATCACAGACAGGAGCGCCTGCGATGGTGTACTCAACGACAAACCTGGGTGCATGAATGGCAAAACGTCATTTTTTCGAATGAATCCAGGTTCTGTTTACATCATCATGATGGTCGCATCCGTGTTTGGCGACATCGCGGTGAACGCACATTGGAAGCGTGTTTTCGTCATCGCCATACTGGCGTATCACCCAGCGTGATGGTATGGGGTGCCATCTCGGTCACCTCTTGTTCGCATTGACGGCACCCTGAACAGTAGACGTTACATTTCAGTCGTGTTACAACCCGTGACTCTACCGTTCATTCGATCCCTGCGAAATCCTACATTTCAGCAGTATAACGCACGACGGCATGTTACAGGTCCCGTACGGACCTTTCTGGATGCATAAAATGTTCGACTGCTGCCCTGGCCAGTACATTGTCCAGATCTCTCACCAACCGAAAACGTCTGGTCAATGGTGGCCAAGCAACTGGCTCGTCACAATACGCCAGTCACTACTCTTGATGAACTGTGGTATCGTGTTTAAGCTGCATGGGCAGCTGTACCTGTACACGCCATCCCAGCTCTGTTTGACTCAATGCCCAGGCGTATCAAGGCCGTTATTACGGCCAGAGGTGGTTGTTCTGGGTACTGATTTCTCAGGATCTATGCACCCAAATTGCGTGAAAATGTAATCACATGTCAGTTCTAGTATAATATATTTGTCCCATGAATACCCGTTTATCATCTGCATTTCTTCTTGGTGTAGCTATTTTAATGGCCGGTAGTGTGTTTACGAGGTTCCGCAGTGTTTGCGGCTGTAGAACAGTGTGTTAGGTCATGTCCTTTGTGACCGGGAAGAAGGGAGGTGGTGAGGAGTGTGGTGGGGCAGGTATCACTGCCGGAGGAGGCGGGCGCGGTGCTGGAGGCGGCCCGGCGCGTGGAGCCGGTGGTGCTGGGCCCCAACCAGCTGCGGGACTCCCGCCAGCTGTCGCGCCACCTGCTGCTGAGGGGCCGCATCCGCGCCGGCGCGCTCTGCCTGCCCCTCTCCGCGCAGCCCGGACACAACGCCTTCGCCGTTGTCCTGCTCGGCGACAAACTCGTCTCCAGGCAAGTTCCTCTTCCTTGCAACTACTATACCACGTTACAACGCAGCATTTCAATGCCTACTTTAATGAACCTCTCCCCGACACCACAAGTAAAGCCAATCTTTTCTCGTTCTTCTGTTCAAACGGATTCAGCACTTCTGTTAATTCCAACTTCGACCTTATACATCTATAAGCAGATGGCTAAACTGAGATCTACCAACAGTTTACTGATTAGTTTACAAAAGGCGACCCTCTCCAACAGAGTCTCAAATACAGAATTCCTTTCGGTATACTCAGTTTGTGGCTATCCAGTGTTGATGCTTCAAGGTACCATTAGTAAAACCTGAAAACTGCAAGGACCGATTCTTGACTTTAAAATGGAGGAAAACAGGTCCCATGAACATGTGTCCAGAAATGAACGGCGTACGTATAGTGACAACAAATCGACCTGGAACACAGTACAGAACTGCCTCTTATCCACCTCACAACAGATTTTCAAAGTGGCCTCCGTGGGGATAGTAGCAGTTGTCATACAAGACACAAATATTCGTACTTTGTTTTACACAATGTTGGCGGGCCACTTGCCTGGAGCTTGTACTAGGGTTCGTCCGAGTATCCTGTAGAACATGATTCTCCAATTGTGGTGTCCACACAGACTGCCGCCTTCCAGCACGTTCGTCTGTCTGAAAGGGTTCATCATTACACAAACGCCCAAAAAGGGTTTGTAATGTTGTGGATTATGGTTGGTGTCTGAGAGGGTACTTATTTTGGCATAGCTGTGCTGCCTCTCCACCATTTCCATCTGCTTGTCTTACACAAACACCATCTCAGCTTGTTCCTGACATAAATACGGGACCATTCTGCTGCTCATAGTATGCTGTGTCAATCACACAGCCGGCAACACACAAGGAATACACGGCACATGCTCAGAGCAACGGTCATTCGTCAGCGCCATCTACTGTGGCAACAATACATTTCCAGACACATGTTCATAGTACCTTTTCTCCTCTACTTCCAGTCACAGATTCTCCCTGCAGTTTGCCGGTTTTATTACTGTTCACTGGATGTATGTCTGTGTTCGTATGCATGTTCCACATCTAGTATTAAACCAATAGACAGAATTTTACCAAACTTGGCACACATACTACTCAGGAGTAAAACCCAACTAGCTCCAAGTGGGGTGAGGGGTACATACGAGGTGGTCAGAGAGGAGGAGGAGGTCAAAGACAACACTGCAGCTTGCAGGCTTGGTTAGAATCTGCATTTATATTGAAGCATGTATCTCTCGCAGTGTTTCCATGTTTTGTCCAACATCTGTACACCACACATGCAACAATTATACAGGATGTTAAACAAAAATTCCCTATTTTTCACTCTGCTCCCAAGCAAAATTAAAGGAAATAAATTTATCTCCTCCTCAAAAATAAGTTTTATGTCAAGTTAAGTTTTCAAAGAAGTTTACGACATCGAATCAGAACACTTCCTCGAGAGGCCTTGCTGTGACGCAAATATTGTCCAGTCTGTATTCAGTTTCCATTCAAGTCCACTGAGCATGTCTAGAGGGATAGTATTGATGACTTCCACAATCTGAGTACGGAGGTCTGGAAGGTCCCGCACTACAGTGGCGTACACTACATCCTTCAAGCAGCCCCACAGAAAAAAATGCAATGGTATGATGACAGGACAACATGGAGGCCAATTCAGAGGTCTCATTTTGTAGAGCACATTTTTCTGAAGAGTTTGATATATAAACATATATGTTCGAGGAAATGTAAGACATGTTACACTACTGGCCATTAAAACTGCTACACAAAGAAGAAATGCAGATGATAAACGGGTATTCATTGGACAAACATATTATGCTAGAACTGAAATGTGATTACATTTTCACGCAATTTGGATGCATAGATCCTGAGAAATCAGTACCCAGAACAAGCACCTCTGGCCGTAATAACAGCCTTGATACGCCTGGGCATTGAGTCAAACAGAGCTTGGATGGCGTGTACAGGTACAGCTGGCCATGCAGCTTCAACACGATACCACAGTTCATCAAGAGTAGTGACTGGCGTATTGTGACGACCCAGTTGCTCGGCCACCATTAACCAGACGTTTTCAATTGGTGAGAGATCTGGAAAATGTGCTGGCCAGGGCAGCAGTCACACATTTTCTGTATCCAGAGAGGCCCGTACAGGACCTGCAACATGCCGTCGTGCATTAACCTGCTGAAATGTAGGGTTTCACAGGGATCGAATGAAGGGTAGACCCACGGGTCGTAACACATCACAAATGTAACGTCCACTGTTCAAAGTGCCGTCAGTGCGAACAAGAGGTGACCGAGACGTGTAACCAATGGCACCCGACACCATCACGCCGGGTGATACGCCAGTATGGCAATGACGAATACACGCTTCCAATGTGCGTTCACCGCGATGTCGCCAAACAGGGATGCGACCATCACGATGCTGTAAACAGAACCTGGATTCATCCGAAAAAATGACGTTTTGCCATTCGTGCACCCAGGTTCGTCATTGAGTACACCAGCGCAGGCGTTCCTGTCTGTGATGCAGCGTCAAGGGTAACCGCAGCCATGGTCTCCGAGCTGATAGTCCATGCTGCTGCCGGCCGGTGTGGCCGTGCAGTTCTAGGCGCTTCAGTCTGGAACCGCATGACCGCTACGGTCGTAGGCTCGAATCTTGCCTCAGGCATGGATGTGTGTGATGTCCTTAGGTTAGTTAGGTTTAAGTAGTTCTTATTTCTAGGGGACTGATGACCACAGATGTTAAGTCCCATAGTGCTCAGAGCTTTTAAACAATTTTTTCCCATGCTGCTGCAAATGTCGTGGAACTGTTCGTGCAGATCGTTGTTGTCTTGCAAACGTACCCATCTGTTGACTCAGGGATCGAGACGTGGCTGCATGATCCGTTACACCCATATTGATAAGATGCCTGTCATTCGACTGCTAGTGATACGAGGAGGTTGGGATCCAGCACGGCGTTCCATATTACCCTCCTGAACCCACCGATTCCATATTATGCTAACAGTCTTTGGATCTCGACCAACGCGAGCAGCAAAGTCGCGATACGATAAACTGCAATCACGATAGGCTACAATCCAACCTTTAGTAAAGTCGGAAACGTGATGGTACGCATTTCTCCTCCTTACACAAAAATGGCTCGGAGCACTATTGGACTTAACATCGATGGTCATCAGTCCCCTAGGACTTAGAACTACTTAAACCTAACTAACCTAAGGACAGCACACAACACCCAGCCATCACGAGGCAGAGAAAATGCCTGACCCCGCCGGGAATCGAACCCGGGAACCCGGGCGTGGGAAGCGAGAACGCTACCGCACGACCACGAGATGCGGGCCTCGTTACACAAGGCATCACAACATTTCACCAGGCAACGCCGGTCAACTGCTGTTTCTGTATGAGCAATCGCTTAGAAACTTTCCTCATGTCAGCACGTTGTAGGTGTCGCCACCGGCGCCAACCTTGTGTGAATGCTGTGAAAAGCTAATCATTTGCATATCACAGCATCTTCTTCCTGTCGGTTAAATTTCGCGTCTGTACCACGTCATCTTCGTGGTGTAGCAATTTTAATGGCCAGTAGTGTACATTGTGAACGTTCGGTTGCATCTGGGCCAGACGGGAAATCAGGAAGTCAGTGAAAAGACATCCAATAAAGTCTTTCATTTTGTCATGTCTTATCGAGAGCGTGAGTCAGTTAAATATTAAAGTGGTCTCAAATAGTAACTCGCTCCCAGTCGTAAGACCTGTAGTGTCACGTGCTGTGACGTATGCCACAGGACCCGCAATCTCGTTGCTCCAGCAACAGCACTATGATGCGGCTTATGCAACACCAGTGGTCTGTTTGGGCAGCCGCCGCTCAGCTCTGTTCACGGTGGTGTGTCGCAGGTCGGAGAAGAGCGACAGGGGCGCGGAGCTGGACCCCGAGGGCTTCAAAGCGGAGGCTGCGCGCCGCTGGCTGGAGCAGAGCGGCTGCGCGGCGCTGCTGTCCCTGGTGGCCGGCCTGGCGCGGCGCGAGCTGGGAGCCGCGCGGCCGCTGCGACCGAAGAGCCAGGTGCTGCGCGGCACGCTCAGCCACGCGCTGCGGCCGCACCCCGCCACGCTGCGCGCGCACGCGCACACGCGCCCGCTGCCGCAGGCCTTCCGCGAGTTCGGCTGGGCGCCGCCGCCGCTCGAAGACTTCCAGCACGTCGACGGCGTCCACCTCGTGCTCGCCGCCGCCGAGGACCTGCTCGGCGGCGAGGACGAGATCGGCGAGCGCTCCGTCTGGATAGAGCTCGTCTACACGGTCAGTCCTACCACTCGGGAACTTCATTTTTGACGACTACGACCCCACATACGCTGCATAGGATTTACACAGAAGCGCCAAAGAAACTGGTATGGGCATGCGTATTCAAATACGGAGGTACGTAAACTGGCAGAATACGGTGCTGCGGTCGGCAACGCCTATGGAAGACAACAAGTGTCTGGTGCAGCTGTTGGATCAGTTATTGCTGCTACAGTGGCAGGTTATCAAGATTTAAGTGAGTCTGAACGTGGTGCTCCAGTCGGCGGACAATCGATGGGGCACAGCATCTCCGAGGTAGCGACGGAGTGGTCATTTTCCGGTGTGACCATTTCACAAGTCTACAGCAAATATAAGTGTGGTGTCACCGCCAGACACCACACTTGCTAGGTGGTAGCCTTTAAATCGGCCACGGTCCGCTAGTGTACGTCGGACCCGCGTGTCGCCACTACAGTGATTGCAGACCGAGCGCCGCCACACGGCAGGCCTAGTCTAAAGAGACTCCCTAGCACTCGCCCCAGTTTTACAGCCGCCTTTGCTAACGATGGTTCACTGTCTACATACGCTCTCATTTGCACAGTTTAGCATAGCCTTCAGATACGTCATTTGCTACGACCTAGCAAGGCGCCATATTCAGTTACTATAATTACTATCTTCAAGAATGTATTCTGAACAGATAATATTGCGAATCGCGTACCGTCAAGAGCGACGTTCATCATTAATGGATTAAAGTTAAGTATCAAACTAATTACGTCCGCTTTCTGAATTCTCATTCCTTGTCATGTTCCAGACCTCACGTCAGTATAGTTATTCCCTCCTCACGCCAGCCTGTGTGAGCTAAAACGCGTGCATTTCGGCCTCCACTCGTAACACGGTGTTGGCTCTTCTGCTAACACAAAAATAAGGAATCCGGTCAAACATCAAATCTCCGACATCGCTGCGGCTGGGAAAAGATCCTGCAACAACGGGACCAACAACGACTGAAGAGAATCGTTCAACGTGACAGAAGTGCAACCCGTCCGCAAATTGCTGTGTATTTCAGTGCTGGGTCATCAACAAGTGTCAACGTGCGAACCATTCAACGGATCATCATCGATGTGGGCTTTCGGAGCTGAAGGCCCACTCGTGTACCCTTGATGAGTGCACGACACAAAGCTTTACGCCTCGTCTGAGCCCGTCAACACCGACATTGGACTGTTAATGAATGGAAACATGTTGCCTGGTCGGACGAGTCTCGTTTCAGATTGTGTGTGTGTGTGTGTGTTGGGGCTTATGGGCGCTCGACGTCGAGGTCATCAGCGCCCTGACACACATTAAAAGGATCGAATGTGGACAGACCTAATAAAACTGAGCACACACACAAAGAAAGCAGGAAAAGAAGGAAAATGCTACATAAGAAAGTAAAACAGGAAATTGTCATTGGCTGGCCACTTACATGAAATGTGGGCGAGCTTGTCACACAGTGAGCAAATTAAGATCCTCTCCCTAAAATCTTTGTAAAAACATTTGACATGGCACAGAACTTTAAAACTTTAACCACATTCCTGCGAGTGTTGCCTAAAAGAGATGGCAAGTCCGCTGGCAAGTCAGCCGCGACCCGCTGGTCAGAAAATAAAACGCAATCCAATAAAACGTGGCGCACAGTGACCTGGACGCCACAATCACCACACATTGGAGGGTCCTGTCGCCGGAGCAAGAAGCCATGCGTCAGAGGGCTGTGGCCTATCCGTAGCCGAGTGAGGAGAACCTCGTCCCGTCGTTCGTTTCAGATTGTACCGAGTAGATGAACGTGTATGGGTATGGAGACAATCTCATGAATCCGTGGACCCTGCCTGTCAGCAGGGAACTGTTCAAGCTGGTGGAGGCTCTGCAGTGATGTGTAGCGTGTGCAGTTGGAGTGATACGGGACCCCTGATACGTCTAGATATGACTCTGATAGGTGACACGTCTGATCTCGTGTATCCGTTCATGTCCATTGTGCATTCCGTCGGACCTCGGCAGTTCGAGCAGGCAAATGGGTCACCCAACACAGAATTGCTACAGAGTTGTTCCAGGAACACTCTTCTGAGTTTAAACAGCATGAAAACCACTGAGCATATCTGGGATGCCTTGCAACGTGCTGTCTAGAAGACATCTCCGCCCCGTCGTACTCTTACGGATTTATGGAAAGCCGTGCAGGATTCATGGTGTCATTTGTCTCCAGCACTACTTCATACTTTAGTCGAGTCCATGCCAGGACGTGTTGCGGCACTTCTGCGTGATCGCGGGGGCCCTCACGGTATTAGGCAGGTGTACCAGTTTCTTTGACTCTTCAGCGTTCAAAAAAATGGTTCAAATGGCTCTGAGCACTATGGGACTTAACATCTGTGGTCATCAGTCTCCTAGAACTTAGAACTACTTAAACCTAACTAACCTAAGGACATCACACACATCCATGCCCGACGCAGGATTCGAACCTGCGACCGTAGCAGTCGCGCGGTTCCGGACTGAGCGCCTAGAACCGATTCTTCAGCGTATTTGTACCTTTAAAATTCTATTACTTCGGACCGATATTGGTCCACATACCCATCTTCAGTATGCAGTGAGTTTCCTATCACGTGCCCTACCTTATTCTAGATGACTGGTCTCTATGCCACTAACGGACCACATGAACCTTGATGTACTAAGTTCTTGTCATTAATCCAGGTCATATACCACACGAAAGGGGCCTTGTCTTACTCGTAAATCCCCTCCTAATCTTTATATTGCTAGCCAATAAGCCCTCGAATTCTGCAGTTATCTGACTGGGTCGAGGGAGTCCATGACTGCTGCGATTGCTAACATTCGGAACTTCCACAGAACCTGTGTTCCAAGGAGTTAATGGACTGTCACTTCCATACAAAGAGCAAAGATTTTAAATGATAATTATTAACTACAATCCAACCAACACACCAGTAAATACGCTTCAGGAGAGTCCAACTACTAACAACAAGTTAAGAAATTCTGTAACTCACATGGTACATATTATTCTTTTTATCATAGATATTGCGCCGTCGAGTCCCTGGCTATTGTAAATAACTATTATTTTCATTAAAGTTCACGTCAGGTAATCAGCCCTGGCTCATATGTACAGCACAAAGCGCCATACAAGATTTTGTACGAGTCAAGACTCGACAGAATTAAAGCATATATAATTGTTAAGCGGTGCAGTTGGACACACCTTGATGGCCGTCCCATTGTTCCAACGCTGTTGAGAGCTTGCTACCAATGTCCGGCTACTTTCCGTCCACAGGTCGCAGCTTGAACAAGTGACAATTCTGCAACGTTTTTTATGCTTACGACCATCTAATGAATTCCCCCATAAGCGTAGCCTGCTGTTCTCTCGTCAGTATTTCACACAAAAGTCCTGGTAATTTAGCTACATACTCACGAATAAAAAAATCAAACCTGGCAGGCGCTATAGACGATCTCTTACAAGCAGTTAACTGAACTTACAGCTTGTCAGGTACAGATACAGAGGGTGAACGGGGCGGGGCAGCGGGAGGGGGGGGGAGGTGTCTGTCATAGTGATAATAACATACCCCCCCCCCCCCCAAATAATTTGTAGGAGCGCTTCTATTTTTAAACATATCACAGATAGCTTTTGGAGAATAAAGTAGCATGAAGACACAAGCACCTCGAAAATGACAAGGCATTCCAGAACTTACAAGCTACATTTAACTACATTTAACACAGGATACCTCCTACCTGATGTCAATAACAGTTCCAACACGCTTTGTGAATCCTCAGGTACCAACGTCAAACCATAGGAGGGTGGATAAAACTGGGTTTTCGTTATTGATCAGAAACGGAGTGAGTACAAATCTAATGTTGAGGGCTGCTTACCTTAGAAACCAAAGCGCTGCTGTTACGTCACTACATTATTGGCTTTCTTCCTTTCCTCCGTAGTTATGCAAATATGACGAGTCTAAGAAGAGTGGCACTGCGTTCCTTTCATACATGGCGAACGATGTGTAAGGCAAGTTGTAACTTAGTATGGAAGTTGAGTGCACAATCTTGCTGTTGTAATTAGGATTGCCAGTGTGTAGACACCGATTGTCACGACCAGATAGCCTCTAACGCGGCTGTCTTTTGACACTGCGCAGCGTGCAAAACAAAAATTAAATGATGAACTGTATACAGTTGCAAACGTGCTCCACTACAGGAAGAGTGACGTCAGGAAAAATTTAGACGCTACAGGCCACACTTCAAACAAAAAACATACAAAGTTCGTCCATTTCAAAGAAATGGGTGTATTCTTGTTTATTCAATCTGCAAGGGATCCGTTATCCCATGAACATAGGTATTAGTATCTGATGGCCAGGTCGATAGCAGAGGTGTCGATTGTCGAGCACTGCATGAGGCAGTGAGACTAGTGTCGAGTAAGAAGTGGTACTGGAGAGACGGGCAAGAATGGTGATCGAGTGAGAAGTAAACGGCAAATTCACTGGAGTATGACAAATGAGCGCGTCTCCCTGATCGTCATGGGGTTGACCCTCACCAATACCGATTCGCGAGTGATATGAAACCAAAAGTGACAAGTGCCGAATTACGTGTTTCGCGTCAACTGCGTCGGCCAGCAACAACCATGGATTGCAGTGAGGATCGTTGTGAATGTTAACCATCGTCACTGCGTGTGACGAAGCACTTAAAATCAGCAACCAATAAAAGATATAACCGTAATTAAACGTGTAAGGCGAAGGTAGCAACTGCCTCAGAATTTGTGTGTTAGTGGAAATGGTTCAAATGACTCTGAGCACTATGCGACCTAACTTCTGAGGTCATCAGTCGCCTAGAACGTAGAACTAATTAAATCTAACTAACCTAAGGACATCACACACATCCATGCCCGAGGCAGGATTCGAACCTGCGACTGTAGCGGTCACTCGGTTCCAGACTGAAGCGCCTAGAACCGCACGGCCACTCCGGTCGGCCTAGTGGAAATAATTAACTGTTTGGCGGCTTCGGTAAATCATGCAAAACCCAATAAAGGACAAAACGGGGGGTGTTTCACATCTCCATCATGAGAAAACATATGTGTTCTGTCAAACTAAAATAAGGTACAGAGCAATTTCACTGTTACGTACCTGAGCCCCATAGGACGCTATTTCTGTGTTATTTTAGTCATGGCAACATGCATTTATTGCTAATGGTGAGTTCCTAGCTCATCAATTATTTCTCTAACTTTTTGAAAGACCGCTGTAAATTTATTTTAATAATTAATCACCGTTTAGATAATACACCTCATCTTCGTGTCGTATTTCCTTGTAGTGTAGTCACAGATTCCGTAATGTGTCGAAAGCGTGTATTTAACAATGTAATTGTTAGACGTTCTCTGAGTTATATGGAAGTTTCATAAATAATATACGAGGGCAGTTCAATAAGTAATGCAACACATTTTTTTTCTGAAACAGGGGTTGTTTTATTCAGCATTGAAATACACCAGGTTATTCCCCAATCTTTTAGCTACACAACACTATTTTTCAACGTAATCTCCATTCAATGCTACGGCCTTACGCCACCTTGAAATGAGGGCCTGTATGCCTGCACGGTACCATTCCACTGGTCGATGTCGGAGCCAACGTCGTACTGCATCAATAACTTCTTCATCATCCGCGTAGTGCCTCCCACGGATTGCATCCTTCATTGGGCCAAACATATGGAAATCCGACGGTGCGAGATCGGGGCTGTAGGGTGCATCAGGAAGAACAGTCCACTGAAGTTTTGTGAGTTCCTCTCGGGTGCGAAGACTTGTGTGAGGTCTTGCGTTGTCATGAAGAAGGAGAAGTTCGTTCAGATTTTTGTGCCTACGAACACGCTGAAGTCGTTTCTTCAATTTCTGAAGAGTAGCACAATACACTTCAGAGTTGATCGTTTGACCATGGGGAAGGACATCGAACAGAATAACCCCTTCAGCGTCCCAGAAGACTGTAACCATGACTTTACCAGCTGAGGGTATGGCTTTAAACTTTTTCTTGGTAGGGGAGTGGGTGTGGCGCCACTCCACTGATTGCCGTTTTGTTTCAGGTTCGAAGTGATGAACCCATGTTTCATCACCTGTAACAATCTTTGACAAGAAATGGTCACCCTCAGCCACATGACGAGCAAGCAATTCCGCACAGATGGTTCTCCTTTGCTCTTTATGGTGTTCGGTTAGACAACGAGGGACCCAGCGGGAACAAACCTTTGAATATCCCAACTGGTGAACAATTGTGACAGCACTACCAACAGAGATGTCAAGTTGAGCACTGAGTTGTTTGATGGTGATCCGTCGATCATCTCGAACGAGTGTGTTCGCACGCTCCGCCATTGCAGGAGTCACAGCTGTGCACGGCCAGCCCGCACGCGGGAGATCAGACAGTCTTGCTTGACCTTGCGGCGATGATGACACACGCTTTGCCCAACGACTCACCGTGCTTTTGTCCACTGCCAGATCACCGTAGACATTCTGCAAGCGCCTATGAATATCTGAGATGCCCTGGTTTTCCGCCAAAAGAAACTCGATCACTGCCCGTTGTTTGCAGCGCACATCCGTTACAGACGCCATTTTAACAGCTCCGTACAGCGCTGCCACCTGTCGGAAGTCAATGAAACTATACGAGACGAAGTGGGAATGTTTGAAAATATTCCACAAGGAATTTCCGGTTTTTTCAACCAAAATTGGCCGAGAAAAAAAAATGTGTTGCATTACTTATTGAACTGCCCTCGTAGTTACTTACGTGCATACACTGTCTGAAAAAATAGTACCCCTAGAAAGACGACGTCCATTTTGATCCAATGATAGCATATACACTCTTGGGCATAACAGAAGCATTGGTAATGGTTTCAAGGTCGTCCGCCAACAGATAGCACAGTGGCATACCTACCAGAGTGCTATATGCATTTACACTTTAGTAGGGAACGCTCACAGCCAGAAGGCTCATTGTGGTTCAGACTTGTGGAGCAAGCAGGCAACTATGCCTTGGAGATACACTCATGCTTCCTACAGCCAACTGAGAGAGTTTGAAAGGGATAAAATTGTGGCCTTCTGAATAGCGGAATGGTGCTTTTGAAGAATTGTCACACAAGTTGGACGTTCTCTGCCATTTGTGCAAACATACTGATATCAGTGGTCACGTGAACTTTCTCACACCTGTAGTCGAGGTTTTGGACGTCCACGCAACACAAGATCCCACCAGGATCATCGTACTGTAAGGGCAGCAGTGGCAGATCATACAGCTACATCAACACAGATAAGGCGACTTACGAGACAAGATGTGTCAACACGAACTGTTGCGATCCAGTTATTAGTAGTGGGACTACAGGCATGCACACCTTATTTATTTATTTATGTTTACATATCAAGTTCCGTAGGATCAAATTGAGGAGCAAATCTTCAAGGTCATGGAACGTGTCAGTACATGAAATTACAACATAAAAGTAACAACAGATAAAATAAATGTTCATGAACCTGAAAAGAGTCAGTCCATAAGTTTAAGTAAACGCTATCAGCAATACAATAAGAATCAGCTTAATTTTTGAAGGAACTCCTCGACAGAATAGAAGGAAAGACCCATGAAGAAACTCTTCAGTTTCGATTTGAAAGCGCGTGGATAAGTGCTAAGATTTTTGAATTCGAGTGGCAGCTTGTTGAAAATGGATGTAGCAGTATACTGCACACCTTTTTGCACAAGAGTTAAGAAGTCCGATTCAAATGCAGGTTTGATTTCTGTCGAGTATTAACCGAGTGAAAGCTGCTTATTCTTGGGAATAAACTAATATTGGTAACAAGAAACGACAATAAGGAATATACATATTGAGAGGCCAATGTCAAAATACCCAGCTCGTGAACAGAGGTCGACAAGAGGTTTGTGAACTCACACCACTTATTGCCTGAACCGCCTGTTTCTGAGCCAAAAATATCCTTGTAGAATGGGAGGAATTACCCCAAAATACACTCCTGGAAATTGAAATAAGAACACCGTGAATTCATTGTCCCAGGAAGGGGAAACTTTATTGACACATTCCTGGGGTCAGATACGTCACATGATCACACTGACAGAACCACAGGCACATAGACACAGGCAACAGAGCATGCACAATGTCGGCACTAGTACAGTGTATATCCACCTTTCGCAGCAATGCAGGCTGCTATTCTCCCATGGAGACGATCGTAGAGATGCTGGATGTAGTCCTGTGGAACGGCTTGCCATGCCATTTCCACCTGGCGCCTCAGTTGGACCAGCGTTCGTGCTGGACGTGCAGACCGCGTGAGACGACGCTTCATCCAGTCCCAAACATGCTCAATGGGGGACAGATCCGGAGATCTTGCTGGCCAGGGTAGTTGACTTACACCTTCTAGAGCACGTTGGGTGGCACGGGATACATGCGGACGTGCATTGTCCTGTTGGAACAGCAAGTTCCCTTGCCGGTCTAGGAATGGTAGAACGATGGGTTCGATGACGGTTTGGATGTACCGTGCACTATTCAGTGTCCCCTCGACGATCACCAGTGGTGTACGGCCAGTGTAGGAGATCGCTCCCCACACCATGATGCCGGGTGTTGGCCCTGTGTGCCTCGGTCGTATGCAGTCCTGATTGTGGCGCTCACCTGCACGGCGCCAAACACGCATACGACCATCATTGGCACCAAGGCGGAAGCGACTCTCATCGCTGAAGACGACACGTCTCCATTCGTCCCTCCATTCACGCCTGTCGCGACACCACTGGAGGCGGGCTGCACGATGTTGGGGCGTGAGCGGAAGACGGCCTAACGGTGTGCGGGACCGTAGCCCAGCTTTATGGAGACGGTTGCGAATGGTTCTCGCCGATACCCCAGGAGCAACAGTGTCCCTAATTTGCTGGGAAGTGGCGGTGCGGTCCCCTACGGCACTGCGTAGGATCCTACGGTCTTGGCGTGCATCCGTGCGTCGCTGCGGTCCGGTCCCAGGTCGACGGGCACGTGCACCTTCCGCCGACCACTGGCGACAACATCGATGTACTGTGGAGACCTCACGCCCCACGTATTGAGCAATTCGGCGGTACGTCCACCCGGCCTCCCGCATGCCCACTATACGCCCTCGCTCAAAGTCCGTCAACTGCACATACGGTTCACGTCCACGCTGTCGCGGCATGCTACCAGTGTTAAAGACTGCGATGGAGCTCCGTATGCCACGGCAAACTGGCTGACACTGACGGCGGCGGTGCACAAATGCTGCGCAGCTAGCGCCATTCGACGGCCAACACCGCGGTTCCTGGTGTGTCCGCTGTGCCGTGCGTGTGATCATTGCTTGTACAGCCCTCTCGCAGTGTCCGGAGCAAGTATGGTGGGTCTGACACACCGGTGTCAATGTGTTCTTTTTTCCATTTCCAGGAGTGTATAATACTATACCCCGTCAGTGAATGAAAATAAGCAAAGTAGACTAATTTTCGTATCGAAGTATCACTCACTTTTGATACTGTTCAAATAGTCTTTGAACAAGATCCTGAACGTGGGCTATCCACGACAGCTTACTATCTATCTGAACACCTAGAAATCTGAACTGTTCAGTTTCACTAATCATACGCCCGTTCTGTGAAATTAAAACGTTAGGTTTTGTTGAATTGTGTGTTAGAAACTGTAAAAACTGAGTCTTACTGTGATTTAACGTTAGTTTATTTTCTACAATCCATGAACTGAGGTCATGTACTGCACTATTTGAAACCGAGTCAATGTTACACACAACATCCTTTACTACCAAGCTAGTGTCATCAGCAAACAGAAATATTTTAGAGTTACCCGTAATACTAGAGGGCATATCATTTATATAAATAAGGAACAGGAGTGGCCCCAACACTGATCCCTGGGGCCCCCCTCCACTTGACAGTACCCCACTCAGATCCCACATCACAGCCATTATCAACATTGTAAATAATGACTTTTTGCTGCCTGTTGCTAAAGTAAGAGGTGAACCAATTGTGAGCTACTCTACGTATTCCGTAATGGTCGAACTTCTGGAGCAATATTTTGTGATCAACACAATCAAGTGCCTTAGTTAAATCAAAAAATACGCCAAGCGTTCGAAAGTTTTTGTTTATCCCATCCAGTACCTCACAGAGAAAAGCGATTATAGCATTTTCAGTTGTTAAACGACTTCTAAAGCCGAACTGTACATTTGATAGCAAATCATATGATATAAAATGATGAATCATCCCTACATACATAGCCTTTTCAATAACTTTTGCAAACACTGATGGCATAGAAATAGGTCTAAAACTATCTACATTATCCCTTTCTCCCCTTTTATAACGCGGCTTTACTACTGAGTACTTTAATCGTTCAGGAAACTGACCATTCCTAAAGAAATGCTCGATTGACTAACTGGCAGTGCGTGAAGGAAAGTGATGACACAAAGTTAAGGTGACTGTAACTTTTGTGACATGGCTTAAAGTGATATTCGAATGGCACCACAGGAATAGGGGTGTTTCTACAGTCAGCTTCGGTGAGAGCCAAGTGGTGTCACTTTTGTTGCAAGTGGAAACTCTGCTTTAGACGAAACAGAAGACGAATGACGTCTTACCAAACAGTTAAAAAGAAGGAGCTAATTTCCCAAACATAACAGAAACAGCATTCCCATCGTTTACGCACTCGAAGAGACGTGGTTTGCAGACCAGAATTAACAGTCATAGAGTCGTAACGCTTAGTGAAATTCCCATAATTGTGACTCCACAATGTAGTTTTATATTGTGTCAATTGTAACGTTACAGTTCTTGACTTAATTACGTGACTCATGGATGTCCTACATATCTGAGCATGTGCTTTCAGAGAATATATTCTTCCTTATAAAACTAAAAAGCTTAATTACGGGTTAAGGTTTATCAATATGGACAAATGTCACGTTAAAAAAATATAAAACGGAAGCTGCAATGGAAAATAAATTTTGATGTCATATTTAGAAGAAGCTTTTCTTTTCTGTAATCGAAAAATTTGAATAATATTTCTTATTTGCTGAGGGAATTGATTCACCAGATTTCTGCTTAGGACCAGTGCGGGAATAATCAGCACAATATTTTCGATTCTGCTTTTCTTCCTTGCTCTCTAGTTTTGAGAAATTGGCTTCTTTTTCTTAAGTATTGAGGGGTCGAGGTATGGAGGTATATTTGACAGAATCAGTGCTTATTAATACTATTTTTAATTTCAGATAGTAACAGAAGCAACACTTGTGGTCATGTGGATTACATTCAGTGCCAAAGAGAAAGGTACGAAGTGTTACTGATATGTCACACCTTAAAGAATATAATGTCTTCTTCCACAACTGTACGAAATAAATTTCAAAAATGGTTCAAATGGCTCTGAGCACTATGGGACTTAACATCTGTGGTCATCAGTCCTCTAGAACTTAGAACTACGTAAACCTAAATAACCTAAGGACATCACACACATCCATGCCCGAGGCAGGATTCGAACCTGCGACCGTAGCGGTCGCGCGGTTCCGGACTGAGCGCCTAGAACCGCTAGACCACCGCGGCCAGCGAAATAAATTTATATATTGGGTACGGCTATAGCAAACAAGTACAGGGTGTCTACAATGAGACTCCAACATTTTAATATCCTATATCTTTCTCATTTCAGATGGTGGATCTGTGAATCCTGAAGGGGCAGTCAGAGCAACTCAACAAGTTTGTGATGTGCAAATTTGATACACCAAGTGGCCGTAGTGGAGTTGCAATCAATTGTTTTAGCAAAATGGAGGATATGAAGGAGCGTGCACAAGTGGTCTGGTGGTATGCAGAGACAAAATCGGCGACCCAAGTGCAAAGAAACTTTCGTCGAGTTTATAACAAAGCGCCCCCGTCGTTCAAGACTATAAAGAAATGGTGTGATCAGTTTTTGGCTACTGGTGGTGTTGCGAAAGGGCATGGTGGTGGTAAGCCTGGGATCAGCGAACATCATGTCGAACAAGTGCGGCGGTGATTCGAACAAAGTCCACAGAAGTCAGTGCGACAGGCAGCACGAGAACTTCGTATGAAACGTTCAACAGTGCACAAAGTGCTTCATCAGCGATTACGTTTGTACGCATATAAAGTGCAGGTTGTGCAAGAAATCAAGCCTGATGATCGACCAAAGCGAGAAGAATTTGTATCTGTCATGCTAGATCGCATTGCCGCGGACGAGACATTTTTGTCACGCGTGATGTTTACTGACGAGGCAACCTTTCACGTGTCAGGGGCTGTCAATCGTCACAGTGTGCGCTTCTGGGGGTCCGAAAATCCACATGCACCTAGGGAACACATGCGCGACAGTCCGAAAGTTAATGTGTGGTGTCGTTTGATGATAAATAGCATTGTTGGGCCGTTTTTCTTTCAGGAGCCGACTGTGGATGGAGCCATCTACCTGGACATGTTGGAACAATTTGCCGTGCCACAGATAACAGACCTGCAGCCAAATGTCATGTTTCAACAAGACGGTGCACCACCCCATTGGAGCCTTGATGTCCGAAAATTTTTAAATAACACATTCCCGCAACGATGGATTGGCCGTGGAGCTCCAATTCCTTGGCCGCCACGTTCGCCCGACATAACCCCCCCTCGATTTTTTCTTGTGGGGTTATATGAAAGACCGGGTATACGCTACACCAGTAAAGGACCTGCAAGACTTGAAACGGCGCATAAGAATTGTCATCAACTCTGTCACAGAACAGATACTCCGTAACACACGGCACGAAATCGATTATAGACTTGATATTCTTCGAGCTACCCGTGGCGCCCATGTCCAAGTGTACTGAACCGTCCACCTGTGTATGAAGACTTGATGAGCTGCTGTATGATTTCCCTGTATTTGTTCGTCAATAAATTGTGTTTCCTCTCAGATTTTATGAGTTCAAATGTTGAGGGCTCATTGTGGACACCCTGTATTTTGCCACTTGGTACACGCGAAGAACGAGCAGTGCAGTTACTTTCTGATATTATAATGCTTGCAAGCAAGAGGGGAAGATAACGCAAATATCAAAATATTATTGTGATAAGTGATGTGTCCATTAAGCATGTATTTATCGTGCGTGCAGTTCTTATTGTAAGTCATTCATTATGACGCTTCGCCGGGTTTCTTTCGCTACGAGTATGACTGAATCGCCTGGCTTCTGAGCTCTTGCACTCAAACCCCGAGTTTCTCGCAATCTCACTCCGGAGCAGCGCCAAGCTCACGAACGCTTGCTGACCGCCTCTATGTTGTTGTTGTTGTTGTTGTGGTCTTCAGTCCTGAGACTGGTTTGATGCAGCTCTCCATGCTACTCTATCCTGTGCAAGCTTCTTCATCTCCCAGTACCTACTGCAACCTACATCCTTCTGAATCTGCTTAGTGTATTCATCTCTTGGTCTCCCCCTATGATTTTTACCCTCCACGCTGCCCTCAAATACTAAATTGGTGATCCCTTGATGCCTCAGAACATGTCCTACCAACCGATCCCTTCTTCTGGTCAAGTTGTGCCACAAACTTCTCTTCTCCCCAATCCTATTCAATACTTCCTCATTAGTTATGTGATCTACCCATCTAATCTTCAGCATTCTTCTGTAGCACCACATTTCAAAAGCTTCTATTCTCTTCTTGTCCAAACTATTTACCGTCCATGTTTCACTTCCATACATGGCTACACTCCATACAAATACTTTCAGAAATGACTTCCTGACACTTAAATCTATACTCGATGTTAACAAATTTCTCTTCTTCAGAAACGCTTTCCTTGCCATTGCCAGTCTACATTTTATATCCTCTCTACTTCGTCCATCATCAGTTATTTTGCTCCCCAAATAGCAAAACTCCTTTACTACTTTAAGTGTCTCATTTCCTAATCTAATACCCTCAGCATCACCCGACTTAACTCGACTACATTCCATTATCCTCGTTTTGCTTTTGTTGATGTTCATTTTATATCCTCCCTTCAAGACACCATCCATTCCGTTCAACTGCTCTTCCAAGTCCTTTGCTGTCTCTGACAGAATTACAATGTCATCGGCGAACCTCAAAGTTTTTATTTCTTCTCCATGGATTTTAATACCTACTCCAAATTTTTCTTTTGTTTCCTTTACTGCTTGCTCAATATAGAGATTGAATAACATCGGGGAGAGGCTACAACCCTGTCTTACTCCCTTCCCAACCACAGCTTCCCTTTCATGTCCCTCAACTCTTATAACTGCCATCTGGTTTTTGTACAAGTTGTAAATAGCCTTTCGCTCCCTGTATTTTACCCCTGCCACCTTTAGAATTTGAAAGAGAGTATTCCAGTCAACATTGTCAAAAGCTTTCTCTAAGTCTACAAATGCTAGAAACGTAGGTTTGCCTTTCCTTAATCTTTCTTCTAAGATAAGTCGTAAGGTCAGTATTGCCTCACGTGTTCCAGTATTTCTACGGAATCCAAACTGATCTTCCCCGAGGTCAGCTTCTACTAGTTTTTCTATTCGTCTGTAAAGAATTCGTGTTAGTACTTTGCAGCTGTGGCTTATTAAACTGATTGTTCGGTAATTTTCACATCTGTCAACACCTGCTTTCTTTGGGATTGGAATTATTATATTCTTCTTGAAGTCTGAGGGTATTTCGCCTGTTTCATACATCTTGCTCACCAGATGGTAGAGTTTTGTCAGGACTGGCTCTCCCAAGGCCGTCAGTAGTTCCAATGGAATGTTGTCTACTCCGGGGGCCTTGTTTCGACTCAGGTCCTTCAGTGCTCTGTCAAACTCTTCACGCAGTATCGTATCTCCCATTTCATCTTCATCTACATCCTCTTCCCTTTCCATATTATTGTCCTCAAGTACATCGCCCTTGTATAGACCCTCTATATACTCCTTCCACCTTTCTGCTTTCCCTTCTTTGCTTAGAACTGGGTTTCCATCTGAGCTCTTGATATTCATACAAGTCGTTCTCTTATCTCCAAAGGTCTCTTTAATTTTCCTATAGGCGGTATCTATCTTACCCCTAGTGAGATAGGCCTCTACATCCTTACATTTGTCCTCTAGCCATCCCTGCTTAGCCATTTTGCACTTCCTGTCGATCTCATTTTTGAGACGTTTGTATTCCTTTTTGCCTGCTTCATTTACTGCATTTTTATATTTTCTCCTTTCATCAATTAAATTCAATATTTCTTCTGTTACCCAAGGATTTCTACTAACCCTCTTCTTTTTACCTACTTGATCGTCTGCTGCCTTCACTACTTCATCCCTCAGAGCTACCCATTCTTCTTCTACTGTATTTCTTTCCCCCATTCCTTTCAATTGTTCCCTTATGCTCTCCCTGAAACTCTGTACAACCTCTGGTTCTTTCAGTTTATCCAGGTCCCATCTCCTTAAATTCCCACCTTTTTGCAGTTTCTTCAGTTTTAATCTACAGGTCATAACCAATAGATTGTGGTCAGAGTCCACATCTGCCCCTGGAAATGTCTTACAATTTAAAACCTGGTTCCTAAATCTCTGTCTTACCATTATATAATCTATCTGATACCTTTTAGTATCTCCAGGGTTCTTCCATGTATACAACCTTCTATCATGATTCTTAAACCAAGTGTTGGCTATGATTAAGTTGTGCTCTGTGCAAAATTCTATCAGGCGGCTTCCTCTTTCATTTCTTAGCCCCAATCCATATTCACCTACTACGTTTCCTTCTCTCCCTTTTCCTACACTCGAATTCCAGTCACCCATGACTATTAAATTTTCGTCTCCCTTCACTATCTGAATAATTTCTTTTATTTCATCATACATTTCTTCAATTTCTTCGTCATCTGCAGAGCTAGTTGGCATGTAAACTTGTACTACTGTAGTAGGTGTGGGCTTCGTATCTATCTTGGCCACAATTATGCGTTCACTATGCTGTTTGTAGTAGCTTACCCGAATTCCTATTTTCCTATTCATTATTAAACCTACTCCTGCATTACCCCTATTTGATTTTGTGTTTATAACCCTGTAGTCACCTGACCAAAAGTCTTGTTCCTCCTGCCACCGAACTTCACTAATTCCCACAATATCTAACTTTAACCTATCCATTTCCCTTTTTAAATTTTCTAACCTACCTACCCGATTAAGGGATCTGACATTCCACGCTCCGATCCGTAGAACGCCAGTTTTCTTTCTCCTGATAACGACATCCTCTTGAGTAGTCCCCGCCCGGAGATCCGAATGGGGGACTATTTTACCTCCGGAATATTTTACCCAAGAGGACGCCATCATCATTTAATCATACAGTAAAGCTGCATGCCCTCGGGAAAAATTACGGCCGTAGTTTCCCCTTGCTTTCAGCCGTTCGCAGTACCAGCACAGCAAGGCCGTTTTGGTTATTGTTACAAGGCCAGATCAGTCAATCATCCAGACTGTTGCCCTTGCAACTACTGAAAAGGCTGCTGCCCCTCTTCAGGAACCACACGTTTGTCTGGCCTCTCAACAGATACCCCTCCGTTGTGGTTGTACCTACGGTACGGCTATCTGTATCGCTGAGGCACGCAAGCCTCCCCACCAACGGCAAGGTCCATGGTTCATGGGGGGGGCGACCGCCTCTATAGTCCGTTCAAAATTAAGATTGGCAGCTACGAAGGAAGTAGTGGGGTGAGGCTCACAACAGAGACAGGGCACGTATCCAACCTTGCCACGAGACCTGTAGCCGCAGCGTCCAACCACAGTTGCCAGCCTTGCTCCCACCACGACACTTCCCGCTTCTGCAGTTGTCACGCTGCTCGATGTCTTGCGGGATCGTTCTCCGTGCATCGAGATTTAATTCGTTTTCATTTGTTACAGTTTCGAGTTTAATATTTTACCCGTCGTTACTGTTGTTTGATGACTGATACTGAAAAAAGACAAAAGCAAGTTCGACACATGTTATTCAGTGAACTGCTCCACGTCGTTCCCTTACTCTACGAGGCCAGTCGAGAGAAGCGGTTCTGCGCTTTACGTACCTACACTATCAACAATTGTTCTTGCTAATAATCCAACTCAGTATTGTGTGGTTCACTAGACGCCTAACATCGCAAAGCAAAAGGAAGAAACGAGTGCCTGCAGCACCGAAACGTGCAAGTAAGCAGTAAATATAGGTAGATGAAGGTTGCGGATCTTTCTCCGTAAACTGCGGTTTCCCATAAACAGAATCTTGGCGCTAGCAAAAACATACGGGCTACAATTATTAGGCAGCCACCTTATCATTCCCATTTCAGCAAAGTAGAATTTATATAGACTTAGATTAAAAGGTTACGTGGCCATCAATGTTACGCTGCCTGAAGTCGAGGCACACGGCAACGAAACTGTTAACACGGTCTCTTCCAAAGACTGAAAGAAAGACGTCAGTCACACGTAGGCATCATGGAAAAAGCCTGGCAGGAAGAGGATATTTTAAAAAAATCTATATTGGAAAGGATCACGTCATTAAATAACGGCGGTGCCGGTGTCACTTTAAACACCTGTAATACGGAGAGAGCAATGTCAGAAGAGTCTTTCCACTTTCTTCACAAAAAGATGCGCAGGCGAATTCAGCTTAATATTTGGTGGGTAATTTCCAAGAATGTTTGCCTACCGAAGCCGCGGGCCCCAAACGATAGATATCGAACGTGCCATTCTAAATCGATCACACGACTGTGGTGGCGGGCATTATGAGCATATTTATAGTGGTCTCGACAATAGAAGAGAATTACTAAAATGGTTGTAATTACAAATGAAACATCTCACTCGTCGTCGACGTTATCGTCGTGAGGAAGTCCATTTGATGTGTATGCTATGGGAAGCATTCCCTTTTTCATAACCTGGGTAGACTCTGCCAATGTCACACAAAAATATGAGTAGAGTATCACATTTCCAAAAACTCAAACAATTTTCTACATTGCATAAGCATGGAATTAGATTCTTCCACGTGAGGCAATAGGCCGAAGAAACGTTTACAGTACCAGAAATCCTACTCACTAGCATCATAAATCGTTTGGGTTTTCCTAGCATCTCGCAAATAACTTATCATAACGTCCGCCACCAAAGTAGCGTGATCGATTTAGCATCGCACGTTCGATATCTATCGTCTGCAGCCCGCGGCTTCGATAGGCAAACATTCTTGGAACTTACCATTTGGTGTAAGAAGTTTAAGTACTTGCATAGCAAAATTTAATTTTCGTAAGTTTAGACCACTAATAATGAGACCGAATGAAGTTCCTCTCAAGAAGTCAGTCTTAATCGAACGAAGGTATCTGTTTCACTTTTGCAATATAATTGTTGCAATGCTGAGGTAGTGCATTCAGTATGACTATTCTATTTTCTTCCAAGCCGATAAGTTACCTCAACTCGACTAACGCATTATTTTCTGTTACGTTACAAATAAGCACAAGGTTTAATCAGAAAACTCAATAACGGTTCCATTGTAAACTTAGCGCTCTGTTCCCCGCATAATGTGGTTACTCAGATACAATAAAAACAAGTTTCCCGCGTCTCGAAATATGGGCAACGTCGTCAAGAAATGCATTTTAGTAATTAAAGGTTCCGCATATCGTTTTACAGATTTGTTGCCTCAAAATAATTATCCATATCTCGCAGCTTCGAACGTGACTGTATTCAGTACACTGGAAGTACGAATTAACAAACGACTTCAGTCACAACTTTCCGTGTTTTATTAAGTTCACGATGCATTTCGGACCCTGTGGGTCCATATTAGGTGTAATTTGTCTTAATACTTTTTTTCTTGAATGAGGTGGAACGGATATTCCTGTCATGAAAAGGTTTGGTTCAAATGGTTCAAATGGCTCTGAGCACTATGGGACTTAACGTCTGAGATCATTAGTCCCCTAGAACTTAGAACTACTTAAACCTAACTAACCTAAGGACATCACACACATCCATGCCCGAGGCAGGATTCGAACCTGTGACCGTAGCGGTCGCGCGGTTCCAGACTGTAGCGCCTAGAACTACTCTGCCACCCCGGCCGGGAATAAAGCATGTTTCAACACAAATTACACCTAACGATGGACACACAGAGTCCGAAATGCATCGTGCACTTAATAAAACGCGAAAAGTTGTGACTGAAGGCGTTTGTTAACTCGTAGTCCCAGTGTGAAAAAAATATATGAAATAAAATTTAAAAAATCATAGTGCAGCGCTTGCGGAATACAGTGATGCCAGTTCTAACTCTGTATATAGAATAGTTTGCGAGTTTGAACGAGTTGAATGAAATGTAAGATTATGCGTGTGTTCTGTGCGGGACGTGGCAACTCTGCTCCGCGCCTCCATGTTTTCCTGCCCAAATGTCAAACATAAATTGATTTTGAACAGCCAGTAGTTTAGGGCGCTCCTGGGTGACCGCAACTGTGCCCGCACAGGTGGCGATGTGCTACCGCGACGTGCCCTACCACAACTTCCGGCTGGCGCTGTCGATCCTGCAGTGCGTGTACGCCATCCTGCGGCGCAACGAGGTGTTCTTCACGGACGTGGAGCTGCAGGCGATGTTCCTGGCGGCGCTGTGCGTGCACCTGGACCACCGCGGCCTCACCGAGCAGTTCCTGCGGGACAGCGACCACCCGCTCTCCCACATCTACCCGCCTCCCATCGTACACAACCACCACTTCGAGGTGAGTCGGCCTGCACTAATCTACACCACGTGCGTACCTGCAATGTGTGAGCGCCAACGTTCACGTCGAGCAAGGAATGAAGTACAGTAGACTTTCGATATTTCGAGCCTCGACGTTTCCCATAAATCCGAGCTCGTAAAGAATAAAAAAAGCTACTTTACAGTGCATCGATCCTCTATCCGTTTCTCCCAACGGCTCACAGCACACCCCCTGTCGAACCACTCATTCCTCTCACTTGTGTTGGTGCCAATGGCACCACGAATACGCTTCTCCCGTTTTAATAGTTTCCACAGGCAAACGTTTTCGTTGAAAGTGCTGCTTTAAGTTCTTATCTGTCGGTATGGCACCGCCTTGTTTCGTTCTCGTTGTCTGTTTCTATTTGTATAGCCTACCTAGAAATGAGTACTTTAACGAAGGAAAGGAAATACGTGATTCTCAATGTTAAATAACGAACACTGAAACGATTTGAGGAAGGAGAAGCAATAAAAAAGTTACTATTGATGACTGGCGGAGAAACAGTTACACTATTGGCCATTAAAATTGCTACATCACGAAGATGACTTGCTACAGACGTAAAATTTAACCGACAGTGGCAACACCTATAACGTGCTGACATGAGGAACGTTTCCAACCGATTTCTCATACACAAACAGCAGTTGACCGGTGTTGCTGGTGAAATGTTGTTGTGATCCTTCGTGTAAAGAGGAGAAATGCGTACCGTCACGTTTCAGACTTTGATAAAGGTCGGATTGTAGCCTATCGCGATTTCGGTTTATCGTATCGCGACATTGCTGCTCGCGTTGGTCGAGATCCAATGACTGTTAGCAGAATATGGAATCGGTGGGTTCATGAGGATAATACGGAACGCCGTGCTGGATGCCAACGGCCTCGTATCACAAGCAGTCGAGATGACAGGCATCTTATCCGCATGGCTGTAACGGATTGTGCAGCCACGTCTCGATCCCTGAGTCAACAGATGGGGACGTTTGCAAAACAACAACCATCTGCACCAACAGTTCGACGACGTTTGCAGCAGCATGGACTATCAGCTCGGAGACCACGGCTGCGGTTACCTTTGACGCTGCATCGCAGGCAAGAGTTCCTGCGATGGTGTACTCAACGACGATCCTGGGTGCACTAATGGCATAACATAATTTTTTCGGATGAATCCAGGTTCTGTTTACAGCATCATGATGGTCACATCCGTGTTTGGAGACATCGCGGTGAACGCACATTGGAAACGTGTATTCGTCATCGCCATACTGGCGTATCACCCGGCGTGATGGTATGGGGTGCCGTTGGTTGCACGTCTCGGTTACCTCTTGTTCGCATTGACGGCACTTTGAACAGTGGACGTTACATTTCAGATATGTTACGACCCGTGGCTCTACCCTTCATTCGATCGCTGCGAAACCCTACGTTTCAGCAGGATAATGCACGACAGCATGTTGCAGATCCCGTACGTGCCTTTCTGGATACAGAAAATGTTAGACTGCTGCCCTGGCGAGCACATTTTCCAGATCTCTCACCAACTGAAAACGTCTGGTCAATGGCGTCCGAGCAACTGGCTCGTCACAATACGCCAGTCACTACTCTTGATGAACTGTGGTATCGTGTTGAAGCTGTATGGGTAGCTGTACATGTACACGCCATCCAAGCTCCGTTTGACTTAATGCCCAGGCGTATGAAGGCCGTTATCACGGCCAGAGGTGGTTGTTCTGGGTACTGATTTCTCAGAATCTATGCAACCAAATTGCGTGAAAATGTAATAAAATGTCTGTTCTAGTATAATATATCTGTCCAATGAATCCCCGTTTATCATCTGCATTTCTTCTTGGTGCAGCAATTTTAATGGCCGGTAGAGTAATTTGGAACCATTTTCATGGAAGAAATGCTATTGGGGATCTCTTGACAGAAAAACTGTAAAGAAGTTGGATTTTGAAAAAGCAAAGTAAGACGTTGTTGATGTGATTTATTCTTTTCCATATTATTTCTTTTTCGCACATAAATTTCAATGGTTCGACATGGTCCCACTACCGTTAACTTCACATTATAGAGACTATATTGTAACAAGCCTTGTGAAATTAAAAAAAATTCTTTACTGTGCACCAAAAACAAAACATTAAAACAAAATAGAGTCACTGTGTTCGTTTTGGCTTAGTTTGTTGGCACATCTGCGAAAGCAAATTCTGTTCCTAGATAACATTAATGTCGTGTTGCTTTGCCTCGTGCGTTGTAGCACGCTTGAAACTCGTCGATGACAGGTAGAACCAGATTTTCTGTACACGCTTCCAGGCTGACTCAAACTGTTGCTTTTTTATCCTATTATTTGCGGACTCTGCAGCCAGAAGTAATCGCTCGGAATGATAGAAGGAAACATCAGTGACAATGCAAGTTTAAATCAGACCTGGTGTCGTGCTTGGATAGTCTATTGCGCATATATTTTCAGACCAACACAGGTACAAGCATAAGTCAGAATAATAAATCATACGAAATGCAAACGCTCTGCTGTAATTCAAAAATAGTAACCTCAGAAGTAGTGTCGGTGAGGTTCGGGTTCCTCAGTGTAGAACAACTATTCTGGAGCATAAAAAAAGGAAAAGAATAGAATACCTTAGTCCCATTTAAAGAAACAAAGTTAGTTGAAGCCTGTGTGTGGAAGATCCATTAAGTTGCGAAAAGGCAATGACCTTTGTTTCAGCCTCACTGCTCATCTAGGTCAGAAGCCTATTACAAATATCTACAACGAGTCTACAGCAATTTGAGAGAAAAAAAGGTTGGGCTATGCAGCCTATAACTTACATGCAGGTGTAGACTAATTGCTGAAACTCTGATACAAATTGCTCAAAAAAGACTTGGTCCACCAGTGTTGTGGTATCACTTGCAGATACCACCCACGGGCGTCATACAATTATCAACGGAATTGCACGTTTCCACCTGACGCCGATAGCGGTCATGCGGGATATGGTGGACCCAATGGTGCGAGCCCACTTAGCCACGCCTCCAGCAGTCTGGGCTATGAACGCCCTCTAGCAAAAATTTTGCCGCCACCTGCTCTTGGAGCAAGTATATACAGGGTTGTCCACTGATCGTGACCGGGCCAAATATCTCACGAAATAAGCGTCAAACGAAAAAACTACAAGCAACTAATTTGTCTAGCTTGAAGGGGGTAACTAGATGGCGCTATGGTTGGCCCGCTAGATGGCGCTGCCATAGGTCAAACGAATATCAACTGCGGTTTTTTAAAAAGAACCCTCATTTTTTATTACAAGTTCGTGTAGTACGTAAAGAAATATGAATGTTTTAGTTGGACCACTTTTTCCGCTTTGTGACAGATGGCGCTGTAATAGTCACAAACATATGACTCACAATTTTAGACGAACAGTTGGTAACAGGTAGGTTTTCAAAATTAAAATACAGAACCTAGGTACGTTTGAACATTTTATTTCGGTTGTTCCAATGTGATACATGTACCTTTGAGAACTTATCATTTTTGAGAACACATGCTGTTACAGCGTGATTACCTGTAAATACCACATTAATGCAATAAATGTTCAAAATGATGTCCGTCAATCTCAATGCATTTTGCAATGCGTGTAACGACATTCCTCTCAACAGCGAGTAGTTCGCCTTCCGTAATGTTCGCACGTGCATTGTCAATGCGCTGACGCATGTTGTTAGGTGTTGTCGGTGGATCACGATAGCAAATATCCTTCAACTTTCCCCTCAGAAAGAAATCCGGGGACGTCAGATCCGGTGAACGTGCGGGCCATGGTATGGTGCTTCGACGACCAATCCACCTGTCATGAAATATGCTATTCAATACCGCTTCAACCGCACGCGAGCTATGTGCCGGACATCGATCATGTTGGAAGTAAATCGCCATTCTGTCATGCAGTGAAACATCTTCTAGTAACATAGGTAGAACATTACGTAGGAAATCAGCATACATTGCACCATTTAGATTGTCATAGATAAAATGGGGGCCAATTATCCTTCCTCCCATACTGCCGCACCATACATTAACCCGCCAAGGTCGCTGATGTTCCACTTGTCGCAGCCATCGCGGATTTTCCGTAGCCCAATAGTGCATATTATGCCGGTTTACGTTACCGCTGTTGGTGAATGACGCTTCGTCGCTAAATGGAATGCGTGCAAAAAATCTGTCATCGTCCCGTAATTTCTCTTCTGCCCAGTGGCAGAACTGTACACGACGTTCAAAGTCGTCGCCATGCAATTCCTGGTGCATAGAAATATGGTACAGGTGCAATCGATGTTGATGTGGCATTCTCAACGACGTTTTTGAGATTCTCGATTCTCGCGCAATTTGTCTGCTACTGATGTGGGAATTAGCCGCGACAGCAGCTAAAACACCTACTTGGGCATCATCATTTGTTGCAGGCCGTGGTTGACGTTTCACATGTGGCTGAACACTTCCTGTTTCCTTAAATGACGTAACTATCCGGCGAACGTTCCGGACACTTGGATGATGTCGTCCATGATACCGAGCAGCATACATAACACACGCCCATTGGGCATTTTGATCACTACAGCCATACATCAACACGATATCGACCTTTTCCGCATTTGGTAAACGGTCCATTTTAACACGGGTAATGTATCACGAAGCAAATACCGTCCGCACTGACGGAATGTTACGTGATACCACGTACTTATACGTTTGTTCGCAAAGCGTAAAAAGTGGTCCAGCTAAAACATTCATATTTCTTTGCGTACTACACGAATATGTAATAAAAACGGGGGTTCCCATTTTAAAAAACGCCGTTGATAACCGTTTGACCTATGGCAGCGCCATATAGCGGGCCAACCATAGCGCCATCTGGTTTCCCCCTTCAAGCTAGACGAGTTTCGTTCTTTGTAGTTTTTTCGTTTGATGCTTATTTAGTGAGATATTTGGCCCAGTCACTATCAATGGACCATAACAGTATTAGTTGGGATATTATGTACATTTATATTGCCTAAAGAACTGAAATCAAAGTTTAATACCTTTTTTTATTTTTATTTCTTGTGTTGCAAACGTTCTCAGAAAAACATCAGTACTGTTTAAGGCACTGTGCTACTCTTCATGTGTTACGCACCTCTTCGGTGAGGGTCTCCTCGTTCCGTAAAGAGGTGGAACTGCAAGCTGCGTCGACGTTGGGCTGATGTGGTACTGCGTTTTCTGCCTCGTCTGCCGCTGTGATCTTGGCTGCACGAGCATATTCAGTAAGAAACGCTCGCAGTCACATCTTCCACTGCACTAGTTGGATTTTCCAGCACTTCGTTATTCACGTTGACGCTCCTATACTGATGCCGTGCAGGATGAGAGGTATTTTGTAATTGCTGTACACTGGCAAATTTGTCTTTTTCATGCTGAAAATGGTGTTATTGTTCAACTTTCGTTACTGCTTATAATTTCGTATAGTGATTGGTTCCTCTCTGTTGGTTCTCTAATTCCATTAAATGCATTACAGTAGCGGATAACGTGCTCGGTTATTCCCGTATGACTACATTGACAGACGCCATTGCCTTTCCTGTTAAACCTGCACAGGTGAACTGAATCTGGCCTGTGCCCCTTTAGGTAGTGTATCGTGCCCTAAGTGGGGTTCACATGGTCTAGCACTAGGCTCTCTCGAATGCACGCCAGTGGTTGGTAAACTCTTCGTCGTATTTAATTGTTGGCCCAGTCGTTCCCTCATGTACCCACTTTTCATTTCAGGAGTTGGGCCTCGATCATTGAACTTTCATCTGATCCACTTTACGTAACAAGTAGAAGACTGCACAACGTCTTAAAGTAATGTCTGCTAGATAGATTCCGACGATCACCTGTAAAGCGTCGGTTACAGTAGTGCCAAAGATTCCTGTGAGTCTGTGGTGCACACCCCTCTGTGCATATCAGAGAATTTGCCTATTCCGCGTGCACCGAAGTCTCTGCTCTTAGACACTTGCTGTGCAGAGACAGTGAAGGACGTGAAAATGACATAACGATAGATTCTCACTGCATGCAGCTGTGGCTTGTAGTTTTGTGTTGAGGCGCGGCCAATTTTGTGCATTATGTTGCTTGCTCTGTCTACGCTTGTCTGAATATTTTGTGTGATGTTACGCTTTTCGTCCAGTTGGATCCCAAGGTATCACTTGACTGTTTGTCTGGTGTTATAAATGCTTTCTATATAACTCTAGGATTTCTATGTAATGAAGGCTGACCTTCAGGCAGTGGTTAGTTTGTTGTTTACATACCATCACTGCGTCTGGGATAGGACCCTACTTGCAACGTGCTCCAGTTGAGCTCTTGAATTTCCCGACACCGCAGCACAGACATTACCGGCATACGACAGCATCCCGTCAATTTGGTGGTCTTTTTCCAACTCGTCTTCTGCCATCTGGCACAAGAGTGGTTCACTTGCCACATTCCAAACTACTGACCCACAAATCGACTTCTGTGGGCCCCCTTTGATAGTTCTTGTGTTGGCTGACCATTCCACACCTCCATCCCTACAGTAATCTATGAAGCTGTAGCAAAGACGCTGGGGAACTCGTAGGTCACCAATCCTGGCAAACAGAGAAGGCCGCCGTTAATTATCAAATGCTCCCGCAATGTCAATTAATATTGTTATTGCGTATTTTGTTTTATAAGTGTCTACTGTTTCGACCACCTCGTTAAATGCATCTTCAATACATTTCCCTTTTCTAAAACCAAACTGCCACTGATTCACGTCCGTGAAGCTCCCTATGCGAGTGTAACCTGTCACAGAGGAGCCTTTCCTGAAGCTTTGTAAGTGAGTTAATGAAACAGGCTGGACCATTGGTTTTAGGATTGGCCGGACGTGTACCTCGCACTTTTTATTATAAGAGCTTTTGCTTATTTCCAGCTAGCAGGCGCTCTACCCATTTTTAAGGAATCATTTGAGTCTGGTTGGGCATGGAACAATTTGTACTGTTATTTGTTTGAGAACTTCGGCATGAATATTATTTGGCACTGGAGGTTTTCCGTTTTTCCGATTGTTCAGCACAAATCTAAGTTGCCTGTGGACCTGGTTATACTCTTGATCGTCATGCGGTAGGAGCCACCAATCAGGTAACCTTCTGGCTGTCTCCATCCGTGGGTCATTCACTCATCTTCGGTTTTCATTGTGGATAAAGTAACTGTTTTTTTTTTAAATTTCTTTGTCAATATTTTATATGGTTTATGCCACACATCGGCTTTAAGCTGGCTTCTCAGACGGCTTTACCTGTTTGTACTGATTAAGCAATTATTGGTATGGACACTTAAGCTTTTTGATGGATGCAGTGGGGGACCTACGATAGTTCCTTCTAGTTCACCTTGTACATCATCTAATATCCGTCAGCTCGGATGACCACGACAAAGACTTTTCGGAATATCGACGATGGTTCTGTAGCAAAGTCTATATTGTGCATACGCCCATCGTCTACTCCGAGACTGTACGTGCCTCATTCTTGAGGCAGGCGTCCTTCTCTTTGGATCACAGAGTTCGAACAAGGTAATCTTAGTCTAGATTTCCTCCGTCGTCTCTTCACATATCACGCATTGACTCGTCACCCAGCGTATCTGCTTTTTCGTTTCCTGGAATGCGCCTGATCCAAATAAGGTTATCTTCGTAGTATGGGGTTGAGTAAGTAAAATATTGGTCGCATCTTCAGTTACAGATTTTGCGACAATACATCGTCAGTGAAGAGTAATGGCGGACCGTAGGCGCCGAACGCAGAACAGCATTGTCATTGTCACAAAGAACCGGGAAGTTAAAGCGACAGCAGTGACGTCAGATCACAATTAGCGTCTCCCGAAACCTGTTTTGCTCGTCGCGTGTCGCACAGTGTGAACTTCAGCTTGGAGATGGCTATGTCCGAAGCTCTGTGTAACGGCAACACCACGTTACCTTGACCTGAACCGCAGTGCGGCACTGAAACTTTGAAAAACAGTGAAAGAGACTACGGCGTGAGCAGTCAAGCCCTTGTTTTTCGTATAAAGTCCAGTAAGGCGGAAACTGTAATGAGGTTAGTCTCAGAACTTACCTTTTGCAACCGACGAACAGGAATTTTGGGCCCTTAGTTTCATAATATACAATGCGACTTACTCTTTGTTTCATAGGTCAAATTAAGACCACCGATTATTAACGTGGGAGGACAGATTGATAAATTTGGTAAAAGCACAGAAAATTTTAAAAAAATTGTTCCTTTCCTTTTAGATTCCAAAAGGCTTATTGATGATACATGCGCTCCACAAGTCTCAAAATTCCATTCTGTCTACTGCATTGGTCGTTAAATCGGTGTTGATATTCATCCTTGCGCAAACTGAGGCGTCCTGTCGCGCTTCGCTTGGCTCCTCCCGTCGGGGGTTCGAGTCCTCCCTCGGGCATGGGTGTGTGTGTGTGTGTGTGTGTGTGTGTGTGTGTGTGTGTGTGTGTATGGTTCGAGTAAGTTAAATTAAGTGGTGTGTAAGCTTGGTACCACAAGATCTTACCACAAATTTCCAAATTATTCATCCTAGCTACGTCATCACGGGTTTTGTACTAGTATCTGCCCCTGGGTCTTCCTTTTCCCCGAATTACAGCTGTTTTTCTAGATAATGCTACATCTCCTCCTGCTCTATCCTCCGACGTTGTTGCTATGTGACCAGCCCATATTAATTTTCTCTTCATTACCACTGTGACGTCAAATGTGGTGTTTACGCAACTTCCATAGTCTGTAATTTCTACTCCGCTATTCTCTGCTATCTACATCGATTACAAGCCACAAAGTCTCTCTAGTATTCTTTTTACAAATTTTACTATCTTTTTTCTAAATTTTAAGGCTTTATATCCATACAATAATATCGACATTGCAGTAGTGTATTTGAGACAGTTTCTCCCACAAACACACATCATAACTGATCTGATTAATTATGAGGACACTTCAATTTCTACTTTTTATTTACTGACTGTAGGTGTATGGTTTCATAGATAGTCGTTTTGACGTTTTCTTTTCTTTATTTTGGGATATACAAAAATTTATTTGTCAATATGATCTACATTGAGTTCAGTTTGGCCCAACGAAGCATCATGTGACAGGAAATGTAAGGTGGTCTCAAATCTAAAGAATATTTTGGGGAGAAAACTATTTAGGAGGACGCCCGTCCGGCTAGCCGTGCGGTCTAACACACTGCTTCCCGAGCGAGAAGGCGTGCCCGTCGCCGGCACGAATTCGTCCGGCGGATTAGTGTCTAGGTCTGGTGTGCTGGCCAGCCTGTGGATGGTTTTTAAGGCGGTTTTTCATCTGCCTCGCCGAATGCGGGCTGGTTCCCCTTATTCGGCTTCAGTTACATTATGTCGGCGATTGCTGCGTCAACACCGTCCAACACTGTCTCCACGTACGTGTACACCATAATTACCACGGAAACACTGGGTTACACTCGTCTGGAATTAGACGTTCCCGAGGGGGAGGGGGGGGGGGGCGTGCACTGGTGCCCGAACCTCACCTGGATTGTGTGTGGGGCGGCGGTGGGGTGAGTGGACTGCTGTCTCCTGTTGTTGGGTTGTGGACCATTGAGGCTACGGCAGGGACGAAGCCTCTCCGTCGTTTCTAGGTCTCCAGTTCAGTACATACATACATACATTCAGAAGGCCGTCTCGTGCAATATTGTTATCCCAATAGCCGAGGTATAAACAGGAGGATTACAGTCTAGAGACAAGACCTCGTTTAAAAGCAGGTGTTTGTCGAGGGGAAAATTAGATACACTCACAAAAAGTAGAGAGAGTACTTCTACTTCAACAATCAACCATTCTGCTACGGTAAAAGCGTCTTTTGGGTCTCACAAAGCATCTTAGTTATTCGTGTTTATGACTGTTAGCTAAACAGTTAGAAAGGATCAGACTTTCGGTACGCAACATTATTGAACCATTTGCATTGTGAGCTGAAACAGAAATGACCCTGGAAATTAAGGCTTTCGCATCAAGACAACGTTCGTTTTTTTACCTGTGGCGATGATATAAGTGTTCTTCCTTGTTTTCGAAATTGTTCAAGATGCACACTATTCCTTGTCACGCCAGCGCCTAGGGATCAATGACTGGCTGTCTCTGTACAAGAATATTTTTAAGTGTTCAGCAGAGATGCAAAGATGCGCGGGTGGAACAGTGGGTGTTGCCGACTTGGGGGGGGGGGGGGGGGAGCCCTCCCCCTTCCCAGTGATTACTCCACAGTAGGGCTGGAAAATCATAAACACCCACGTTCAGTGGGCTTGCAGGCTCACGATGCCCCCAGAGAAGGGGTCAGTCGTCCGGAAGGGGTCAGCAGGGTGAAAGTTCTCAAGAAGATCGTCCTGTTGCTCATATCACTGCGAACTGTCGTTTCCGATCGCGAAATGTGTGGGAATCAACGCCCCAAGGGAATGAGTAATATCTTTGGCGCCTTTATGCCACCCCCGAGGGCTTTTCGTGTTTATACTGAGCGGCGGTATGATTGAAATGTATGCTTGGTCACCCATAACAAAACCCCGTGATGTCAACGCTGAGAGTCGCGGTTATGACCTTCATCAAATGGTTCAGATGGCTCTAAGCACTATGGGATTTAACATCTGAGGTCATCAGTCCCCTAGACTTAGAACTAATTAAACCTAACTAACCTAAGGACATCACACACATCCATGCCCGAGGCAGGATTCGAACCTGCGACTGCAGCAGCAGCGCGGTTCCGGACTGAAGCGCCTAGAACCGCTCGGCCACAACGGCCGACCCTCTATATATGGCCTTTGGGGCTGTTTGCCTCTACTTGAGGCGTTTCTGCGTCGTTTTTTACCTCCAGTTTGTAATCAGTGAATGTGGAATCAGTGTGTATGACCCCTGGTGGAATAATGAAAATGGCTCGCATTTTACATCTGTATCTAAGTTACAAGGCTAATTTTCATACTTAGATGATTTTTCTGGCAACTTCTCATTATTCAGTCATTAGACTGTAATATGTATGTACAGTAGTGGTGAGTGAGTTCATCAAGCTAATGTAGCTTGTCATACACTTGTCGAGCCATGTAAATTTACTGCCGTTGGTTTTCTTTTGTTTCTACCCGCATAAACGTTTTCATCGTGCACATTCCGCTGTTGTGTTTTCATGTTTCTTATATAGGATGATTGGTGAAAACTGACTATGTCCAAAACATGCTTCATGTAAGGAATAGAAGCTTATATTGGAGCCATAAATATTTTGTTATCACTGAATTACGATTATAGTCATTGAATTGGGATATGGCTGTAACACTTTTATTGTTCGCGGTAAAGTATCAAAAGTCACACAGAACTGTGCAGAGTCACCTTTGGATAAACTAATCCATGAAAATTCTGTGTCAGCGACGAGTAGTCCAATTTACTGCTGAAAGATAGCCAGTTTACGACATTCAGTCATTCCTACAGCTCAATCGGGGAACAAACAACCATCATATCGCACCCAGGTGGCGGAAAAATAAGTCGACGAGGTACCTGTATGTTGTTAGACTGACATGTTCAGTCTCGTAGCTATGACATCGACAAGCATCAGCAAGAGGTGCTAGGGCTGTTCATGGATTACACCGAAAATTTGACACTCCATAAATTCTCGGTACCCTTAAAACGATATGCCTAGTGGCCCAATCCCTGTGCAAGATGGGTTGCGCAGAGCATCCCGTCGCATTGTAATCTGTGAAAAATACCTCTCGGTTTGACTGAATGATGCAGCATGCCTAGAGAACTTCTGAATATGTCGGTGGAAGTTGTCCTAAACGGATAGCGTACACAGTGTAAATAGGCTGTTTAGGTTTTTATGTTGGTAACGCCACATACCGCTCTGTATGAAAATTACTGACTGTGTGGTGTGCAGTCTGTGGCTGGTTGGACTCATTGTTGGAATATTCGTTTGTGTAGTGTTGGGCCGTTGGATGTGAACAGCGCGTAGCGTTGGGCAGTTGGAGGTGAGCCGCCAGCAGTGGCGTATGTGGAGAGAGAGATGCCAGAGTTTTGAACGGACGATCTGGACGTGTGTCCACCAGAAAAAGGAAATTTGTAAAGACTGATGTCATGAATTGATAGAGATATATATGATGACTTTTGAGCACTATTAAGGTAAATACTTTGTTTGTTCTCTATCAAAGTCTTTCATTTGCTAACTATGCCTATCAGTAGTTAGTGCTTTCAGTAGTTAGAATCTTTTATTCAGCTGGCGGTATTGGCCCACGCTGTATTGCAGTAGTTCGAGTAACGAATATTTTTGTGAGGTAAGTGATTCAAGAAAGGTATAGGTTATTGTTAGTCAGGGCCATTCTTTTGTGGGGATTATTGAAAGTCAGATTGCGTTGCACTAAAAATATTGTGTGTCAGTTTAGTGATGATCAGAATACGTAAAGAGAGAAATGTCTGAGTACGCTCAGTTTTGCTCAACTGTTTGAAAAACAAATAAGGTAAGAGGTTTACCAGCACAGTCATTCATAATTTTTCTAAGAGGACGTTTCAACAGTTCTCTATTCACATAATGGCATTCGTAGATACTCATTGCTGGCATGAGAAACGTAATAACTATTCCTCCATTTTAGTCATCGCGAGAAACAGTGTGTCCATCTGCGTCAGAGTGTTCCTGACGTAACCTTTGTACAATCGCTTAACCGACATCATCTTCAAATACCAACGACAGCGCTATAAGCTTTTATTTGTCACGCTGAACACGTTTCAGACCAAAGTTCACTTTCAGAATTCGCTACAATATCGAAGAAAGAGAGTGAAAACATTTACATTGATTTTGTTTGCTACAGAATAACATTTGCTGTTGCCAGTCGCTGTTTTCCTTTCTTTACTTTCTGCACGACTCTTTCGGGAAGTTTGCGATGTGAGAGCTGTTACATTATTCCGGTGCCTTTACTGAAATAAAAACACGCTCGTCTTTGTTATTAGAGACATGTTTTCCTCTACAGATAATGGCGGATTTGTAAATAACTTTCTCCTGACCTACAGAGAAAAATCCATTGTTATTTACAAAACTGCGCAAGTTTATAATATGGTAAGGACATCAGAATAATGAAACTGTTCACACACTGCGAACATCACGCTTAAAAATTACGTAATACACGAAAAACGCACTTGATGATGAGAGTTACTCCCCGAAAGGCGCCATGCAGAAAATAAATACAGCAAAATCATGCCTGAGGGCAGTAGTTATTATTTTAAAACGAGCAAAAGCATTGTTTTCACGTGAGCAACCTTGCACCAGCCATTTCTCACGGATGAAATAAAATGTGCGTAGGTAGAAACAAAAACATAAATGGCAGAAAAAAGATACGTCTGCTGCCATTACAGTTTTTGTGTGTACTTATGCAAACATTTCGATAGTGTGTTTTCTTTTCTATCGGTTAGAACCACTGCTGAAAATGCACCTGCTTCCGGCATATGTTCACTGTGAGAGCCAAAATTTTGTAGCGCAGCCGCAGGTACCTCAAGATGGTGTCGTTTTAAATAGTTTCTGTTGGCTGAAGGGCGATGGTACTATAAACCCTAAGAAGAAAGTAGAAAGACGGAGACGAAGGCTCCTCGGTGTTTGGGTTCGCGAGACACGTCGCTAAAGCGAAAGCCCCGGGCTACAGCCTCAGTATTTATAGAATGGCTCGTTAGCGACCGCCGTGGCGCGTAATTAACGCTGCGGAGATGCCGCTACCCGCGTCAGCTAGCCGCCAAGTGTCTACAGCGGCATGTATGTAAACTAACAGCGAGTGCAGTTCTTCCGTTGGTCACACAGAACTGCGGACCTGTGTCGTTGTGCTGGAAAACTACTATGGTTCCTATGAATCATGGAAAAGACATAACGATAGTTCAAAAATATGCAAATCAAGAACTATACAAGTTAACCAAATGTATAAGGAGAAGTCAAATGAAAACGAGACAAATGGAAAAAATAAGTAAATTGTTTATTATTTCAAAAATAATAATCGTAATTGTTAGTACATGTATCCCACTGTGAGGTTCAAATGGCTCTGAGGTCATCAGTCCCCTGGACTTAGGACTACCTAAACCTAACTAACCTAAGGACATCATACACATCCGTGCCCGAGGCAGGATTAGAACCTGCGACTGTAGCAGTCGCTCGGTTCCAGACTGTAGCGCCTAGAATCTCACGGCCACTCTGGCCGGCACACTGTGAGGCAAACGGTCAGTGTCTACATAGAAAAATTTTTTGCGCTTTCCTTTTGAGCCATGATTACACCAAGGCGTCTACCTCTTGATACGAAACAAATTGACACCCACGAGTGTCTTTCTTCAGCGGTTCATAAATATCGGAAGTCGCTTCGACTGTACGGAGGATGCGTAAAGGCTTCTCAGCGAAACTTCAGCAGCGTAGTAGAAATGAACTTGGCAACATGTGGGCCCACCAAAACATCCTCCATACAGTCCCGATGTCTCCCCGCGTGATTTTCATATTTTTGGAACACTGAGAAAGACATTCGTGGTCGTCGATTTGATTCTGATAAAGAGGTGCGCGCATGGGTACAGTCATGGTTCCGTGAAGGCATTGGTCGTCTTGTCAATGATAAATGTATTAACAGCTATGGCGATGACTTGTGAAATAATGAATAGTTTACTTGCTTTTCTTCCTCTGACACTCTGCAGTTGATTATAGCATTCATGACACTACTTAAACAAAGCATGGTAAACAGCGCCAAACAATTTATGATCGAACTTTTCACATCTGCATCTACATCTAGATGAGTACTCTGCAAATCACATTTTAGTGCATGACAGAGGGTTCATCGAATCACCTTCACAATAATTCTCTATTATCCCAGTCTATAACAGCGCGCGAAAAAACGAACTCATGTATCTTCCCGTGCGAGCTCTGTTTTCCCTTATTTTATTACGCTGATCGTTTCTCCCTATGCAGGTCGTGGTCAACAAAATGTTTTCGCATTCGGAGGAGAAAGTTGGTGGTTGAAATTTCGTGAGACGGTACTAGCTTTGTTTTAAACGCCTGTGTTTTAATGATATCCACCCCAAATTCTGTATAATGTCCGTGACTGTGTCTACCTTGTTTCTCGATGATACAAAACGTACTGGCGTTCTTTGAACTTTCTCGATGCTATCCTTTAATCCTTTCTGGTAAGGATCACACACTGCGCAGCTGTTCTCAAAAAGAGGACGGAGAAGCGTCTCTTTAGTATATCTGTTACATTTTCTAAGTGTTCCGCCAATGAAACACAGTCTTTGATTTGCGTTCCCCACAACGTTTTCTATGTTTTCTTTCCAATTTAAGTTGTTCTAAATGGTAATTCCTAGTTATTTAGTTGAATTTACGGCTTTTAGATTGGACTGATTCATCCGAGTTTAAGGACTACTTTTAGCACTCATGTGGATGACCCAACACTTTTCATTATTTAGGATCAATTGACAATTTTCGCACCGTACGTATATCATTTATAAACAGTTTTGCAACTTGTTTTGATCTTCTGATGACTTTACTAGACGTTAAACGACAGCGGCCGCGCGGGATTAGCGAGCGGTCTCTGCGCTGCAGTCACGGACTGTGCGGCTGGTCCCAGCGGAGGTTCGAGTCCTCCCTCGGGCATGGGTGTGTGTTTGTCCTTACGATAATTTAGGTTAAGTAGTGTGTAAGCTTAGGGACTGATGGCCTTAGCAGTTAAGTCCCATAAGATTTTCACATACATTTGAACATTTCAAACGACAGCGTCCTCTGCAAACAATCTAAGACGGCTGCTCAGACTGTCTCCTAAATCTTTTATATAGATAAGGAACTGCAGAGGGCCTATAACACTACCTTGGGGAGTGCCAGAAATCACTTCTGTTTTACTCGATGACTTTCTGTCAGTTGATATGCACAATGTCGGCAAGTCAGAATGCTGTACTGAAATGAGCTTTCGCTCTGCAACAAACCGTGCTCTGTTTTAAAACTTCCTGACGTGTTACAACCGTGTGCCGCAAAGTGATACGAGCCCTTTCGCTGGCAATACTCTTACCGAATGAGAGAATACAGGCACGACAAGTTCCCACCACAGCTTCATTTTTGCCACCGCCTCTCCACCTAAACAATACAGAAGTTTCCAGAATGAGATTTTCACTCTGCAGCGGAGTGTGCGCTGATATGAAACTTCCTGGCAGATTAAAACTGTGTGCCCGACCGAGACTCGAACTCGGGACCTTTGCCTTTCGCGGGCAAGTGCTCTACCAACTGAGCTACCGAAGCACGACTCACGCCCGGTACTCACAGCTTTACTTCTGCCAGTACCTCGTCTCCTACCTTCCAAACTTTACAGAAGCTCTCCTGCGAACCTTGCAGAACTAGCACTCCTGAAAGAAAGGATATTGCGGAGACATGGCTTAGCCACAGCCTGGGGGATGTTTCCAGAATGAGATTTTCACTCGCAGGAGAGCTTCTGTAAAGTTTGGAAGGTAGGAGACGAGGTACTGGCAGAAGTAAAGCTGTGAGTACCGGGCGTGAGTCGTGCTTCGGTAGCTCAGTTGGTAGAGCACTTGCCCGCGAAAGGCAAAGGTCCCGAGTTCGAGTCTCGGTCGGGCACACAGTTTTAATCTGCCAGGAAGTTTCATATCAGCGCACACTCCGCTGCAGAGTGAAAATCTCATTCTGGAAACATCCCCCAGGCTGTGGCTAAGCCATGTCTCCGCAATATCCTTTCTTTCAGGAGTGCTAGTTCTGCAAGGTTCGCAGGAGAGCTTCTGTAAAGTTTGGAAGGTAGGAGACGAGGTACTGGCAGAAGTAAAGCTGTGAGTACCGGGCGTGAGTCGTGCTTCGGTAGCTCAGTTGGTAGAGCACTTGCCCGCGAAAGGCAAAGGTCCCGAGTTCGAGTCTCGGTCGGGCACACAGTTTTAATCTGCCAGGAAGTTTCAATACAGAAGTTCTCCGGTTTACCTTGGTAAATTGGCACTTCTGCGAGAAGGGTATCACGTGAAATAGCTTACCCCCACCCTAGCGTTTGTCTCCTGAATGAACCCTTCAGAACTGTGAAGCTGGACCGCGGAAGGTGACTGGATAGCTCATCCAGTAAAAAGCATTGCCCAGGAAATGGATGCGTCAGTTTGGAAAAGCACAGATAACGGACTTTGATAACTCAGAGAAGTAATTAAGCGTATGCAGTAATGTATTATGCTGAGAACTATGGTGTTTATAACATTCATAGAAACTTCACACATTTTTCTTACAGAACTGGTCTTAGCGCGCCAAAGATCTGTGTAGAATAACGGAGAGCACCAAGACGCCTCCCGAAAACGTCCCAAACCTTCTAAGTGGTATTCAGTTCGAAAGACTGGACTGGCCGCTTCACGTGTCGAATTATTTACTGTTGAGGTATTCGCCTAAGAAAGTTTTCCTGCGTAGTAGAACGTCGTCTTCTTGTGTTGCCGCAGGGAATACACAAGAATTGAGAATCTCAGAATTTATTTTCCATAGAACTGCAGAATGACAGTGTCACATGGCAGCTAATACGATCCTCCATGCACATCCATCGCTTCATTAGAGTGAAGCCCCTCACAAATTGACGATACACGTCTACCTAAACGTTCAAGTGGCTCTGAGCACTATGGGACTTAACATCTGAGGTCATAATTCCCCTAGACTTAGAACTACTTAAACCTGACTAACCTAAGGACATCACACGCATCCATGCCCGAGGCAGGATTCGAAGCTGCGACCGTAGCAGCAGTGCGGTTCCGGACTGAAGCGCCCAGAACCGCTCGGCTACAACGGCCGGCGTCTACCTATACGACGCAAGTTTCATTTGATGTTATTTGTGAGTAGGCCGGCCCTCCGTTGATCTGTAGTCTAGCCCACAGCTTTTAGCAGTCTGTTTAATAGACTGTTGCACTTTCTAAGCGTTCTACCAATAAATCATAGTCTTTGGTTTGCTTTATCCACAACATTATCTATGTGATCGTTCCCGTTTAAATTGTTCGTAATTATAATCCACAGACGGCTAGTTGCACTGACAACGTTTGTATTTCTGCGATTTATCGCGTAGCAGAAATTTAAAGGATTCCCTTTAGTACTTATGTGTAACTTCACAGTTTTGTTGTTTAGAATCAGCTGCCACTTCTCGCAACATACACATGTCTTATCTAAACCGTTTTGCAGTTGCATTTGATCGTCTGATGGCTTTACTAGACATTAAATGACAGCAGCATCTACAGACAATCTAACAGACCTGCGCACATTGTCTCCTAAATCGTTAATATAGATTTGGGACAGCAGAGGGCCTGTAACACTTCCTTAGAGAACGCCAGATATCACTTTCTATTTTACTCGATGACTTTCCGTTATTTTCTACGAACTGTGGCCTTTCTGGCCGAAAATCACGGATCTAGTCGCACAACCGAGCGGATACTCCACAGGCACGCAGTTTGGTTAGAAGACGCTTGTGAGGAATGGTATCAGAATTCTACTGGAAATCCGAAAATATGGAATCAATCTGAGATCCCCTGTCGAATATCCAACAGCATATCGTAACTGGAAAAGAGCAATGCGTATGACAGTGTACTTGCCGTCCACGAGTCGGCGCTGGCAGTCGTACTTTGGCCGCAGTTCGACCTTGATAACGTCACCGGATCACGGCCTCGGCAGGTGGGGCAATTTGAGAAATTATCCTCCGCAACTGCTCGCTGACGATGGCTCGAACGTGAATGCCGCAGCAAACCTCTTACCATGTTACATCTACTCCGGTGCCGGTATTCAAAAACCAAGCATAATTAGATAACTACATGAATGCAAAATAGAGCGTTGTGTTAGTACAATAACCAAATTATGCATGTGGCTGCATACCTGACCAGCAGCACATATTTCACCATTTCGGAAATTTAAATTACAGGGTGATTCAAAAAGAATACCACAACTTTAGGAATTTAAAACTCTGCAACGACAAAAGGCAGAGCTAAGCACTATCTGTCGGCGAATTAAGGGAGCTATAAAGTTTCATTTAGTTGTACATTTGTTCGCTTGAGGCGCTGTTGACTAGGCGTCAGCGTCAGTTGATGCTAAGATGGCGACCGCTCAACAGAAAGCTTTTTGTGTTATTGAGTACGGCAGAAGTGAATCGACGACAGTTGTTCAGCGTGAATTTTGAACGAAGTATGGTGTTAAACCTCCTGATAGGTGGTGTATTAAACGTTGGTATAAACAGTTTACAGAGAATGGGTGTTTGTGCAAAGGGAAAAGTTCTGGACGGCCGAGAACGAGTGATGAAAATGTAGCACGCATCCAGCAAGCATTTGTTCGCAGCCCAGAAAAATCGACTCGCAGAGCTAGCAGAGAGCTGCAAATTCCACAATCAACTGTATGGAGAGTCCTACGAAAAAGGTTAGTTATGAAACCTGAACGTCAACTACCCGAGGCGATGGATCGGCCGCCAGGCAGCCCGTGACAGAGCACTTCATCACTGGCCTCCAAGAAGCCCCTGCGATTTTTTCTTATGGGGGTATGTTAAGGATATGGTGTTTCGGCCACCTCTCCCAGCCACCATTGACGATTTGAAACGAGAAATAACAGCAGCTATCCAAACTGTTACGCCTGATATGCTACAGAGAGTGTGGAACGAGTTGGAGTATCGGGTTGATATTGCTCGTGTGTCTGGAGGGGGCCATATTGAACATCTCTGAAATTGTTTTTGAGTGAAAAAAAACCTTTTTAAATACTCTTTGTAATGATGTATAACAGAAGGTTATATTATGTTTCTTTCATTAAATACACATTTTTAAAGTTGTGGTATTCTTTTTGAATCACCCTGTATTTTTGGTGTGTATAGCACGAACTGCGGATCACACTGATCAGCCATAACATTATGACCACCTACCTAACAGCCGGTTTGTCCACCTTTGTTACGCATAACAGCGGCGAGGCATCGTCGCATAGCAGCAGTGAGGCCTTACTCGGTCGGTGAAGGGAAGTGGTACCACATCTGTACATACAAGTCACCCAATTCCCGTAAATTCCGAAATACATCCCAGATATGTTCGATCGGATTCAGATCTGGCGAGTTAGGAGACCAGCACATAAACTGGAACTCACCACTGTGTTCCTCGAACCACTCCATCACACTCCTGGCCTTGTGACATGGCCTATTATCTTGCTGAAAAATGCCACTGGCGTCGGGAAACACGATCGTCATGAAGGGGTGTAAGTGGCCTAAAACCAGTGTACAATACTCCTTGGCCGTCATACTGCCTCGCATGAGCTCCGCTGGACTCATGGATGCCCAAGTGAATGTTCCCCAGAGCATAATGGAGCCACCACCGGCTTGTCTCTGTACCACAGTACAGGTGTCAAGGAGTTGTTCTCCCAGAAGACAACTGATTCGCGCCCTGCCACTGGCGTGATGAAGGAGGTATCGGAATTAATCAGACAACGCAACACTCTGCCACTGTGCCAACGTCCATTGCCGATGGTCACGTTCCCATTTCAGTTGTAGTTGCCAATGTCATGGTGTTAACATTGGCACATGCTTGGGTAGTTGGCTACGCAGACCCGTCGTTTGGAGGTGCACTGTGTATTCAGAAAGACTTGCACTTCGCCCAGCATTAGAGTTTGATGTTAGTTCCTCCACAGCTCGCCGCCTGTTCTGCTTTACCAGTCTCTGACATGTGTAATGGGTGTGGCCTCCCAACCCCATGACATCTGGATGTAGTTTTACCTTGATTTCACCATGTGTTGCAGGCACTCTCCACAGCACTCCTCGAACACCCGACAAGTCGTGCAGTTTCCGAAATGCTTGTGTTGAGCCTCCAGGCCACCACAATTTGCCCTCGGTCAAACTCAGACAGATCACGCATCTTTAATATTCTACACACGGACAGCACAGTCACTGTTATTACATACACCGTGCCTGGTGACGCTGCTATCGCCTGGATGGGTTTATATCGATAGTAGGTTGGTGGTCACAGTGTTCAGTCTGGTCAGCGTATAACAAGGATTATTGCGAATGGGGCTTCTGGCGTGAAGTTTCAAGCATTGTACAGGGTGATTCAAAAAGAATACCACAACTTTAGGAATTTAAAACTCTGCAACGACAAAAGGCAGAGCTAAGCACTATCTGTCGGCGAATTAAGGGAGCTATATAGTTTCATTTAGTTGTACATTTGTTCGTTTGAGGCGCTGTTGACTAGGCGTCAGCGTCAGTTGATGCTAAGATGGCGACCGCTCAACAGAAAGCTTTTTGTGTTATTGAGTACGGCAGAAGTGAATCGACGACAGTTGTTCAGCGTGCATTTCGAACGAAGTATGGTGTTAAACCGCCTGATAGGTGGTGTATTAAACGTTGGTATAAACAGTTTACAGAGAATGGGTGTTTGTGCAAAGGGAAAAGTTCTGGACGGCCGAGAACGAGTGATGAAAATGCAGCACGCATCCAGCAAGCATTTGTTCGCAGCCCAGGAAAATCAACTCGCAGAGCTATTCAATTACAATTACAATTCATATTTCAGCAGGATGGAGCGCCACCACATTGGCACTTATCTGTCCGTAACTACCTGAACGTCAACTACCCGAGGCGATGGATCGGCCGCCAGGCAGCCCGTGACAGAGCACTTCATCACTGGCCTCCAAGAAGCCCTGATCTTACCCCCTGCGATTTTTTTTATGGAGGTATGTTAAGGATATGGTGTTTCGGCCACCTCTCCCAGCCACCATTGATGATTTGAAACGAGAAATAACAGCAGCTATCCAAACTGTTACGCCTGATATGCTACAGAGAGTGTGGAACGAGTTGGAGTATCGGGTTGATATTGCTCGTGTGTCTGGAGGGGGCCATATTGAACATCTCTGAACTTGTTTTTGAGTGAAAAAAAACCTTTTTAAATACTCTTTGTAATGATGTATAACAGAAGGTTATATTATGTTTCTTTCATTAAATACACATTTTTAAAGTTGTGGTATTCTTTTTGAATCACCCTGTATAGTTGAGGTTTCATTGGCATTCCGAAATACATATCACATTTTTTCCTGCAACCAAGTCTTCCAGTGGTTGTTGAGGATATCGCTTTAACACGTGCAGAATGTGTGCAGTTGGATAATGAGTACAGAGCCCTAGAGGCAAAAGGAGGCATCTTAACGTGTTACAGAGCCTCTACAGCACGGCACAGTTTCGTACAGAATGTTGGCTTTAGTCAGTTTCAAAGAATCCTACGATATTGGCTGTAGAATTTCTTTGACGTGCTGCTGTGATGTCTCCTTTTATTCTTATTAATTTGTTTCAACTACCTACTTTCTCCTAATTTAACCAATACCATTTGTTTCCATCTACACTTTATTATTATTGTTATTTAATTAACATGCTACATTCATTGTGATACTGCGTATTTGAAGATTAATCTGCACTAATACAATGAAAGATTTCGAGGCTGGTATTTATCTCTGTCGATATTTCCACGTTCTGAACGGTCATTCTCGACGCCTAGAACTATTAATTGACGTTTCGTCCCCATTTGCAAGGGATATGTTCAGTGATGAAAAACTGGTAACACACAGTGTTATCTGTAGAATCTTACAGTGAACAAAGATAAAGAATCTCGTGTGGTTACATCAGGTACAGTTTAAATGAACACTCAACAGTGGGGACGTACATTTTCTTTGAAATACAGCGTAATTACTGTGACAGTGACGGTATGAGCTATGTTTAGCAGTCTGTTGGCCTTACATATGTAACCAGGTTTTTCCTATGTATAATTTCTTAATTCCACTGAGTAAATTATTGGTCCCCTGAGACTGTGCCTCTTTATCGTTAAATTAATGCACGAAAATAGCAGTTGTTCAGTAGACTGGTCTCCCCCATTGTATGTGCGCAGTGCACCTTCACCTATTGTACACCATTTATAATAGACTTCCAGTTTTTCGAACAGTAATAACATGGCTGTAAAGGTCAGTGTTTGTACTAGCTTAATCGTTCATCGTTAATGGATCGTACAAAAATACAATTTTGTGTTTCACTCATTCTTCGTTTGTTACTATTCAGTCTCCCATTTGCTGTTGAACTATTTTCTTAGCTTTTTATTGCAATTACCACAGTAATCGTGTTGCCCTCTCTGCTACATTGTCAGTGCATTCAGTGCCCATCATCGCTGTGTGAGCTGTTCTATCAAGAACTTATGATCCTTCAGATTTCTTAAGGAATCAAACGTCATACCGCTGTCAGTTTAGATTTTAGCAACTCTTTTGATATTCGTTAGATATACCACTGACTCAAGTGCATTTGGATTGGTAAGCTGTTCAGCTTGTTTATTTGAGCATTCATTGTCCATTTTGAATAGTAATTGTAGAGTAACTGTTATTGAGACAAACATCCACCTGGTTTCCTTCCATCTCTATAGAGTTCAGCAGAGTAGTCCTTATGTTCTTCTTTCGAAGTCATTCTTGAAAAGAGTTCTGCGTGATATCAAATTCTATATTCCAGTGCGACGTCTGTAGACTGTTTGGCAATTTTATATTTCACTTTGTTGTAATATTTGGCCGTTTCTTGTGTTAGGGGGATATAAGAAAGGATGTGGAAGATATGTAACACAAATTGTACTGATAATTCGAATCAGAAAATGGGAATGAACTCAGGAAGACAGGAAGAGAGTCGTTTGTAACATTAATTTGTGGTCAGACAGGTAAGGTAGTTTACAGTTGACAGTATCGATAGTTCTCAGGCATTATCTCATGGTTTGGAAGACAGAGATGATTCAAATTATGTGGGAAAGGATATGGAGTGATGGAGATCGAATGATGATGAGATGTGCCAATTTAGACACATCAGACTAAGTCTCCCAACGAAGAAGAATTTGATGGTGTCTTGGGACTCAAGTTTATGAAAGCAATAGACAGTTGAAGGTGTTCTAACTCTACCAACTGGTACAGCAGATGAGTGGCAGATAGGTTAGAAATAGGAAAGTGTGGTGCAATGCAAGTCGTTCACGGATTTGAAAGCAGTTTTAAAACTTGGGAGGAGTGCTAAAACGTAGGAGGGGGCTACATTTTCATCCGAGAAGCTGGGATGAATGAGAGTCTAGTGAGTGTTGATGATGATCCTGAGATTCATTCACCATGTTCAACTAAGTAATAATTTTAGTCTATTGTGATCTTTCTTTTAGATGCGAATACTAAGCTGGTTTTTCATGAAGTGTTAGTTCGATGTATAAGGTGTATCAAAAAGAATAATCCGATTTTAAAAAATCATAACTACTACGTCATTTGAAATACGTGCGTGAACAACGTACTGTTGGAAAGAGCAAACACTCAAGTTTACATGGTTCCTGCTAGGTTGCAGCAGTATGTGCCTACTAGTACCAATAAAAATGATGTCGGGACAACAGAAAGCGGTTTGTGTTCTACGTTTTGTTCAGTGCGGGTCAGCAATAACTGCTCGGCGTGACTTTCGTACTAAGTATGGTGTGGATCATCCTATAGCGCAGAGCAGTAGACGATAGCATGAACAATTCCGAGAAACAGGTTGTTTGTGTAAAGGCAAATCGCCGTCCCCGAGAGTCTGACAGATACGTCGAACGCATCCGCCATGGTTTCGCAAGGAGTCCGCAGAAATCCGTTCGCCGTGCAGCTCGGCAGCTCAACATGCCCCCGATGTCCGTCTAGCGTGTGTTGCGTCCACGTTTACAAATGAAACCGTTCAAAGTTCAGTTACTGCAAGCTCTTCGTGAAGGTGACAAACAACAACGTGTGTAGTTCTGTAATTTCGTTTTTGGCAAGATGATGGATGACACTTTTCTTCCACGCTTAGTGTTTAGAGACGAGGCAGCATCCCTTTTAAATGGAAAGGTGAACTATCATATAGTATGAGAATATGAGTACGGAACAAAGTTGTACACAGTTGTAGAACATGAGAAGGACTCTCCAACATTAAATGTGTTTTGTGCAGTTTGACGGGAAAAGGCGTATGGTCCATTTTTCTTTGCCGAGAACGCTACTGTAGGGAGCTCATATCTCGAAATGCTTGAGAACTTTGTTTTCCCGCAGTTGGAAACTGATTCGAGCGAGTTCGTTTACCAACAGCGGGGGCACCGCCGCACTGGCATCTGGAAGTGCGGGAATTTTTAAACCAAAGGGTTACTGAACGATGGTTCGGTCGCCCTGAACCAAATGATTCAACCTTACATTATTGGCCTCCAGTGTCACCGGAGCTGATAATACCTGATTATTTCTTGTGCGGGTTTATAAAAGACTCTATGTGTCTCCGTTACAAACAATTAATGAACTGGGACATCGCATAACAGCAGCTGTGGAAGCTGAAACTTAAGACATGCTCGCTGCAGTGTGGGAACAATTTGAATACCGCATTGACATATGGCGTGTATCTCGGAGGGGGGGGGGGGGGGCGAACAGAACACCTATGAAAAGACATGAAAACAAACTTATTGAGTTTCCCGTTCATCAAAAAACAAAATTGAGTGTATATGTTCAGTAGTTTCAGAAATATAGACGTACCAAAACGGATGATTCTTTTTGATGCACTCTGTATTTTACAGTTTTAGTTACGTGGATTGGATGATTGTAGGAAGTATAAAAGGCAGTTATAGGAAACGAAACAGATGGAAAAACAGTAAGTAAGAACTGTTTATTGTCTCAAAAGTAATAGTTCAAAAATGGCTCTGAGCACTATGGGACATAACATCTGAGGTCATCAGTCCCCTAGAACTTAGAACTACTTAAACCTAACCAACCTAAGGATATCACACACATCCATGCCCGACGCAGGATTCGAACCTGCGATCGTAGCGGTCACGCGGTTCCAGACTGTAACGCCTAGAACGGCTCGGCCACACCGGCCGGCCGAAGTAATAGTTATAATCGTTAATACATTTATTCAAGTGTGAAACAAGACGGTTAGTGCCTTCGTGAAAATGTGTTTACGGGTGCCTACGGAACCATGAATGAAGCCAGAAGTGCGCCTCTTCGTCCGAAGCAAATCGATGGCCACGAATGTCTCCCTTCAGGGCTCCAAAATTATAGAAATCGCTTGGGAAGACGTGCAGTCTGTATGGAGAATGTGTAAGGGCTTCCCAGCGAAACTTCTGCGCCGTGTTCGACAACACGTGGGCCCGTCGATTTCCTGTGGACGAAGAGGTGCACACCTGTGTCCAATCATTGTTCCATAGGGAACCACAAACATTTTTACGCGAATGCATTGACGGTCATGTCCCATAATGGATTAATGTATTAACAGTTATGGCGATTACTTTTGACACAGTAAACAGGTTTTCAACTAAATACCTAGGCACTGCAATTACGAACAACTTAAATTGGAAAGAACACACGGAAAATGTTGCGGGGAAGGCTAACCAAAGGCTGCGTTTTATTGGCAGGACACTTGGAAAATGTAACAGACCAACTAAGGAGGCTGCCTACACTACGCTTGTCCGTCCTCTTTTAGAATACTGCTGCGCGTTGTGGGGTCCTTAGTAGATAGGACTGACGGAGTACATCGAAAAAGTTCAAAGAAAGGCAGCACATTTTGTATTATCGCGAAATATGAGAGAGAGTGTCACTGAAATGATACAGGTTTTGCGCTGGACATCATTAAAAGAAAGGCGTTTTTCGTTGCGACGGAATCTTCTCACGAAATTCCAATCACCAACTTTCTCATCCGAATGCGAAAATATTTTGTTGACACCGACCTACATAGAGAGGAACGATCATCACGTTAAAATAAGGGAAATCAGAGCTCGTACGGAAAGATATAGCTGTTCGTCCTTTCCGCGCTGTATACGAGATTGGAATAATAGAGAATTGTGAAGGTAGTTCGATGACCACTCTGCCAGGCACTTAAATGTGATTTGCAGAGTATGCATATAGATGTAGATACTTACTTTTTCCATCCGTCTCGTTTTTATTTGACTTCTCCTTATCGAATACTCTCTCGAAGGCCGAGTGCACGAGTACTTCTTCCTCTTATAAATGTTGGCTGGGTTCTGCTGGGATTTATCGACGCTTCCGACTGGTTGTGGTGGAAGAAATTTTGATGAGCAATGACGAAACCGTGAAGGCTAGTGATATTTGGGATTACGCTGTGCTTGGCGGACACGGGGATGTAAAGTAGTTGCTATGGCACAGACTAATCGTGGAGGTTTAAAGCAGCTGTAGTCGGCAACGCGAGTTGCTCACAGGCAGGCTAGCGACACGCAGCACGAGGCTCGGGACACATCAAGGACGGCAGTTGCCTCAGGCGGCGCGCCAGGTGGCTCTAAGCTGCAGAGCGCTCGTACCCTCTGTCCTTCACCTTGCACGGGCCGTCAACAGATTCACTCTCATCCACGCGTCACAAGAAGTCGCAGCAACTTTTAGGGAGAGCGAGCTCCAGCTTTACCAACCAACATTTGCTGACTTAACCCTTCGACCATGTATACTAGTAGACTGGCCTTGCTGTGCAGAAGCTATGGGGCTGGTGTTGCTCCAACATAAACCACGTGACTGTTGGCAAAACGTGGCGGGATTTCAAATCAGCGGTCTGCCATCCTATGTTTGTATCGTATTTTACCCACATTTCGCAATTGACTGCCAAACGCTTCCAACAAAAATTACTTTTTTATTTGCGAAAAATTATGTCAGAACTACGTTTGACCTGGATTTGTTCACAGTACCATTTATACAATCTAACAAATACATCGAACGCCCCTCTGGTGGGCAGCGGGACGAAATTACTATAAACTATCAATTAAAGTAAAATGTCGCTAAAATTCTTTTAAACAGTAAGAGTGGGCTCGTGTCAAAACTTTAAATATTGTATTTACCGCGTTTTGAGCTCTAGTCACTTATAAAAGAAAATGGGATATGGGAATTATGTCAACTATAGGTGCCAAAATTGTCGACTTTAGGAGCAGGTCCATTGTAGAGTATCAATTTTAGGTACATTTCAAAGGTTCAGTTCCTACTATTTTTACAAAATTTTAAACAATCAGTTTAAAAAAAATGATATTTTAGATAAAAGGTGAGACTTTGAAGTTTCAGAAAATAATTTTGGAACCTACATTTATTTAATAGTATTAGAAGGTAGAAAAAAATTCTCTTCATGTGTCGACTATAAGCGCTCTTACCTTATTATAATCTCACTTGTATATACAAAAAGGCGCGTATGTGCAGATGGCTTAAAGTTTTTCCGTTTCAGGACCTGTATCCAAAGCTGCCTTCGGTTTTTATCCTTAGGAAACCTATGAGTAGGAAAGAGAAACAGTTATACTTACTTCTGTAACCGAATTATCACAGATACTACCCAAAATGTAATATGAGTCTGACTTTACAGGCATCACTTTCAACACTTTAATTTACGTGATACTCTATGTCAAGTGTAAAAAACATATAAAAGTCACTTCAGCAGATTTCAATAAACGCATCTGCACTATCATAGAAACACACGTGAAATGTATGCCATTTCCCCCTACAAAACGCTGAGTACAGCCATAAGCACAACACGAAACAACCGTGTTTTGCCATCATTCACGTGACTTTAGCCCAGCGATATTCGAGCCACGAAAATGACGTCGGGGCCAGTCTATTATGTTTATGGTCGAAGACTTAACCCCACCAATTCGGCCGGCCGCTGGTGGTCGAGCGGTACTAGGCGCTGCAGTCTGGAACCGCGCGACCGCTACGGTCGCAGGTTCGAATCCTGTCTCGGGCGTGGATGTGTGTGCTGTCCTTAGGTTAGTTAGGTTTAAGTAGTTCTAAGTTCTATGGGACTGATGACCTGAGATGTTAAGTCCCATAGTGCTCACAGCCATTTTGAACCACCAATTCGGGCCGGCCAAAGTGGCTGTGCGGTTAAAGGAGCTGCAGTTTGGAACCGCAAGACCGCTACAGTCGCAGGTTAGAATCCTGCCTCGGGCATGGATGTTTGTGATGTCCTTAGGTTAGTTAGGTTTAACTAGTTCTGAGTTCTAGGGGACTAATGACCTCAGCAGTTGAGTCCCATAGTGCTCAGAGCCATTTGAACCATTTTGAACCACCAATTCGGAGGCGGCTGATGTTTCGCGCTAGGAGTTGGCAACCAGCGCTGCACATGCACGCAATCCATTTTCCTACTACCGTGGCCCTCTCCCGTCTGATAGCGTACATTTCCTGGTACGACCGTAGTACATAATCGGTGCGATTACACAAGGGACGAGTGAATGTTCTACAAATGGTTCATTGTATTAATCGGCAAAGCAGAGTGGTAATCTCGCCACGGTGGCAACACCGTCGTATTTACACCCGAGGAACCGCGTGGGGTAGTGATACTGGCGTACATTCGAGAATTTTTACAAGTGGAGTGGTGTCACACGCCTTCCGTCTATCGCTACATTTGCAAGCGACACGGTTTGCGGGAGGCGGAAGTCTAATTTATAAATCTGAATGTGTTGTCCGCTGTCATGTTTTCATGTTAGACTTGAATCTATTTCGCTAAAATAATCAAATATCAGATTCTGAAAGTCACTTGTCTAACAGGAATGGGTTATGTAAATTTGCTGCTTCGATTTAGAAGTGTGTGAAGCAGGATTATCAGCACGTTTGTAGTTTCTTTTATTTAACAGAGAGAGGAGGCTGGCCAGAAGAGATGTTTAAAACTCTCATCCATGGGAGATTGTTTTATTGCTTCCGACAGATCACACGCATTATGAGAAATAATTGCGAAGTGATCGCTGGTGGAACATTATTGCAATCAAGCACTTTGGAAACATTCCGGAAGGATAAAGACATTGGGAGTACTCAACAAAAAGTATTTTGCGCGATACTCTTGAGCATTAAAATTAATACTGTTGCCCCAAAAAGGATAAGCATAAGGGTTCAGACATACAGTTTATTTATGACAAGTAAGAGACTGTGAGTTCAGATCCCATCAGGTGCTTCGAAATTTTTATTTTTTAATTTTTATTTTTAAATCCTTATCGAATTAGCTTATTCGTTATTTTTATTCAGTTAATTGTATTTATTTTGTTTCTAATGCTTTGCCATGTCACTTTAATCATCGTATTAACCTTTTTATTTGCCCACCATCTTACTGATGGATTCAAAATTTCCATTCCACTCCTCCCCCTGTGAATTACGAAATACCACCAGCAAACGATAGTGGCCGAGAGCGTTTGTCAGTAAGAGAATGTGGGTATCATAATTTACAGATTAGCCTGCTACGAAGTATAATACGATGGTCGCCAATTAATTTTGCTTTGTTGATTTATAAAGTATTTCAGCATTTGTGCATCTTGTTTCGTCAAAGGAAGATAAAATGTGTTTCTCCTCAGATAAATAAAGAAAAGACTTCGTGGTCCATTTCTGAGTGATACTCACAAGTTTTGGTTTTTGGATCATATGTGAGAACTACACCCTTAATGTAAACCCTATCACTGCCTGCACGCACAACAATTAAATGTTGACCGTCACTTCTGTTCGACAATTCTCTTCGTGCATTGCCTCTTATCCAATATTTATTTATGGTGTACTGTGTGTGAACCCACGTTTCAGCTAAGAAAACCGGTGCCCGATTTGATTATGAGGCTTTATTCTTTCGAAAACTCTTATACACACACATCAAAAAAAGTTTTGTATCACCCCAGTTCACAGAACTCCTGAAGATAGACGTTGACTGTGGTTATTGTATCATAGACACAGTCCCTTTGACTGTTAAGAGATGTCACTAACCCCGCCCAAAGATGTAAACAACCATGCATGAGCAGCGCCTATTACACGGAGGGGGTCCGCCAGCCGATCACTTCCAGTCATTCCACCAGGAAGGAGGTACACGGCTCGTGTTCCCTGTAGTTCAGCCATACCTAGACGGTCAATACCGTCGTTCGATCACGTCCACGTTGTTACTTTGTGCCAGGAAGGGCTCTCAACAAGGGAAGTGTCCAGGAGCCTCGGAGTGAACCAAAGCGATGTTGTTCGGACATTGAGGAGATACAGAGAGACAGGAACTGTCGATGACATGCCTCGCTCGGGTCGCCCAAAGGCTACGATGCAGTGGATGACTGCTGCCTACGGAATATGGCTCGGAGGAACACTGACAGCAACGCCACCATGTTGAGAAATACTTTTCGTGCAGCCACAGGACGCCGTGTTACGACTCAAACTGTGCCCAATAGGCTGCATGATGCGCACCTTCTCTCCCGACGATCATGGCGAGGTCCATCTTTGCAACCACGACACCATGCAGTGCGGTACAGATGAGTCCATCAACATGCCAAATGGATCGCTCAGGATTGCAATCACGTTCTCTTCACCGACGAGTGTCGCGTATGCCTTCCGCCAGACAATCGTCGGACATGTGTTTGGAGGCAACCCGGCCAGGCTGAACGCCTTAGACGCACTGTCCAGCGAGGGCAGCAAGGTGGAGGTTACCTGTTGTTATGGGGTGACATTAAGTGGGGCCTAAGTACGCTGCTGGTAGTCATGGAAGGCGCCGAAACAGCTGTACGATGCGTGAATGCCATCCTCCGACCAACAGTGCAACCGTATCGGCAGCATATTGGCAAGGCATTCGTCTTCGTGGACGACAATTCGCACCCCCAATGTGCACGTCTCGTGTATTATTTCCTTCAGGATAACGACATCGCTAGACTAGAGTGGCCAGCATGTTCTCTAGACATGAACCCTATCGAACTTGCATGGGATAGATTGAATAGGACTGTTTATGGACGACGTGACCCACCAACCACTCTGAGGGATCTACGCCGAATTGCCGTTGAAGAGCGGGGCAATCTGGACCAATCTCGACCAGTGCCTTGATGAACTTGTAGACAGTATGCCACGACGAATACAGGCATGCATTAATGCAAGAGGACGTGCTACTGGGTATTAGAGGTTCCAACAAATTTAATCACGTTCACCGAAAGCAGACACGCCTGCCCACGAAGCTATTTTCTGCACTCATCTTCTGTGCTTGCGCTGTGACATAACAACACGCACTAATGGCACTGAGCACTATGGGACTTAACTTATGAGGTCATCAGTCCCCTAGAACTTAGATCTACTTAAACCTAACTAACCTGACATCACACAAATACATGCCCGATGCAGGATTCGAACCTGCGACCGTAGCGGGCGCGCGGTTCCAGACTGTACCGCCTAGGCCGGCCGCTGGTGGCTGTACTCGCCTTTTGCAGCCTAGCAGGTCTGCAATTGCTGAGCATTGCATTTCCACTGGACACTCAATGGAGTATGACAAGACATTGGCCACAGCAACATCCTTTTGGGACTCCGTCATAAAAGAATCAGTGGAAATTCGTATGACAGACAATCTTATCAACCGTGACAATGGCTACCAGCTAGATAATGCGTGGAACCCCGTCATCTCTAAGATCTGCTCCAGACGAAGACGTCAGAGTACTCCGATGGCCGCGGCAATTGACAATGCCGTAGACAGCTGAGTTCTGCAGTTCCACCAGCGAGGGCGCTGCTGGCGGGCGGTGTGGTTCGTCTCTCCATATGATTTTGACGCATGCGCAGAATGCTCGCTGCACGCTATATATTACGGAACGGAGGGCGTCTTCGTTAGTCTTCGATGGCTCACCTGAGGGAGGCTGGCAGTTGTCCAGTCGAAATATCGTGGATGGAAGCTAACGACGACCGGCTGCAAGCTCAAAATCTTTTTGAATATTTAGTTCGCCGGGAAAATTTTAAATTTCACATCAGACTTATTTCCTACTCTTCTTTCTGTTTTCTTACCATCCAACGCAGCACCTATTCTCGTGTCCATAGCTACAATCCAACAGACCCACATGCTTATATCAGTGTCTAGAACCCACACAATATCTAATATTTCACTCCAGTAAATATTTCTCCCCAATACAGGCTCCTCAATTTTTAGTAAAACTGCAGTGCTTCATTTAAAGATTGTCACCTCACTGAAGCGCTTTTAAAAAATTATCATCTTATTATTTTGTTACCTTTTTATGTGTCTCTCAATGAAAAACAAAAGGTCAGCAATGGAATTTTATATTCATAACAAAATTAAATTCATCTTTTTATTAGTTTTAAGAACACATATAAGTTATATTATTTCCTCTTTGTACATAATGACTGACAAAAAAGTGCAGCAGCCAAAAATTAGGAGGAAACGAAATTAAATTTCATGGGTTGAGAGGGTATGTGATGTTATTTAAATAAGTGCGAAATCGAGTCAAATTTACAAAGGACTTGGCAGTACGAGCCCACTTATCAGTGTCACATAGCACGCTCTCTGGCCTCGATACATACAATGATCTACATGATTCGACATTTCGGCATTCTACGTGTCCGCCATCTTCAGGAGAACGCTGCTGCTTCTGAGTCCCGCTGGAAAGTGATGCAAACGTTGCAAATCGTCGTCATGTACAGACGTACGTACGACATACACGGCATGCGCCGCCCACCGCAGTTGCTGCACCTGAGACTGGACTCGTGGCGCCGACCATGCTAGAACACCGGCGCCAACGATGCATCGCACTCAAAGACTATCTTGACACACTTCGGTCGGCCGAGGTAAAGAACGTTGTGTTTTGATGTGAGGTAGTACAAAGGAAAAACATTCTCTTTATTAATTAAACTGTCTGCAACCTAATTTCAGTTTCCTCTTTAGAAACACTGTTCCAGAAACCAGAAATATTGGCAACTATCAGCGTCTCGAAAAATTTTATCCCATACCCCTTCTTTAAACCATGTTCCGCTATTGTCAATTATTCAAGCTGCTGTAGCCTCGATGACGGCGATGTTCCTCGCTCCTCTCCTGAACTGTGCGAATCGAACGACGTATGTAAACCTTCCCGCCTTGACACGAATTTTTTTTCCAGGGTTTCGAGGTTCCAGATCATCTTTGACAGAGCCGTGTAATACCCTAATCTTGGAAGATGGACAGAACACGCTCTTAATATTGAAACTCCTTAGATTTCCTCCAGTCTTAAAGGATATGCCTCCAGCATAAGAAACAAAGACTACAGTTCTAAGTTCCTCTTCATGCAAGTAGTTATTCTGCTTGGCATTAATTGATAGAGCTGTTGGGTCCTCTTGATGGGTATCGTGCCAAATTCTAACCAACTAGCGCATTAGATCGTCATCCGAGCTGGTTGAAGGGCCCTGTCCATGATGCTGCAAACATTCTCAATTGGAGAGAGATCCAGCGACCTTGCTGGCCAAGATAGAGTTTGGAAAAAGCAGCAGAAACTCAGGGCATTATCTTGCTAACATGTAAGCTCATGATGGCTTGTCATGACGGGCGACAAAACACGGAATCGAATATCGTCATCGTAGCGCTGTGCATTAAGAGTGCTACGGATGACAACCAAATGGGTCCTGCTATTAAATGGATCTGCACCACAGTCCATCACTCTCAGTTGTTGGGTCGTATGGCGGGCGACGACAAGGCTGGCACCCCACGACTGCCCTGGCCTCTCCGTCCGAAGCGTAGCTCATCACTGAAGACAATTCTACTGAAGTCAATAAGATTCCATACCTTAGATGTATCAGGAGAAACCACGGACAGTGGTGGGATACCAACCTGACTATCGGCCACAATAATACGACCCGAGAACCAGGCTAGAGGGTCCGGAGTCATTTCATAACAGGACCCCTTTGATTGTCATCTGCGGCACCCTTACAGCGCGGCGGTACGTCGACGATATTCTACGCTCCGTTTTGTTGCCCTTCATGGTAAGTCCTACGCTTACATTTTAGCAAGATAATTCCCGCCACTACTGCTCGGCCTCACGCTTGCCAAATGCCGGCCGAAGTGGCCGAGCGGTTCTAGGCGCTTCAGCCTGGAACCGCGCGACCGCTACGGTCGCAGGTTCGAATCCTGCCTCGGGCATGGATGTGTGTGATGTCCTTAGGTTATTTAGGTTTAAGTAGTCCTAAGTTCTAGGGGACTGATGACCACAGCTGTTAAGTCCCATAGTGCTCAGAGCCATTTGAACCATTTGAGCTTGCCAAATCCTACCTTGGCCAACAAGGTCGCCGGGTCTCTCCACAGTTGAGAACGTTTTGAACATTATAGGCGGGGCCCTCCAACCATCTCCGGATTTTGACGATGAAACGCGCCAATTGGACATTATTTGGCCCGATATCCCTTAGGAGGACATTCATCAGTTCTACAAATCACTGCCAAGCCGATAACTGCTTACATAAGGGCCAGATGTGGACCACCGCCTTACTATCTTTCTCAAACAGTGAAGCTCTTTCTTTCTCTTGGATAAATCGTCCAATTTTTCTGAACCTGTAATTATTCGTTTGCCTGTACATGTACGTCACATCCGTCGATTTTCGTCCCATTCGGGTAATTCCTATGTGCTGTGTCGTTTTCTTTTCGTTGGGGTAATCATGAAATTGTCGTCACTTACGATGATTTTTTCGATTTTTTCTTTTAAGAACGACATGCAGAGTTCTATTTGCAAGGAAGTTCAGTATTTAAACTGTTCCGATACTTGGTAAGCTCATGAATGTCAGTGCGTCCGAGTTTCGTAAGATATCAAATGTGAATATAACGACCTTTGTTGCAAGTGTCCGTTGCTTCCCAAATCCGTACTCCATTTTCGATAGGTGCTGTGGGAACATTATTTCATTTAAAGTCTAACTACATATTTTCTTATTGTAGTAAGTTAGGATTTTCGCTGCGAGAAACATTCGGGAAAAATGCAAACTCAGAGGTCAATTTCCATCTTTAATATTTTTTTCAAATGTTCAAGTGGTTCAAGTGGCTCTAAGCACTATGGGACTTAACATCTATGGTCATCAGTCCCCTAGAACTTAGAATTACTTAAACTCAACTAACCTAAGGACATCACACACATCCATGCGCGAGGCAGGATTCGAACCTGCGACCGTATCGGTCACGCGGTTCCAGACTGAAGCTCCTAGAACCGCACGGCCACACCGGCCGGCTTTCAGTTGTTGATGAAAATGATTCCTTTTTGTTCAACAAATACATCATGCATTGAAAGTTACATTGAGCTAACCAGTTTCAAAATCATTCAATAAATTTTCGTAAATTGATGACGTAAGAAGATACTCTATGACCAATTTGTGATGATACTCAGGCATTTAGACGGATGTCTGTGATAAAGGCTCTGAGGTAGTGCTTTTGAAATTTGAAATAATTTGGAAGATATTGTTGTGTACGGGAAGGTGTCGTCGTTGAGTGACTGTAGGAGGATACAAGATGACTTGGACAGGATTTGTGATTGGTGTAAAGAAAGGCAGCTAACTCTAAATATAGATAAATGTAAATTAATGCAGATGAATAGGAAAAAGAATCCTGTAATGTTTGAATACTCCATTAGTAGTGTAGCGCTTGACACAGTCACGTCGATTAAATATTTGGGCGTAGCACTGCAGAGAGATATGAAGTGGGGCAAGTATGTAATGGCAGTTGTGGGGAAGGCGGATAGTCGTCTTCGGTTCATTGGTAGAATTTTGGGAAGATGTGGTTCATCTGTAAAGGAGACCGCTTATAAAACACTAATACGACCTATTCTTGAGTACTGCTCGAACGTTTGGGATCCCTATCAGGTCGGATTGAGGGAGGAAATAGAAGCAATTCACAGGTGGGCTGCTAGATTTGTTACTGGTAGGTTTAATCATCACGCGAGTGTTACCGAAATGCTTCAGGAACTCGGGTGGGAGTCTCTAGAGGAAAGGAGGCGTTCTTTTCGTGAATCGCTACTGAGGAAATTTAGAGAACCAGCATTTGAGGCTGACTGCAGTACAATTTTACTGCCGTCAACTTACATTTCGCGGAAAGACCACAACGATAAGATAAGAGAGATTAGGGCTCGTACAGAGGCATATAGGCAGTCATTTTTCCCTTGTTCTGTTTTGGAGTGGAACAGGGAGAGAAGATGCTAGTTGTAGTACGAGGTACCCTCCGCCACGCAACGTATGGTGGATTGCGGAGTATGTATGTAGATGCAGATGTAAGTAGTGCAAAATACGACTTGTGAACCTGGCATTATTCGGTAAGCAGCAGCAATCAGTAACGTTTGTATTAGACGTGACAGACCCACAGTCCGTAATTGAAACAAAACTAATCGCCACCACCCGTGTTCAGAGAACTCGGCAGTTCCAGGAACCAGCATAATGTGCAAACCTGCACGCCGTCCTACGCACAGATTGTCTCGGAACGAACCGCAGAAGCTCACGGCAGGAATTCATAGAAGAGTGATATCTCTCGTTCTCCACGCGGCCTGTCTTGGCAGGTATCCTTCCCCAGTAATAAAACTTTCAAACGAAGACGGGTTCGATTACCGGCGGGGTCAGGGATTTTCACCTGCCTCGAGATGACTCGGTTTTTGTGTTGTCCTCATAATTTCATAATCATTCATGAAAGTGGCGATATTGAACTGAGCAAATGTTGGGAATTTGTGCGGGCGCTGAACTCCCCACAAACCAAACATCATCATCATCATCGAACGAAGAAACGCAGATGCTTAAGTACACCCTCCCGCCTCCCAAACACGCGCATACAGACACACACACACACACACACACACACACACACACACTGGTAGGTCACAAACATTATGATGAATGTCCATCGCGAGATTCCGTCTCCTGGCGAAATTGCGGGCACCTGACACGTGACGCAGTAAGGAAAAAAGGCATGTAACCCGAGCAGATGAATGGGGAATCATCCTAGCGACGATTCAGGCCGCAAATGGGGAAATCCAGAGACGTAGGCGACTTCGGCAAAGGGCAGACTGTTATGGCACGGCGCCAGTGAAGGAGTATTTCTGAAATGGCGAACATCGGTGGATGTTTGCGTGCTACTGCCGCGAGTGTCTATGTGATGTGGGTGCAGGACGGTGAACTACGAGTAGGCTAAAAGGTGTTCGACGTCCGTGCCTCACTGCAGGACGTGAATATCGGAGGCTTGCCCGCTCTGTAAAACAAGATAGGTGCGGATCTGTAACAGATCTGACAATAGAACACAGGCAGCAGTGTTTCAGAGCAGCCGTTCAGCGTACACTACCGAAGACGGGGCTTCGCAGCAGACGACCCCTATGTGTTCCCATGTTGACCCAATGACACCGTCCATTACGATTGCTGTAGGCACGTGCTCATAAGGAGTGGACGTATATCAGTGGAAATGTGTCGCCTGGTAGAGTCAAGCCTGTTAATTGTTACACCTTGTCGATTATGACGACAACCATTGGATCATAGTTTTAACGAATTTTAGACTAAATAGTAATAAATTCCAGCAGCACAACGACCCGTACATCACACTTTCCTGGAGGAGGGGAGGGGGGTGAGACAGTAGATATAAACATAAAACAATCTGCGTTTTTTTCTACTTTTATTCTATTATGTCTTCAGTAGTATACATGGAAGTGTCAGTAGTATACAGGAAGAACCCTGGAGATACTAAAAGGTATCAGATAGATTATATAATGGTAAGACAGAGACTTAGGAACCAGGTTTTAAATTGTAAGACATTTCCAGGGGCAGATGTGGACTCTGACCACAATCTATTGGTTATGAACTGTAGATTAAAACTGAAGAAACTGAAAAAAGGTGGGAATTTAAGGAGATGGGACCTGGATAAACTGACTAAACCAGAGGTTGTACAGAGTTTCAGGGAGAGCGTAAGGGAACAAATGGCAGGAATGAGGGAAAGAAATACAGTAGAAGAAGAATGGGTAGCTTTGAGGGATGAAGTAGTGAAGGCAGCAGAGGACCAAGTAGGTAAAAAGACGAGGGCTAGTAGAAATCTTTAGGTAACAGAAGAAATATTGAATTTAATTGATGAAAGGAGAAAATATGAAAATGCAATAAATGAAGCAGGCGAAAAGGAATTCAAACGTCTCAACAATGAGATCGACAGGAAGTGCAAAATAGCTAAGCAGGGATGGCTAGAGGATAAATGTAAGGGTGTAGAGGCTTATCTCACTAGGGGTAAGATAGATACAGCCTACAGGAAAATTAAAGAGACCTTTGGAGAAAAGAGAACCACTTGTATGAATATCAAGAGCTCAGATGGAAACCCAGTTCTAAGCAAAGAAGGGAAAGCAGAAAGGTGCAAGGAGTATATAGAGGGTCTATACAAGGGCGATGTACTTGAGGACAATATTATGGAAATGGAAGAGGATGTAGATGAAGATGAAATGGGAGATATGATACTGCGTGAAGAGTTTGACAGAGAACTACAAGGCTTGCGTCGAAACAAGGCCCGGGAGTAGAAAACATTTCATTAGAACTACTGACGGCCTCGGGAGAGCCAGTCCTGACAAAACTCTACCATCTGGTGAGCAAGATGTATGAAACAGGCGAAATACCCTCAGACTTCAAGAAGAATATAATAATTCCAATCCCAAAGAAAGCAGGTGTTGACAGATGTGAAAATTACCGAACAATCAGTTTAGTAAGTCACGGCTGCAAAATACTAACGCGAATTCTTTGCAGACGAATGGTAAAACTAGTAGAAGCCGACCTTCGGGAAGATCAGTTTGGATTCCGTAGAAATATTGGAACACGTGACGCAATACTGGCCCTACGGCTTATCCTAGAAGCTAGATTAAGCAAAGGCAAGCCTACGTTTCTAGCATTTGTAGACTTAGAGAAAGCTTTTGACAATGTTGACTGGAATACTCTCTTTCAAATTTTGAAGGTGGCAGGGGTAAAATATAGGGAGCGAAAGGTTATTTACAATTTGTGTAGAAACCAAATGGCAGTTATAAGAGTCGAGGGGCATGAAAGGGAAGCAGTGGTTGGGAAGGGAATGGGACAGGGTTGTAGCCTGTCCCCGATGTTATTCAATCTGTATATTGAGCAAGCAGTAAAGGAAACAAAAGAAAAATTCGGTGTAGGTATTCAAATCCATGGAGAAGAAATAAAAACTTTGAGGTTCGCCAATGACATTGTAATTCTGTCAGAGACAGCAAAGGACTTGGAAGAGTAGTTGAACGGAATGGATAGTGTCTTGAAGGGAGGATATAAGATGAAAATCAACAAAAGCAAAACGAGGATAATGGAATGTAGTCGAATTAAGTCGGGTGATGTTGAGGGTATTATATTAGGAAATGAGACACTTAAAGTAGTAAAGGAGTTTTGCTATTTGGGGAGCAAAATAACTGATGATGTTCGAAGTAGAGAGGATATAAAATGTAGACTGGCAATGGCAAGGAAAGCATTTCTGAAGAAGAGAAATTTGTTAACATCCAGTATAGATTTAAGTGTCAGGAAGTCGTTTCTGGAAGTATTTGTATGGAGTGTAGCCATGTATGGAAGTGAAACATGGAAGATAAATAGTTTAGATAAGAAGAGAATAGAAGCTTTCGAAATGTGGTGCTACAGAAGAATGCTGAAGATTAGATGGGTAGACCACATAACTAATGAGGAAGTATTGACTAGGATTGGGGGAAGAGAAGTTTGTGGCACAGCTTGACCAGAAGAAGGGATCGGTCGGTAGGACGTGTTCTGAGGCATCAAGGGACCACCAATTTAGTATTGGAGGGCAGCGTGGAGGGTAAAAAACGTAGAGGGAGACCAAGACATGAATACACCAAGCAGATTCAGAAAGATGTAGGTTGCAGTAGGTACTGGGAGATGAAGAAGCTTGCACAGGATAGAGTAGCATGGAGAGCTGCATCAAACCAGTCTCAGGACTGAAGACCACAACAGCAACAACAATATTCTATTATGTCTTACGGTATTATATTTTGGGGTAACTCCACAAACCGAAGGTTTTTAAGGGACAAAAGCGTGTAATAGAAGCATTGTAGTATAGTACGGTATACTATAGCACAGTATAGTAGGTGCGGTTACGGAAACGAGACCACACAAATATTTCGTGTTGACTGTCTTCTGTTTTCGATTGCTGCCAACTTAAGCAATCTACCAGTACTGACTCTTCTTGAAGCGTTTCGAAATATTGTTGTGTTGTGTGAGTCAGTTTAGAAATAAATAATGTAACAGGCGTGTTTAAAGATGAACTTCTCTGCAATTCGCTTTCGCGAGTCTGCGTTACTTCCTTGCCTTTATACCACAGCTGCTGATCGGTACGAGAGGAGTGCATCCGTGGGTTGCCAACAAGTAAACATTCCACCCCTGATGGTTCCTCTTGAGGCGTTGTCATTCTTTCTCCGCTCCTCGCATTCCCTTGAGCCAGACCTTCTATCATTCCGTAGAAGAAGAAGAAAAAAAGACTGTCGACCTTCCTGTCAGGAAGGTCGCAGTTCGTAGTAATAGACGGTAAATCATCGAGTAAAACTGAAGTGATATCAGGTGTTCCCCAGGGAAGCTTCCTGGGACCTCTGCTGTTCCTGATCTATGTAAATGACCTGGGTGACAATCTGAGCAGCTCTCTTAGGTTGTTCGCAGATGATGCTGTAATTTACAGTCTAGTAAGGTCATCCGAAGACCAGTATCAGTTGCAAAGCGATTTAGAAAAGATTGCTGTATGGTGTGGCAGGTGGCAGTTGAGGCTAAATAACGAGAAGTGTGAGGTGATCCACATGAGTGGATCGATTACTCGATAAATAGTACAATTCTCAAGGCTGTCAATTCAACTAAGTACCTGGGTGTTACAATTACGAACAACTTCAGTTGGAAAGACCACATAGATAATATTGTGGGGAAGGCGGGCCAAAGGTTGCGTTTCATTGGCAGGACACTTAGAAGATGCAACAAGTCCACTAAAGAGACAGCTTACACTACACTAGTTCGTCCTCTGTTAGAATATTGCTGCGCGGTGTGGGATCCTTACCAGGTGGGATTGACGGAGGACATCGAAAGGGTGCAAAAAAGGGCAGCTCTTTTTGTATTATCACGTAATAGGGGAGAGAGTGTGGCAGATATGATACGCGAATTGGGATGGAAGTCATTAAAGCAAAGACGTTTTTCGTTGCGGCGAGATCTATTTACGAAATTTCAGTCACCAACTTTCCCTTCCGAGTGCGAAAATATTTTGTTGAGCCCAACCTACATAGGTAGGAATGATCATCCAAATTAAATAAGAGAAATCAGAGCTCGAACAGAAAAGTTTAGGTGTTCGTTTTTCCCGCGCACTGTTCGGGAGTGGAATGGTAGAGAGAGAGTATGATTGTGGTTCGATGAACCCTCTGCCAAGCACTTAAATGTGAATTGCAGAGTAATCATGTATATGTAAATGTAGATGTAGCATAGATTATCATACGACAGCTTTTCGAGGTCTGTCGGTCAAAGAATTCGAACTATGGGTAGTAGTTCACGGGATTAATATTATTAACAGTGTTTACAGCCGAAATACACGGGAGAAACAGGTGGTCAGTAAGGGAGCCGGGAAGATTAAAAAATTTGCTATAATGAGGGAGATCCCGCGAAATGCGGGAGAGTTGGTAACCCTACTGTCGATCATCCTGTCCGGAATCGCCGTCGTCGAGATGAATGGCTGTTCATAAAATGCAGTGCGCCAAACTACCGGTTCGTAGTTTATGAAAACTGAGTGACCTGTGCGTAGACATCTGACGAAACACGCCTTCGGAAACATACTGAATATTTCTCGAACACGCGCCATGCAGAATCGCTGCTGCATTGGGTGTTATAGGTGGGCCGACGAAGTATTAATTAAGCAGGTGATCATTTTCTTGTAGGTTTAGCTCGCTAAAAAGAGTCCTATGATATAGTAGGAATTCTGTCTCAAGTAAAGAAATGGAACGTGGTTAGAGTAAAAACAACACCGCATAGTTGGGTAGAGTAAAAATAACATCGCATATTACATGACTTTACGAACTGTTTAGTCATGTAATATGCGATGTTATTTTTACTCTACCCAACTATGCGGTGTTGACTTTACGAACTGTTTGATGGTCGAAGTAGAGAGGATATAAAATGTAGACTGGCAATGGCAAGGAAAGCTTTTCTGAAGAAGAAAAATTTGTTAACATCGAGTATAGATTTAAGTGTCAGGAAGTCATTTCTGAAAGTATTTGTATGGAGTGTAGCCATGTATGGAAGTGAAACATGGACGATAAATAGTTTGGACAAGAAGAGAATAGAAGCATTCGAAATGTGGTGCTACAGAAGAATGCTGAAGATTAGATGGGTAGATCACATAACTAATGAGGAAGTATTGAACAGGATTGGGGAGAAGAGAAGTTTGTGGCACAATTTGACCAGAAGACGGGATCGGTTGGTAGGACATGTTTTGAGGCATCAAGGGATCACAAATTTAGCATTGGAGGGCAGCGTGGAGGGCAAAAATCGTAGAGGGAGACCAAGAGATCAATACACTAAGCAGATTCAGGAGGATGTAGGTTGCAGTAGGTACTGGGAGATGAAGAAGCTTGCACAGGATAGAGTGGCATGGAGAGCTGCATCAAACCAGTCTCAGAACTGAAGACCACAACAACAACAACAACGAACTGTTTGTCCTTGACATCGCATTTGTAGATATGTAGATCACCCACGTATTTCATTAAAAAGGAAAAATCACTTAAAAACTGCAATCAGGCAAAAAAAAAAAGGCGCGTCATGGAAATCTAGTGCGCCTTATTGCATCTACTGGCAGCTCTCCCGGACGCCCGGCGACGTTCAAGGTTCTGATCGAGCTGTTTTGCAGTGCGTTCGCTAGACCATAGAAAAAATACTAAAAATACAACATTTTTACCAGAGTGGAAATCCACAGTACAAATGTGTCGTCTTACGACAAGCGGGATCGTGATATTTATTAAGATGACTAGTCGTATTAAACTTCCAACGTGTCTTGCAAGTACAGACATGGTTTTATATACGGAGACTGAAGTGGCGAGCGAAAGTTTGTACTAAGACTGGGAATCGAACTCAGGTCTCCCCCTTACTATGGAGATGCGTCAGTCACTAAGCCACCCGGGCGCAGCAGTCGACACAATCGCGCAGGTCACTCTGGCATATCTGTATGAGACCAGCAAATTCCCTGAAATTGTGTAATTTCATTTTTATAAGTACCTGTATCTTCCAGGCTGGATCCCCCATTTACGTTCGATGCTGAGGAGCTATTCCAGAGCAAGGAGAGCCTCGGCAGTTCTATTCGTGTGTAAAGGGGAATTTAAAACAGACTAGGGCGGCAGTGAGAATTTGAATAGAGGAGGGGGACGTGCTAGGGTAACCCGTGCAGTTGTCTGAGCCCCTCTGCACTGTGCCAAAGTGGCATAAGGGATGCCGGCACGGTAGCTCAGCGTGCTCTCAGAGGGAGAGGGCTGTGTGCTCTTTGTAATAAAAAAACTGAGTCAAGGAATCAACGATCAACTTGAACGGATGTCTTGTGACTTCTGCCCAGACCAAATGCAACGAAATATATCGAACAAAATGAAAAAAAGGGGCTAACACACCTGTCACGAAAGTAGGAGACATTGGTTCGATTCCGCGCCTTGGTACAAATGTTCACTCGCCGCTTCAGTCTATATACATAAAAACATTGTAGTTTTCTGTAGATCCAAAAATATTCGGTCCATTAGTCTAATGAAATAACACTTTTATTGCTGTTTTATTTAAATCAGCATTTGATCTGTGCACACACCCTGCATTGTATCTTTCGTGTTTGGTACTAATTTGATCGCTTTTAAGGAAAAGCTCACGCACTTCCTTGTGCTAGCCCCATAACTTTTCCCCAAAAATACACCCAAATGGCCAGTTTCTCTCTACCAGAGAGTAGAGCATGTGCTCCCGTCCTCTCAGTTATTTCTCTTTTCATTTCTCAGTTACGCCACTTCCTTTGTCTATTCATCAATGGCTGTAACTTGGGAGCTGCCACTGTTTCCTCAATTTATGTGATAGTTATTTCCAAATATTCGACGCTACAGCAAATGTAAGACCACTTAAACAAGCTTGTCTCAAGGAATGCATTGTGAAACATGTAGAATGACGGGTTAACATGTATGAGAGGTCCCGACAACACCAATTTGTTCTGGACGAATAAATAAGTAAATTCACTTTGATACAGTGTGTACTCTTCATGGTTCCCTCAGTAAATATTAGTCAAGATCGCATGTCGCGGCACCCCAAACAAACACACTTGCCGTTCGACTGTTGTGCTACTCTGGATTGTATGCAGGACGATAGACTGCGTGTGACTGAATGCACAGGATTCCCAACCTGGGGTACCTTGACTCTGAAAGAGCAAAATTAAATTTTCTGAGTGCTAATAAGAAATGTAGTTCGATTGCGCTTTAATGACGACTGTACATTACTTCTTTAAAAAATACTCTTCATTATCATTACTCAGGTAAAATGTACTATTTATTAGACCAGGATCTTGATCATCGTCGTCATAACTAACCATATATATCTATTCTTTATAAAGGCCTCTTTTTACTTTTACCACGCACTGTAGTCTGCTCTGATATGTATCCGTGTTCCTCCTGTACATTTCCTACTGTGACTTACTCACCTCCCATTAGGTCTCAGGTCGCTCTATTACTCTTTCTTCGGTCCATATACGAGGGTCACTCGAAAAGAAATGCACTTTTTTTTTTAAAATCCATCTTTTATATGTTTGAAAGTTTTACAAGAACAACAATGAAACACCTGCCTTACAGTCCTTGTTGGACTGTTCTTCCAGTCCTTGTTGTTGTTTTAGGAACAATATTTTCATTTCTCCACATAACTTCCATTCCTCTCAACTTCCTTACGCCATCTTGGAACCAGTGCCTGTATACCCGCACGGTAAAATTCTGGACCAACCTGTTGGAGCCACTGTTTGGCAGCGTGCACAAGGGAGTCATCATTTTCAAACCTTGTTCCTTGTTTCAGTTTCCCAAAGAGATGATAGTCACATGGAGCCAGGTCAGGACTGTAAGGCAGGTGTTTCATTGTTGTCCATCCGAGTTTTGAGATCACTTCCATGGTTTTTTGACTGACGTGTGGCCATGCATTGTCATGCAACAGCAAAACATCCTGTTTTTGCCGATGTGGTCGAACACGACTCAGTCGAGCTTGAAGTTTCTTCAGTATCGTCACACATGCATCAGAATTTATGGTGGTTCCACTTGGCATGATGTCCACAAGCAAGAGCCCTTCGGAATCGAAAAACACCGTAGCCATAATTTTTCCAGCAGAAGGTGCGGTTTTGATTTTTTTTTCTTGGGTGAATTTGCATGATGCCACTCTATTGATCGCCTCTTCGTCTGGTGAAAAATGATGGAGCCATGTTTCATCACCTGTCACAATTCTTCCAAGAAATTCATCCCCACCATTCTCGTAACGTTCCAAAAGTTCGCTGCATACCGTGTTTCTTGTTTCTTTGTGAGCCACTGTCAACATCCTGGGAACCCACCTGGCGCAAACCTTTCTTAACGCCAACACTTTCAGTATTCTTCAAACACTTCCTTATCCTATCCCATCGTAGCGTGACAGTTCGTTCACTGTGATGTGTCTGTCAGCAGTCATCAATTCGATAACTCTCTGGACATTGTCTGGAGAGTGTGCAGTACGAGGCCTGCCGCTGCGAGGACAATCCTCAATATTGCCGTGCCCGCTTTCATCACGTAACCTGCTTGCCTATCGACTAACTGTGCTGCGATCGACGGCAGCATCTCCATACACCTTTTTCAACCTCCTGTGGATGTTTCCCACTGTCTCGTTTTCACAGCACACGTCAAGTGTAGCAGCCATCTTGAAGACATGCTGTGACGCACCACTCGCGGGAACAGGTTGAAGTAAGTTTGAAAACAAGCGGGAAGGATGTATCTACACACTGTAAAACTTTCACACATGCAGAATGAAAACTGTATTTTTACAAAAATAATGGGCCTTTCGCTTGGAGTGACCCTCGTATCATCCACTCTCTTAGTTACATGTCTCGCCCACAACTGCTATACTTTTTTTGCAGTCATAATTACGTCCGTCACCCCGCCCCCCCCCCCCCCCCTCTCGGTTCCCTATCCAATTTACACTGGTGCGCAAAACTTAAGGACGAAAGTAACTTTGGCGTGGTGGGTCACATAACTCAATGAAACTGGGACCGCAGATAGGGAGAACTGCTACAGTATAGTACAGAAGATAACTGAACGAAATAAGCAGTGAGACCATCAGGAATTACACTTTTATACAAAGATAATAATTATACTGAAGTCGCGATTTGTGATGGACCCCTGGACATTACAAAAAGCGAGACATAGTTCTTAGTAAGGCGTTTGATCGCCACGGACGGCAGTGCATGCTCTGCAACATGCTGCCATACTGGCCACAAGGGTTAATAAGGAGTTTTCGTGGTGGGGCGTTCCATTCCCCCTCCAGCGCGTTTGACGGCTGCCGGAGGGTCGTTCGTTCATGTGGACGCGCTGCAGTACGCCTCACCAACGTAACCGACACGTGCTCGATGGGATTCAAGTCGGGGGAATTGGCAAGCCGATCATTCGTTGAATATCCTGTCGTTCCAAGGGCTGCTCAAACGGCGCAGTTCTATGCGGTCTCGCATTGTCATCCATAAAAATTAAGTCAGGACCGAATGCACCCATGAAAATACACGCATGGGGAAAGAGGTCAGTGCCAGAATAGTGTTGACCACCGAGTAAGTCAGTTTCGAACATTTGGATGTTCGTACGCCCATGCAGCATCATTCCTCCTTACACCATAACACTTGGACCACCAAAACGATAATTTTCCATAACGTTCCTGGGTGCATTACTTGTTCCCACCTCTCACCATATGAGGGTACGTCCATAATCACTACTCATACTGAATCTGATCTCACACGAGAAGAGTACACGCCCTCGGTCCTCGTTGGTCCAGTCCTATGCTCTCGGCGCCACCGCAAACGGTGCCGCCGACGTGCGGGTGCCAACGCAACACAACAACTTGGTCGTAGGACATAGGGACCACCCCCATGCAGTCGCTGTGCAGCGTGGAGACTGGATGCCTTATAGTCCCAAAAATGTTCAAATGTGTGTGAAATCTTAGGGAACTTAACTGCTAAGGTCATCAATCCCTAAGCTTACACACTACTTAACCTAAACTATCCTAAGGACAAACACACACACACATGCCCGAGGGAGGACTCGAACCTCCGCCGGGACCAGCCGCACAGTCCATGACTGCAGCGCCTCAGACCGCTCGGCTAATCCCGCGCCTTGTAGTCCCGTTAAATGTGGTTGGAAGTGCACCCGCTGTTGGATGTGGGTCCCTTCTTGCAAGTTGCTCAGTGCAGCGGTCATCTGCTGTGATTCGGAACGCTCTCCACGCACGTAAGAAAAATGCTGTGAGCAATACCAAACTCCTTTGCTACACTCGTCACGCTTCGTCCTTCCTCCAGTTTCCAAATGATTCTTCCCTGTGTGAACTCATCCAAATTTTGTGTCCAGACCATGTTCTACAGAATATCAGCAGCACGGTGCACTGTAATAACACACTGATTGGCACACACTGTCTATTCCCGATGCCTCAATTGCCTCGTGTTGCAGGGCCAGCCTCATTCGGCGCTATAGTCATCCTGCCCTCACGCCACGTGACGTCTAACTTTCTGTTCACGACCGGGAGACCTCTGGTAACATTCTCTCACACTTTCACTCATTTCTACCGACTTCTTAATATATTATGTTACTTTATCTATCTCGTCCTTAGGTTTCTCAGACCAATGTACGCTATGTAATCAAAAGTATCCGGACACCTGGCTGAAAATTATTTAGAAGTTGTGGCGCCCTCCATCCGTAATGCTGGAATTGTAACCTCCCCACAAAAATTTTTAAATAATAATGACAGTATTATTATGAATGCTAATGTACATTGCGCTAAGTGTAACCTCTCCACTGAAATTTTAAAGACAGAAATAATAAATGAATGGGAGCCAAACGTAACTTCCCTAGCAATTAAATTTAATGACAATAAAAGTGATAATCGCGATCTGACTCAAATATAAATTCTTCACACAAAAAATGAAAGTCAATTCAGTGATAAAACAATCTCAGTAATAATGATAATTCAATTAAACCGAAATATCTGTCTTTGGCCCTGTGCAAAAATCAGAATTAAATTCTTACCTCATTGTAACTGCTAGTCAAATTTCTGCTCTTATTCTTGCGCGCGGCTTGGAGGAACTGCATTGCAAATGATAATATTCTTTTTTTTTTTTTATTATTTAACTGACAACTGAAACTTTACTTTAAGGGAAGTGGAACGATATAGTTACTTCAATTAAATAAAATTTTTATGTAAAATTGCTTTTGAAATCAAAATTATTATTGGGGGCACTTGTTGAAAATTAATTACAATAAATAAACTTTACATTATCCGATGATTATCTTAAGTAACAGTATACCTCATTCAGCATCTTGACCAGTGTTGCCGACAGACTACATCACACAACCGCACTGGGCTGCTACTACTGACCGACGACTCTGCATGACGACTACTAGCGTACTGCTCGCAACTGTACTGCACGACTACTACTCACAGACAGCTCGTAACACTCGCGCGGTCAAGCGCATACTAACTACGATAATAGGCTCTCTGGTCAAAGATTTTAACGTGCCTCACCATCGCTGCTATGTTACATACGTGTTACATAACCCTCCACTGGGGGGGCAAAAATTTGGCAGCGATGGTGAGTCATTTGGACTTGCCATCGCAAGAAATTTTTACAATTCAAATTTAGTACATAAATTAAATGTTGTGCACATGCACCGAGTACAAAATATATCAGACAAAGACAGGATGTGAGTACAAAACATAGTAGTAAATCAGAAAACTGTATATATAAATTATTTGACAGAAAACAAAGTGCACATGCACTGAAAAAATTCTTTAGCATTTTCAAAACAAATAAGCAGAATGGCAGAAAATCGTGTTGATAAGTGACATGAGTGTACTCGCACTGGAGTTGAGAACATATTAGCAATTTACGAAATGTATATACAATTAGTAACAAATGACATAAGTGCATACGCACTTAAGTATTGAATATACAGAATGAGTACAAATCATATTGAAAAATGAGAAAAATGCACAGGCACTGAAGTTCAGTAGAAAACATATTAATACCCAACATAAGTGCACATGCACTGTAGTTCAGAACATATCATCAAAATAAAAAATGTATATACAATATAAAAGACAAGAGTGCACATATACTGTACTTCAGAACAAATCAAAAAATGTCTTTCGCATTTTCGCAATAAATAAACATAATGGCAAAAAAAATCATATCGGCAAGTGACATAAGTGCACTCGCACTGGAGTTCTGCGAATCGAAAAAAAATGTATAGCCATGAACATAAATGATGTTAGCAAAAAAATGATTTTCACTATGTGACAAGAATTAGGATAGGAAAGGGAAGGATTGCATCATGGTTGTAGCACTTTAGATTGCACACAGCTGTTCTGAAAGTCCATATCTTTCCACAGAAGTACGACACCAAGTGACACAATTTGAAGTTCTTTTCCCATCAGAATTTATCAGTGTAGCCAAAACACTGAACTGTCGTAGTAATGTTCCATGTTTTCATTTTGGCAGTACACTAGGTACACCAAATATTGGGACCATAATAACGTCTTCATCGCTCACGGTGGTGTACAGCATGTCGTGTCAACACCACGCTCTTACAAGGCACACCAACGTAGAATTAGTGCAAAACCAAAGATAGTGCTCCATGATCACTAGGATAAACAGGACAAATGGACATTGCAGTAATTCAGGGTAGTTAGCTCATAAGGTGAAGGACATTAGTAGTTTGCGGCATTCATAGCCCAGTTATTGAACATTTCTGTACCATGTATGTAGTATTACAGAAAAATGTTCATTAATTGTTTTACATAGAATCAGTAACCTTCTTTTCCTAGTTACAAAGCATTATTAAATAATCGCATTCTTTTCCAGTTACTACGTATAGCATAGTTAATTAATCATTTGTCATTCCAATATAGTAAGAATCATTAGCCTTCTCCTAATTACAAAGCATTATTAAACAATTGCATTCTTTTCCAGTTACAGAGTATAATTAAGAATCATTAGCCTTCTTCTAATTACAAAGCATAGCATCATTTGTCATTTCAATATAGTAAGAATCATTAGCCTTCTCCTAATTACAAAGCATTATTAAACAGTCGCATTCTTTTCCAGTTACAAAGCATAATTAAGAATCATTAGCCTTCTTCTAATTACAGTTAATTAATCATTAGTCATTCCAATATAGTAAGAATCATTAGCCTTCTCCTAATTACAAAGCATTATGAAACAATCACATTCTTTTCCACTTACAAAGTATCAACATTGAAAACAAGAGCTAATTAATGGCATAATGAATAACATAATTCGTTGAGTGATATTAATTGTTGGCACTCAGTGGCCAGCAAGTATTGAATAGAATAAAACATTGTTCCTCATTCAGTATTATTCAGATCATTAAGAAGTCATTATTAAAAATCAGTCAATTACAATCAAAGCATTAATAATCACAGGCATTATAAGTAGTCTCATTACAATAAACAGTGGCAGTCCTTGGCCAGTTACAAAGCATTATTTTACATATATATTTTTTTTGTATCATTAAGAATCATTACTGAAGTGACATACTATTCAGAGCTAATCAGTATTACTCAGAACTTTCTCAAACTGGGGACTGGTAATACATTTTTTATTTTTTTTATTTTTTTGTTAGCAATGCATTGCGTTGGGATCGATAATTAATTGCTGAGGCATAACACTATTTGCTTTTGACCTATTGCTGCAAATGAGTATAGGTAACGTCATTCGTCATGAGTCAGCTGTAGCAAGGTTATGTAACAAGGCAGTATATGTGATCACATTTATAAATGATAAACACAAATGGGTAAAAAATAAAAATGCAAGTACTAGAACAGGTATAATAAGTAACAGGTTTAGTAAGTATCATGAAAAGCTTCTCCTGGAAAAAATACAAAATGGATTATTGACCTGAAAGAAGAAACGCACACTATGCTGAAAAGTAGTGAACTTCGAATTAACAGGTAGTGAAATGTGTATAAAAATGTGTTCCATAGCTGTCCTTTCCAAAACTTCCCGTCATCCTACTATGCAATATAACACCTGCTGTCAAAGCAAACTGCAACAAATACTTAAATAACTACATAGCATAAATACATAACTTCAACATTATCCTCATCTGTAAAGAAAACTTCATTATCCATATCATCCAAACTTCATTATTATCATCAACTGTAGAGAAAAACTTCATCATTCATAATAGCATATTCTTCATCATTATTCATCAGCATTCATTATCATCTGCAAAAAATCACTTCATTACTCATTATACAACTATTCCTTATCTCTAGCATATTTCATCACTAAAACTAAGATGTGTAGTTCAGTCTGACAGCCTGCATCAATCACCTTGTATTCTGAAAGAAAAATTAGTTAAGACTGCTATTCTACGATGAGTATAATATACTCTTGTTAATGCTTGTTAATCCTGATCCATTTACTCTTCCTCATAAAGTTATTGCATCTTCTTTCGTTTATTCCGTAGGTGAAATTCCCATTTCTGTTGGATTTATTTCTTACACGCATTATTTCTTTCTGAAATTGATGAACAAAGATTAATGTCTTGCATTTAAATCATATACCCACTAAATAATGACTGGTTTATGGTAACATAATTAACCATACAGCATAACATGACAGAAAACGTAATATGTCAAAGACATTGACAGTGTTCAGATGCAAAATGTACAGAGAATAATACAATGCAGCAGCAAAAAATGTAAAACAGTCACGATGTTGAGATGTCATAAGGCAACAAAAATGTCAAAGTCAACTGGTGTGTGTTATATCTTAACTATTTCACAGTGCATACAAACAAAACTTGAAAACAATCATACACACAAAAAAAGTGGAAAATGTGCACGGTCTGATGTGTAACGACAAGAAAAGCGACCTGCTAACCTTACCTTGCCGGGCACTTGCCAAGAAAAAATACGATAATCATCAGTAATTAGTCAGGTGAAATAATTGCATTAGTAAATGACATCATAGTGTGTTGAATCATAAAGTGTCTTCATTCAATAAACGGTTTAATGTTTGAGATATGGTGATTGCCTTTCGATTTTCTGGTTCTCAAAGTTTCGACGTGTACAACATTGGGGTGAGGGATGCTGCGAATCCGATATGGACCTGCGTATAGAAGTTCAAATTTACTGCACTTACCTTTTAATTTGCTGGATAAATAGTGTGTACGCACTAATATTTTCTGTCCAATGTGAAAGTCTCGGCGTCTACAAACCTGTTTTTGCTGTCTTCTCCGGCGCTCTGCGGCACGTTTGATGTTGTTCAGCGCAATGTCAATTATTTCGTGGTGTCTTAGTCGACGACATTTAGGGAAGTTTACTAATTCTTTAATTTTGTTTGGTGGTTCAACGTTTTTCAGTATAACAGACGGAGATAGCATAGTGGATTCATTTGGAATGGAATTAATTACATCTTGGAATGAGAGTATGTGTGTATCCCAATCAATATGTCTTTTGTGGCAGTATATTCGGCACAGCTTACCAATTTCTTTCATTAACCGTTCACAAGGGTTCGAAGAAGCGTGGTACTTGGATATATAGATCGGAGAAATGTTTCTGGCTCGTAACATACGTGTCCATACGCCACATCGAAATTGTGATCCATTGTCAGAAATTACTCTCATCACATGCCCTACATGAAATAGAAAATGTTTTACAAATGCTTTCGAAACAGTTTTAGCAGTAGCTTTGCGTAATGGAGTGAAAGTAACAAATTTTGAAGTGAGCTCAACAGCGACAAAGATGTAGCAAAAACCTCTGTTAGTTCTCGGAATCGGACCAAAAATGTCTACAGCGGCCATGTGTCTTAATTTAACGGGTACAATGGGATATAAAGGAGGAATATGTGAAGTGGTGTCTGATTTAGCTTTCTGGCAAATTTTACAAGACGCTAAAACTCGTCGTATACGTTTTTCCATGTTGGTAAAATAACAGTTCTGTCTCAGTATAAGAAAACATTTTCGTGCTCCGTAATGTGCGTAACTTAAATGAGTGTACCAAATTAATTTGTTAATCAGCTCGTCAGGAATGCATAATAACCAATTGTTGCTGTCAGGATGAGAGCGGCGAAACAGAATGTCATTGCGTACAGTGTAATGGTTTCTAATCGTAACATTATTCCTATCTTGCCAAAGGTGTTTAATTTCTTTCCACACGTTGTCTTTATTTTGTTCTTGTGCTATGTCCTGTAATGACGATGAAATAAAATTTTCAAATGCTACTTGCTGAATGTACATGACACTGAAATTTGTTTTGCAGAAGTTGGTTGCTACGTCTTGCTGATTGTTGCTGAGAGAACGCGATAGTGCGTCTGCTATAACATTTTGTGTGCCGGGAATGTGGACAATCGTAAAATTAAATTCTTGTAAATATAGTTTCCATCTACTTAACCTGTCGTGAGTAAATTTAGCCGAAAGTAAAAATTGTATCGCTCTGTGGTCTGTGTAGACGGTGGTGTGTCTGCCATAAAGAAAGTGCCGAAATCTCGTAAAAGCCCATACAACACATAATGTTTCAAGTTCTGTAACGGAATAATTTCGTTCAGCAGGTGACAGAATGCGGCTTGCAAACGCGATGTTTTTAATTACTATTGAACCATCTTCTTCAATTTCCTGGAAAATGTGTACGCCTAAAGCGGTGTTGGAACTGTCAGTGGCAATGGAAAAATTTCTGGTAAGATCTGGGTGCGATAAAAGTGGAGCATTCAACAAAGCATGTTTCAGGTTCACAAATTCAGAATGTGCTTGCTTATCCCAAGACCAAATAGTGTTTTTACCTGTTAATTGACATAATCTGGGTGTGTCTAAAGCAGAGTGATGAATAAATTTACGAAAAAAGTTAATTAAGCCCAAAAAACTGCGTAATTGCTTCTTCGTCGTAGGAACAGTAATGTCACGTAGAGCTTGAAGTTTTTCCGGATCAGGTGCAATGCCTTCTGCTGAAATTACGTGTCCAAGAAATTTTATAGAAGTTTTGCCAAAGTGCGATTTACTGAGGTTAACTGTGAGTCCTTGTGCATGAAAAGTTTGTAACAGTTGTTCAAGAATCAGATTGTGTTCAAACCAGTTAGCTTCTGCGATAAGAATGTCGTCTACATACGTCGTAATTCTGTCCTTAAGTTCTGTCGGAAGTATTGTGTTCAAACCGCGAATAAAAGCTGCAGAAGAAATAGTTAAGCCGAACGGTAATTTGCAAAATTGATAACAGGTGCCAAAACAAAGAAATGCTGTGTATTTTCTACAATTTGGATGAAGTTGAATTTGCCAAAATCCCGATTTCAAATCTAATGTGGAATAAATAGCTGTACCATGAAATTTCTGTGAAAGTTCCTCTAGTGTCTGTGGTCGATCAGTTTCATTAATAATAATGTCATTAATGTGACGTGAATGAAGTACAAGGCGAAGTGAGCCATCTTTTTTCTTAACAATATGTAGCGGGTTTATGTACGGACTAACTGCTGGTTCAATAATTCCTTGGTCAAGCATATCCTGCAATTCCTTTTTTACCTGTTCTCTGTGGATGTATGGAATGGGATAATGCTTTGCTTTAAATGTGTCGTGCTGTTTCACTTGAAATTCATACATAAATCCGGACATAGTACCAGGAATGTTGTCAAAAACTGGAGCTTGCTGTAAAAGAATTTTGTGTAATTGCGTTCGGTCGTCGTCTGTAGTTGCACTGCTTTGTCTAACTTTATCGGAAATCATTTGCATTACGTCGTAGTCAACTTCGTCTGGAGTATTATAGTTGTGTACGTACGTATCCGTGAACAATGTGGGATTACAGTCTATGTTACGTGATACGGAAATGACCTCTGTGCGGTTAATTGTTTGTTCTTCCGCAGATAAAAAGTGCTGAAATTCTAAAGCCAATTGTACATTTTCATCCTTTAACATTAAATGAGAATTTTGAAAATCGATAACTGCGTCGTGTTGTACCAGAAAATTCGTACCTAAAATTACGTCTGTTGTCAATAAAGGAACAATCCAAAAATTAGAGTGGAAAGTATGTCCTCCAATACAAAATGATAAATGCGTCTGTAATTTAACGTCTACTCCTTTACTCGATACTGCTCCCTTCACTTTTGTTTTGCCTAAAGGTAATGTCGGATAAGTATTCTCTTTGTTGCACTCGTTGAAAGTCTCCTCATTTATTGCTGATATAGGTGATCCGGAATCAATTACTGCTGAAAATTTTGATGAACCAATTTTGATTTCGATAACAGGATGTGAAATAGTTTTCTGAACAACTGGTCTTTCCTGTAAAAGAGTGTCTCGTATGTCGTCAAAAGTAATTACATTTTCGTGAACAACATTTTGCGTGTCTGAAGTAATGCTTGTATTATTGGAAGATGCGATCTGTACAGTATCTAGTCAGATTCTATCTGACGTGTTATTATTATTAGGAGGATTCTGTGGCATTTCTACTATTTGAACCGTTCTATTACTTCTTCCAGACGTATTACGCTCTGGATGATACCTACTGTCGGGTTCATTCATGAGAATAGGTTCTTGTGTAAAATTTTGCTGTTGGTATGTCCGACTGTTGTTAGATGTACGCTGAAAATTGTTCTCATTATTTTTACGTCTGTCGTAATAGTCATTCCTATACGGTGTATTGCGATAGGAATTGAAATACTGCCTTCTTTGTACGTAGTTGTTTCCTTGCTGCCGTACGTTACTATTTGTTGTATCAGGGACTATACGTGCTCGCGGCGGAACATTAAAGCCTGGTTGACCTTGTGCATTACATTGTTGGTTACGTATGCTAACCGGTTGACTTTCATGCTGTTGCGGTGGAAAACGTCTATTGTTACCAAAATGTGCTTCCTGTTGCTGAAAATTTTGACGATATTGATAATCTGAATTTTGTGTGTGATTTAAGTTCTGGTAGTTGTCGTTCCTAAAGCGTCTGTTACTTTTCCTATTGAAATTACGTCCCTGATCATAATTACCGTAAGTTTGTTGACCTTGGTTATTATACGAAAAGTTTTTGTTTACAAAAGAATAATCAGATTGCTGTACTTCCAAGAGCTGTAAAAGATCTCTGAATGCTGAAATGTTTTCTTTTTGCTGGCCCGTTAGAAGTGACACTCGTAATGACCGTGGTAATTTTGAGATGCATAATTGTATAAGTGCAGATTCACTGTACGGTTCACTTAGGTACTGGTTTTGTTGGACCATATGCTCAAAAAATTGCGTGACACTGGGAAAATTGGAGTTCTCATAATTTGGCAAACTAATTAACTGATCTTTAATTCCGCGCTGTGTCGTCTTCGACCAGTACGCTGATAGAAAAGCATTCTGAAATTCCTCTACCGAGTAACACTGTCTCGCGATCGGTCTCATACGAGTTGCCGGTTCGCCTTCCAAAAAGCTGCAAATAAATTCAAGTTTATGCGTAACAGGCCAAGTCGGTGGAAGAGCAAAGCTAAATTGTTGAATCCAATCCAGTGGGTGAATCTGCGTTCTATCGTTTTTAAAAACTTTAAACTTTCTCACTGACAGAAAATGTTTGTAATCGAAATTATCATCTCTGTGTGATGGAACAGGTTCAGGATCGTAAGAGAATCTATTGAACTGTGGTTGATCGGAATCTAAGTCCCGTACTCTCTGTAGATTACCCAAATTATACGCGCTGCGTGAGTCTGACACATGTTCATAAAGTGGCGTCTGTTGTGGTATGTTATAAACTGAAATGTTTTTCATCTCGGTTACTTCTTGTTGTAAATTTGACAACTTCCTACGTAACGTGTTGTTAGATGAATCGATCTCATTAATTGTCTGCTGTAAATTATGAAATTCCGGTGTTTGATCAAATGAAACCGGTGAAGTATCGTCTGATTTATTGTCATTAGCACTTTCGATAGCATCAATACGACTGGCCAATTCATCATATTTTTCAGTTAGTATTTTTGCCTGATCATCGGTTTTAGAATCGGACGCATTAATCTGTTTTTGCAACTTACGCGTAGTTTCGCTCAGGTTTTTAACATCAGCTTTGATGACATCACAATCCTGTGTTAGTTCTAATTGTTCGAATCTGTCTGTCACTGTTTGAATATCTACTGTGTGTGTATCTGTTTTTGATTTAAGATTGGAAATTTCGTCACGTAATTCTGTGTTCGACTGTTTGATGGAATTAATTTCGTCGGACACTGAGGCAATATTGTTATCTACGTATGTCTTCGCTTTCGCGAACATTTTACGTTTGTCTTCTTGTCTCTGAGCCGTGATTGTTTCCATGACTTGACGTTTGACTTTATTTTGATCCTGAATAAATTTACGGAAACGCGTATCACTGTTCTGTATGTGCTGATTAAAGCGCTCGTTAATCTGAGTGTTCTGCTGTTCGAATTTCGCGTCTATCTTTGCGTCCATTGTGCGCGAAAGTTCTACCGTCATTGCTTTAAACTCGTCCCGTAATTGTGTAGCTTTTTCAGAGCATTGTTTAGCGACTCCGCTAATTTCGTCTCTGAGTGTTTCTGTTGCAGCTGTTTACAATTCCCTTAATTTCTGAGCAACAGACTTAATTTCTTCGCTACTTTTCTTTGAGCTAGCCTCAATTTCCTCGCGCAACTGTTCCTTAGTGTCATGACACTGCGCGGCAACGGCTCTAATTTGTTCACTAAGCTGTCTGGAATTGTCGTCTAATTTTTCATTCTGTTGTCTGACCTGTTCACTAAGTTGTTTGAGATTTTCGTCATTATTGTCAAGTTTCTCATTTAAGTGTTTGTTATCTTCCCTAAGTTGTTTGACCTGTTCATTAAGTTGTTGTTTGAGATTTTCGTCATTATTGTCAAGTTTCTCCTTTAAGTGTTTGTTATCTTGTTTGACCTGTTCACTAAGTTGTTTGAAATCTTTACTACTGTTGTCTTGTTTTTCCATAATTTGGTTAATTCGTTGCAGCAACAGTGTCATAATTTGATCCGAACCAAAATTAGCATTTCTATTCTCAGTGCTGTTTAATGGTGTACCTGCAGTTATCGCGCTTTGTGTGACCATTTGGTCATTCTGCAACTTACAAAAAGGATTATCAGTCGGACCTACACTGTCACTCACTATTTCGGAATTAAATAAATCCGTCGTACTTTGTGTATCCTGTTCATTTTCATTAGACAAATTTGTCTGTTCGTCACTTAAATTTTCCAAATCGGGTGTGTTAAGCTCGGCAGCGCTCATTACAATAGAGCGTCCCGCGTCATCAATTGTCGTCAAATTAACAGACGAGACAATTGAGTTCGTTTGTTCATCATTAAGATAAAAGTCATCATTAGTGGTTGTAATGCACTGATTGTTAGTGAACGCAGGATTGTCATCATTACACTGCGTGTCACATGTCCTATCGGTAAAGTTGTTTGAGTCGTTAATTTCATTCATAGTACCTCGCGACACACTATTCACAGTCTTTCGCGGCATTTTTGCAATAGTCACAAATATTCACAAAACAATTAAGCACATATGCAAAAAGCAACAATCACTAATACAACAGAGCAAACGAATTGCCGTTGACCTGTAGAAAGAAAGTCACAAGATTAGTGAAAGCGTTGCGCCAAATCCTAATTATATCTAAGCAAATAAGAGCAGATATCTGACTGTTGTTCAAAAGACTCTCAACGAAATTCGATCCTGGACTGGGTGTCGCCAAGTGTAACCTCCCCACAAATTTTTAAAATATGACAATATTTGATTATGAATGCTAATGTACATTGCGCTAAGTGTAACCTCTCCACTGAAATTTTAAAGACAGAAATAATAAATGAATGGGAGCCAAACGTAACTTCCCTAGCAATTAAATTTAATGACAATAAAAGTGATAATCGCGATCTGACTCAAATATAAATTCTTCACACAAAAAATGAAAGTCAATTCAGTGATAAAACAATCTCAGTAATAATGATAATTCAATTAAACCGAAATATCTGTCTTTGGCCCTGTGCAAAAATCAGAATTAAATTCTTACCTCATTGTAACTGCTAGTCAAATTTCTGCTCTTATTCTTGCGCGCGGCTTGGAGGAACTGCATTGCAAATGATAATATTCTTTTTTTTTTTTTATTATTTAACTGACAACTGAAACTTTACTTTAAGGGAAGTGGAACGATATAGTTACTTCAATTAAATAAAATTTTTATGTAAAATTGCTTTTGAAATCAAAATTATTATTGGGGGCACTTGTTGAAAATTAATTACAATAAATAAACTTTACATTATCCGATGATTATCTTAAGTAACAGTATACCTCATTCAGCATCTTGACCAGTGTTGCCGACAGACTACATCACACAACCGCACTGGGCTGCTACTACTGACCGACGACTCTGCATGACGACTACTAGCGTACTGCTCGCAACTGTACTGCACGACTACTACTCACAGACAGCTCGTAACACTCGCGCGGTCAAGCGCATACTAACTACGATAATAGGCTCTCTGGTCAAAGATTTTAACGTGCCTCACCATCGCTGCTATGTTACATACGTGTTACAGAATTCAATATTGTTTTGGCCCACCAGTAGCCTTGATGATAACTTCAACTCTCGCAGGCATACGTTCAATCAGGTGCTGGAAGGTTTCTGGGGGAATGGCAGCCCATTCTTTACGGAGTGTGGCACTGAGGGGAGGTATCGATGTCGGTAGGTGAGGCCTGGCACGAAGTCGACGTTCCAAAACATCTCAAAGGTGTTTTATAGGATTCAAGTCAGGACTCTGAGCAGGCCGGTCAATCACAGGGATGTTTATTTTCGTGTAACCACTCCGCCACACGCCATGCATTATATTGCTCGATCTTGTTGAAAGATGCAGTCGCCATCCACGAATTGCTCTTCAACTGTGTGAAGCGAGAAGGTGCTTAAAACATCAATGTAGGCCTGTGCTGTGATAGTGCCATGCAGGACAACAAGGAGTGCAAGCCCCCTCCATGAAAAACACGACCATACCGTAACACCACCGCCTCCGAATTTTACTGTTGGCACAACACACGCTGGCAGATGACGTTCACCGGGCATTCGCCATACCCACACCCAGCCACCGGATCGCCACATTGTATATCGTGATTCGTCACTTCACACAACGTTTTTCCACTGTTGAATCGTCCAATGTTTACGCTGCTTACACCAAGCGAGGCGTTGTTTAGCGTTTACCGGCGTGATGTCTGGCTTATGAGCAGCCGCTCGACCATGAAATCCTAGTTCTCTCACCTCCTGCCTAACTTTCATAGTACTTGCAGTGGATCCTGATGCAGTTTGGATTTCCTGTGTGATGGTCTGGATAGATGTCTGCCTATTACACATTACGACCCTCTTCAACTGTCGGCGGTCTCTGTCAGTGAAGAGACGAAGTCGGCCTGTACGCTTTTGTGCTGTACGTGTCCCTTCACATTGTAAAAGTGGACCTAGGGATGTTTAGGAGTGTGAAAAACGCGCGTACAGACGTATGACACAAGTGACCCCCAATCACCTGGCCACGTTCGAAGTCCTTGAGTTCTGCGGAACGCCCCATTCTACTCTCTAGTCTAATGACTCTCTAGTCTAATGATTACTGAGGTTGCCGATATGGAATACCTGGCAGTAGGTAGCAGCACAATGCACGTAATATGAAAAACGTTATTTTTGGAGGTGTCCGGAGACTTTTGATGATACAGTGTATATGTTTTCCTATCCCTGTTAGTTGTTCTCACCATGTAACTCTCCATTCCTTCCTAATCATGCTTCACTTTTGGGATGATTTCTATTAAATACCATGGCTCACTACCATATGAAGAAACTTATAATTCACGTTGCCTGTATACTTACAGTTTCATACGTATTGAAAGTTTGAGTTTATGAAATTATTTAATTTATAAAGAGCACTTTAAACCATTTTTACATTTCTGTTTATTTCTTTTGCTGAGCATCCAGTCATACTGCTTATCATCATCAGTAGTGAAATCTATTATAAAGCTATATTCCTTATTTGGTACATCAACAAGTAAACGCGTAGGATCGAAAATAATTTGCAGTGACTGAATGAATGTCTTAAGCTGCCGAATTTCGAGCCGAAGTAAAATTGCTTAGACTCCACTAAGATAAAGTACTGATCACAGGTTTTGATAAAACAAAACTGACGTTATTTTGGGGAACCTTGAGTGACAAATATCTACACTGCCGGAAATGGAAAAAGATAATGAATCACCAGTCTGATACTTATCAAATTTTGTGTAGCTGTTCACGACATAACGGATATTAAATGATTAATATTTCAGTCCATTCGGTAGCGACTGCCATCATTGATGAGAGGACTTCAAAAAGTAAGTCACTCAGTACCATGACAGGCCAAGTAATTTTCATTGAATGCCGCACTACACTTAAAAGTGACGCAGATACATGACACTACATTCATCATAGTCTCCAAACGCTCGGAACGTTCTACCAATTGTTCAGCTCCTTTACGGCAGAAAACCGCTCGTTGGTCACGGAGGAATTTGAGAACCGCTATTTGAATGTCCCCATCAGTGAAAAATCTCTTTTGCACCAGATGTTCTTTCAGCTTGCCGGAAATATATAAATCACGTAATGCAAGATCTGGGCATACCCATCAGCATAACACACGTCTGTGCGGTCTCGGTGAAATTGTTGGCACCATTTCACAGCAACAGGACATGACATTTCATTTGGACCATAGGATACCACCAGAATTTGACGGCGAAATTGTGTCCAATTCAGATGCTTTGCCAACAAGAATCGTACTGTCGCGCGTACTTCAGCTTTGGAGTAGGTTTCTAGTTGCAGCATCATTTCACGACCACACTGTGATACACCTTTTATCCGTACCGCAGCAGATCTGTGTCTGCAGGAAACCCAGAAAATCCACTTTCTCCTGGCGATGCGTCACTATTGCTGCACAGTGGTCTCAGCTTGGCATGAAAAGTGTACTTTCTTCCTTAAGTTCCTACGTACATTAGCATGAAGTGTGAGCCCCACGGGCAAAAATAAGTTCTTGTATTTGTTGTGGCACATGATCATCTCGAGAAATTTCTTGCCATGACTCAAATGCGTGGTGTGTCAGTACATGAAGATTGCTACCTGCAAACTGATACGAAAGTTTACGTCTTCCCATCACGTCTCAAAGGCAACGGCCTTGCCGCAGCGGACACACCAGTTCCCGTCAGATCACCGAAGTTGAGCGCTGTCGGTCATGGCCGGCACTTGGATGGGTGACCGTCCGGGCCGCCATGCGCTGTTGCCATTTTTCGGGGTGCACTCAGCCTCGTGATGCCAGTTGAGGGGCTAATCGACCGAATAGTAGCGGCTCCGGTCAAAGAAAACCATCATAACGACCGGGAGAGCCGTGTGCTGACCACACGCCCCTCCTATCCACATACTTACTGAGAATGACACGGCGATCGGATGGTCCCGATGGGCCACTTGTGGCCTGAAGACGGAGTGCTCATCACGTGTCAGACATGCTCCTTGGGTGACAAATCAGGCGACTGTAGTGGTCAATCAAAGATCTGCGTTTTTTTGAAAGCGTTTGTGGAGTGAACTGCCGTGTGGAGTTTGGTACTATCCTGCTGGGATATACCATTTGGTACCCTGGTCATGAGAGGTGCCACAATAAGGTTATCGTTCTGGCCGCATACTGGCGAGCATTCAGTCTCGCTCCAGGAATTGCCAGATTAGTCTTGCTGTCATGTTCAGTACCTTCTGTCACCAGGACTTCGGTGATCTGACGGGAACTGCCTTTGAGTTGGAGAGATACGGATCTTGAGAACTGTGACTCCTGTAACCCTTCACTGGGGCGTCTACAGACATGCTGGCATTGAGATGACTGTCACTATCAGAAGCAGTGATCGTCATTCAACACCACAGAACGCCCCTCGATGCCCCAGCTGACTCTGGATCTACAAGAAACGAGAGCCTGTTTTCTTTCGTGTGGTGTCAACAGTAAACGGCGCACGTCATCTCGAGAACTCAGTCCTGCTTCCAGTAATCTACGTCCGATGGTTCGTGGTCACACACTGCCTGTAGTCAGTGCTCAGATTTCAGCCGTTTTAATCCGGCATTCGTCAAAGCCAGTCGAAAAGTTGTACGATCTCCTCATCCTGGAAAGACTCTTGCCTTCTCTTCTTGCCACACTGTTGTCCCGTCTATAACCACTCGTTCTGCACTCACTGCACTAGAGAGAGCTGCCTGTGAAAGCTGTCGGTATGATGCTCCTCTGCCTCTCTTTCAAATAATTCTAAGTCTCTCTGAAAGTCGGGAAGGCGGCGACCGCATGTTTACAATCTCCACTTGAAAAAGTCCTTTAACGACAGACATACCCAGTAACCAACATGTAGTCACACCATCAGCTTTTGACGGCACACCTTTATCCGTGCTAGGAAAACGTTTAAATTTTGCACCGTCACCCAAGCGTTTGCCGATGATTGATTTAATTAGTTCTGTTGAACAGACTGTTTTTAAACTATCTCCTGAGACTTCAGAGGAGGCTAGGAGGGATGCATGTCTTGTACTGATTGGGCTCGCCCAATCAAGAGTAATATAACAGCAGCAGATAGGGTTGCTTTGCGTTCATTTACAGTTGATCCGGATATTGTCATTTTATCACGGACAAGGACAGTGCTACAGTTGTTCTGGACAAGCAGTGTTACGTCCAAAGGATGCAGTGTTCACTATCTGATCCAGCGTAGCGCAGGATCGGTGCTGACCTCACAAAATGTGTTGCGAGAAGGATTAATAACCTCCTGAAGAAAAGTTCCTTGTTGCAGGAAACTATCAAGAGTCTTAAAACTTACTGTTGTGTTCCCCCTAAGTTATATGTCCTTCCGAAGATTCACAAAGAAGAATTTCCTCTTCTTCCGATTGTAAGTAATTTTGGTGCTCCGACGTATCGTGTAGTAAAACATCTTGTTACTCCGTTAAGCCGAAAAGTTGGTAGGTTTGAGCATCGCATTAAGAATTAGGCAGATTTCGTACGCCCATTAGAGGGAATGTGTTTGTATCACTAATATTCTAGTAAGTTTTGATGTGAGCTTTTGTTCCTCTATATGATTCGTTACGGTTAATTGAGGTTGGCTTTGGTGTTGAATTAATGAACCTATTTCGTCGTGTGTTGATCACAATTTACTTTTTATACAATGACCAATACTGCAAGCAGAAGGATGGTGTTGCAACGGGAAGTCCGTTGTCACCTGTTCATCTGTCATTGCAAATTAATTCATGGAAGACTTCGAGGAACGTGCCTTGGAGACGGTGGCTTTGAAACTTGCGTCTCTTGTTTTTCAGATGTGTAGATGATACTTCTGTTGTGCGGCTTCATGGCAGTGAGAGTCTGAACGACTTTTTAGAACACCTGAATTCGTTCCATCCGGATATATCGTTTCACGATGGAGGTTGAAGAGAATGGCTCTCTACCCTTCCGTGATGTGTTGGTCAGGGGGAGCGTGGATGGTGCTTTAGGACACGCTGTTTATAGGAGACCTATTGACACTGAGCTGTACCCAAAGGCTGATAGTTGTCACCATCCGGCTCAACGTGAAGGGGTATCTCGTACTTTGGTTCCCTGGGCGCACGTCATTTCACATCCTGAGAGTTTGTTAGCTGAGTTAAAGCATCTTGAGCTCGCGTGTCGTCAGAATAGTTATAGTGAAAGACAGATCAGACTTGCGTTGCGCTGTGAACCAGCAGTGCACAGGGTGAGCGGTGACAGTACGGAGTTGATACTCAAGAAATGCGTTATCCGACATCCTCTTTATAGTTACTTTTAAGGATGATTTCAGTATGCGTAAGGAGGGCTTTTTGTCGTATTCCAGGCAGTTGTGGCATGTCATATGTTGGTCAGACTATCGACGCTGTAGAGAACCGGTGTACTGAGCTTACAACAGCTGAGAAAATCTGCTGTTGTTGTTGTGGTCTTCAGTCCTGAGACTGGTTTGATGCAGCTCTCCATGCTACTCTATCCTGTGCAAGCTTCTTCATCTCCCAGTACCTACTGCAACCTACATTCTTCTGAATCTGCTTAGTGTATTCATCTCTTGGTCTCCCTCTACGATTTTTACCCTCCACGCTGCCCTTCAATACTAAATTGGTGGTCCCTTGATGCCTCAGAACACGTCCTACCGACCGATCCCTTCTTCTGGTCAAGCTGTGCCACAAACTTCTCTTCCCCCCAATCCTATTCAATACTTCCTCATAAGTTATGTGGTCTACCCATCTAATCTTCAGCATTCTTCTGTAGCACCACATTTCGAAAGCTTCTATTCTCTTCTTGTCCAAACTATTTATCGTCCATGTTTCAGTTCCATACACGGCTACACTCCATACAAATACTTTCAGAAATGACTTCCTGACACTTAAATCTATACTCGATGTTAACAAATTTCTCTTCTTCAGAAACGCTTTCCTTGCCATTGCCAGTCTACATTTTATATCCTCTCTACTTCGACCATCATCAGTTATTTTGCTTCCCAAATAGCAAAACTCCTTTACTACTTTAAGTGTCTCATTTCCTAATCTAATTCCTTCAGCATCACCCGACTTAATTCGACTACATTCCATTATCCTCGGTTTGCTTTTGTTGATGTTCATCTTATATCCTCTTTTCAAGACACTATCCATTCCGTTCAACTGCTCTCCCAGGTCCTTTGCTGTCTGTTACAGAATTACAATGTCATCGGGAACCTCAAAGTTTTTATTTATTCTCCATAGATTTTAATACCTACTCCGAATTTTTCTTTTTTTTCCTTCACTGCTTGCTCAATATATAGATTGAATAACATCGGGGAAATGCCACAACCCTGTCTCACTCCCTTCCCAACCACTGCTTCCCTCTCATGTCCCTCGACTCTTATAACTGTCATCTGGTTTCTGTACAAATTGTAAATAGCCTTTCGCTCCCTATATTTTACCCCTGCCACCTTTAGAATTTGAAAGAGAGTATTCCAGTCAACATTGTCAAAAGCTTTCTCTAAGTCTACAAATGCTAGAAACGTAGGTTTGCCTTTCCTTAATCTTTCTTCTAAGATAAGTCGTAAGGTCAGTATTGCCTCACGTGTTCCAGTATTTCTACGGAATCCAAACTGATCTTCCCCGAGGTCGGCTTCTACCAGTTTTTCCATTCGTCTGTAAAGAATTCGTGTTAGTAGTCTGCAGCTGTGGCTTATTAAACTGATTGTTCGGTAATTTTCACATCTGTCAACACCTGCTTTCTTTGGGATTGGAATTATTATATTCTTCTTGAAGTCTGAGGATATTTCGCCTGTCTCATACATCTTACTCACCAGATGGTAGAGTTTTGTCAGGACTGGCTCTCCCAAGGCCGTCAGTAGCTCCAATGGAATGTTGTCTACTCCGGGGGCCTAGTTTCGACTCAGGTCTTTCAGTGCTTTGTCAAACTCTTCACGCAGTATCGCATCTCCCATTTCATTTTCATCCTCATCCTCTTCCATTTCAAAATGGTTCAAATGGCTCTGAGCACTATGGGACTCAACTGCTGTGGTCATTAGTCCCCTAGAACTTAGAACTACTTAAACCTAACTAACCTAAGGACATCACACACATCCATGCCCGAGGCAGGATTCGAACCTGCGACCGTAGCAGTCGCACGGTTCCGGACTGCGCGCCTAGAACCGCGAGACCACCGCGGCCGGCTCTTCCATTTCCATAATATTGTCCTCAAGTACATCGCCGTTGTATAGACCCTCTATATACTCCTTCCACCTTTCTGCTTTCCCTTCTTTGCTTAGAACTGGGTTTTCATCTGAGCTCTTGATGTTCATACAAGTGGTTCTCTTATCTCCAAAGGTCTCTTTAATTTTCCTGTAGGCAGTATCTATCTTACCCCTAGTGAGATAAGCCTCTACATCTTTACATTTGTCCTCTAGCCATCCCTGCTTAGCCATTTTGCGCTTCCTGTCGATCTTATTTTTGAGACGTTTGTATTCCTTTTTGCCTGCTTCATTTACTGCATTTTTGTATTTTCTCCTTTCATCAATTAAATTCAATATTTCTTCTGTTACCCAAGGATTTCTACTAGCCCTCGTCTTTTTACCTACTTGATCCTTTGCTGCCTTCACTACTTCATCCCTCAAAGCTACCCATTCTTCTTCTACTGTATTTCTTTCCCCCATTCCTGTCAATTGTTCCCTTATGCTCTCCCTGAAACTCTGTACAACCTCTGGTTCTTTCAGTTTATCCAGGTCCCATCTACTCAAATTACCACCTTTTTGCAGTTTCTTCAGTTTTAATCTACAGGTCATAACCAACAGATTGTGGTCAGAGTCCACATCTGCCCCTGGAAATGTCTTACAATTTAAAACCTGGTTCCTAAGTCTCTGTCTTACCATTATGTAATCTACCTGATACCTTTTAGTATCTCCAGGTTTCTTCCATGTATACAACCGTCTTTCATGATTCTTAAACCAAGTGTTAGCTATGATTAAGTTTTGCTCTGTGCAAAATTCTACCAGGCGGCCTCCTCTTTCATTTCTTAGCCCCAATCCATATTCACCTACTACGTTTCCTTCTCTCCCTTTTCCTACTACCGAATTCCAGTCACCCATGACTATTAAATTTTCGTCACCCTTCACTATCTGAATAATTTCTTTTATTTCATCATACATTTCTTCAATTTCTTCGTCATCTGCAGAGCTAGTTGGCATATAAACTTGTACTACTGTAGTAAGTGTGGGCTTCGTATCTATCTTGGCGACAATAATGCGTTCACTATGCTGTTTGTAGTAGCTTACCCGCATTCCTATTTTCCTATTCATTATTAAACCTACTCCTGCATTACCCCTATTATATTTTGTGTTTATAACCCTGTAGTCACCTGACCAGAAGTCTTGTTCCTCCTGCCACCGAACTTCACTAATTCCCACTATATCTAACTTCAACCTATCCATTTCCCTTTTTAAGTTTTCTAACCTACCTGCCCGATTAAGGGATCTGACATTCCACACTCCGATCCGTAGAACGCCAGTTTTCTTTCTCCTGATAACGACATCCTCCTGAGTAGTCCCCGCCCGGAGGTCCGAATGGGGGACTATTTTACCTCCGGAATATTTTACCCAAGAGGACGCCATCATCATTTAATCGTACAGTAAAGCTGCATGCCATCGGGAAAAATTACGGCCGTAGTTTCCCCTTGCTTTCAGCCGTTCGCAGTACCAGCACAGCAAAGCCGTTTTGGTTAATGTTACAAGGCCAGATCAGTCAATCATCCAGACTGTTGCCCTTGCAACTACTGAAAAGGCTGCTGCCCCTCTTCAGGAACCACACGTTTGTCTGGCCTCTCAACAGATACCCCTCCGTTGTGGTTGCACCTACGGTACGGCCATCTGTATCGCTGAGGCACGCAAGCCTCCCCACCAACGGCAAGGTCCATGGTTCATGGGGGGAGGGAAAATCTGCTATTGCAGAAAATTGTCTTGGCATCGGTCATCCTATCGAATATAACAACACGGAGGTTCTGGTGGCATGCACTTCCAGTTATTCGTATAGTGCTGATGAGGCATCAGTTGAAATTAAATTACCAAGCAACCTCGTAATTAGGTATGGAGGCTTTTGTTTACATTCTACATGGAATCCCGCTCTCTCTCTTGTCGGAAAACAGGGAGACAGAGTTAACACTACTTAACCAGCTGGTCATCAATTTTCGCTATCTACAACTTCTGATGTCGACCATCTTTGGTTGCGTGATGGCGCCAGCGTTTATAGTGTGTGTGTGTATGTTACCTCTCCGGAATTTCTCTACAAAACGAGCTTTTAAATTGCCTCGCACAGCGCTTGCTTGCTGCAGTTCTCAAAGGCGTAGGCATCCATGACCGTAGAGAAGCAAATGAAAGAATTGAAAACAAGTAAGTCCCCAGGTCTAGACGGAATACCACTTCAGTTTTACAGGGGATACGCTGCATCGCGAATCCGTCGCCGAAGCGATTGGAAAAAAGCGCAGGTGACTCTAGTGTTTAAGAAGGGTAAAAGAACGGAGCCGCATAATTACAGACCAGTATCCTGAACACTGTTTTGTTGCAGAATTGCAATATATTATATTTTGAGTTCGAACATAACAAATTTTCTTGAGGCAGAAAAGCTTCTGTTCACAAATAATCACGGATTTAGAAAGCATCACTCTTGCGAAACTGAGCTAGCCCTTTTCTACCACGACATCCTGCGACCCATGGATGAAGAGCCCCACTACAGACCGTTCACGAAGGTGTGCCATGCAGATTTGATTCGCAGACATTTCAGTGACCTTAAGAAGTTTTAAAACTAAATAAGTTGACCTCGGACGGCAATTGTTCATCAAAGACAAAGGTACTGTCAGGAGTGCCCCAGGGAAATGCGATAGGACCACTCTTATTTTCTATGTACATAAATGATCCGATGCACAAGGCGAGCAGCAATCACACTGTGGTGTACGGGAAGGTGACGTCGTTGAGTGACTGTAGCAGGATGCAGGATGACTCAGACAGAATTTTTGGTTGGCATGATTAATGGCAGCTAGCTCTAAATGTAGAAGAACGTAAGTTAATGCAGATGAGAAGGAAAAACAAATGTGCAGTGTTCGAATACAGCATTAGTAGCGTCCTGCTGACACAGCGGCGCCGAGTAAATATCTGGGCAGATATGCAGAGCATGTAAGGACGGCAGTAGAAAAGGCAAATGGTCGACTTCGCTTTATTGGAAGAATTTTAGGAAAGAGTAGCTCATCTATAAAGGAGACAGCATGCAGAACACTAGTTCGACCCATTATTGAGTACTGCTTGAGCGTGTGGGATCCGCACCAGGTCGGATTAAAGGAAGACATCGAAGCAACTCAAAGGCGTGTTGTTAGACGTGTTACCGGTAGATTCGATCAAAACGCAAATATTATAGAGATACACTCATGCTCATAAATTAAGGATAATTGCAGAATGTGGTGCCACACATCGTGGCACTACACAAAATAATGGCATAGGCACGTAGGGAACACACACGACACAGATCTGTAAGTCCGCGGTTTGGTGATAAGTTGAGAAAACCGCAGCTCGGTGGGGCCGTGCGTTATCATCCATCAGGAGGAAGGTGGGACCCACTGCACCCCTGAAAAGGAGGACATACTGGTGCAAAATGACGTCCCGATACACCAGACCTGTTACAGTTCCTCTGTCAAAGACATGCAGGGGTGTATGTTCACCAATCATAATCCCATCCCACACCATCAAACCATGACCTCCATACAGGTCCCTTTCAAGGACACTAAGCGGTTGGTATCTGGTTCCTGGTTCACCCCAGATGAAAGCCCGGTGAGACTCACTGTTCAGACTATACCTGGACTCGTCCGTGAACATAACCTGGGACCATTGTTCCAATGACCATGTACTGTGTTTTTGACACCAGGCTTTACGGGCTCTCCTGTGACTAGGAGTCAGTGGAATGCACCTTGTTGTAGGTCTCCGAGCGAATAAACCAAGTCTGTTTAGTCGTTTGTAGACTGTGTGTCTGGAGACAACCGTTCCACTGGCTGCAGTAAGGTCCCGAGCAAGGCTACCTGCAGTACTCCACGGCCGTCTGCGGGCACTGATGGTGAGATATCGGTCTTCTTGTGGTGTTTTACACTGTGGACGTCCCGTACTGTAGCGCCTGGACGCGTTTCCTGTCTGCTGGAATCGTTGACATAATCTTGATATCACACTTTGTGGCACACGGAGGGCCCGTGCTACGACCTGCTGTATTTGACCAGCCTCCAGTCACCCTAGTATTCTATCCCTCATAACGTCATCAATATGTGTCCTTTGAGCCATTTTCAACACACAGTCACCATTAGCATGTCTGAAAACGTCTGCACACTTACTCGCTGTGGCCGGCCGAAGTGGCCGAGCGGTTAAAGGCGCTACAGTCTGGAACCGCACGACCGCTACGGTCGCAGATTCGAATCCTGCCTAGGGCATGGATGTGTGTGATGTCCTTAGGTTAGTTAGGTTTAAGTAGTTCTAAGTTCTAGGGGACTTATGACCACAGCAGTTGAGTCCCATAGTGCTCAGAGCCATTTGAACCATTCACCACTTACTCGCTGCACCGTACTCTGACATGCACCAACACACCTCTGCGTATGTGGACTGCTGCCAGCGCCATCGTGCGACGAACGCAGGTCAAATGCACCGCATGGTCATATCCTGAGGTGATTCAAACCCGCAAACCGCCCACCAGAGCGTTGTTTCACTATGTATCAGCGTTATCCTTAATTTATGAGCATGAGTGTACTTCGTGAACTCAAACGGGATTTTTTTAAATAAAAGTATTTTCTGTGTTCATTAATTACTTCCCTGTAGCTCTTATTTTAATAAACTATTAAGCTATGGTCATATAACTTTCTTGGTGAAACTTAAAATTTCGTTCTCGTACGTGGAGGACGTATTAAAGGAGATTATACCTTCTGTGAAGGTCTAGTTCATACTCTAGCTCGCAAACCACTAAAAAAAATTCCTTACTGCGAGCTCCTGCAAAGAGGCATTATACTTTAAAGTTCGAGCGCTGTTGTCGTCGATTGGTGTTGCCCGCTTTTGTGGTGGATGACTGGTACGCATATTCTTTATTACGGGAATTGAGGTGCCATTGAGTTTCACACGCTCCTCTTTCTCATTAAAATTATTGATGTGTTTAATAATCTCTATCACATTTCTGTATAGTCTATAGTACTACCCACTTGCGGCATTCTGGGCCTGAGTCTTCTGGCCTTGAAAGTAAACTTTTACTTAACTGTAGCCATGCTCCTAATCTTTTTAGTTATTATTAATTGAATTGCCGCACTCAAGTATAAGTTACTTTATAATTAATAAATGTAATAAACATAAGTCAGATTCACAGCATACCCATAAACGAAATGTTGAATATAAGCACACTGGACGAAATATTATGTGGCCCATTTACATAATGTGACAACCGTCTGTGTTCAGGGTACGTAAAGCAGTCGGCGAGGGTGGGGGGTGGGGGTGGTAGACGCGCGGAAAAGAGTGCATTCGATGTCGTAATGCGGTGACAGAGCGATTTATATGATGTCCAAAAGGTGATGATCATTGGCTTTCGGGCCAAGGGTGGAAGCATTTGCGAAACAGCTAAGTTTGTAGGCTGTTTCCGTGCCACCGAGGTTAAAGTGTATCGTGCATGGCAAAATGGCGCTATCCAAAGACAGCGGTGGGGCAAATATGACGGACCACGGGCTATGGACGACGGGGGTGAAGACGATTGCAGATATGTGTACAAGCGAATAGACGTGCAACTGTTCAGCAACTGACCGGACAGATGAACCAAGGGGTTACCAATAGTATCTTCTCAATGATCGTTGAGCGAACGTTGCTGTGTACGGACTTCCTCAGCAGGCACCTTATTCATGCACCCATGCTGAGTGCCATTTATTGGCAGCGAACGCTGGAATTTGCACGCCAGCACCATAACTGAACGTAACTGAGTGCCGATAGGTGGACTTTTCGGATGAATCCCGTTTAATGTTCCGTTGGACAGTTGGCCGCTGGCGTGTATGGCATGAAACATCTGAAAGCAAACACCCTCCTACAATCGTCGGAAGAGTCCAGGCCAGAGTAGGAAGTGTTAGGACTGGGAATGTTTTCGTGATATTCCCTGGATGATTTCGTCATTCTGGAAGACACAGTGCATTAGCACAAGTATGCATCTATCCTTGGGGACCATGTTCCCTTGGCACGATGTCATCTACCAGTGGGAGAATGCAACATGTCACACAGCTCGCAAAACTGTGCACATGCTTGATTCGAAGAGCACCAGTATGAGTTTACCGTACTACCATGGCCAGCAAACTCGCTGGATAAAAACCCAATCCAGAATCTGTGGGTCCACCTTGATCAGGCTGTTCACGCCATGGAGCCTCAACCGAAGAATCTAGTGCAGCTGGCCACAGCACTGGGGCAGGCACGGCTCCATATCCCTGTCGGTGCCTCCCAGAACCTCCCTGACTCTTCTCGCGTCCGTGCTGCATAAGGTGGCTGTTCAGGCTTTTGACAGGTGGTCACATTAATGTGACTGGACCGTGTACAGTCATCGATGACTGGCTTCAACTGGATATAGATTAAATGAGGAAATTTTTGGACTGTCTTCCTCGCTGGAATGATCCAGGCTCAAGGCGCGCCTGGGGTTAAGAAACAAAACTGATCACTACAAATCCTTTGACACAAAAATACACTACTGGCCATTAAAATTGCTACACCACGAAGATGACGTGCTACAGACGCGAAATTTAACAGACAGGAAGAAGATGCTGTAATATGCAAATGATTAGCTTTTCAGAGCATTCACAAAAGGTTGGCGCCGGTGGCGACACCTACAACGTGCTGACATGAGGAGAGTTTCCAACCGATTTCTCATACACAAACAGCAGTTGACCGGCGTTGTCTGGTGTAATGTTGTTGTGATGCCTCGTGTAAGGAGGAGAAATGCGTACCATCACGTTTCTGACTTTGATAAAGGTCGGATTGTAGCCTATCGCGATTGCGGTTTATCGTATCGCGACATTGCTGATCGCGTTGGTCCAGATCCAATGACTGTTAGCAGAATATGGAATCGGTCGGTTCAGGAGGGTAATACAGAACGCCGTGCTGGATCCCAACGGCCTCGTATCACTAGCAGTCGAGATGACAGGCATCTTATCCGCATGGCTGTAACGGATCGTACAGGCACGTCTCGATCCCTGAGTCAACAGATGGGGACATCTGCAAGACAACAACCATCTGCACGAACAGTTCGACGACGTTTGCAGCAGAATGGACTATCAGCTCGGAGACCATGGCTGCGGTTACCCTTGACGCTGCATCACAGATAGGAGCGCCTGCGATGGCGTACTGAACGACGAACCTGGGTGCACGAATGGCAGAACGTCATTTTTTCGGATGAATCCAGGTTCTGTTTACAGCATCATGATGGTCGCATCCGTGTTTGGCGACATCGCGGTGAATGCACATTGGAAGCGTGTATTCGTCATCTCGATACTGGCGTATTACCCGGCGTGATGGTATGGGGTGCCATTGGTTACAGGTCTCGGTCACCTCTTGTTCGCACTGACGGCACTTTGAACAGTGGACGTTACATTTCAGACGTGTTACGACCCATGGCTCTACCCTTCATTCGATCCCTGCGAACTCTACATTTCAGCAGGATAATACACCACCACATGTTGCAGGTCCTGTACGGGCCTTTCTGGATACAGAAAATGTTCGACTGCTGCCGTGGCCAGCACATTCTCCAGATCTCTCACCAACTGAAGACGTCTGGTCAATGGTGGCTGAGCAACTGGCTTGTCACAGTACGCCAGTCACTACTCTTGATGAACTGCGGTATCGTGTTGAAGCTTCATGGGCAGCTGTACCTGTGCACTCCATCCAAGCTCTGTTTGACTCAATGCCCAGGCGTATCAAGGCAGTTATTACGGCCAGAGGTGGTTGTTCTGGGTACTGATCTCTCAGGATCTACGCACCCAAACTGCGTGAAAATATAATCACATGTGCCGGCCGGTGTGGCCGAGCGGTTCTAGGCGCTTCAGTCTAGAACCGCACGACCGCTACGGTCGCTGGTTCGAATCCTGCCTCGGGCGTGGATGTGTGTGATGTCCTTAGGTTAGTTAGATTTAAGTAGTTCTAAGTTCTAGGGGACTGGTGATCTGAGATGTTAAGTCCCATAGTGCTCAGAGCCATTTGAACTATTTTTGTTAACAGATGTCAGTTCTAGTATAATATATTTGTCCAATGAATACCCGTTTATCATCTGCATTTCTTCTCGGTGTAGCAATTTTAATCGCCAGTAGTGTAACATACTAAAAGCTTTGGGTGCCGCGACTTCCGTAGCTGTGTGTGTATGGGGGGGCAGGTGGGCGGTTGGGTGAGTGAGTGTGCTGGCTGGAGCCTCTAGTTATTGGTAGGACAGTACTAAAAAGCCTCTTGCCCCTGGCAGGTGCTGAAGATAATCGTGGAGCCGCTGGCGGTGTTCCCTCACACGGACCGGCAGGAGCTGCTGGCCGAGGTGCGCTGCTTGCTGCTGTCCACGGAGCTGACTGCCTACTTCCGCACGCGACGGCGCCTGCTGCGGCTGCTCAAGACCAACGACTTCTTCTGGAACCAGCCGCCGCACCGCCGCCTCGTCAAGGACGCGCTCATGGCCGCCGCCGTCCACAGCGCCCTCTGCAGGAACTACCCGGACAACTCGCGCGCCGCCGACCTGCTCGCCGAGGAATGGTTCCAGCAGGTCTCTCCCTCCCTCTCTCTCTCTCTCTCTCTCTCTCTCACTCTCTCTGTCTGTCTCCTACCCGCTGCTATAGCGTAGTTTCCTACTCACAGCAGCCGTTCGCCTAGGCGTGTCCTGCTAAGTGGAAGCTACGATTGCTCTACGACGTTTAAAAATTTTTTGTTCCTGTCATCAATCTTTTAACCGGTTTCACGCTGTTCGGCGAAAATTTCTATTATACGGCAATCTGTACACCTCACAAGGGAACATTACCTACCGCTCGTTCTCTTCGAATTTCTCCAGAATTAAAGATTTTAAAGGTCAATGCCCGGACATCAGTATCTTTACGCTGTTCGAGGTATTTAAAAATGGGAAAAGGTATCCCGCTTTGTTTATAACTATTCTAAATCGTGTTTTTCAACTTTTTTTAAATTCTATACTTATTATCAAAGGGAAGTATTAATGAATAAATACTGATTCATAATTTTTAGATAAAAATAACACCTTTTTTAATCAGTAATGGCATGAAAATGACAGTATTCACAGTAAACTAAAATTTTGTACAAAAATGCTTGATATCAAAAAGAAATTAAATATATTTATATTCATAGTTAATGAACAGTTTATATATATAGGATGTTTAATAAAAGAGTCTCATATTCCTACAGAAGATGCGTATTGCTAAATACTAAAGGCAGAGTTCCTGTATTATATGCCCGGAAGTCAATACCTGTTGACATATGAGCTGTTTTACTTATGACGAGTAATATTACAGATGAGACAGAATTGGGGGCGGGGGGGGGGGGTTGTTTGGGGGAAGAGACCAAACAGCGAGGTCATCGGTCTCATCGGATTAGGGAAGGAAGTCGGCCGTGCCCTTTCAGAGGAACCATCCCAGCATTTGCCTGGAGCGATTTAGGGAAATCACGGAAAACCTAAATCAGGATGGCCGGACGCGGGATTGAACCGTCGTCCTCCCGAATGCTAGTCCAGTGTGCTACCACTGCGCCACCTCGCTCGGTGAGACAGAATTCACAACAGATGACATAGTAAACTACCACAATATACACTCCTGGAAATGGAAAAAAGAACACATTGACACCGGTGTGTCAGACCCACCATACTTGCTCCGGACACTGCGAGAGGGCTGTACAAGCAGTGATCACACGCACGGCACAGCGGACACACCAGGAACCGCGGTGTTGGCCGTCGAATGGCGCTAGCTGCGCAGCATTTGTGCACCGCCGCCGTCAGTGTCAGCCAGTTTGCCGTGGCATACGGAGCTCCATCGCAGTCTTTAACACTGGTAGCATGCCGCGACAGTGTGGACGTGAACCGTATGTGCAGTTGACGGACTTTGAGCGAGGGCGTATAGTGGGCATGCGGGAGGCCGGGTGGACGTACCGCCGAATTGCTCAACACGTGGGGCGTGAGGTCTCCACAGTACATCGATGTTGTCGCCAGTGGTCGGCGGAAGGTGCACGTGCCCGTCGACCTGGGACCGGACCGCAGCGACGCACGGATGCACGCCAAGACCGTAGGATCCTATGCAGTGCCGTAGGGGACCGCACCGCCACTTCCCAGCAAATTAGGGACACTGTTGCTCCTGGGGTATCGGCGAGGACCATTCGCAACCGTCTCCATGAAGCTGGGCTACGGTCCCGCACACCGTTAGGCCGTCTTCCGCTCACGCCCCAACATCGTACAGCCCGCCTCCAGTGGTGTCGCGACAGGCGTGAATGGAGGGACGAATGGAGACGTGTCGTCTTCAGCGATGAGAGTCGCTTCTGCCTTGGTGCCAATGATGGTCGTATGCGTGTTTGGCGCCGTGCAGGTGAGCGCCACAATCAGGACTGCATACGACCGAGGCACACAGGGCCAACACCCGGCATCATGGTGTGGGGAGCGATCTCCTACACTGGTCGTACACCACTGGTGATCGTCGAGGGGACACTGAATAGTGCACGGTACATCCAAACCGTCATAGAACCCATCGTTCTACCATTCCTAGACCGGCAAGGGAACTTGCTGTTCCAACAGGACAATGCACGTCCGCATGTATACCGTGCCACCCAACGTGCTCTAGAAGGTGTAAGTCAACTACCCTGGCCAGCAAGATCTCCGGATCTGTCCCCCATTGAGCATGTTTGGGACTGGATGAAGCGTCGTCTCACGCGGTCTGCACGTCCAGCACGAACGCTGGTCCAACTGAGGCGCCAGGTGGAAATGGCATGGCAAGCCGTTCCACAGGACTACATCCAGCATCTCTACGATCGTCTCCATGGGAGAATAGCAGCCTGCATTGCTGCGAAAGGTGGATATACACTGTACTAGTGCCGACATTGTGCATGCTCTGTTGCCTGTGTCTATGTGCCTGTGGTTCTGTCAGTGTGATCATGTGATGTATCTGACCCCAGGAATGTGTCAATAAAGTTTCCCCTTCCTGGGACAATGAATTCACGGTGTTCTTATTTCAATTTCCAGGAGTGTACGTATCTGGGTAGATGCAAATTCTTGAGCAATCACGGAGGGGAGGTTTCAGAAATGCTTCATTATCCATGAATGGCCAGGAATTGTCGGTGGCAGACTCATAGCGTCATACACTTAACTGATGCTATGCATTGCCGATTTATGCGTGATGACTTACAAGCGCTAAAGGAGAACGTTCCCCTGCAGAAAAACGACTATTGTTTATGCACGAGGCACCACCCCGTCTCTACGGATAGTGCGACAGAACCTCACCGTAAAGTTTCACGCGACCCGGATTGATGGAGGAGGTCCCGTATCTTTGCCGACTTGTTCACTATCCGATGGATTTCTGGGTAGGGATAAGTTTAAAGGCATTGGTGTATGCCTGACCCGTAGACAATGTGCAGACGTTACAGCAGCGTGTGACCAGTGCGTGTAACGCAATTTGAATGGAGCTAAGTGTGTTTGAGAGAGTGCGGGATTCACTGTGAAGAAGGGCTAAAGGATGTGTCGGGATGCGTGGTTCAAATGGCTCTGAGCACTATGGGACTTAACATCTGAGGTCATCAGTCCCCTAGAACTTAGAACTACTTAAACCTAACTAACGTAAGGACATAACACACATCCATGCCCGAGGCAGGATTCGAACCTGCGACCGCGAGATGCGTGGTAACCATGTGGAGCAATGACTATAGTGCCTATTATGGACTGTTCCTACGCCGTATTCGATCAGTAACAGATAGGATACCGAAAAAATGCAAGAAGGGCAGCTCGTTTTGTATTATCTCGAAACAGGAGAGAGCGTGTAACGGATATGACATGCGAGTTGCAATGGCAATCATTAAAACACATGCGTTTTTCGTTGCGGCGCCGACCGGTGTGGCCGATCGGTTCTAGGCACTTCAGCCTGAAACCGCGCGACCGCTACGGTCGCAGGTTCGAATCCTGCCTCGGGCATGGATGTGTGTGATGTCCTTAGTTTAGTTAGGTTTAAGTAGTTCTAAGTTCTAGGGGACTGATGACCTCAGATGTTAAGTCCCATAGTGCTCAGAGCCATTTGAACCATTTTTTTTTTTTTTCGTTGCGGCGAGATCTTCTCACGATCATTCAATCACCATATATCTCCACCGAAAGCGAAAATATTTTATTAGTGTCCACCCACATAGGGAGAAATGATCATCGTAATAAAATAAGAGAAATCAGAATTCACACGGAAAGATGAAAGCGTTCGTTTTCCACGACGCCTCTTCTTGAGAGAACGGCGGAGAAATAGTCTAATGATGGCTCTATGGGATGACATGAATCAGTACAAGATGCGCAATTCATAACTGGGCGTTTTCGCGAATATATTTGGTGAATAAAGGTTATGTTGATGCGGATATTAGCGGGTATCTCTGCCTTCTTCTTCAGTACTAATTACACACATAAAAAAAAAGTTTTCCATCACTTCGGTTCCGAGAGTTCCGGAACCTGTACAGAAAAATGGAGTAGGGATCAACATAAACATCATTTCTGCCCTTTTTACTGCTCATGAAAACCACACATTGTATGTTGTGCCACCATACAGCGACGTCTTCAGAGGTGGTGGTCTAGATTGCTGTACACACCGGTACCTCTAATACCCAGTAGCACGTCCTCTTCCACTGATGCATGACTGTATCAGTCGTGGCATACTATCCACAAGTTCATCAAGGCACTGTTGGTCCAGATTGTCCCACTCCTCAACGGCGATTCGCCGAAGATCCCTCAGAGTGGTTGGTGGATCACGTCGTCCATAAGCAGCCCTTTTCAATGTATACCAGGCATGTCCGATAGGGTTCATGTCTGGAGAAATTCCTGGCCACTCCAGTCGAGCGACGTCGTCATCCTGAAGGAAGTCATACACAAGATGTGCACGATGGGGACGCGAATTGTCGTCCATGAAGACGAATGCCTCGCCAATATGCAGCCGATGTGGTTGCACTGTCGTTCGAAAGATGGCATTCACGTATCGTACAGCCGTTATGGCTCCTTCCATGACCACCTGCGGCGTACGTTGGCTCCACATAATGCCACCCTAAAACATCAGGGAACGTCCACCGCCAGCCGCGGTGGCCGTGCGGTTCTAGGCGCTTCAGTCTGGAACCTCGCGACTGTTACGGTCGCAGGTTCGAATCCTGCCTCGGGCATGGATGTGTGTGATGTCCTTAGGTTAGTTAGGTTTAAGTAGTTCTGAGTTCTAGGGGACTGATGACCTCAGATGTTAAGACCCATAGTGCTCAGAGCCATTTGACCCAACGTCCACCTTGTTGGACTCGTTGGATAGTGTGTCTAAGGCGTTCAGCCTGACCGTGTTGCCTCCAAATAAGGTCTCCGACGATTGTCTGCTTGAAGGCATATCCGACACTCATCAGTGAAGAGAACGTGATGTCAACCCTGAGCGATCCATCCGGCATGTTGTTGGGCTCATCTGTACCGCGCTGCATGGTATCGTGGTTGCAAAGATGGATCTCGCCATGGGTTGCGCATCATGCAGCCTACTGGGCACAGTTTGAGTCGTAACACGACGTCCTGTGGCTGCACGAAAAGTATTATTCAACATGGTGGCGTTGCTGTCAGTGTTCCTCCGAGCCATATTCCGTAGGTAGCAGTCATCCACTGCATCATAGCCCTTGAGCGGCCTGAGCGAGGCATGTCATCGACAGTTCCTGTCTCTCTGTATCTCCTTCATGTCCGAACATCATCGCTTTGGTACACTCCGAGGCTCCTGGACACTTCCCTTGTTGAGAGCCCTTCCTGGCACAAAGTAACAACGTGGACGTGATCGAACGACGGTATTGACCGTCTAGGCATGGCTGAACTACAGAGAACACGGGCCGTGTACCTCCTTCCTGGTGGAATGACTGGAAGTGATCGGCTGGCGGACCCCCTCCGTGTAATAGGCGCTGCTCATGTATGGTTGTTTACATCTTTGGGAGGGTTTAGTGACATCTCTGAACAGTCAAAGGGACTATGTCTGTGATACAGTATCCATAGTCAACGTCTATCTTCAGGAGTTCTGGGAACTGGGGTCATGCAAAACTTTTTTTGATGTGTGTGTTTCGTAATTAAAACTCAAGGCACAATGCCAGTATTACTTTTCCATCTACTTATACTCATCAGCCGAAACATTATGACCACTACCCACTGCGACGTTGGAAGCCACCAGGTGGCGTTGCAGGCACGTGACGTAGTAACAAATGTATGTAAGCTGAGCAGACACGGACGGGGATCAACCTAGCGAAGATATGGTCGGCAAGTGGGGAAATCCATTGAGATAAGCGACTGTGACAAAGAGCAGATTATTATTACGCAGAGCCTGTCAACGAGTATCTCGAAAACGGCGAAGCTGGTCCGATGTTCACACGCTCCTCTCTTGAGCATCTAAGGAAAGAAGTAGGAGGACAGTGAAACTACCAGTAGCGCCAAATGGTTGGACGTCCGCGACTATTCACAGTACGTGGGGTTCAGAGGATTGCTGGCTCTCTAAAGTAGGATAGATGGAGATCTGCGTCATCTCTGCCGAAACAACACAATGCTAGTGCACACACAAGTGTTTCGGAGCGCACCGTTCATCGTGCATTGTTGAGCATGGAGTTCCGCAGCAGACCACCCCTACGTGTTCACATGTTGACCCAACGACATCGTCAGTTACCATTGCAATGGACACTGGACGTTCGGGATTCGACCGTTGATCAATGGAAACGTGTCGGCTCTTCAGGTGAATCACATTTTTGCTACAGTAGGCCGATGATCGTCTCCACAAACGACTTCATCGGCGTGCAGCGCGCCACGGACACAGGCTGGTGGGAGCAGTATTACGCAATGGGAGACATTCTCTTGCGCTTGCGTGAGACCTGGGTAGTAATCGAATGCACGCTCACAACTGTAGACCACCTGCATCCCTTCATGCTTGATGTCTTTCTCGACGGCGATGTCACCTTCAGCTCTATAATTGTGCGTAACTCGGAGCCAGAACCGTGCTTCAGTGGTTTGAAGTGCATTATAGTGAACTCACGTTGATGTCTCGACGAGCGAATTCATCTGATGTAAAACCTAAAGAACCCATCTGGGTCGCTAACGGGCGCCATTAGCGCGTACGCAGATCAGCGGCCCGTTATTTACGCAAATTACCTGACCTACATTTAGACATCTAATGCCACACGCCTCTACAAAACTACCAATAAACTGTCCGATCCCTGATACGCAGAATCAGTGATGTATTTCTTGTCAAAGACGGACAAACAAGCTATTAAGCAAGTGTTAATAATGTTTTGTCTCATCAGTGTACGTTACGTACCATCGACAATAGCTACTGTTACAATACTAAGTTAATATTATAACCCAGTGTGGACGGAGAATTGCTTTATTGTATTCAGTGCAGTGCCCTGTAGGGATAGACCCGTTCTAGTCGTCAGCAAGGGCTGAAGGTAGCGACATGACGATATTCTTGATTTACCTCGCAATTACACGTGCATTCTCCTCCATCTTACCAGCAGTTTCTTTATGTCTGAGTCATTCTGTTTCATTTTCGTAACAGAGGTCGCTTACGCAGTTGCCAGAAGCTGACACAAACTGGCGTGAATGATGTTTAGGACACTCCTTCCATTCGATGCATTACATTCTCACTGTGAATCACAAAGGACATAAAATTCGGTACAAAATCGGTGAATCTATGAACCTTTGTCTTAAACATAGCTACAAGTACACAATACAACGCTCTTTACACTGATAAATGTTACAGTTTAAAATGAATTAACATTGTAATGAATTAAGGTACATTCGATAAACCAACTACAGTGCTCTGCAAAACTTATGGACGAGCTAAATAAAGTAGCATGACATAGTAACTATTCGGTGGAAATGAATGTTAGTGCAGGAACCAAAGGTCTCCCTGTCGTGTATAGAAAGTTGCACGTCACATGTCGGGACATCCCGCGTGACTACACCGAGGTGACTGAAGTCATGGGATACTTCCCAACGTCGTGTCGGACCTCCTTTTGCCTGGAGTAGTTCAGTAACTCGACTTGGCAAGTCGTTGGAAGTCCATTGCAGAAATATTGAGCCCTTGCTGCCTCTATAGCCGTCCATAATTACTAAAGTGTCGCCGGTGCAGGTTTTTGTGCACGAACTGAGCTCAGAAACGTTCGATGGGATTCATTTCTGAAAATCTGAGGGCCAAACCATTCGCTCGAACTGTCCAGAATGTTCTTCAAACTAATTACGAACAGGTTTGGCCTTATGACACGGCGCATTATCATACAGAAAAATTCCGTCTTTGTTTGGGAATTGAAGTCCATGAATGGCTGAAAATGGTCTTCAAGTAGCCGAACATAACCATTTCCGTCAATGATCGATTGGTAAGGTCTTATGGGAGCAAACTACTTCGGTCATCGGTCCCTAAGACTACAAATACTTAATCTAACTTACGCTATGGACAACACACACACCCATGCCCGAGGGAGGACTCGAACCTCCGACGGGGGCAGCCGCACAGACTGTGAAAAGACGCCCTACATCCACATCTACATCTACATTTATACTCCGCAAGCCACCCAACGGTGTGTGGCGGAGGGCACTTTATGTGCCACTGTCATTACCTCCCTTTCCTGTTCCACTCGCTTATGGTTCGCGGGAAGAACGATTGCCGGAAAGCCTCCGTGCGCGCTCGAATCTCTCTAATTTTACATTCGTGATCTCGGTAGGTATAAGTAGGGGGAAGCAATATATTCGATACCTCATCCAGAAACGCACCCTCTCGAAACCTGGACAGCAAGCTACACCGCGATGGAGAGCGCCTCTCTTGAAGAGTCTGCCACTTGAGTTTGCTAAACATCTCCGTAACGCTATCACGCTTACCAAATAACCGTGACGAAACGCGCCCTTCTTCTTTGGATCTTCTCTATCTCCTCTGTCAACCCGACCTGGTACGGATCCCACACTCATGAGAAATACTCAAGTATAGGCCCAACGACTGTTTTGTAAGCCACCCCCTTTGTTGATGGACTACATTTTCTAAGGACTCTCCCAATGAATCTCAACCTGGAACCCGCCTAACCAACAATTAATTTTATATGATCATTCCAAAAAATAGTTCAAATGGCTCTGAGCACTATGGGACTCAACTGCTGAGGTCCTTAGTCCCCTAGAACTTAGAACTAGTTAAACCTAACTAACCTAAGGACATCACAAACATCCATGCCCGAGGCAGGATTCGAACCTGCGACCGTAGCGGTCTTGCGGTTCCAGACTGCAGCGCCTTTAACCGCACGGCCACTTCGGCCGGCTATGATCATTCCACTTCATATCGTTCCGCACGCATACTCCCAGATATTTTACGGAAGTAACTGCTACCAGTGTTTGTTCCGCTATCATATAATCATACAATAAAGGATCCTTCTTTCTATGTATTCGCAATACATTACATTTGTCTATGTTAAGGGTCAGTTGCCACTCCCTGCACCGGCTACTCAGCGCTGCAATGATCGATTCAGTTGGACCAGAGGATCCAGTCCATTCCATGTAAACTCAGCCCACACCTTTATGAAGCCACCACCAGCTTGTAAAGTGCCTTGGCAATTTGGTTCTACGGCTATGTGGTGTCTCCGCCACACTCGTACCCTGCCATCGGCTTTTACCGCCGAAATCGGAATTTATCTGACAAGATAGCGGTTTCCATTCGTCTAGGGTCAACAGATATGATCCCGAGTCCAGCAAAGGCGGTGCAGGCGATTTCGTGCTGTTAACAAAGGTATTCGCGTCAGTCGTCCATTTCCATAGCCCAAAGCCAAATTTTGCCGCATTGTACTAATGGATATGTTCGTCGTACGTTCCACATTGATTTCTGCTGTTATTTCGCGTAGTGTTGCTTGTCTGTTAACAGTGACAAATACGCAATACTGCTATTGGCAGTTCAATGAAAGACATCGGAGACTGCGTTGTTCGTGGTTAAAGGTAACGCCTGAAATTTGCTATTCTTGGGACGTTCTTGACGCTGTGGATCGCGGAATACCGAATTCCCTATTTCCGAAATGGAATGTCCCATGCGCCTATCTCCAACAACCATATCACGTTCAACGTCTGTTAATTCTCGTTGTGCGTCCATAATCACGTCGGAAACTGTTTCACATCTGACTACAAATAACAGCTATGTCAATGCACGGCACTTTTATGCGTTTTGTACGCGATATTGCCGCCATCCGTATCTGCGCGTATTGCTATCCCACGACTATTGTCACCTCAGCATATAATGCCGAAGGGGGCTGTCTCCGCTACACTAAAGGCTGTCGAAGGGACAGGAGAAAACAATTTGTGTCAATCAACGAACAGTTACGGTGAACTTCATGGTGCTCTTCGCTACAACTTGTCCCGGAAATAAAGTCTGGACGACTTCACACTGAGAGAATAATCGGGAAATTGGAACAACGACGAAGTGTAACGACTGTAGCGGAAGTTTGGTATTGTTAACAGCGTTGTTTCACGTTCATAGGGGGCGTTCCGAATCACAAGAACTGCTACCCGAAGGAGAGTATTTGTTCGAACACGATAAACTACAGTAGCAGTTGACAGCTACATTGTGCAACAGGCAACAAGGAATCCTCGTGAGACGGCGGTGCAGTTGTAGGCTCAATTAACAGGACTGTAAGGGACGTAGCCTAATATTACACTCCATTGTGGCACGTCGTCTGCATTGAGTCATTTCTATGCCCGATAACCAGTACGTTGCGTTCCGTTCCATACATCGACGACACCGTTTACGACAATGCCAAAAGCATAGGGCCTGAACCAGCGAGATGTGGGGTCGCCTGCTCTTTTCGGATGAGACCAGATTGAGTCTGAGCAGTGATAGTAGTGATTCTGGTCGTGCTCTCATGTGGCGAGAAGTGAGAATACATAATTCATCCAGGAACATCGTAGAACATGTTCGTTTTGGTGGTCCACATGTTACGTTGTGTTGAGGCATGGTATTGCGTGGGTGTACAGATCTCCAAGTCTTTGAACACGGTACACTGACCGGTCAAGTTGCTGTGACGTTGTACTCCTTCGTCATGTGCGTTTTTTCAGGTGTTCATTCGGCCCTGACTTCATTTTTATGGATGACAACGCGCGACTGCGTCGAACATACTCCATATTTAGCAGTTATATACAACCGCTCGTTCACAGAAAGATCCGCACCTAAGGACTGGAAAATTGCTCAAGTAACGCCAATACCCAAAAAGGGAAGTAGGAGTAATCCGTGAATTACGGGCTCATATCACTAACGTCGACTTGCAGTAGGGTTTTGGAACATATACCGTATTCGAACATTATGAAGTACCTCGAAGAAAACAATTTAAAAACATGTAGTCAGCACGGATTCAGAAAATATCGTTCTTGCGAAACACAGATGGTTGAAATGGCTCTGAGCACTATGGGACTTAACATCTGATGTCATCAGTCCCCTAGAACTTAGAACTACTTAAACCTAACTAACCTAAGGACACCACACAAATCCATGCCCGAGGCAGGATTCGAACCTGCGACCGTAGCGGTCGCGCGGTTCAGGACTGAAGCGCCTAGAACCGCTCTGCCACAGCGGCCGGCTGCGAAACACAACTAGCTCTTTATACTCATGAAGTAATGAGTACTATCGACATGGGATGTCACACTGATTCCATATTTTTAGATTTCCAGAAGGCTTTCGACACCGTTCCTCACAAGCGTCTTCTAACCAAACTGCGTCCCTATGGAACATCGCCTCAGTTGTGCGACTAGTTTCGTGATTTCCTGTCAGAAAGGTCACAGTTCGTAATAAAAGACGGAAAGTCATCGAGTAAAAAAGAAGTAATATCAGGCGTTCCCCAAGGAAGTGTTATAGGCCCTCTATTGTTCCTGATCTGTGTTAACGACATACCAGACAATCTCAATAGCCGTCTTAGATTGTTTGCAGATGATGCTGTCATTTACCGTCTTGTAAAGTCATCAGATGACCAAAACGAATTGCAATATGATTTAGATAAGATATCTGTATGGTACTAAAAGTGGCAACTGACCCTGAATAAAGAAAAGTGTGAAGTTATTCACATGAGTTCTAAAAGACATCCGCTAAATTTCGATTACGCGATAAGTCACACTAATCTGATGGCTATAAATTCACCTAAACACTTAGGGATTACAATTACAAATACCCTAAATTGGAACAATCACATATATAATGTTGTGGGTTGAGCCAACCAAAGACTGCGATTCGTTGGCAGAACACTTAGAAGGTGCAACAGGTCTACTAAAGAGACTGCTTACACCACGCTTGTCCGCCGTATTCTGGAGTATTGCTGTGCGGTGTGGGATCCGCATCAGATGGGACTGACGGATGACATCGAAAAAGTACAAAGAAGAGCAGCTCGTTTTGTATTATCGGGAAGTAGGGGAGATAGTGTCACAGACATGATAGGTATAGTGGCAATCATTAAAACAAAGGCGTTTTTCGTTGCGACGGGATCTTCTCATGGAATTTCAGTCACCAGTTTTCTCCTCCCATTACGAAAACATTATGTTGGCACCCACCTACATAGGGAGAAATGATCATCACGATAAATTAAGAGAAATCGGGGCTCGCACAGAAAAATGTAAGTGCTTGACGGTGGTTCATTGAACCCTCTCATAGGCACTTTATCGTGAATAGCAGAGCAATCTCGTAGATGTAGATGTAATGCGTTTCGGCGACAGCCAACACCAAAATCTGTCAGCTATATAGAAAAAATGAAAGTAATTTCTACAAAAATCACAAAAATACATGTACGGAAGAAATTGTGACATACCCAGATTTAGAGCTCGATGCACTGTGCCTCGTCAGTTCAAATGTATATTTTTATTCTACCATGGCCAATTATGGTTAGTGAAGCAGCCTGTATGAAATAACAATCTGTGGATGTTATGTGCCGTTAAAGCTATTGGACTTGTTACCTTAAAATTCAGATTAACATCTACAACTTGAGTATATAGTGATTTTATAAAATTGTCTAAAAACAATAAAATGGAAATGTCACTCTAAAACTAAAATTAACGTCTACAAATTAAGCACACAGTCAATTCAAGAAAAATAATCTATAAAGATAGATAAGGAATTGTATGTGTCATGCTAAAAATTCAACCAACTTCTACATAAATCAGACAATCATTTCGTAAAAAGTGATCTATAAAATTCAATTTCAATCTTTCCGTACACGTAATCCTAGATATTCTGAGACTGTGAGTGTTTCCGGTGATTGTTCTGCGACCGTGTGATCATACGATAATGGGTGTTCCTGCTTATTTATGCTCAATACATAACACTTGTTTGTGTTGAGGGTCAGTTTCTACTCCCTGCACCAAGCGTCGATCCTCTGCGTGATTTCCTGTATTCCGCTACTATTTTCTTGCTTGCGATTTCTCTGTATGCAACAGAATCATCAGCGAGAAACTTCATGGAACCTCCTACGTTATATGCAAGGTCATTTACATGTGGATACAGTGAAAAGTAATGACTCTATAAGACTTCCTTGGAGAGGTAGTTTTAATATACAGCTTTTGGGTAATTCTGATGAGAAATGTGTTTAGAAGAAGAAAATGAGCTATTGGTCGACGGAGTCCTGATACGTACCGATTCTACCATTACTCTGTTGTCCATTGCAGAGGAGCTACAGCAAAAAACTGTATACTGTCTAGCGTAGGACACCCTATCACATTTTACTTAATCGAATAATCTCTATGAAGTGTTCTGTTTGTAGCGCCCACATCGACAAAGGCTCAACGAAAGCGCTAACTAGCCACCCATAAATGTGTAACAGCTCACACCAAAGGGATTTGGCACTGGGCTATCCAACAGTGCGAATCTCATACCCAGTGTTTTTAATTCTGAGAATAAGCTGAAGGAGATCGTCACGACAAGTAAATTTAAGACTCGGTTACATGGCCACGAGCAAGACAATACACCTGTTGCAGTTAACACCGTCTCCGAATTGCTATGACTATACAGCTGAAAAGGACATCCTGGATGTTTTAGTGAACAGTGTGAAGTATAACGCCAACGCCCTTGCCGCAGTGGTAACACCGGTTCCCGTCAGATCGCCGAAGTTAAGCGCTGTCGGGCTGGGCTAGCACTTGGATGGGTGACCATCCGGTCTGCCGAGCGCTGTTGGCAAGCGGGGTGCACTCAGTCCTTATGAGACAAACTGAGGAGCTACTTGACTGAGAAGTAGCGGCTCCGGTCTCGTAAACTGACATACGGCCGGGAGAGCGGTGTACTGATCACACGCCCCTCCATATCCGTTTCCAATGACGCCTATGGGCTGAGGATGACACGGCGGCCGGTCGGAACAGTTGAGGCTTCATGGCCTGTTCGGGTGGAGTTTGGTTTAGTTTTAGTGTAAAGTATAACAAACAAAGGGTCAAAACGATGAAGAACTCAAATCTGTTTATTACTCCTCACCCCGATTAACTCAGAGTTCTTTGAACACTCAGTTCTGTAATTCTATTTATAAGTTCATCAGACTTTGTAAAAGGGGTCTGTTTTTTAATTTAACTGATTATGGTCAACGCCTTTTCAATGGCACTACATCTGTGATAACAAAATGTACAAATATTAACTGTAAAAATTTCGATATGTCCATGTCCTTTCAATGAGGGGTTTAAAACACAATGAATACAAACAGCTCTTCATCCGAATTCGCACGACCAGCGGATAAAGAGGCTGCTGCTTCTCGAGAGGCCCGTTTAAATGAGAAATAACGCCCTTGAACGTTCCCAGCGGCCGTGAGGCCAGATTTATCCGGTGAGGGTATGACGAAAGAAGCGACCGCGCCGAGGTTTTCTTCACATCGGTCTTGTCCAGAAGCCCTGTCCCCCTTGACGTATTACATGTCACAGCAGTGAAGGTGCGACCGCGGAATGCGTTGACGCCACCTCTCGTCGACAGCGGCATATCTGGACGCCAGTGTACGTGTGTTATCTCTGGCCGCCCCGTACTTACCTGCTGCGAAGGCAGGCACCTAGTGTTTCGCCAGTAGCCGCAGCACGTGGGCGACTGCTAGGCAGTTTCCAGAATGAGATTTTCACTCTGCAGCGGAGTGTGCGCTGATATGAAACTTCCTGGCAGATTAAAACTGTGTGCCCGACCGAGACACGAACTCGGGACCTTTGCCTTTCGCGGGCAAGTGCTCTACCAACTGTCTCGGTCGGGCACACAGTTTTTATCTGCCAGGAAGTTTCTTGCTAGGCTGTTAACTGAGCAGCGAGTCCTTGCACAGATGCTATCTCGTAGGCGGTGGTATCTATTTTGACAAGCTGTAAACACTGTGTTTCACCTCTGCTGGAAAATAATAATACGCCCTCCCCGTTAACTACCGCTTTATTATCTTCTTCCTGCTTCAACGTGCGGCAAAATAGTGATCTACTATCTCACTCAACACATGTGTTTCGAGCGTGACGGTAAAATTATTTCCGAATACTATGCGGTGTACGTAAAGTTCCGCTATCATTTCAAAAAATCATAACACGGAACCCGTCTGCTTAGCTGGGTGGTACGTGCTCGCCTCCCATGCAAGCTGGCCTGGGTTCGATTCCCCGCCGGGTTGGAGATTCCGCTCTGGGAGTGGGTGTTGTGCTGTCCTCATCATCATTTCATCCTCATCAATGATTGGCCCAATGTGGTGTCGACTGGAATGACTTGCACTTGGCGGACGAACTTCCCCGAATGGGGACGGCCGGTGTGGCAGAGCGGTTCTAGGTGCTTCAGTCTGGAAGCGCGCGACCGCTACGGTCACAGGTTCGAATCCTGCCTCGGGCAGTGATGTGTGTGATGTCCTTAGCTTACAAGGGGAGGCCGCGACGTTTGGAACGCGGATTAAATATAGAGGTCATCACCTTCATATAGTTGTTTAGAAGCGTTCCTCAATGCTACAGGCTCGTCCTGTTTCCATATGATGCGATGCCCTCAACATGTTTTTATTTTTAATTTTCTAAATTTTTTTCGCCAATAAGAAAAAACGCTTTTGTCAGCGTTGATCGCGCTGACTGCCCAGCAGTGTGCTTGCCGGATCACGTTGTACTGAAGACACTGCAGTGTGAAACTGGGGTCACTTTAAGGAGAACGCTCCCTGTTTTCCGAGCTGCAGACTTTTGATAAAGTCATCAAGAGCACTCTCCAGAGGGGCAGGGTGGTGATGCTAAATTTCCCTTTTGTGCTAAGGGGCGCTGCCTCAAGGCAGGCTTCATGCCACGAATGACTGCGGAGGGTAGTGGGAGGCCTGGTGTGACCAATGATGGCAGAGGGGTGGCAGTGTGGCCGCAGGAAAACAACTAAGCATTTTGCTGAGCAGCTGGCCATTTTAAGAGGCCTGTTTCCCCCCCCCCCCCTCCCCCCTGTAGGTGGATGGATGGATGGAGGGGGGGGGGGAGGGGAAGGTATGAGGAAGAGGGCCTCGATTATCTGCAGCTTGTGGATGCCTATCGATTAGAACGTACATTCAGCTGACATCCTTCTGCAGTCTTTCAGGATGACAACTTTCCACAGTACATCTGTTGCATTATGACCCAGTCAAAAAAAGATTACGAGTGCTGGTTTTTTCACAACAATTTTTAAGCGTAGTTAGGATTGTGATGCATTTTTTTCCGTGAGTTGTGGTAGTGTGTATTGGGTTCTGTTACCTGGGCTGCAGGGCGATTTTTGATTAGACATCTGTAGTGAACTCTGACGTCAAACAATGATAGATATGAAACTTCCTGGCAGATTAAAACTGTGTGCCCGACCGAGACTCGAACTCGGGACCTTTGCCTTTCGCGGGCAAGTGCTCTACCATCTGAGCTACCGAAGCACGACTCACGCGCGGTACTCACAGCTTTACCTGTGCCAGTATCTCGTCTCCTACCTTCCAAACTTTACAGAAGCTCTCTGCTGCAGAGTGAAAATCTCATTCTGGAGTGATAGATACTTTCCTCAGCTGTGTGCTTACAGGTAAAACACTTTTTAAACTCTCTGTCCAACAACAGCATCTTGTCATTTGAACATATTTCCAGAAAGAAGAATAAAGATAGTTCTTCCAGTAATTTTTGGGTTTGCAGCCGGATCCCAATCTATATTCTGCCGTGATATTTTGGCCCATTGATGTCCGGCCATCCTCAGGTGAGCACACGAAATACTGAAGAGACGTGATGCAGTCATGGTATTTATAGCGAATTCCACTCATGCAAATCGTACTGGCGGTTTACGGCGCATGTGTTAGGAGGTGACATGAGCAAGGCAGCCAAGTTGTGTGGCCGCCCTCAGTGATGAAATAAGAACCAACTAATCGCTGAGTATCGACTGAACATGTCGATTCCGTTTTGACTGCATAATTTTAATGATTGGATTTCAATTTTTATCCAGCTGAAAGCCATTATCACGATTCATTAAATTATCAGCTAGATGTATTTCCACGGATTCTTTAATTACAGACACCCAGAAGCTGGAAACCCATGCTAAAATTTTGGTATTGTATTTCATTGAATGTCCCATGGAAATGCAATGCTCTGCCGCTGCTGATTTTGAAGGTTGCCGCAGACAGGTGTGTATTTCGTGTTCTACACGGCGTTCCTGGACAGTTCGTGTCGTTTTCATTCTGCATGTGTGAAAGTTTTCAGTGTGTAGATACATCCTTCCCGCTTGTTTTCAAACCTGTTCCCGTGAGTGGTGCCGTCACAGCATGTCTTCAAGATAGCTGCTACACTTGACGTTCGTCAGAAGCAACGTGCTGTCATAGAACTCCTGTGCTGTGAAAACGAGACAGTGGGAAACATCCACAAGAGGTTGGAAAAGGTGTATGGAGATGCTGCTGTCGATCGCAGTACAGTTAGTCGGTGGGCAAGCAGGTTACGTGATGAAAGCCGGCACGGCAATATTGAGGATTGTCCTCGCAGCGGCAGGCCTCGTACTGCACCCACTCCAGACAATGTGCAGAGAGTTAACGAATTGGTGACTGCTGACAGACGCATCACAGTGAACGATTTGTCACACTACATTCGGATAGGGGAAGGAAGTGTTTGCAGAATACTGAAAGTGTTGGCGTTAAAAAAGGTTTCCGTATTTGATGCGAAGTATAGGCATTCCCTTTGAAAACCTTCATCAGACGCACTAATTCTTCGTGAAGGCTGTCAGTATCCGATATTACATGCGCCCGATGAATTAAAGTACTAAGAACAACGGCGGTTTGTTGCAGGGTGATGGCAACTGGCCGCCAAGATATAGATCTGTATGCGTCGGTTTTCTGTAAACGGGCCCAAAGTCCCATCATTCTTACGGCGTACTGACATGTCTAGAAAGGGTAAAGTCCCATCTTTCTCAATCTCCACAGTAAACTTGATGTTCTCATCTAAAGAGTTTAAACGACAAAGGAATTTTTCCAGTTCTTGTCTGCCATGAGGCCACACAACGAAAGTATCATTTACGTAACGCCAGAAAACCGTAGGCCTCAAGAGATTTCTCCTCAAAGTCTTCCATAAAAAGATTGGCCACCACAGGGGACAAGGGACTCCCCATGGCGAGACCGTCAGTTTGTTAAAAAAAATCGTTACTAAACAAAAAATAAGTTGAGGAGAGAGTACGTTCAAACAAGGCCGTCAAATCATCACTGAACAAGTTACCAATAAGATGTAGCGAGTCAAATAAAGGCACTTTGGTAAGAAGTGAGACCACAGTACAGTTCAAATCCCCGGAATTTGCTACAAATACCATGACTGTGTCAGGTCTCTTCAGTACTTCGTCTCCTCACCTGAGGATGGCTGGACGTCTGTGGGCTGAAATATCGTGGCAGAATGTTGATGGGATCCGGCTGCAAACCCGAAAATTACTGGAAGAAGAAATACTCTGGGAAAATTTCAGAAGTCACAGTAAAGATAGTACTTTACACCCCTGCCTTTTTTTCCCTACAGCTTGTAGGTGAAGAGTAAAATTTGGGTGTGTCTGTCACTAGTTTTGAGTGATATTGCGAATTCTTTTCGCAGCAGGATAGCACCAGTTGCATGGTATGGTCAGTTTTTGAGCTGTATTGCGATTTTAGACCGTCCTTGTGTAGCACTATACATGTAGTTGTGTAATTAGGCCTAATTTTTATGGTTAATTACGTAACTAGGACTTATCTTTACTTCAGTTTCCTGACCAAAATAAAGTACACTAACCTAACCTTCCTCTCCTGCATATCGACAGTTTCCATGTGAAGGGGGTGCATATGGGCTTTCCATCCAGAAGAATCAGGGTTCGAATCCCAGAAAGGGCACCGCCACTTTTAATTTCTCATCAATTCCATGCACCACTGGTGGTGTAACTGTGTTATCGTGGATGCACTTGGGCTTTCCATCTAGGAGGACCATGGTTCAAGTCCCAGAAAGGGTACCAGAAATTCCCACCAAAATTCGAAATTCCCGCCAAAATTCGAAATTTCTGCCAAAATTCGAAATTCGCGCCAGTAGGATAGGTTGGGGGAAGGGGGAGGGGAGGGGGGCTGGGGCCCATGTGCAGGCTGAGATAAAGACATGACATACATCTGGAGGTGGGGGTGGGTGTGGTTGGGGTTGTGGGTGGGCATGGTCGGAGGCGGGGGTGGGCGTGGTCGGGGGCGGGGAAGTATTAATCGATTAATTTAATTAATTTGTGTATCAATTTTATATCAAAAGTCTCCTGATGCACCCATCTCCATAATACTAACACATAAACTTGTACTATTGTGATAGATGTTGGGTTTGTGTCTGTCTTGGCTACGGTAATGCATTCACTATGTTGTTTGTGGTAGCTTATCTGCATTCATGTTTTCTTGTTGAGTGTTTGACCTAATCCTGCATTATCCGTATCTCCATTTGTATTTGTAACTCTGGACTCAGCTGATCAGAAGTCCTGTTCTTCCTGCCACCGCACTTCTCTAACACTCTCTACACTTGCTTGCAGCATGCATTCGCTTGTGCTTGCCACCAGTTCTGGTCTGCAGCTCGTTGCCTGTGCCAACATGCCGTCCTCATAGCCAGAGGTTCATTTGAGCAAAGAGATGAAAATCAGAAGGAGCTAAGTTCGGGCGGTATTGTGGGTTATCAAACAGATCCCATCAAAAACGCTGCAGCAGCGTCCTTGTTGCAGCTGCAGTGTGTGGCAGAGCATACTCATGAAGAAGAGCGATGCCTGATGAGAACATTCCTCTTCGCTACTCCACCAGTGGCGTTTACTCGTAGCAGAAGAGAAGCAGGTTGTTGAAAGTTAATAAACAGCGCGATGAGGTATTAGTCGTGAAGATTCCAATCATAGGTAAGAGAGCATTGCTTACAAGGCAGACAAGGAAAGAATTAGCCAAATCTTAGCAAGTCGATAGCATATTCACATTAGACTTAAGGGCGATAGGACCTATGTCATCTGGGAGCTACAAAAGGGCCTATTCCGAATTAAAATATAGAGAAGAAGCTCAGTTGCAATTGCAGTCATTGAGTTCATCACTCATCTGTAGTATGTTGTCGGACAGTGGAGTTCAGTTACAGCCAAAAGAAAATTCTCTGTCCTATGGACTCAGGCAAAGTTCAGAACATGTGCAGACATCGGTCTCTTCTGTATCGAGCCACAACAGTTACAGGATACTGTCGTCCGCCGACGGACATCGAGCTGGCCGCGGTGGCTATGCGGTTCTAGGCGCTGTAGTCCGGAACCGCGCGACTGCTACGGTCGCAGGCTCGAATCCTGCCTCGGGCATGGATGTGTGTAATGTCCTTAGGTTAGTTAGGTTTAAGTAGTTCTAAGTTCTAGGGGACTGATGACCTCAGAAGTTAAGCCCCACAGTGCTCAGAGCCATTTGAATCATTTTGAACGGACATCGATTAAAGCGGCGAGACGTTGTCACATGCTGCCTACGTACTGGCTGAGTTTCTTTGTTATGTGCTGTAGGATTTTATGTGCGAACAGTGAATCCTGTACTATTTCGTGTGGCGCCCAGAAAAACCTGTGACTCATGGCATTTGTCACTGTTGATTAGACTGGATGGTACGAACTGAACGTGTCCCAGCCTTGTGTGATTTTGTACTGCATAAATATTATGTATTGTCCATAAACTTAAACACAGTAATCAATATTCGCTAAACTGATCCCAGAATCGCTCTACCTTCAGAATTCCTACTGACATGCCTGTTGTAAAAAGAACGAATTAGCACCTCTCGTTTTTGTCTGTTATCCGACAGCGTGGTAAGAACCCCTCACCTTTCCGAGGCCTTCATTTCAATAAAGAGTCGTATCAAGATTTGTTTACTATGCGGGGGAACAATGCAGGTACAATTTTCTATGTATTAAAATGAGTAAAAGCATAATGACTCTGGGATACAAGAATGGGTTGCCCGCTTATTCACATACACACAGCCTGCAAATATTATGCCCCCTGTTGGGCTACAGAAGGTGTTGTGTTGGCATAAGAGCCAACACAGTGTTACGAGTGGAGGCCGAAATGCACGCGTTTTAGCTCACGCAGACTGACGTGAGGAGGGAAGAACTATACTGACGTGAGGTCTGGAACATGACAAGGAATGAGAATTCAGAAAGCGGACGTAATTAGTTTAATACTTAACTTTAATCCATTAATGATGAACGTCGCTCTTGACGGTACATGATTCACAATATTATCTGCTCAGAATAGTAACTGAATATGGCGCCTTGCTAGGTCGTAGCAAATGACGTAGCTGATGGCTATGCCGAACTGTCGTCTCTGCAAATGAGAGCGTATGTAGACAGTGAACCATCGCTAGTAAAGTCGGCTGTCCAATTGGGGCGAGTGCTAGGGAGTCTCTCTAGACCTGTCGTGTGGCGGTGCTCGGTCTGCAATCACTGATAGTGGCGACACGCGGGTCCGACGTATACTAACGGACCGTGGCCGATTTAAAGGCTACCACCTAGCAAGTGTGGTGTCTGGCGGTGACACCACAGAAGGGACGCGCTGGAATGGTGCATCAAACTGGTTGGTGAGGCCTGGCTGGTTGTGTTTATTTGCATAGTCTTGCGAAGTCATCCGAAGTTCGCACCCGACTTTTGGTGAATGTACATGTTGTTCAGAATTCTTGATAGATATGCTATAGTTCTACAGTTCTCTGTAAAATATTTGAATTGCTCTGCAGAATTTTGCGGAAAAGAAAGTTGTATGAATTCTGGTAGATTTTATGTTTTTATGGGTGTTATAGTTAGTTGTAGGGACTTGGGGTAACGAGGACACTTTTAATATCAAATAGACATGCAAATAAATTAAATTGACCAATTAATCACCCCCGTCCCCGCCCACCCCGCCCACAGCCACCCCCTTAATGACAACACTTGTTTTGCTCAGCCCGCACGTGTGTCCCAACCACATCCCCCTGTCCCTCCTCCGCCACCCCTCCCCCTCCCCCAACTTACCCTATTGGTGGAAATTTTAAATTTTTGTGGAAATTTCGAATTTGGTGGGAATTTCGAATTTTAGCGGGAATTTCCTTGTCCCAGGGCGGTGCTGACATCCTACCCCAACCCCCACCCGGGAACTGACAGGAAATTAAAATTGGTGGTGCTCTTTCTGGGAATCAAATCCTGGTGCTCCTTGGTGGAATGCCCAATTGAACCGCCCCCCCCCCCCCCCCCACACACACACACAATTATACCGCAAGAAGCGCTTGGAATTGACGGGAAATTAAAACTGGTGGTGCCCATTCTGCGACTTGAACCCTGATTCTGCTGGATGGAAGCCCCAAATGCACCACCTAACAAATGGAAACTGTCCAGATGTGGGAGAGGAAGATTAGGTTAGTGTAATTTATTTATTTTGGTCGGGAAACTGACTCAAAGTTCGATCCTAATTACATAATTAATCACAAAGATAAGGCCTAATTACACAACCATATGCATAGAGCTACACAAGAGTGGCATAAAATCGCAATACCACGACTGATGGAAAAAGTGCATCACACATTTAATTACACTTCGAAACTGTTACCAGCACTCGTAATAAACAGATCCTAATGCAGCACATGTACTCAGGAAAATCGTCGTCCTAAAAGCCTGCGAAGGGGTCGGTGGTTGAATATGCGTTTTAGTCGATAGGCGTCCACAAACTGCCGAAAATCGAGACCCTCTTCATCCCTTCCTCCACTCCTCCCTCCCTCCATCCACCTACGGTGGGGACACAGGCTTCTTAAAACGGCCAGCTGCTCCACTGAGCGTCTCGTAGTTTCTCTGCACCCTCGCTGCCCGCCCTTTGCTGCCATCCTCTGCGGTCGCTGGCCGCATTTGCTTTCCACCATCTGGCCGCCACCTTGGGTCGATGCTCCTACGAAAACTCAGTAAAGTTCAACCTCTTCATCTAAAATATAGCAACAGAGCCCCCATGCACCACCCCCTAGGCAGAGACGGGTTGTGTCCTGCAACCATTGCTGTCCCCTATGCATCACTCGCGATATGCCTTCAGGTGGAAATCCTAGACAACCAAAAAGGGAAATTAAGTAGCAATTAAGTAGCATAACCTCACTCATCCGGAGAACGCCCCATATGGCTATTTCAAAAGCCAGCTGCGAGCGAAACAGGAAGCCCTGCCGCTTAAAGCTACTGCGTCCTCATGCCGGCAGCCCTCAGAATCGTGATAAATGACTGCTATCCCGACCTGGAGAGAGCCGTGGCCTCTTAGAGAATTCGCCCGCACAGCCCATTGTTCTGTGCCGGAGTATTTAACATCAACTCGACTCCTATAATAAAGAAAATATTAAAAAACAAAAACACATTCGTGACCACATTAATTATTCTCTTTTCACGAAAATAGGAAAGTTTTTTCCCAGCAGGATAACACCAGTTGTATGGTATCGTCAGTTTTTGAGTTGTATTGCGATTTTATGTCACCCTTGTGCAGCACTATGCATATGGTTGTGTAATTAGGCCCAATCTTTGTGATTAATTATCAGTTTCTAGACGAAAATAAATAAAGTACAGTAACCTTGTAAGGTGGCAACATGAGATTTTATATGATGTAACAAGAAGGATATGTCATCTCACATACTTCGGTGATAATGAGCAGGTTTCCCTACCAAAATGGGCCGGCGGTTCTAGGCGCTACAGTCTGGAACCGCGCGACCGCAACGGTCGCAGGTTCGAATCCTGCCTCGGGCATGGATGTGTGTGATGTCCTTAGGTTAGTTAGATTTAAGTAGTTCTAAGTTCTAGGGGACTGATGACCTCCGAAGTTAAGTCCCATAGTGCTCAGAGCCATTTGAACCAACCCTACCAAAATGTGCAGTATGCAATGCAAAGGGATGACACTTGATTCGACGGAATTAACACACCGAACCCAAATCCTGCATGTCAGTGAGCAAAAGGTGAAAAAAGCTGCTGGAAGACATATTTTAGTATGGAGGCAGACGCGAGTTGCGCCATCATGGCCCTCATACAATGGAAGGATTCTAAGAGGGGTTGGTGACCTGTAGCGAGAGAGACAACGAACGCGTCAGGTGATACAGCGAGAGGAGTAGGTAGTGGCAAAGCCCTGATTGCGATGGAGAAATTCTTTAGAAAATTGCGTTGGGGAATTTCCAGATGGATACAAACAGACCAGCGACACAGTTGATCATGTGAAAGGCCCTTGGTACGGGTGTGATGCACATGTTTAACTTTTAGGTGTCAGGAGCGGGCACAAAGTGTCTGATTGGCTGAAATAAACTCAGAAGCAGAAAAAGGGGCGATGTTGCGATTCAGTTTAAAGATAGGCCCTTTGCGATTGGCTGGGGCAGTTTTCACAAGATGAAAGGAACGCTTCCATTTGTCTGAAAAAGCCGTGACGTGAAGCACGAAAGGACACAGGTGGGGGACAGTTTGCTACGAATGACACAATACCGAAAATTTCGAGGACTCTCCTCTGAACCAGTGTCAAATATAGAACAGGGCACACCACGCTCTGTACGACGCCAAAAGAGGAATTTTTGTGTGAACACTGCATTCACTTTGGCTGACATTCAGCTAGAAATTACCTGAAGAGTCGTTGAGCTCCGATAGCGGAGAAACGAAACAGCTACTGTTCTTGCGAGAACTGAGAGGGTACTGAAGCACACACGCTGCTCCATCTATGCACATTTATATCGCCATATTTTCCAGGCTAGGGATGAGTGCATGTTTTCTCGCCTAATGAGAAATATAGGACAGTTTCAGCTGATAAAATCAATAAAGATTTTGATTAGTTTTTTATAAGATTTTCAGAGGGCGAGAGCAGCCATGCAGCCGACAGCACATCGCAGGTAAAGGTAAATGCCGCTGGTAGAGGCGTAAAATTGTTGGATCACCAGCTTGCATCCACTGTGAACTCGAGCAACCTTGAGTAATCTTTTGATCATCTTGTCACAAAAACTAACCATCCTCCGTAGACTTGACTGCCATCCTAAATAGTACCGAACTTAGAAGCGGAATCGGATGATTTGTCGTAATATTGGCCAAATTCACTGTGTGGTAGTAAGAAACATCTGGGAGAGAATCCTCTACATAAATTCGGTATTGTTGTGTTCAGTATTACTTCTGTTAAACAGGACGTAATACATTATCTTGACAACTGTCCTGAAATTTTCATGTCACAATCTCTGTAAACCCGTGTGCTTCTTCGACAGTCATACAGGAATTAAACAAAAGTAATACAGATAAAGACCGTTGTGCTCTGTCATACAATAAGGGCCCACTCCTAACCCCAAAAAGTTATTCGAGTGACGCTAACGCTCTCTCAGGGTGTTTTTGTTGATGTCTGACGAACTTGAAAAGGAGTAGAGTGTCAGAACCTAACCTTCCTCTCCCGCATTTGGACAGTTTCCATGTGTTAGAGGGGGTGCAATTGGGCTTTATACTCAGGAACACCATGGTTCGAGTCCCGGAAAGAGCACCGCCAATTTTAATTTCCCGTCAGTTCTCGGATGGGGGGTGGGATGGGATGTCAGTACAGCCCTGGGACAAAGAAATTCCCGCCAAAATTTTCAGTTCCCACCAAAATTCGAATTTCCCACCAAAATTTAAAATTTCCGCCAATGGCGTTGGTTGGGGGAGAGGGAGGGGTGTAGGAGGGGTGGGGGAGGGTGGTGAGGCACACATGCAGGCTGAGAAAAACACGTGACGTCATCCAGGGGCGGGGGAGGGCGGGGGCACAGGATCAGTTTCATTAATTTGCGCACCAATTTGATATCAAAAGCCCCAACTCCCTACTACCATGGTTTGTAAGTATCAGTTACACCACAGGCAACTTTGCAACAGTACCGATTGAACGAGCGTAACGATACCGATCAAACGAACGCGGCTGGCATTGCTGCGTATACTCTTTACAGCCTTCTTAGTTAACGCGTTCTTTGTCGTCTGATTGTCATCTGCTACTTTACGAATAAGCCTTAGAGACATGTCACACAATCTTCACATTTTCTTGTAACAGAATTTCAAGATTTTCTTCTGTTTGGTAAATATTCTGGAACTCGTGTATGTTCATGATCGCCTTCCAAACGTGAAAATAAGTTTTCGTTGCCTCCGGTATATAAATTAAAAAAACATTTCGAATTCTTACCACAGAATCTCCATAATACTTCAGATTCTAGAGAGCTTCGCATTGCAAATGAAATAAATGTTAGCACGATCATTAAAAACCCCTCAGAATCTAACCGTGGCGCAATATTATTTTAAATAGCTAACTTAAATAAGACAACGAAAGACTACATAATCATGTGCAGGTGGGTAACCCGTTGTGGGTTGTACCGTCCTGCTACTTGAGGTCAAAGCTTTCAGAGTTCGTGTAAGGATTTAACTGACCATCACCGGTAGAACGTTTGAGGAGCTATCCAGAACTGTAATAAGAACTATTGAACTGATTTGTTTCTCTATGTAATGGAAGTGAGCCCCTCATTACTGCAAATTATCACATAAACTATAATTTGAAAAAAATGTCATTAGGGTTTTCGGTAGAACTCTTGGAGGGATATTCAAAACCGTGATCATAATTTTTTTCGCAAATTTATAATTAACTCCTTTTACAAGATTTAATTTTTCCAGACTACTTCCGTTTTCTTCGCGAAATTCTGCAGGACTATCCAAATTTGCACAGAGAACTCTAGAAGTATAGCACAAGGTGTCCAGAAACTAAGTATCATTTAGTAGAAAACGAAATTTTAGGGGTAAGATGTATATGCTAGTGCATTGCAGGAACATCGCGGAAAAGGTAGGATTGGCTTCATGGCACCGTTGAACGTGTGTTCAGTCGTTAAAGGTACCTGAACAAGCGTGATGTTAACTGTGCAGGACAAGGAAGACGTTGTGACGCAGGTGTCGCAGATTTGGTGAAATTTGGACGAGGTTTAATCGCCTTCCATAAACCTAGATCTACTGATAGGGCAATCAAGCAATTAGTGAACAAGTTTAAGCGCACTGGTACCTTAAGAACGAGCATGGACAAGGCCATCCATCCATCTCTGATGGCCGAATTGAAGACATTAGAACATCTATTGAAGGCCGTCCAAATTTGATGCGACGATTAGCTGTGGAACGGGACATTCCATACTCGCAGGGCCTAAAGTGGTGCGAACATGCTGGAAACAACGTCGTATCGCCTGCAGGCTCTCCACCACTAATATGACGAGGATTTGGCAGAGCATATAAACATGTGCTGGGATTTGCTTGAAACAGATGTAAATTGCAGCATCGTTAGCCAGATTATGTTCAGCGACGAGACAGTCTTTCACACTTGTGGAATGGTTAACCGATGTAACTGCAACATTTGGCTCGGCAAACTACCAGCGGAGCAACTGGAATTCTAGCGAGGCTCCCCCAAAGCTATGTTTGGGTGGGAATATCGACTGACAAAAACTACGGCCAATTCTTCTTCGCTGGAAACTCCATCAATGGAGCAATGTACGTGGATATGCCGCAACAGTTCCTGTTAACACAGTTTGTGCAGAATTAACGTGAGCACATTGTTTTTGTCTAACAGGACAGGGCACCATGCTGTTATGACATAGATGTTGAAACCTTCCCGTCTCCTCTATATCTCTTTTGTTACGCAACCTTCCCTTCTACAATAACCTATGAAACCTTCCCTTAGGATTTCTATCTCTTGCTTAATAATAACAAATGAAATCTTCCCGTTGAAATTTATTCTCTTTCTCAATCTTCGCATACAAATTTAAATGCTGCTTATTAAAAGTGATTTTCTGATTATTTCGACGAAACATAGAATGTGTCGTCGTCGTGGCCCTCAGTCGTTACCTGCAATAACCCAAAACTGTTGCTTACCTTTTTTACTGTTACTGGATCCCCATGTGACTGCCACATCGAACTGCGACATGAATATACTTACTCTGTTTTACTATACTCTATTAGCTGCTGGTGGGCTGTCATAATAAGTGGCTGCATTTATTACCAAAGCTGACGTTATTCTTTAATAGCAAAGCTGACGTTATTCTTTAATTAATTTGACTGAAGTTGAATTACGATTCATAGTTAAACTTTTTCTTGAGAACAATAAAATTTTGCAAAGTTTTACGTTGATGGTTTTTGGGATGAATTATAATCAGTAATGCAATATTGCTGGCAAAATTAATTATATTCTGAATGAAATGATTTTACAAACGTTCAAATGGGACTTACATTTTACAATAATCTTACAACTAGCATTGCGCAAACATACCTTCAGTAGTCTTGAGTTTCTAAAAAAAAAAATAATAATAATTCAATAATATTAGTTCCTCTTATGATAATAGTTAGCTGATGTTTCTGTACATCCGTTTATTATCTCTTGTAAATCATAACTGGTGGCTGGCAGGCACACCGCTCCTCTCAACCTCTCGCTTCAAAACTGCTACCGACTCGCTTCACATCTCGCTTATTAGTGACTTCCTACGAACGCTGAAGTGCGATCTCTCCCCCCAACAATGCTTTCTGGTGCAGACAATCGCTACTACCATTACAAAATGTATGAATGCGCGGTCTTTCCCGCTCTTTTCTTAAAATGTATCCATACGCGGTCTCTGATGCCCTTTTTAAAATTATATCAATGTGCGGTCCCTCCTGCCAACAATACTTTGGTGGAGACATTCCCTGCTACCACAATTGTTTCCAACATGAACTAATATTAATTATTCCTATTTAATCCTATTAATAAAATATAAACATCTTTCATAAATTGTGGTTTGACAATAGAAAATAGAAATATACACGTCTTACAATGTGGGTACGTTTTTGAATGATTTTTTTCTTGGAAAATGGATAGCACTCACGACCTGGGCGGCGGGCTCCCCCACGGACTTCTTCGTCTTGGGATTTATCGACGGAAGTGTCTTTCGCCGACACCGTATAACCGATCGTCCGGCCCCGAGAGTGAATTAGACAAGCTGCTGCAGCTATAACACTGCAGGTGTTCCGGAATATCGTTTTCGTCACAACCAGCAGCTGGGAGTTGTGTCGGGATATGAATGGTACTCATGTTGAATGTAACATGTAATCAACAGTTACCGTTTTAAATAATAAGGATGTTGTTGTTGTTGTGGTCTTCAGTTCTGAGACTGGTTTGATGCAGCTTTCCATACTACTCTATCCTGTGCAAGCTTCTTCATCTCCCAGTACCTGCTGCAGCCTACATCCTTCTGAATATGCTTAGTGTATTCATCTCTTGGTCTCCCTCTACGATTTTTACCCTCCACGCTGCCCTCCAGTGCTAAATTTGTGATCCCTCGATGCCTCAGAACATGTCCTACCAACCGATCCCTTCTTCTGGTCAAGTTGTGCCACAAACTTCTCTTCTCCCCAATCCTATTCAATACTTCCTCATTAGTTATGTGATCTACCCATCTAATCTTCAGCATTCTTCTGTAGCACCACATTTCGAAAGCTTCTATTCTCTTCTTGTCTAAACTATTTATCTTCCGTGTTTCACTTCCATACATGGCTACACTCCATACAAATACTTTCAGAAACGACCTCCTGACACTTAAATCAATACTGGATGTTAACAAATTTCTCTTCTTCAGAAACGCTTTCCTTGCCATTGCCAGTCTACATTTTACGTCCTCTCTACTTCGACCATCATCAGTTATTTTGCTCCCCAAATAGCAAAACTCCTTTACTACTTTAAGCGTCTCATTTCGTAATCTAATTCCCTCAGTATCACGCGACTTAATTCGACTACATTCCATTATCCTCGTTTTGCTTTGTTGATGTCCATCTTATATCCTCCAAGGATACAGTAATTATTTCAACAAAATCGATACTTAATTTCTGGACATCCTGCATACTCGTCGAGAACTCCGAACAACACGTTTGCTCGATACTCTGCTGCCAAATTGTACAGATTGGTGGTGAGCCAGCCGAGCTACCCTCTGTACAGTAACGGCCAGGTCTGCCGGCTGAGCTGGAAGCTGCGACGCGCCCACTGTCGGTACGGAAGGCTGGTGGCGGCTGTTGCAGGGCGACCTGGAGCGCGAGCTGGGCCTGACGCCGCTGGCCGTGATGGACCGCGAGCAGGCGGACTCGCGCGGCGGCGTGTCGGCGCAAGACGCGCTGGCGCTGGTAGAGGCGCTGTGCGCGCCCTCGGCGGAGCTGCTGACGCTGGCGCTGTCCAACACGCGGCCCATGCTGCGGCTGGCGCTCGCCACGGCGCGCTACTGGCGAGGCGTCAGCGAGGGCCGCCGCCGCCGCTCCACCGACACCGGCAGGACCTCCGTGGAGCGCGAGAGGGCCCGGCGCTCCACCGCCGCGGGCGCCGCCGCCTGCTCCACGTCCGGATGCGTCTCCAGCAGGGACCCCCACAGCCCCGTCAGGGTCCGCGATGCTTTCTGGTAGACTGTACCTGCTCGTCCCGAGAGTAAAGCTGTCTCTCACCTGCACTCGCATTACTTTCTTGTTTACGTTTGCCCTCTTGTGAGACCGGCCGGAGTGACCGAGCGGTTCTAGGCGCTTCAGTTTGGAACCGCGCGACCGCTACGGTCGCAGGTTCGAATCCTGCCTCGGGCATGGATGTGTATGATGTCCTTAGGATAGTTACGTTTAAGTAGTTCTAAGTTCTAGGGGACTGATGTCCACAGATGTTAAGTCTCAAAGTGCTCAGAGCCATTTGAACCATTTTTTGAGACCTTATGAAAATAGCAACACTCAGAAGGGATGGCTCAAATGCTCTGCCAGCCCCCCCCCCCCCCCCCAGAGCCCCGCAAAAAAGAGAAAATGCAACACCTTCTAGGACTGTATTCATTGACACCGGTGTTTAATACGACGGTAATCCCAAAAGTAAGGTCTCCTTTTTTTTATAAGTACATAGACCTGTTTATTTCTACAACGGTTTACATAAGTTTACAGCTTGAACATTTAGCTATTTTTCGACATAATCACCATATCTGTCGATGCATTTTTGCAGATGCTGTGGCAGTTTTTGTATGCCCACGTCATACCAGCTCGCCGCCATTCTGTTTCAGAAAGTTACGGACCTCTCCTTTCACCTCCTCGTCGGAGCTGAATCGTTTTTCGGCCAAATGTTCAAATGGCTCTGAGCGCTATGGGACTCAACATCTGAGGTCATCAGCCCCCTAGAACTTACAAGGGAACCTCCCCATCGCACCCCCCTCAAATTAAGTTATAAGTTGGCACAGAGGATAGGCCTTGAAAAACTGAACACAGATCAATCGAGAAAACAGGAAGAAGTTGTGTGGAACTATGAAAAAACATAAGCAAAATATACAAACTGAGTAGTCCATGGCCGGCCGAAGTGACCGTGTGGTTAAAGGCGCTGCAGTCTGGAACCGCAGGACCGCTACGGTCGCAGGTTCCAATCCTGCCTCGGGCATGGATGTTTGTGATGTCCTTAGGTTAGTTAGGTTTAACTAGTTCTAAGTTCTAGGGGACTAATGACCTCAGCAGTTGAGTCCCATAGTGCTCAGAGCCATTTTTTTGAGTAGTCCATGCGCAAGATAGGCAACATCAAGGATAGTGTGAGCTCAGGAGCGCCGAGGTCTGCCGGCACAGTAGCTCAGCGTGTTCGGTCAGAGGGCTGTGTGCTCTCTGTAATAAAAAAAAAGAAACTGAGTCCATGAATGAACGATCAACTTGAATGGATGTCTTGTGACGTCCGCCCAGAACCAACGCAACCAACAATACCGAACAAAATGAAGAAAAAAAAGGTCCCGTGGTTAGCGCAAGCAGCTGCGGAACGAGAGGTCCTTGGTTCAAGTCTTCCCTTGAGTGAAAAGTTTACTTTCTTCATTTTCGCAAAGTTATGATCTGTCCGTTCGTTCACTGACGTCTCTGTTCACTGTAATAAGTTTAGTGTCTTTGTTTTGCGACCGCACCGCAAAACCGTGCGACTAGTAGACGAAAGGACTCGCCTCTCCAATGGGAACCGAAAACATATGATCGCAAGGTCATAGGTCAACCGATTCCTCCACAGGAAAACACGTCTGATATATTCTATACGACACTGGTGACGGCATGTGCGTCACATGACAGGAATATGTTGTCGACGCAGCTAACTTGTACACTTGGCGAATGGGTAAAAAAGATTCTTCTACCTAGACCGATTTAGGTTTTCTTGTGGATGTGATAATCAATCCCAAAAAAGTGATGAAAACATAAGAGTTTGTCACATAAACTGCAACAAATGAATGCAACAGTTTCACAGTCGCACAGTTTTCCCTGTGCTCTGTCAAAACATATGTTTTTAACGTCCCCACACTACGGCGCAATTACCTCGCATCGGACGGACGGACGGACGGGCAGATAATAATTGTATGAAGATAAAAAATTAAACTTTTCACTCGAGGGAAGACTTGAACCAAGGACCTCACGTTCCGCAGCTGCTCACCCTAACCACGGGACCACGGCGCTCCTGAGCTTATACTCTCCTTGATGTTGTCTATCTTGTGCATGGACTACTCAGTTTGTATATTTTGCTTACTTTTTTCATAGTTCCACACAACTTCTTCCTGTTTTCTCGATTGATCTTTGTTCAGTTTTTCAAGGCCTATCCACTATGCCAACTTATAACTAAATCTGAGGGGGGTGCGATGGGAAGGTTCCCTTGTTAGAACTATTTTAACCTAACTAACCTAAGGACATCACACACATCCATGTCCGAGGCAGGATTCGAACCCGCGACCGTAACAGTCTCGCGGTTCCGGACTGAAGCGCCTAGAACCACTCGGCCACCACGGCTGGCGGCCAAATGTTCTTTTAACCCAGGGAACAGGTGATAGTCACTATGCGCCAAGTCAGGACTATATATGATGATGATGATGATGTTTGGTTTGTGGGGCGCTCAACTACGTGGTTATCAGCGCCCGTACAATTATCCAATCTTTGCTCAGTCCAATTTCGCCACTTTCCTGGATGATGATGAAATGATGAGGACAACACAAACACCCAGTCATCTCGAGGCAGGTGAAAATCCCTGACCCCGCCGGGAATAAGTCAGGACTATAGGGTGGGTGGTGATTACGTTCCACTGAAACTGTTGCAGAAGAGCAACATTTTGCCGAGCGATGTGTGGGCGAGCGTAGTCATGGAGATTCTCCCCCTTCCTCAACATCCTCTTCTCCTTTTCTGAATAACCCGTTTGAGCTTTTTCAGAGTCTCACAGTACCTGTCAGCGTTAATTGTGGTATTAGTGGGCATAAAGTCAAACAACAATATCCCTTTCCGACCCTAAACACCGGTTGTCATGACTTTACCGACAGACTGCAAACTCTCTACACCACTTACGAACATTTTTGACATCCATACACGACTCACCATACACTTCCGTCAATTGGCGATGGGGCCGGAGTGACCGAGCGGTTCTAGGGACTACAGTCTGGAACCGCGCGATCGCTACGGTCGCAGGTTCGAATCCTGCCACGGGCATGGATGTGTGTGATGTCCTTAGTTTAGTTAGGTTTAAGTAGTTCTAAGTTCTAGGGGACTGATGACCTCAGAAGTTCAGTCCCATAGTGCTCAGAGCCATTTGAACCAATTGGCGATGGATTTCAATCGGCGCAGAGCCCCTTGCGTTCAAAAACCGAATAACTGCGCGCAATTGGCACTTGGCGGTAACATCCAACGGGGCTCCATTCTCAACGGCTGCCAAGTCAAGACTGAGCGCCTCAGCGCTGCGTGCGCATGTTTACACACAGCGCGTGTAGCACTCTTCATAACAGTGTGACCAACTGCCACACAAACAGAGTTCTGTACTTATAAAAAAAATAGGAGACCTTACTTTTGGAATTACCCTCGTATGTGCTTACTGGTGAGCTGTCGCATTAGTGATTCATTTGTCACGGTCGTTGACTTCCAGAAGGCGCTCAGGTGGCCTTCCTGTGCCCCCCCCCCCCCCCCCTGTTTTGACTCTGCAGGCAGTAACTGTGCTCAGTTTACAGCTGAAGAGTGTTTGGACATTCATTGTGTGGCACAGCCTTGTCCCACTAACGAGTACATCCTAAACAGCTTCAGCAATTTGAATGGGGTTGCGTTGTGGGCCTATGGGAAACTGAACTGACATATCGACAGATTGCTGCACGTGTTGAGCACAATGCATTGGTGGTGTGTCACATTCGCATTTTCTTTTAACAGAATTTCATTGTTTTAAGTTTTAGTTGCCTCTAGTAAATAAATTAAAAGAGCACTCCGAATTCTTACCACAACGTCTCCATAGTATTGCAGATTCTAGAACGCTTCGCACTGCAAATGAAATACGTTATCACGATAATTAAAAATCATGCAGAATCTAACTTTGCCTTAGTATTACTTTAAATAGCTAACTTAAATTAGAGAACGAAAGACTGTACAATCCTGTGCAGATGGGTAAGCAGTTGCGCATGAGACCGTCCTGTTACCTGAGGACGAAGTTTCCCGAGTTCCAGTAAGAGTTTAACTATTTGCGGTAGAACGCTTGGGGAGCTATCCAGAACTGTGACCAGAACTGGTGAATGTATTTATTCCTTTTTGTAATGGAAATGCGACCCTTATTACTGCAATTATCACATAAACTATTATCTGTAAAAAAAGTCATTAGGGTTTTCGGTAGGACTCATGGAGAGCTATTCCAAATGGTGATCGTAAGTTCTGTAGGTCCGTATAGTACAGACACCAAACAAGAGAGATGCATTGTGTGAGCAGTGGTGGCCGTCTGAATACCATAGAGGGACGAAATCAGGGCACATGGTGCACCTGCCACTTCATCAGGGACCTTTGGGACCGTGTGCTCACCGCAGGACAAAGATCACGTGTGCCTCTGGCCAGGCAACCACTGGCGCCTGGACACTGCGAGGTCTGGTTATTCTGGTGTCGTCGACCAAAGAGTTGACTGGAGAGTGGAATGGCGCTCTGTTGAGAATGTTTTGTGTTTATATGCGACTGATGGGTGTTCAAGAGTATGGCGTAGACCTGGTGAGCTGCCTATTCCAGAATGCATTCGTCCACGAGACATACGTCCCATACCAGGTTTCATGGTTTGGAGGGCCATAGTTACAACTGGTGGTCACATTTGGTGTCTCTGCACTTCATGGTAAACAGGGTGAAGTACTGTTGTGTGATCTTAGGCTTTCCCGGCGAAGTAACTGTTTGTACTGTTCTCGGATCTCCAGCCGGGTGCAGTCGATTTCAAACCACGATATTTCGACAGCGTTCCTTGCCGTCATCTTCAGGTCACACCTGCAGATTGAGCGTCTCCGCTCAATCTCCTCCCCTTTATACTCTTATCGCTCCCCACCCCTTCTCCCGCTTACTACCGCATGCGGCGTTGCGTGGGGTGGTGGCGGGGAGGGGCGGGCTGCTGGCTGCTGGATGCGAACTGTGGACCATCAGATGTCCTGTGGCCTTCGTCGGGCGCGGAAGTCGGTTTGGGTCGGCGCTGTACTTTTAGTTGGCTGAGTGCTGGGTCCCAGGCTTTGCTGATGTTGAACCCGGCATCTCTGTTAATCAGCCCATCAGCTATGCGTATTTCAATCGCCTCCTTCTGAACACAGTCTCAAAAGACGAGTATGAAGTACTCATTGGCCGCTACATTGCACAGGCTCTTAGGCCCGTGCTACTGCCGTTTCTTTGACAGGAAGGTGATGTGCTTTTTTGGCGTGACAATGCACGTCCACATATGGCTACTGCGACACAGCATCCTGTTTGTGTTGTTCAACAACTGCCCCGGCCAGTAACATCACCAGATCTGTCATCAATAGAACAAATACGGCACGAGATGAAGCAGGCACTTCCTCTAGGGCCTGTAAGAGCTATTGCCAAATAACAACAAAAGGCACAAGATGCTTGTGACACTCTATCGCGGAATGCCATTCGACATCTTTATGATCGTCTTCATTTGAGAATACACGCCTTGAATTGCCGCTAGAGGCACTAACTATACTGTATACTGATGCGACTGTTTGGACAACTTTTTTTTTTTACTTTGACATGTGAATTTCTTTTGGTCTGAATTTGCTATCATATACTGCTACAATGATGAGTAACCTGTCACGTCACTTGTGAATAAACTGACCTTGTCCGTGAGGATGCGCCGCGTGGTCTGAGGCGCCTTTCCACGGTTCGCGGGGCTCCCCCGCCGGAGGTTCGAGTCCTCCCTCGGGCATGGGTGTGGGTGTTGTTCTTAGCGTAAGTTAGTTTAAGTTGGATTAAGTAATGTGTAAGCCTAGGGACCAATGACCTCAGCAGATTAGTCCCGTAGGAACTTACCACCACACCTTGAGGATGTGGAATTTTACCAGACAGCGAATATAAAAAAAACTGGGAAACGAACTTTGTAGCGAAATGCAGGAATACCTGCAGATCATCAACGCTCGTTGTAGGGATCGAGAGTTGACACTCAACGCACAGTTCTGTACCCTCGTTTAGTGAACAAAATACGAGCTTACCATGAAGCGGATGAGATTTGTGACTGCATACCGGTCTTCCTTGCAGATAGATCACACCATATCTTTCTTACTGGAACAAAATCGACAGATGTAAAGGTAATTTCAGGAGTACTCCAAGGAATCGTGGCCAGACCGTTGGGGCGCGCAAAGAACGCAGGTTCCTGCATAGCGGATGGCAGTGTCAGGTGGCTTGAAGCAACACAAAGAACACGTGTTATTTAAAGGGACAGCACTCAGTCACAGATGGGTCGCAGTACTGACTGCAGGGTTCAAATGGCTCTGGGCACTATGGGACTTAACTTCTGAGGTCATCAGTCCCCTAGAACTTAGAACTACTTAAACCTAACTAACCTAAGGACATCACACACATCCATGCCCGAGGCAGGATTCGAACCTGCGACCGTAGCGGTCGCTCGGTTCCAGACTGTAGCGCGTAGAACAGCTCTTCCACCCCGGCGGAATAAACGGTAGTTTATTCCGAGGCAATTGACACACTACAGTGACAAAATAGAGATGAGCACGCGTCCGCTAGTCCACAGTTTTTCTCACACGATTTTATAACAACTCAGTTTTTTTAAGCTCAGGAGGAATTCTCTATCTGTCTCCAATCTCGAGAAAACACTTTTATGTAGTGTACTCATTTCCCCACACACAAAAAAACGATAAAGCGAAAAATCAATTGTTCACAAAATTGATCATTGTTCATAAATGATCCCAGATAATCAAATGAGTATTTGGCAGTTGATAGCACACAGCAGAAGAGTATTTAGAAATGTGATTAATATATGAACTTTCACATACATCACAATAAAGTAACGCTAGATTTTTTTTCAACGGAATAATGTTTTTAAGCGTTATCGGTAGCTGGTGTGGCTGTGCAACAACGTAAATGAACAGATTGCCAACAATGAACTATTTCGTAAGCTACTGATCTACATTGGTCTTTGTTGCCCGATTAATAACAGACTAAGATATAGGATTCTGTCACAGATGTTACAGCATTAATTTATTAGTGCAGTTAAAGTTTTCGGAACGTATTTTTCCCTCCGCAGCGGTGTGTACACTGATATGTAACTTCCTGGCAGATTAAAACTGTGTGCTAGATCGTGATTCGAACGCGGGACTGGCGGAAGTAAAGCTATGAGAAAGGCCCCTGAATCGTACTTGGGTAGCTCAGTTGGAAGAGCATTTGCATGCAAGAGACGTCTCCTGCAAGAGAGACGTTGCGTATAATGGAGAGGTTTAGTATTGAGATTCCGAGATAGTACGTGACAGGAAGGTCGAGCAACATATTACTCACATAAGTCTCGGGAAATGATCGCAACGAGAAAACCCGAGAAATTAGAACTAATATCATGGCGTACAGACAATCATTCCTCCCACGCGTGATTGGCGGATAAAACAGGAAATGGGAAAAAAGATACTTTTGTCGTTCAGTACCGTCTGCCACACACTGCGACGTGGCACACATAATATAGACATAAACGTAGATTTCGATGAACAACTGTAACGTATTGAGCATACGTAGGCTGAAAAACTCGTTATCGCATCATTACACGATTGCAAAACACTCGTAGTCTCAGTAAAATCCATATCTGCGAGTATGCGTACGGAACAGTTTCAAGTGCCATGATCACATGGAACGGACAACAGGAAAGGCACTTGCCACACTGGGACCCATTGGAATAATCCTTACGGAGTGTAGATCAACCACGAAGGTGGTTCAACCAACAGTTGACTATTGCTGGTTTCAGTGGGACTCGTAATAGATAGGACTGATAAAAGAAATACAGAACATCGCATCGGAAGTTCCATGCGGCTTTTCGCGGATGATGCTGTAGTATACAGAGAAGTTGCTGCATCAGAAAATTGTAGCGAAATACAGGAAGATCTGCAGCGGATAGGCACTTGGCGCAGGGAGTGGCAACTGACCCTTAACATAGACAAATGTAATGTATTGCGAATACATAGAAAGAAGGATCCTTTATTGTATGATTATATGATAGCGGAACAAACACTGGTAGCAGTTACTTCTGTAAAATATCTGGGAGTATGCGTACGGAACGATTTGAAGTGGAATGATCATATAAAACTAATTGTTGGTAAGGCGGGTACCAGGTTGAGATTCATTGGGAGAGTGCTTAGAAAATGTAGTCCATCAACAAAGGAGGTGGCTTACAAAACACTCGTTCGACCTATACTTGAGTATTGCTCATCAGTGTGGGATCCGTACCAGGTCGGGTTGACGGAGGAGATAGAGAAGATCCAAAGAAGAGCGGCGCGTTTCGTCACAGGGTTATTTGGTAACCGTGATAGCGTTACGGAGATGTTTAATAAGCTCAAGTGGCAGACTCTGCAAGAGAGGCGCTCTGCATCGCGGTGTAGCTTGCTCGCCAGGTTTCGAGAGGGTGCGTTTCTGGATGAGGTATCGAATATATTGCTTCCCCCTACTTATACTTCCCGAGGAGATCACGAATGTAAAATTAGAGAGATTAAAGCGCGCACGGAGGCTTTCAGACAGTCGTTCTTCCCGCGAACCATACGCGACTGGAACAGGAAAGGGAGGTAATGACAGTGGCACGAAAAGTGCCCTCCGCCACACACCGTTGGGTGGCTTGCGGAGTATCAATGTAGATGTAGATGTAGAAGAAGAACAGCACGTTTCACAACAGTTTCGTTTAGTAAGTTCATACAGCAGCTCATTCAACTTCAGTGGCACACGAACAAGAAATGCGCTGTTCATCACCGTGTGCACTGTTATTGAAATTCTGAGGCCATACCTTCCTAGGAGAGTTAACGAACATTTTGCTTGTTCCTCCCAAAGAGACTATGAAGTTAAAATTAAACAGATTTGAGCACACACGGAGACTTACCAATAGTCGTTCTTCCTGCTCGACCTTCGTGAGAAGTACAGGGTACGGGATGGGGGGAAATGGTATTGGTGGAGAATTTATCCACTGCCACACATCATAAGGTAGCTTTCGAAGTGTAGATGTCGATGTAGAAGTTATGTAAAATGCTTAAAAATCAAACGGTTGTACCATTCACATGGTTTTGTTTGTTGCAGATTGGAATCGTGTTCCTCAATACTCCTTTGGCCTTAGACATTAGCTTTCATTTTCACATTCCCAAAAAGAGGATAATATATTTTGTGAGAAAATATAAAATAAATAAATAGTTTGCACTGAGGATCGTCAAAATACGTAGAAATACAGGATGATCACTTTTCAAAAATGGCTCTGAGCACTATGGGAGATGATCACTTTTCTCCTTGCCCACAGTAAGAGTTATTTTATTTTAAATACAAGTATATAGATTCGAGAAAGCTCCCATTCTCTCCCACGAGTATAAACATTATTGAAAAAATGAGTGCAATTCGAGCCCACACACACCGTGTTGACTCAGATCTGAATGTAGGTCTTATACCTTATTCACAGTTAGGAAGGTGCTTATATATCAGGAAAGAACCAAAATCACTAATTCATCAATGTCTCAGAAGCTGTTAGATTACTATCTTGGGATGTATAAATAATATCTCTGTGCTTTTCGAGGATTCTAACGTTTCCAACTGGTCCGGAACGGATCATGCTCATGACGTTTGGGCTAGATGCTTTTGAAAACGGAGGCATATTGGCCCAAAATGTTTCACGGAGATACTTTCGAAAGGCCCAACTGATATGATGAGGTCGTCTAAATCGGTTGTTCGTGAGGTCTGTCGAACCAGGCCTTTTTTTTAACTGTCGTAAGTGCACATTCTATCCTCTCGAAGACAAGTGTTTTTCATTCATTTGAAGAAATAAACCAAGTGTAATGAAATGTAATCGAATTAAACCAGGTGATGCTGAAGAAATTAGATTAGGAAATGAGACACTCAAAAACAATAGAAGAGTTTTGCTGTTTGGGCAGCAAAATAACTGAGGAGGGCCAAAGTGTAGAGGATATAAAACGCAGACTGGCAATAATAATAAAGTCATCTGAAAAAGAGGAACCTGATAACATCTAATATACAGTTAAGTGTTAGGAAGTCTTTTCTTAAGGTATTCGTCTGAAGTGTAGCCTTGTATAGAACTGAAACGTGGAGGGTAATCAGACAAGAAAAGGACTGAAGTTTCTGATCAATATAGCCTCAAAAGAATGCTGAAGGTTAGGAAGGTACATTGAGTAACTAATGAGGAGGTACTGAACCGAATTGGGAAAAAAAGGAGTTTGTAGCACAACTTGACTTAATGAAGGGATTGTTTCATTGGGGATCTCCGAGGCATCAAAGAATCATCAATTTGGAAAGGGGGGGGGGGGGGAGCATGGAAGGGTAAAAACTATAGACGGAGACCTAGGCATGAATACAGTCAACAGCTTCAAATGGACGTAGGTTGTCATAGTTATTAGGCGATGAAGAGGCTTGCACAAGATCGACTGTCGTGGAGAGCTCGATTAAACGAGTCGTCGGACTGAAGACCACAACAACAGCAAAAAAACAGAACTTCTACTTCATTAGGATGCAGCCACTGAAACGATAACATGAACGATTTCTACGCACAGAAGATACTCTGGAGATGATTTGTATGTGATGCATTCGGGGAAGTGTACCTCTCACCGCAGATGGGACTATCTACAGGGGAAATGCTTACATGTATTCTGGACTACAGAAGAGTGGGACATCATTCACTTCATCGGTAAAACCTGATTTAGATCGCAAAGTGGCTACATAATTGTACGATTTCCGAGAAACTGGAATCCGTTATTAGATATTAAACACAAAGAAAGAAATGGAGGAAAGACTCCATCCTGGCTTTTAAAAAGTTTTTCTGTGGTTGTAAGGCAAAGCGCGAGATGTCCCCTCAGGCCTAATAATTCGGCACTCCCTTCGGTCTATTTACAGCTCATCGAAATCTAACTGAAAAGAACTAAGATTTCTATAACAGTCTCCCTATTCGAGCGTATAACACCAAGTGGGCATCTGGAAATGAGGTTCCTCTGTACCCGTGAATGGTTAGCAGGATTTTAAGAGGCCTGAACTGTGTGCGGTGTATCATTCATATTAAAACATACTGCAGTAAATTATTTACTACGAACGTGAGTTCCTGTATGTCGTTACCCCCAGGGCTTACCTATGAAATTTTTTTCGTGCAAAGCATGCAAAAGATCAGAATATTCTACTAATCCATAGATACGACATTTCCACGAACAGAAATGTATTCTAAAAGAGAATCAGAGGCAGATTATAATTCCACTTGAACTAGATCTCAATCCAAGCACTACAGTCTGTTCGCCAAGAGAAAATCCGTGACAATGGATGTAGATTAGGTTTACGTTTCTGTGATTTCGAGACTGTTCTGACGGCATTTCACAATTAAAAGCTGGCAACAACTCTTCTGTTATTGTATAAATTATGGGTTGATAGAATACGTTACTCCAATGTTCTCCAAAGCAACACGCTTGTGTCAGAAGACAACAGGAAATACCACAATTCACTGCAGAGGTCAGGCATCTCTACAGAAACACATTCTTGTCGTCAGCGATGGGTAAGTTCCAAAGAGGCGGTGGCATTAGTCTGCGGACAGCTGATAAGCAGCACGTTTCGTTTGCTACAAGAAGCCTTCTGAGTCGTTCATGTTTTAATTTTCTTATTCAGTACTCTAGCCAGCGACTCCTGACGTGTCATATTATTGGTCGTACTGGCAGAACCTGTTAATTCAATCGTTTGCAGACTCGCTAGCCATAGCTTAGTTCCGCTTCTGAACTGGCTACATCTGTTGAAATTCACTTTCCCTACCCCGCTATGGCCGCATGCAACGGAACCCCCACCGCCAGCATTCTCCCCTCCTCTACCATGCCGTCTGCACAAATACAGCAAAAGGCCGGCCGGGGTGGCTGAGCGGTTCTAGGCGCTACAGTCTGGAACCGTGCGACCGCTACGGTCGCAGGTTCGAATCCTGCCTAGGGCATGGATGTGTACGATGTAGTTATGTTTAAGTAGTTCTAAGTTCGAGGGGACTGATGACCTCAGAAATTAAGTCCCATAGTGCTCAGAGCCATTTGAACCACTTTTTGAAGTACAGTAAAAGTTATTTTGTACGCACTCTACAACATTTTTTGGATTGTTCCACGATTCTGTGTTCTCACCGCACACACGGCGACAGACAGTGTGTACACATTTTTTAATAATTTAGTCCCATCGGGCCAAGTAGGCATGATATGACACACACATAGTACTAAATTATAACGGTGATTTCTGTTAGAAACATTATGACGTTTCTGATACGTCACAGAAAAGTTTCTAGGCAGCAAAATTTGTGGTTTTCTTGGTCGTTTTTTTCATGAAGTCACACATATTTTGATACTTCCACCTCAGTATGAAATCATGTCATTAACATGCATATGTTTAACATGGCAGTAAACCCATGTACATCATAGACTTACGCAGTCTAGTCTGTCATGCTGTCTTGTGAGTCTGGGTATTATTCATACGTCAGAGCAACGATTGGTTCAAATGGCTCTGAGCACTATGGGACTTAACATCTTAACATCTAAGCTCCTCAGTCCACTAGAACTTAGAACTACTTAACCCTAACTGATCTAAGGGCATCACACACATCCATGCCCGAGGCAGGATTCGAACCAGCGACCGTAGCGGTCGCGCGGTTCCGGACTGAAGCGCCTAGAGCAACGACAAACATCACTGGCTCAGCATAGGAAGTAAGGAAAGAAGATGAGGATTTAGCTTCCTGTCAATGTCGAAGTTACTATGGATGGAGAACAAGCTCAGTTTGAGGAAGTAAGGGGAACGAAATGGTCTGTGTCCTTTTTAAACGAAGAAATCCAATATTTGCTGTAACCGTTTTAAGAAATCCGTGGAAAACTGAAATCATGATAGCTGGACAGAGATCTGAATCACCATCCTCCCGAATGCCAGTCCAGCATCCTACTACTGCACCACGTTTTATGGTAGCTCAGCAGAGAGTTCATCAGAATGTGAAATGAAAATTGTTTGAACTGATTCTGTTTATTTAATCTCCAGCAAGTCCAGTGGATCCAAGTCAAAATCATCCCTGTTCTCATCAATGGGCGTTGGGTACAGTGAGAAAATTTCTTTTCGCTGTGATGGTGATTCCTAATTCCTAATTGATTTCAACTTATCATAATCTGAGTACTATTCCTGTGGGAGTTAATAAATATTTATGGTTGTAATAAGTAACTTAAGTGATTCCCACTCAGGGTAGCCGAGCGGCCTGGGGCGTCTTGTCACGGTCCGCGCGGCTCCCCCCGCAGGAGGTTCGAGTCCTCCCTCGGGCATGGGTGTGTGTTGTCCTTAGCGTTAAGTTAGTTGAAGTTAGATTAAGTAGTCTGTAAGCTTAGGGACCGATGACTTCAGCAGTTTAGTCCCTTAAGACCTTACCACAAATTTAAAAAAAAAAGTCTGCTTGTGCTTCCTTCTCTTTCCTATCCCCCTGCGGGTTCGGGGGTTAGAATAGGCCCGCGGTATTCCTGCCTGTCGTAAGAGGCGACTAAAAGGAGTCTCACATGTTTCGGCCTTATGTGATGGTCCCCTCTCGGGTTTGACCTCCATCTTTCTAAATTATTCCGAAGAGCGAGCCACTTGGGGAAGGGCGCCTTACATGGTGCACTGTATCCGTCGTGCAATTAGACCTTTAGCCGTCTTTCTCGTCGTTGCAATGGTGTCCCGCTCGTTTTCGATCTCTTGGGCGATTACCACGCTGCACTCTGCAGTGTTTCTTTTAACTGCGACGACGACCTTGGCCATTTTTGCACCTAAGATCCAGCACGGTAGCCAGTCCGTTGTGGGTGGGGCCGCCATGTACCCTCTTGGTTGTAGCCCCCTGACAACACAGGGATCGCTCTACTGATGCCTGCGCCGTTAACTCCCCACGTATGCCAAGGAGTAGATGCCCGTCGCCCTGGGGCATCGGGACTCCCGGCAATGGCCATCCTGCCAGGTGGCCTTTGCTGTGGCTGGGTGGCGCCCGTGGGGAGGGCCCTTGGTGGCATCAGGGCGGATGACCTGCAATGAAGCGTGGTACATCACCTCTCGCTGGCGGCCAGCCGTCAGCAGTCTCTAAGTGTTCCAAAGCTCACTTTAAGGCTAATGTGTATGACCCCAAATCGTTCCCCTCCCTGGCCACACCATGGGAGGAACGAAAGGCTGTGAATGAGAGCGAAAGATACTCGCCCCGGTATCTCGTCTGTGCCAGAGCTGACAGGGACTCGTTTGTGTCTGTGAAGCCTCAGTTCTTTGTCGAACATTTAGAGGACAAGTTCGGGGAGGTGGAGGGCTTGTCCAAGATGCGGTCTGGATCAGTGTTGATAAAAACGGCATCCTCTGCCCAGTCACGAGCCTTGCTGGCTTGTACGAAGTTGGGGGATGTTTCTGTTACTATCACCCCACATAACAGCTTAAATATGGTCCAGGAAATTATTTTTCACCGCGATCTCCTTTTACAGTCCGATGACGAGCTGCGCGCTAACTTGGAGCGCCGAGGTGTCCATTTCGTCTGGCGCGTCCACCGGGGTCCGAGGGATCGTCAAGTTGCCACCGGTGCCTTCATCTTGGCCTTCGAGGGTGACACGTTACCTGAGAAGGTCAAGGTGATGGTGTACCGTTGTGATGTCAAGCCGTATATCCCTCCCCCGATGCGGTGCTTCAAGTGTTGGAAGTTCGGCCACATGTCTTCACGCTGTGCTTCCGACCTCGTCTGTCGCGATTGCGGTCGACCTTCCCATCCTGATCATCCCTGTGCGCCGCCTCCAATCTGTGTGAACTGTGGTGCGCACCATCCGCCTTGCTCGCCAGACTGTCCGATTCTGCAGAAGGAGCGGAAGATCATGGAAATCAAGACTCTCGACCGCCTGACGTACACTGAGGCGAAGCGGAAATATGATCGGCTTCATCCAGTGCGCATGACAGCTTCTTATGCCGCAACTGTCACTCCTTCTACAATTCCATCCACTCCAGTCAGCTCTTAGAGTCGAAGTCCCACACCTGCCCCCTTGATGGTGGGGGGCACTGAACCTCCTGTTGCTCCTGCTCCATCTACTTCAGGAGCAACACCCCCCCAACCATCGGGGACATCAGTCCCCCCTTCCCAGCCGGAGAAGCGTAAGACTTCTTCGGCTACTCTCGTAAGGAAGGGGTCCCTTGGGGACCTCCCTTCGCACGTTCCGACCAGTTCCAAAGCCGACAGCCGCAAGTGGCTCAAACAACCGCCAGTCCCTGGTCGTCGGGACACACGGTCATCGTCTGTCCCTGAGACTGACCCAGTGACGCACTCCAAGCCTGAACCACCCAAGGCGCAGTGCGAGAAGCAGAAGAAGAAGAAACTCCCCAAAGCTACCGACATTACGGTGGCACCCATTCCACCGCTTCCTACAAGCTCTACGTCTGAGGATGAGGTGGAGATTCTGGCGTCCGCTGAGGACATGGATCTCGCCAGACCCTCGGATGCAATAGACAGCTGTTGTCCAGGTGGTGACTCAGTAGCAGCAGGGGCCCCGGAGGCGTAATCTGCCTCCCCAATCCCTTCACGCCTTTCCCATCCATGGCTAATACTATCCTCCAGTGGAACTGCAGCGGTTTCTTCCACCATCTAGCTGAGCTCCGCCAACTTATCAGCCGTCATCCTTTCCTTTGCATTGCTCTGCAGGAAACTTGGTTTCCAGCAATGCGAACCACCGCCCTCCGTGGCTATCGGGGTTATTTTAAGAACCGGGCAGCTTATGAAAGGGTGTCTGGTGGCGTCTGCATATATGTCCTTAACTCTCTTCACAGCGAGTTTGTACCTCTACAAACAGCTTTAGAGGCTGTCGCTGTTCGGGTGTGGACGCCACAGGCTATTACCGTCTGCAGTATTTACCTTCCACCTGATGGTGCTGTCGCGCAGCATGTCCTGGCTGCTCTGAGAGCCCAACTGCCGCCACCTTTTTTGCTGCTGGGCGATTTCAATGCCCACAACCCTCTATGGGGTGGGACTGTCTCCGATGACCGCGGTCGGGCCGTGGAGCATGTGTTGGCTCAGCTCGACCTTAGCCTCTTGAACACCGGTGCTCCCACGCATTTCAGTGTGGCCCATGGCTCGTTCTCGGCCATCGATCTCTCTATTTGCAGCCCTGGACTTGTCCCATCCCTCCACTGGAGAGTGCATCCTGACCTGTGTGGTAGTGACCATTTTCCCATCTATTTGTCACTGCCCCAGTGTCATTCTTCTGGGCGCTTGCCCCGCTGGGCTCTCCACAGGGCTGACTGGCCAGCTTTTACTTCCGCTGCAACCATTGAGTCTCCCCCACAGGGTGACATTGACGAGGTGGTCCGTGTTTTAACCACGTCCATCATTTCAGCGGCCGAGGCTGCCATCCCCCGTTCTTCTGGCCACCCTCGGAGGAGGGCTGTACCCTGGTGGTCGCCGGAGGTTGCTGATGCTATTCGCGACCGTCGGCGGGCTCTCCAGCATCATAGGCGGCACCTGTCTCTTGAGACCCTCATCACCTTTAAGAGGCTCCGTGCCCGTCGTCTTATTGCACAGCGTAAGCAGGAGTGCTGGGAGAGGTATGTCTCATCCTTGGGCTCCCATGTCTCCCCCTCGCTCGTGTGGTCCCGGATCCGGCCGATTTACGGATACCAGACCCCTATGGGTGTCCATGGGCTCTCCTTGGGCGGCGCTGTCTGCACGGACGCTGCCGCCATTGCTGAACGGCTTGCCGCGCACTTTGCTCAGAGCTCTGCGACTGCATCCTATCCCCCCGCCTTTCGCTCTCTAAAGGAACGAGCCGAGCGGACGCCGTTCTCATTCCACACGCGTCGTTCTGAAACATACAATGCTCCTTTCAGCGAGAGGGAATTCCTCGCTGCCCTCGCCGATTGCCCTGATACAGCACCAGGCCCAGACTGCATCCACGTGCAGATGCTGAAGCATCTCTCCAGGGACTGCCAGAGACACATTCTCGCGATATTTAATCGCATTTGGAGCGAAGGCGTGTTCCCGTCGCAATGGCGAGAGGGTGTTATTGTCCCCATCTTGAAGCCCGGTGCGGACCCACTGGCGGTGGACAGCTATCGTCCCGTTACCCTCACCAACGTTTTGTGCAAATTGCTCGAACGTATGGTGGGGTGGCGTTTGTGTTGGGTCTTTGAGTCGCGCGGTCTCCTCGCTCCATCCCAGGGTGGCTTCCGTCGGGGCCGGTCTGCCACGGACAATTTGGTGTGGCTGGAATCTGCTGTCCGTACGGCCTTTGCCCGACGTCAGCATCTCGTTGCTGTATTTTTCGATCTGCGGAAGGCGTATGACACCACATGGCGGCATCACATCCTCGCCATGTTGCATGAGTGGGGTCTTCGTGGTCGGCTCCCAGCTTTTCTTCAAACCTTTTTATTGCGCCGCTCTTTCCGGGTGCAAGTCGGTGCCACCTCTAGTTCATCTTATATACAGGAAAATGGGGTCCCGCAGGGCTCAGTGTTGAGCGTCTCCTTATTTCTAGTGGTCATTAATGGTCTGGCTGCAGCAGTGGGGTCGTCGGTGTCTCCTTCTTTGTATGCCGACGACTTCTGCATCTCATTTAGCTCCACGACTACGGGAGTCGCCGACCGCAGGCTGCAAGTCGCCGTTCGCAAGGCAGCATCATGGGCTCTGACTCATGGTTCTCAGTTCTCTGCGCCCAAGACTCGAGTTATGCACTTCTGCAGGCGTCGGACGGTCCACCCTCATCCTGAACTTTACCTCGATGGCCACCTGCTTGAAGTGGTGGACAATTGCCGCTTCTTGGGACTCGTGTTTGATGCCCGGCTCACATGGGTTCCTCATGTTACTCAGCTGAAGCAAAAATGCTGGCGGCACCTCAACGCCCTCCGCTGCCTTAGCCACACATCTTGGCGTGCAGATCGCTGCACGCTGCTGCGATTGTACAGAGCCCTTGTGCAGTCCCGGCTTGATTATGGGTGCCTGGCCTATGGGTCTGCATCACCCTCAGTGTTGAAGTTGTTAGACCCCATACACCACTGTGGGGTTCGGCTTGCAACTGGCGCTTTTCGTACCAGCCCCGTAGATAGTCTACTGGTGGAGGCCGGGGTTCCCCTGCTGCGGATTCGCCGCCATCGACTGCTCACCGACTATGCTGTCCATGTGCATTGCTCGCCAGACTATCCCAATCGTCGCCTGCTTTTCCCAGCCATGGTCCTCCATCTGCCTGAACGGCGACCTAGGTCTGGGCTTTCCGTAGCTGTCCGTGTCCAGTCCCTGCTGTCAGAACTGGGGTCATTCCCTCTTCTGCCTCCCTTCCGGGTCCGTACACCTACGCCTCCCTGGTGTTTGTCCCGGCCGTCCGTCCGTCTGGATTTGTCACAGGGACCTAAGGACTCGGTTCCGCCTGTGGCCCTCCATCGCCGTTTTCTTGCGCTCCTCGAATCATTTCCGGGCTGTGAGCCTGTCTACACTGATGGTTCCCTGGTTGATGGTCGCACTGCCTACGCTTTTGCTCACGCTGCCCATGTTGAGCAATGCTCCTTGCCGGCTGGCTGCAGTATTTTTACTGCAGAGCTGGTGGCCATCTTGCACGCTCTTGAGCATATGCGTTTCTGCTCAGGTAGGTCCATCGTCATCTGCAGTGACTCCCTGAGCAGCCTTCAGGCCATCGACCGCTGCTATCCCTCTTCTCCTCTGGTGTCCTCTATTCAGGAGTCTGTTTCCGCCATTGCCCGTTCTGGACGTTCGGTGGTCTTGGTTTGGACGCCAGGTCATGTTGGCATCCCGGGGAACGAACGTGTTGACAGGCTGGGCAAAGGGGCGCTCGACGTCCCCGCTTTGGAGATCGGCCTCACGGCTCCCGATCAGCAGCTGGTGTTGCGCCGTAAGGTGCTTGGGATGTGGTCTGCTGAGTGGCGAGGCTTGACAATGCCTAATAAACTGTGGGCTGTCAAGGAGACGACCGATGTGTGGCGCTCCTCCCTGCGGTCTTCTCGCAGGGACTCTGTTATCCTGTGTCGGCTCCACATCAGCCATACGTACCTGACGCACGGCCATCTTTTGCGTCAGGAGGATCCCCCCCCCCCCTGTGTCGGTGTGGGTCCCGGCTGACAGTCGCCCACATTTTATTGGAGTGTCCCCGACTGCGCACCCTTCGGCAGTCTTTTAATTTCCCGGGCACCTTGCCTTTGATTTTATGCTACGATGCCTCCATGGCTGACAATGTTTTACATTTTATCCGTGCTAGTCCTTTTTATGGATCCATTTAGGCGGGTCCTGCACTTTTCCGTTTCTGTGTCTTTTGTCCTCACGTCTCTCCATATTTGTTGCTGTTTTGGTGTCTCATCGGATGGTTGACTCTTTCCCTTTTTTGTTGTCGTGGTCAGTCAACCAGTCTCCGGCCATCTTCTTTTCTTCTATTTCTTTCTGTCTGGTGTTCGTCTGTACTCTTCTTTTCTGTAGTGTTCGTTGCCTAATTTGTGTTCTTTAGCACCTGGGGGGGGGGGGGGGGGGCAGTCTCCTTCCCCTTGGGGTTTTATCTGCTCTGCAACTTTGTCTCGCTTGTTTTTGAAATGGGGGACTGATGACCTTAGCTGTTTAGTCCCCCTTAAACATCCCAACAACCACCATCTCTTTCCTAGTGGCAGTTTTGCTTGTGTTGTTCTCTGTAGCTTAGCTGGGTCCATGATCAGCCAGGCTAGGCAGTGAAAGTCATGGTAGTGCCTTGTTGTACCGTCCCCACCCCTTGCGCGAGAGCTTACCCTCCCCTTCCAGAGGACAAGCAGGGAGGCAGATATAATGCCACAGTCGAAGCAGTGTTTGGCCTGGGCGCCTAGAAGTCACAGTCTGGCAGTTTTTCGCATAATGCCCCTGTGTAATATAAGGTCCAGGCCTCCAACCAAAGAAGTCGTACAATGAGCTGTGACAAGCAGCTGTGCCAGTGCAGACTCTTGGTTTTTACAGTGTGAGTCATCCATTCAAAGCACATTTCAAAAGAACTTCGTTTTTCGCTCATGGGTCGCCTCTCTGGAACCCTGTGGAGGTGGAAGTCTTCTACAGATACTGACATCTGTGTTGCATGAGAAGCGAAGCAGCTACGCTGTGTTCATGAATTCTTCACTGTCTTTGTAGAGTGTCGGGCCGACTTTCTGGCGCCGCTTTTGTCTAGAAAGTTGTAGAAGGGCTTCCCATTAGTTAATCTTAAAAAATAGCAGGGCCAGGGAAGCCAGGACGCCAGTTTCCAAGAAATCTGGCCATGGAGCCTAGGTATTGGCTAAAATGATAAACTTAACTGAAGAGTGTTAGTGTAACATGAAATTGCGTAAGAAAAGTGTACATGGGAGTCAGATGACTGGTTAACATTGTAATATGGTTGCTTGGGGAGAAGTTAGTTAGCCGTCCGCGGTGGTCAAGCAGTTCTAGGCACTTCAATCCGGAACCACGCGGCTGCTACGGTCGCAGGTTCGAATCCTGCCTCGGGCATGGATGTGCGTGATGTCCTTAGGTTATTTAGGTTTAAGCAGTTCTAACTCTAGGGGACTGATGACCTCAGACGTTAAGTCCCATAGTGCTTAGAGCCATTTGAACCATTTGCAGTTAGTTATTTTGTAAACAACATTATTGTTGGCCACCATTTTGCACACTCTTTCTCACTGTTGCATGAGAACTGTGTGGACTAATAGAGAGGGGAGAGAAGTATGTTTTCAGGAGAGAACACTTCGACTGCAGATTCTGTAGAGGAGACATCGTCTGGAGATCTAGAGGGAGACACTGGTGATATACTTCAGCCACAGCAGTAGAGAAGTGATGTTCACACAATTGGCAGCTGATGTGATGCAGACTACAGTAGATCACAGTGCTCGGAACTCTCTACATCGCTGAATGCAAAATATTGTGAGAAACTGCAGCTTAGGTGAGCAGGGTATGAGACTTGACAAGGCATATTATTAGCACCAAGTAGGTTCTACGAATCTCATATTTTTCCCGAGTGGTACTCATTCATGACTCATAGAGTGATTTTATTGCGTGTTGTGGTTTTATTATTCTTCTCATATAATCAGGCAATCAGTGTGCATCCATTTTTCAAGATCGAATCGAATCAATCCTGCGATTATACCTTGTTTGTGTATATGTTAGCAAATTAATGTATAACAAATAGGGGTTTATGTGGACCAGTGTTCTATTTCATAGTTACATGATTTTCGCGGTTCTAGGCGCGCAGTCCGGAACCGCGCGACTGCTACGGTCGCAGGTTCGAATCCTGCCTCGGGCATGGATGTGTGTGATGTCCTTAGGTTAGTTAGGTTTAAATAGTTCTAAGTTCTAGGGGACTGATGACCACAGCTGTTAAGTCCCATAGTGCTCAGAGCCATTTGAACCATTTTTTAGTTACATGATTTGTTGTTTATTATATTTTGTTAAGAGCAACACTCTTGTCTCATGTTTGCCAGGACACCCCTATCCTGTTGTTATCTGTCGTGCTACAGGTTTATTAAATCATATGAGCCCATGGGAAACAGTCTGACTATTAGGCACTCCAAACGATTCGGGTCATTCTGACATCCGCAGGAGTATGTCAAAAACTCAGCTGACTCTTCGCGATGTGTGAGGTCGTAGTTGAAGTGGTCCCTTTGTGGCTTGCTCCAACCTGTTGTGAATTGTCCATTCCATATCAGTTTGGAGTTGTCTTTGTGTTGTTACCATTACACATGGAACGACACCTAGGGAACTGATAAAAAGTTTAAGAGGTGTGGCGTTGTTGGCCGGAAGACACTGAGGGGCACAATGGCACGCAAACTGGTGACGAACATAGCTTATTCCTGTTGTATAGGCCCAACACATTCAACGTACAGGCATCATCAGTAATCCTACATGTAATTACTGCAAACAGGTTCGGAAGTATCTGAGGACGTAGTTGCGAAGTCTGATGATAAGAAACTTTATGCCATCAATTCATCTCCTTTTGTCTGGCAAACGTTGGCGACGATCTTTTCATCCACTGACAGGTTTCGAACCGCATACCGTGAGGTGACTGGTGGCCTTAGTAGCATATAGGTGGGGCGCATACACTCGATTCTGAAATCTCTATGAGTCCCACGACTGCAGCGAAACTAAACTGATCAGCTGGAAAAAGTGCGTATACAGTACAGTCAATGTGTTGCCTTAGAAATTCGGATCATTCTAAAAGTAAAGAACGTTTTGCTCTGACATGCCACACAGTTCTACGCCCATCCCCCTCCCGCCATAGTGTTACAGACCTTCCAAATAGTTGGGGCCTGTATGACGCAAACATCAAGCAGGAACAGTCGTTTACTCTTTATTCTTGCGATTTTAGAATCTGTGGCAAAATTAACGATCCCGGTAAGCGTGAAGTTCATAGAGTACTGCGCTTTCTGAATGCAAAAAGTTTGCGCCCTGTCGAATCTACCGACAGAAGTGAATGAAACTTCAGTTCCAAAATGATGCATCGTGTTTGATGGTGAACGGACGAATATTCCCGATGAAGAACCATCAGTTGTGACTGATGAACTCACATCAAGAACTGAGGGAAAAATTGAGTGGCATACACCAGTGGTCGTGTGATCCGCGGTTCTCAGCCGTATTTGATAATAATATGCTTCTGGCGACTAACAACAGAAGCCAAAAACGTCAGCAAACGTTAAGAGCTTCTCAAGAGTATTTTTCTTGCTCAGTAACAAACAAAAATTCTCATAGAAACAGTAATATTTTAAAATGTGCTTAATTTTGACTGACGATGAATTCGTCCGTGAGCTAAGTGAATTTTGTAGCTTATGTCAGGGGCAGACTGGTAATAGCACTGCCCGTGCGGTGTTAATAACAGTGGGAGGGTGAATATTTTGTTGTTTGTCTTCAAATGCTGGCAAATCGCTATCGTAACCAACTAGCAGCGAACAGCTGCTATGATTGAATGTCAAACGGAAGTAAAATGGATTCGTCGACATGCATTGTAAAGAACGTCTTCTTCACCGACACATGTTTGTAGTAAGAAATCTGAAATTAGATTAAAGCTGTTGTAATGGAATGCAATGGGTAATAGAAAAATAATATTCATATTATTTAGTAAACATTCGTGATCGTGTCTCATTTTGCAATTACTGTTATTAACAGTGTAACATACTAATTTTTTAGTTTACCAATTAATAGTTCCATATATTTTCATGATATGGCACTCCAAAGCTCGTATACATTTCAATATGATAACAGTGTCTAAGTCATAATTTTATCATTTAACGATAACGATTTTATATTTCGCCTAGCATGAAGATGTGAATGCTTTTATGAATCTGACGACGGTCAGCCGACACAAACTGGTTGCGCAAATAAAGAATTTTACCAGCAGTTCGAGGCGGCAATGCAGGATTACATTTTTCAGTCAGTAAGATCGGTAGGGGAAGACGTGGTAAAGTGACCAGGACGGGAAAAGTGGCGACTGCATATTTTTTGCCCAGAACGGCGTTGCTTTCTCTGAAGAAATGATCAGACTAGTTCTGATAGAAAACTTCTTGGCAGATTAAAGCTGTATGATGGTCTGAGACTCGAACTCCGAACCTTCGCCTTTCGTAGGCAGGTGCTTTTCCAGCAGAACTACTGAAGCACGACTCAGGCCTCCTCACATATTCTTCTAGTTCTAATAAACATCGCCATTGTTGTCAGTGTGATTGACAGAGGAAGCTTTTTTCGTTATTTTTTTAGTAACAACGTTTTTGTTTTTGAGTCGTCTGATGTAAGATAAGTCACTTATATTATTGTTATCAGCTCACTTGTATGGAGAGTTACAATTTTTTACAATATCAATGTTTATACGATGCCTTTTGGCCTACAAATGTAGTTTAATGTTTTTTTAATTTCAGTTTAATAGTTTCTTCTGTGGATCACTAACGCCGACATGTCGTCATATTGGGAAAGTTGGCCACACTACTCATCAGGAAAAGTGGCCAAGTTTTTCACCCCAGTAAGAGTTAGTTATTTGCAAAAAAACACGCATTATACAACAGATAAAACTAATTTCTAAACCCTTTTCACGTACAAAGCTATCATGCCCCACTATATCACTTTGTGATAATTTTGAATTAATTTAGCTATATATTATTTAAAAATGGCTCTGTTCTATTGTATTTGAACTAACACAAAAGTCCGATTGAAAACAGTCTGCTGCAACTGCTTGGAGTGGCCGCGGGGTTTGAGGCGCCATGTCACGGATTGCGCGGTCTCTCTCGCCGAAGGTTCGAGTCCTCCCTCGGGCATGTGTGTGTGTGTGTTGTTCTTAGCGTAAGGTAGTTTAAGTAGTGTGTAAGTTTAGGGCATGAGAAGGCTGGAAAATGCGTCCGGAAATCAGAAAAACAAACATAGGATCCTGTTGCGATGGTCCTGGGCTCAGAAGCAGCCTAAGTACAGAATATTGGTCACCATGCATGCCTTCAGAAAAATGATGTCAAAAGCATTTTGATAACATAAAATTTGTTATTATTTCTCTTAAAACAAAACACTGTCGGACAGTGTCTTGAGTATAGTGGAGAGCAGTATAACTGCGATTATTTGAAGGTGTCAGGTTGCGACTTTTTTGTTTACGAATGCGACTTTCAGCGAGCTCAAAAGTATTTTGACTCGCAGTTTGCTTCGTGAATTCGTGGATGTTACTTGTTTCTTAGTTCTGATTTCTATGGATATTTACTTACAGTAATTGTTTCAATATGCCGAAACGTAAGGAATATTCCAGTGACTTTAGAAACGATATGATAAATGTACTAGAGCAAGGCCTAAAACAAAGCGAAATTGTTCATACTTTTAAAGTGACCCGTCAGCCCATACTGTCGAAAATAAGCCTCGCAACGGACGTCCAAAAAAAAGTCTCCTAAATTCGGTCATATCATAAAAAAGTTATCAACAAATGATGTTCGCAAGTCGGCTGTAATGACACAAAGAGAATTGAAAGAAAAATATAACGCCGACATTCACGTTTCCACTGTCAAAAGACGTTTGAAACTCTTTGGACGAAGACCGACGAGAAAGCCCTTAGTATTGCAAAACGGCACAGATCATGATGAGGTTCAGACTGGTCTAAATTTCTGTGGAGTGAGGAGGGCAAATTTAATTTACTGTCACTTGATGGTATCAAGTATGTGCGACGTCTTGTAAATAAAGATATGGATTCCGGTACCATATTCACAGGGTCAAATGTGGAGGTGGCTGTGTGATGGTTTAGGGATGTTTTTCACGGTCTCGGGTTGGGCCGTTAGTTCGAATTGAAGGTAACATGGATCGTTTCGTTTACGAAAAATATTGAAGACGCAAATGCTACCTATACGCTAAACATCACATGCCGGCTGGATGGTATTTTCAAAAAGATAACAATCCCAAGTCCATCAGTGATTTTTTAAAACGCAACAAAGCAAGGTTATGGGGTGGCCAAGTCAAAGTCCGGATTTGAATCCTGTAGAACATCTGTAGGAGAAGTTGGCCCGCAGAACAAGAACAAAAAATTATTCGAACAAAGACACTTTTTTTGAAGCCTTCAGAAATGAGTGGGATAAAATTCCGATGGGTCGATTGCAAAGGTTGGTCGACACAATGATGGCGTGGTTGAGGCTGTCATAAAAGCCAAGTGATATCCCACTAAATACTGATTTTCTTATTACGGGCCGCACGGAGTGGCAGCGCGGTTTGAGGCGCCGTGCTACGGATTGCGCGACCCCTCCCTCGGGATGGGTGTGCCTGTTGTTCTTAGCATAAATTAGTTGAAGTAGAGCGTAAATCTAGGGACCGTTGACCTCAGCAGTTTGGTCCGATAGGAATTCACACACATTTCAACATTTCTTATTACTGTAGATGAAAATTATATGTTAAAAATATTTTTTCAAACATGTAAAAATACTTTTGCTCCGCCATTGTCCTCATTAAAAAATACTCTCTATTATGTTGTGAACAAGAACTAATTGGCCACTATTCTTCAGAACACTGAATATTCATCAATGAAATAAATTACTGATTTTCATGTTTCATATTTATTTTTAATTAATCCAATTACTATATTTGCCAAAATACGTTTGAGCGCTACTGTAGTTCCAATATATTATTTTCTTTTTCATTTAAAAATATTTTATGTGATACTTTACAATACATAGAGTCAATATGTGAAAGTGATAGGTTACTATCAGTAACCATGATATGGATTTGGTGAAAACTGAATTTCTCTTTGAGTAGCCAGAACCCCTCATCTCATGTGGCCTGATGTGTCGCCAATACAATGTCAAATTAGCTCTTAAGCAATAAAGTTTGCCGACCACTGGCGTCAACCTTGCACTATTCATACAAAGAGTTTGTATTTTATTCAAAATCTCACGATCAGTTCTTCATCAGATTGTTCGTGGCGATTTAGACTATACAGGGTGTTACAAAAGGTACGGCCAAACTTTCAGGAAACATTCCTCACACACAAAGAAAGAAAATATGTTATGCGGACACGTGTCCGGAAACGCTTACTTTCCATGTTAGAGCTCATTTTATTACTTCTCTTCAAATCACATTAATCATGGAATGGAAACACACAGCAACAGAACGTACCAGCGTGACTTCAAACACTTTGTTACAGGAAATGTTCAAACTGTCCTCCGTTAGCGAGGATACATGCATCCACCCTCCGTCGCATGGAATCTCTGATGCGCTGATGCAGCCCTGGAGAATGGCGTATTGTATCACAGCCGTCCACAATACGAGCACGAAGAGTCTCTACATTTGGTACCGGGGTTGCGTAGACAAGAGCTTTCAAATGCCCCCATAAATGAAAGTCAAGAGGGTTGAGGTCAGGAGAGCGTGGAGGCCATGGAATTGGTCCGCCTCTACCAATCCATCGGTCACCGAATCTGTTGTTGAGAAGCGTACGAATACTTCGACTGAAATGTGCATGAGCTCCATCGTGCATGAACCACATGTTGTGTCGTACTTGTAAAGGCACATGTTCTAGCAGCACAGGTAGAGTATCCCGTACGAAATCAAGGCGGTGAATCGAGGAAGTACAGTACATACTGACGAAACTAAAATGAGCTCTAACATGGAAATTAAGCGTTTCCGGACACATGTCCACATACACATCTTTTCTTTATTTGTGTGTGAGGAATGTTTCCTGAAAGTTTGACCGTACCTTCTTGTAACACCCTGTATAAAAATGCGTGCCAGGTGGCTTCCTCGACTTTTGACAGATGAACACAAAATCTCTCTCTAGGTACAACGATGGCGAGGAGTTTCTTAAGTGCTTAGGTACTGCTGACGAGACTGGGTTTCGCATAAAAGTCCAGAAACAAACGCTAGTCGGTAGAACTGCGTCATTCACGATACCCAACAAGTAAAAAGAAATCAAATAAATGCTGATCACCAACAAATTTACGACCTGTGTGTTTTGGGATCGAAAGGCCGTCCTACTCATCGACCTTACGCACAGACGAGAGACCATGAAAGCAGCGGACCTGTCAGGCCCTTCACCGAACACGCCGCACCGTTCAAGACAAACGCCGTGCATTGCTGTCCAGCGGCGCTGTGCTTCTTCGCGATATAGCTCGCCAGCATTCTTCAGTTACAATGTGAAGTTTTTGAACATCCGTCTTATAGACTGGTCTTGGCTCCAGGTAAATCCCAACTTTTTCCCAAATTAAAGGATTTTTTGGGCATAAAACACTAAGGAAACGACAACGTACTCAAAGAGGACGTTAGTCACTTCAAAAAATTGACTGCAACGAAATACGCAGATGGCAGACGAAAGCTTGTCGAGCACTATGCAAATTGTTTGAATCTGAATGGCAACTACGTAAAAAAAAAGAAAAAAAAACCAAATTGTGTTATAAAATACGTCTTCTTTCATTATCTAGAATCAAAATGTCTAGAGAAACTAGCTTTTTCTTTTTTTTCAAATGACCCTTGTTTTTCGAAACAGGCATTCGTGTACGTGTGAGACTTTACTTTCTCCCGGTGGATACAATGTTCAAAGTTCAAATACACTAATGGCCATTAAAATTGCTACACCAAGAAGAAATGCAGATGATAAACGGGTATTCGTTGGACAAATATATTATACTAGAACTGACATGTGATTACATTTTCACGCAATTTGGCTGCATAGATACTGAGAAATCAGTACCCAGAACAACCACCTCTGGCCATAATAACGGCCTTGATACGCCTGGGCATTGAGTCAAACAGAGCTTGGATGGCGTGTACAGGTAAAGCTGCCCATGCAACTTCAACACGACACCACAGTTCATCAAGGGTAGTGACTGGAGTATTGTGACGAGCCACTTCCTCGGCCATCATTGACCAGACGTTTTCAGTTGATGAGAGATCTGAAGCGAACAAGAGGTGACCGAGACGTGTAACCAATGGCACCCCATACCATCACGCCGGGTGATACGTCAGTATGGCGATGACGAAAACACGCTTCCAATGTGCGTTTACCGCGATGTCGCCAAACACGGATGCGACCATCATGATGCTATAAACAGAACCTGGATTCATCCGAAAAAATGTCGTTTTGCCATTCGTGCATCCAGGTTCGTCGTTGAGTACACCATCGCAGGCGCTCCTGTCTGTAATGCAGCGTCAAGGGTAACCGCAGCCATGGTCTCCGAGCTCATGGTCCATGCTGCTGCAAACGTCGTCGAACTGTTGGAGCAGATGGTTGTTGTCTTGCAAACGTCCCCATCTGTTGACTCAGGGATCGAGACGTGGCTGCACGATCCGTTACAGCCATGCGGATAAGATGCCTGTCATGTCGACTGCTAGTGATACGAGGCCGTTGGCATCCAGCACGGCGTTCCGTATTATCCTCCTGAACCCACCGATTCCATATTCTGCTAACAGTCATTGGATCTCGACCAACACGAGCAGCAATGTCGCGATACGATAAACCGCAATCGCGATAGGCTACATCCTTACACGAGGCATCACAACAACGTTTCACCAGGCATCACCGGTCAGCTGCTGTTTGTGTATGAGAAATCGGTTGGAAACGTTCCTCATGTCAGCACGTTATAGGTGTCGCCACCGGCGCCAACCTTGCGTGAATGCTCTGAAAAGCTAATCATTTGCATATCACAGCACCTTCTTCCTGTCGGTTAAATTTCGCGTCTGTAGCACGTCATCTTCGTGGTGTAGCAATTTTAATGACCAATAGTGTAATTTATGGGAATGCAAGCCGGCCGCGGTGGTCTCGCGGTTCTAGGCGCGCAGTCCGGAACCGTGCGACTGCTACGGTCGCAGGTTCGAATCCTGCCTCGGGCATGGCTGTGTGTGATGTCCTTAGGTTAGTTAGGTTTAAGTAGTTCTAAGTTCTAGGGGACTGATGACCACAGCTGTTAAGTCCCATAGTGCTCAGAGCCATTTTTTTGGGAATGCAACCGAGTGACGTAGTCAACAACCGTCTATATTTTGAGAGGTGACGACCCTGTCATTTTCAAGCGCTGCGCAAGTGAATTTTAAACCTCGGTTTGAAGAGCAATTCCGAAAAGAGAAAACACACACACACAGACCACACACACACACACACACACACACACACACACACACACACACACACTGTAAACACTAGCGCCACCGCACAACCAAAGATTACCAACGCTAGAAGTTATCGTTAGTGAAAATTACTAAACAACGGAAGCGGCAGCGTTAACTCTGTCCCTCTGTTGCCGGCCGAAGTGGCCGTGCGGTTAAAGGCGCTGCAGTCTGGAACCGCAAGACCGCTACGGTCGCAGGTTCGAATCCTGCCTCGGGCATGGATGTTTGTGATGTCCTTAGGTTAGTTAGGTTTAACTAGTTCTAAGTTCTAGGGGACTAATGACCTCAGCAGTTGAGTCCCATAGTGCTCAGAGCCATTTTTTTTGTCCCTCTGTTTTTTGACACAGGAAAGAGAAGGATTCCACGCAGGATTCAAACAAAAACCTCTATCTCTAGTTACGAGTGTACTTGCTAATTTAATTTCAACAGCTTCCTTAATAACACTATCCCAACGACTGGAAGTGCGTGCGACAATCTGCGTGTTGTATTATGTAGGGTCACTTTTGCCAAGTCAGTATTCTGCAACAGACGTATTGCTTGGCTGTTGTAAACGTGTGTACCGCTTTTGCTCAGTACACCGGTCCTCCACAGTCCTGACAGTCTGATCAATAAATAACGGGCAACAGCTGTAAGTAATACGGCAAACATCCGCCTTACGTAAACCAAGATCATTCTTTACGGAAACTAAAAGGACGCTGATCTTAGACGGTGATCGAAAAACACATTTCACATCATATTTCCGAAAAATACGACGAATCGTCGTCGATGTGCTCCTTGTGTACGGAAAAAAGGCGTAGACCTTCGCGCCGCCGCGCGGGGTAGCCACGCCGTCTCAGGCGTCTTGTCGCGGTCCGCGCGGCTCCCCCCGTCGGAAGTTCTAGTTCCCTCGGGCATGGGTGTGTGTGTTGTCCATAGCGTAAGTTACTTTAAGTTAGAGTATATGGTGTGTAAGCTTAGAAACCGATGACATAAGCAATTTGGTCCCATAAGATCTTAACACAAATTTACAATTTTTTACCTTCGCGCCAACTCGGTATTATCATCACTCACTCGCTGCACAGTTGGTCTTTCATTTTAAACGTTGTGACGAAAGGTGACTTAGAGATGGGCTAACTCAGCTGCTAAACTTTCAGGGTCCTAGGTGATAAGGGCCCTGTGAACCAAGGTACGAATTACCCCTTCACGTTGAGCCGAATGATGGTAACTGTCAGCCTGCAGATAGAAATCAGTATGAGAAGGCTTCCTATAAACAGCATGTCCCAACGTGCCATCATACACTATGTGATCAAAAGTATTCGGACATCTGGGTGAAAATGACTTACAAGTTAGTGGCTCCCTCCATCGGTAATGCTGGAATTCAGTATGGTGTTGGCCCACTATTAGCCTTGATGACAGCTTCCACTCTCGCAGGCATATGTTCAATCAGGTGCTGGAAGGTTTCTTGGGGAATGGGAGCCCGTTCTTCACGGAGTGCTGCACTGAGGTGCCTAGCACGAAGTCGGTCTTCCAAAAACATCCCAGAGATGTTCTACATGATTCAGGTCAGGACTCTGTGCAGGCCAGTTCGTTACAGGGATGTTATTGTCGTGTAACTACTGCACCACAGGCCGTGCATTATGAACAGGTGCTCGATCATGTTGAAAGATGCAATCGCCATCCACGAATTGCTCTTCAGCAGTGGGAAGCAAGAAGTTGCTTAAAACATCAATGCAGTCCTCTGCTTTGATAGTGCCACGCAAAACAACAAGGGGTGCAAGCCCCTCCATGAAAAACACGACCACACCATAACACCACCGCCTCCGAATTTTACTGTTGGCACTACACAAGCTGGCAGATGACGTTCACGGAGCATTCGCCATTCCCACACCCTGCCATCGGATAGTCACATTTGTACCGTGATTTGTCACTCCACACGTTTTTCCACTGTTGAATCGTCCAATGTTTACGCTCCTTACACCAAGTGATGCGTCGTTTGGAATTTACCGGCGTGATGTGTGGCTTATGAGCAGCCGCTCGACCATGAAATCCGTTTTCTCACCTCTCGCCTAACTGTCATAGTACTTGCAGTGGATCCTGAGGTAGTTTGGAATTCCTGTGTGATGGCCTGGATAGACATCTGCCCTCTACGCATTACGACCCTCTTCAACTGTCGGCGGTCTCTGTCAGTCAACAGACGAAGTCGGCCTGTACGCTTTTGTGCTGTACGTGTCCCTTCACGTTTCCACTTCACTCTCACATCGGAAACAGTGGACGCATGATACAACTGACACCCAGTCGCCTGATCATGTTCGACGTCCGTGAGCTCCGCGGAGCGCCCCATTCAACTCTCTCACTATGTCTAATGACTACTGAGGTCGCTGATATGGAGTGCCTGACAGCAGGTGGCAGCACAATGCACCTGATACGAAAGACGTACATTTTTGGGGGTGACGGGATACTTTTGATCACATAGTGTACATTGGTCAGACCGTCGGGAGGTTTATGCTTGAGGCCTGCGTGGAATTCTTCTCTTTCCTTTGTCAAAAAACAGAGGGACAGAGATAATGCTACCGCTCCCCTTGTTTGATAATTTTCGCTATCTATAACTTCTGGCGTCGATCACCTTTGTTTGTATGTTGGCGCTAAGGTTTACAGTGTATGTGTGTGTGTGTGTGTGTGTGTGTGTGTGTGTGTGTGTGTCAGTCAGCGACAGTACTTCACCTAAATTTTGTTTGCCCTCCCTCCCTCTCTCTCTCCCTCTAACATTTTATTTAAAACTTGAAAAGAGCGGCAAATTTTACGTTTAAAATGATACAGTATTCCGGTTTATAGCAAGGTTCAGTCAAGGTCAAATAAGCAAACATATGTTTAGTTCTAGTAGGGATTAACTCGGAATAAAGGATGGGCACAGCAAAACACAATTTTAGATGCAGATTCACGTATCACACCCAATAACCATGATTTTAAAGTTAATTATCGAAGGTTGAGTTTTGTTTCGTGGAAACCCCCATTTGTGACGTCAGATTTGGAAAGAGCAGATAGAGATTTGAACTTTAAGTTTTAATTAACGTGTTTATCAGCAAAAATAAATACATCACAGCATGTAAATGTTACTGTGACATTTGGAAGACAGAAGAAATGTAAATAAAACGCGTATCACTGATTTAACAGTCGTTGAATGAGTCCACTCGCCTCTCATTCCTCAGAGTGCCCCTTCCAGTTTGTATGTAACATTGTATTTTGCTGTATCCCTCCTCTATTCTGAATTAATCCCTACTAGAATTAAAAACTTGTTTGCTTATTTGGCCTTCGTTGAACTAGCCATGACTTTGAGCGATGTTTTATTTCATACGTAAAATTTGCCGCTCTTTTCAAATCTTGAATCAATATTAGGGTTCCCATTTAAAAAATCGTTTTATCCTCCATATCACCTTGATAACTGCGTTTAAGGTCACGGCTATTAGTAGCAATACATGACCGTCTTTGCCACTTACAGCTTTTATCTAAAACATTTTGCTATATCTCATCTCTATCCCGAGTTATTCTCCATTGTGGATTAAAATTGTTCACCCTGTATAATGGAAGCGCTCTGTACCACTTGGAGAAAGCTCAAGTGTTGCTTTATATCAAATGAAATATATCTGTAATCCTCTTTAATTACTTTTTGTGACTGTTCTTCTTCAATACACGGTCTGATATCACTTCTCTCTTCAAAATCGCTCAAAAATATGTTACGCTCAGTGGGTCGCTGGGTCATAGATAACTTCAGAAGTAGAAATTCTTCAAGTTATATGTAGTTTCAGTGTTTATTTCTAGTTTATCTGATATAGTTTGTTGCGTTTTAAGTTCACTGGATGAAAAATTTCTCAAATGAATCAATTTTTCTGTATATCTGCATCTGTAGGTTCGAAGAAATTTCCTACTTTACATGTTACTACTCTGTTTCAGGTGTACGGCCAATACAAATTTCAATTCGCTCTCATCTGAATTTTTATTAGGTGTAAGCACAGTTACATAGATTTGAGAAACATACGCGATAGTCTTTTGGAAATATCGCAACCAACTTATATGTTTTATAATATCGAAGAAAACTGGATTTTACTTACTGATCAGTATAATGCACAGACAAATTTTCATCAAGTGATAACCGAAACTCATGGTACAGTTTGTACAACTGGAAAACTTATGAGTACAATTTTAAAATTTCAGTCATTTACGTTTAACAACGTAAAAATATGAGGAAAGGTTGATATTATGAAGACGTCAGTTTACTTTGAGAAATTGGAGAGTAAGGTTTCAATGAAATATGATAAATAAGATATAAGCACGTTCATCGTGAGTTTTTTTATTCTGGTAAGTCATTGTTTTCACATATTTCTAGAGGAACGACATGTTTTTAAAATCTAAATTCCATCCAAAATTTTATTCTTAAAAATACGTAATAGGTACTTAACATTGCATACTTGCAAACTGAGAGCACTTAGCGTGAGCTACCATTGACTTACCATTGTTTATTTGCTGTTAGCGTTAATCAAACGTTACTGTGAAACATCTCAAAAATACAACTTAGGAGGTCCGAATTGTTTCCTTTACCATATTTTGAAATAATAGAGTATAACAACCTCAAAAAATAGTTTATGACGTTCAGGATGGCTCTTAACATTTCTGCCTTAACAACAGTAAGGGACACAACATTGTTTACTTAATTACAGAATTATTCACATTTATCTTATCAGCAATAACGTTTGAAGCGCATTTCCGTTCAGGAACCTGTTCAGGATCTTTATCTAAGCCGCAGTTTTCCTCATCATCATCGAGTTAGTACAAATCGTCCTGATAAGAATTTTTCTGGCACGAAAATTTCATACATTGCTGCTAGCAGCCGTGATTTGGCACTTATCACTGTTTACATGTACACATCCTCATAAAGTTGGCATTAGTGACAATCTGACATTAGAGGTAGAGCTGTCATTTCTCGGTTTATGATGAAACCAGCAACTGATATGAATAAAACACATCACGTACTATGTTTCACATGCGATAACCCTTTCTCATCGAATTTCCCTTACCAGTGTTTACAGACGAGGTCTTCATAATGAAAGCGTAAGATACTAATTTTTTTTCTACTTTCTGTAACTGTATCAGACCAACCTGATACAAATTCCGAGCACATGCCTTTCCATAGTATTTTTTTTAATCAGCATCAGAGAATGGGTTTATTGATTTGAAATAAAGTGCAGCTTGTTTTCTACACCTAAAATTAAAAAAAAATTGTAACATTGGTGACAATTCCAGCCATTTTAAGAGCTTTAACAAGAAAGCTGACCTCTCACATTGATTGTTAAAATGCGTCTTGAAACGTTCTAAGCTCTGTTTATCCTGACAGGGTCGAGCAAGTGAAACGTTACGAGCTTTTGAGAGTAACGAAGTGCTTACGAGATACAGAACCTTTAGAGTTACAGTTAAGGGGTTGAGTGAGGTGAAAATATTGTAGTATAAAGTTGTTCCTTATAGGAAAAACTTGTGCAGTGACGTGTGTGTACCCCTGTCCGAATGCAGATGTATTGAATTAAATAGGAATATGTAATTCCATTTGTTGAAATAATCAGCAACCAGCTGCACAGTTGTGTAGCTGGTTAGTGATTGTTCAACAAACAGAAATACAGTTGCTGACGATGGGTAAGATACTAAACCGTCTGACTGTGTAATATGAAGTTCACTCCATGATTCGTCCCTCTGAGAACACTTAATAACCACAAATTGAATTTGATTGCATGCCCACCTGTGAGGGTATAAGCTGTTCATACAATCTAACTATAGTCCTATAACATAAAACCCATATTAATACTGTATACAATGATTGTATCTCGCGCTCAATATGACCCAAGCGCAGTGGAATATAGCAATCTAATGTGATTTATAAAAGCTTCATGTTGCTACAGGCTTATCAATCTGCGCAAATGAGCTCATCTTTAATAGCTGAAAGATTACACGTAGAAATATGTTAAATATTTATGCTGCCATTCAGGACAGGGGTAGACATTATCAAAGAAAGATGGCTAGTTAGATCAGCAACTACTCGTAGTTGGACTTCTACTCAGTTATCAACAGGAAATGGGCCCATTGTTGTATGTTATTACTCCGTAGGCGTAGGTAGCATTAACACATTTAATCTCTACATCTTATTACAGATGTGGCACTGATGATGTACACGGCTATGAACACAATCACTACAATGCTCCAATCATGTGAGCATATTCGAGAAAGATTACAATAAAATTCCACATCTGGAAAGAATTCTACAAAGCAACTCGTATTCTTCAGTAACCAAACCGAAACAAGGAAAAATATGTTGATTTAAACAAAGCTTATATAAAGGCATTGGAAAAGCGTCAAACGTTGCCACATGAAAAGTTAGACTGTGTTCTGAAAAATATGGCTTGTAACGATTCCTATTATATCACACTTATTTGAAACTGTCTATTTAGCAGGGCTACCATGCAGTCTGTAATAGATTGATCAGACGCAATTACTCACGTGCACAGTCTACTCAAGTCAGAATACGAAATTGAAAAATAATATAATGATAAGCAAAGTTTCAATAAAGGTGAAACACAGCTCCACATAATTATAGATATAAAACCCATTGGCTATATCTTCCGATGTGAACAAATCGAAAACTCAGCGTTGTAAAACTACATTACAGTCAGAAAAATGAGGTGTCGTTGCAAAAGACTGCAACCTGCTTTGCTGGAATCTTTGTAAGGGGAACCTTTCTCTGAAAATGCTACCTGTGTATTCGATTCACCCATCCAATTGCCACACCGTAAGGAAAAAATTGTAGCCCGCCTGTATGATGGCTCAGGGACAATCACACCACAGTAGGAGAGCCAAAGACTCGTTTGCGCTGTTTGATGCCGCCTGCCAAATTCGGCGAGTGCGACTAACATTTGTGGAGTTATGAACTGAGGCATGCTGAAATAGTAGCCACATTTAAACCTGAACGATTGCGTATGGACGATTCATTCTAATATGCGCATTCGCGAATATACGCTGAAGCGCTAAGAAATTAGTATAGATATGGGTATTCAAATACAAAGGTATGTAAACAGGCAGAATACGGCGCTGCGGCCACCAACGCCTATATAAGACAACAAGTGTTGTAACTTTCTTTAAAAAATATAAAAAAATAACTTTACGATTATACTGAATGAAGTCTTAACTGTGGAATGGATACAGAACTCGAATTTTCGTTTGGCGTGTTGTAACTGCAAGCGGTGTGCTTCCTCTGTGTCATTGTTAGCAAAACTTTAGGCGAATTGATTGGGGAATGCAACTCCCGACAGAGCACCAGACACTACAGATTTGCCCTGACATTCCTGAGATGACGACCACGACCCTAGAGGACGTCGAATTCGGACGCGGACATCGGTCGGAGCATCAACGATCAGAGGGAACCACTGGGGCAGCGACTGGCGGGCGCGGACCGGAGTCGGAACACTCGATGCGGCGCGGACCAGTTGTGAAGCGCCCAGAAAGAAACAGAAGTGGAGAACAAGGATACAGAGCACCAGACGCTACAGATGACGATCGTCACCCCAGAGAGAGACCGAAACGGGCGAGGACGGCAGTCGAACACCAGCGACCAGGGAGGGCCATGGGAGGCATAAATACTGGACTCGATCCGACCAAGGACCATTTTCCGGTAGCACCTGAAGAAGACAGCGAATTACGCTGTCGAAATATCATGCAAGAACGACGCGAACACCCGGCAGAAGTCCCGTTTTTTCAAAACGTCATATTTCCACTCAATAAACAGAAACAAAAGGCAAAAACGAAAGTTTACAAAAGATTCCACTGGAAGTGGTATAGTTTCTTCTCACTGTCGTGAACCAGTTGACCCTTATCGTAATTTCAGACACTTTTGATTGCATTTAGGCATACTCTTTACTAAATTTTCGAGATAAGCGTGTGTGATATTGTCCCATTTGTCCACAGCCCCCTCTGTGATGCCTGTAAGGCCTGTAGTGGGGCAGGACGATTGAAAACCGCTCGTTTTAGCGTGTCCCATGAATTTTGGAAGCAGTTGAGATCTGGATAACATGGGGGCCATTACATCCGACTGATCCTATGCTCTACTGGGAAGGTGTTCACAAGATTGTGACGATGGGGGCGTGTATCGTTGTTCATCACCGTGATTCACGAGCCAACATGTTCACCAAACGGAACCACATTGCGTGGAAGAATGTCGCCCCGATTCTTCACTCCAGTCATCTTGCCATGTAGTGGCACAAGGGGTGTCCTGCAGCAACACATGCAGCCATCCAAAACATGATTGAACCGCCTTGCTAAGGATGGTGGACTACGATACATTTAGAGTGCAAACGTTGTCCGCGTTGCCTCCGCATACGAATATTAGTATTGTGAGGATGGAAATTGATATTGTTTCGTCAGAAAAGAGCGTTGTGTCCCCCCGCTGCATAGTGTCCACACACAGTGGTCTTGTGCCCACGCAACACGAACCCGCTTCGGAGGAGGATCCTTGAGATGTCTTCTGGCACGAGATCCCTGCTATCGTTTGTGTTGACACTTGCACTCCCGTAGCTGTTTGTAACTGCCGCCGTAGACGTGTGACATTGTGATGAGGATTTCTGCTTGCTGTTATAGGCAGATATCGGTCCACCACATCTGTTATTTTTCTTCCGTGCTCACTTTCCTTACGATCCTCAACTGATCCTGCCGCTAGAAACTTGTTCCAGATTCTAGAGACATCACTTTGATTCACAGTGACATTCGCTGCGACGTTCGTCAGTCTCAGTCCCTGCTCAATTAGACTGACTATACGGAGCCTCTGATGGTAGGTTAGTGTTACACAAGCCATCCTGAGGCAACACAACTCTCGTAATGACATACAGTGCTAGTACTGCAATGTTTGCAGGTGACACGGTTGTCATTAACTACATATACCATCGCCTAACCGTAGAGACATCTACTGTTTCCGCTAGAACTACATCACAAACAAACTAATGTATTACTATAATAAGGTATTTCTGGAGCCCAAAATTTAGTGTTGAAGTTTCGGCAATATCCAACATTTGACCGCTGTAGTTCTTTCGAGGTGAAAGTTGAATGTATGCGTCTGGCCTGGCCTTGCTAATATTGGCTTTAGGGTGGGTATTTGTCCACTAGAAATGAACTGACCGATGTTGTGTAAGGTTGGTGCTGTTTTATGGCGTCCGCATAGTACAGTGTGTTTCAAAAATGATATCTGATTTCACAAGAATATATCTTCTACACGAATTAAAAGACAGAAATTTGGGGTGAATTTTAACTTGTGCGTCGAAACCAGAAGTTGATCTTGGCTCCAGGTGTGAATCGTCGGTAGGGGTATCCGTGGTGCAGGTTGCTCGATCGCTTGCTCATTACCCGCTGTATGTCGAGTCAAGGTGGCGATAAATCAGCAGCAAAAGGTGTTTTGCGTTTCCATTTCAACAGGTGTACTAGCACTTTCAAGAGACTGGTTATTTATAAACTTGGAAATCCATAGATCTCCCTTGAATATTCGTTCAGAATGTAGTGCGCATTCAACAGATTTTTTGCACAATATCAACAGAAGTCTATTCGTCGCACCAGCCCAGAGTCATCAGTTAGGTCTGTCTTGCGGTGACGTTTTTGTTTCAAATAATGCAGAGTTCATTTGCTATGAAATCTTCATGACGGTGGTAACAGTACATAAAGCTTTTTCACCGTTTTGAGCGTGGCGGCGGAAGATAACTGTTTCTGTCATTTCGATTTGCAGCTCCTTGTGTTTTCTGTGTTTTCAGTTAAAGTTGTTGGATGTAAGGTCCGCCAGTTATACAAAATACCATTTTTCCCAAGTTCCCAAACATGTTTCGCATCTCTATGCCATCATCAGTGAGCTTCTGTTTTATTTAATCTGTAATGTGAACATTTTTACTAAATGATTACAAAATTACGGGAATATTTAGTTCAAACAACAGTTTCATCTCACGTGTAGCATTCAGTGATGAGGCTAAGCTCTATTTAAGTGTAAAAGTAGGGAGCACACACTAGCCACACACCATGGTTAAGCACGGGAAAAACTCTCCTAACCTTAATGTGTTTCGCGTAGTTTACCAATGCATGACTTAGGACACCTCTTTTTGTGCAAAAGACGTACCTGGCCATGATTTACTTATCTGGATGTGATGAAGATCTGGTGAGTACGAGAACAAGAGAGTTCGGAGACCCATCGTACTGGCACTTGCATGTAAAACCATTTCTTAAAAATGAGGTGCCTCAACGATGGATCGGTCGTGACGGGCGTGCAGGTCTCCCCTCCAAAGTCGCCTGATCTCACATTATTTGACTTTTTTTGTAGGGGTCATTAAAAGCATCCGTCAACGTGTCGCCCATTCCAACGCCTTTGACCCGTGTCTCCAGATACCATCGGCACTGAATACAGTAACTCCACACAGGCAAATTATAAGACGAGTTTGACTATCGTCTGCGTGTGTCTCGTGCGTCCGGTGGGAGGCACATATTTGTGAAAGGAAATTCTCTCTGGATTGCAGCGGCTATCTGATTTGGTGAAGGCTGCCGGTCTTGCTTACGAGATGAAGGCAGAGCTCACCATCTGCAGCATCGTTGACAGAACCGACTGCGGACCTTTGGTGCAGAGCCGGGTGAAGGGTCTGAATCAGAGGCTCAGACGGTTTTGCGACCGTGTTGGCTGCAGATTCCTTGACTTGCGCCATAGGGTGGTGGGGTTTCGGGTTCCGCTGAATAGGTCAGGAGTTCACTACACTCAGCTGGCGGCTACACGGGTAGCGGAGGCTGTGTGGCGTGGACTGGGCGGTTTTTTAGGTTAGAAGGCCTCGGGAAAGTACAGGGTGGGCTGCAATCTCAAAGCGTGCATGGCAAATACAGGACGTGCTTGGATCAAGGAACACTCGGAATTGTAGTTGTAAATTGTTGTAGTTGTACTGGGAAAGTCCCTAAGTTTCAAGCGCTAATAGAAAGCACAGAAGCTGAAATCGTTATAGGTACAGAAAGCTGGCTAAAGCCTGAAATAAGTTATGCGGAAATTTTTACAAAGTCTCAGACGGTGTTCAGGAAAGATAGATTAGGCAGAATTGGTGGTGGAGTGTTTGTGTCTGTCAGTAGTGGTTTATCTTGTAGTGAAGTCGAAGTAGATACTCCGTGCGAATTGGTATGATTGGAGGTTATACTTAACAGCCGAACTAAGTTAATAATTGGCTCTTCTACCGACCCCCAGACTCTGATGATATAGTTGCTGAACAGTTCAGAGAAAATTTGAGTCTCGTAACAAATAAATACCCCACTCATACGGTTATAGTTGGTGGGGACTTCAACCTTCCCTCGATATGTTGGCAAAAATACTTGTTCAAAACCGGTGGTAGGCAGAAAACATCTTCCGAGATTGTCCTAAATGCTTTCTCCGAAAATTATTTCGAGCAGTTAGTCCACGAACCAACGCGAATTGTAAATGGTTGCGAAAACACACTTGACCTCTTAGCCACAAACAATCCAGCGTTGATAGAGAGCATCATGACTGATACAGGGATTAGTGATCACAAGGTCGTTATAGCTAGGCTCAATACCGTTTCTTCCAAATCCACCAGAAACAGACGCAAAATAATTTTATTTAAAAAAGCGGATAAAGTGTCACTAGAAGCCTTCCTAAGAGACAATCACCATTCCTTCCGAACCGACTATGCAAATGTAGACGAGATGTGGCTCAAATTCAAAGATATAGTAGCAACAGGAATTGAGAGATTCATACCTCATAAATTGGTAAGAGATGGAATTGATCCCCCATGGTACACAAAACAGGTCCGAATGCTGTTGCAGAGGCAACGGAAAAAGCATGCGAAGTTCAGAAGAACGCGAAATCCCGAAGATTGGCTAAAATTTACAGACACGCGAAATTTGGCACGGACTTCAATGCGAGATGCCTTTAATAGGTTCCACAACGAAACATTGTCTAGAAATTTGGTAGAAAATCCGAAGAAATTCTGGTCGTCTGTAAAGTACACAAGCGGCAAGACGCAGTCAATACCTTCGCTGCACAGTGCCGATGGTACTGTTACCGACGACTGTGCCGCTAAAGCGGAGTTATTGAACGCAGTTTTCCGAAATTCCTTCACCAGGGAAGACGAATGGAATATCCCAGAATTTGAAACACGAACAGCTGCTGGCATGAGTTTCTTAGAAGTAGATACATTAGGGGTTGCGAAACAACTCAAATCGCTTGATATGGGCAAGTCTTCAGGTCCAGATTGTATGCCGATTAGGTTCCTTTCAGATTACGCTGAAACAATAGCTCCCTACTTAGCACTAATATACAACCGCTCGCTCACCGATAGATCTGTACCTGCAGATTGGAAAATTGCGCAGGTCGCACCAGTGTTTAAGAAGGGTAGTAGGAGTAATCCACCAAACTACAGACCTATATCGTTGACGTCGGTTTGCAGTAGGGTTTTGGGGTATATACTGTATTCAAACATTATGAATCACCTAGAAGGGAACGATCTATTGATACGTAATCGCCCGCATCTCGTGGTCGTGCGGTAGCGTTCTCGCTTCCCACGCCCGGGTTCCCGGGTTCGATTCCCGGCGGGGTCAGGGATTTTCTCTGCCTCGTGATGGCTGGGTGTTGTGTGCTGTCCTTAGGTTAGTTAGGTTTAAGTACTTCTAAGTTCTAGGGGACTGATGACCATAGATGTTAAGTCCCATAGTGCTCAGAGCCATTTGAACCATTTGATACGTAATCAGCATGGTGTCAGAAAACATCGTTCTTGTGCAACGCAGCTAGCTCTTTATTCGCACGAAGTAATGGCCGCTATCGACAGGGGATCTCAAGTTGATTCCGTATTTATAGATTTCCGGAAAGCTTTTGACACCGTTCCTCACAAGCGACTTCTAATCAAGCTGCGGGCCTATGGGGTATCGTCTCAGTTGTGCTACTGGATTCGTGATTTCCTGTCAGGAAGGTCGCAGTTCGTAGTAATAGACGGCAATTCATCGAGTAAAACTGAAGTGATGTCAGGTGTACCCCAGGGAAGCGTCCTGGGACCTCTGCTGTTCCTGATCTACACTCCTGGAAATGGAAAAAAGAACACATTGACACCGGTGTGTCAGACCCACCATACTTGCTCCGGACACTGCGAGAGGGCTGTACAAGCAACGATCGCACGCACGGCACAGCGGACACACCAGGAACCGCGGTGTTGGCCGTCGAATGGCGCTAGCTGCGCAGCATTTGTGCACCGCCGCCGTCAGTGTCAGCCAGTTTGCCGTGGCATACGGAGCTCCATCGCAGTCTTTAACGCTGGTAGCATGCCGCGACAGCGTGGACGTGAACCGTATGTGCAGTTGACGGACCTTGAGCGAGGGCGTATAGTGGGCATGCGGGAGGCCGGGTGGACGTACCGCCGAATTGCTCAACACGTGGGGCGTGAGGTCTCCACAGTACATCGACGTTGTCGCCAGTGGTCGGCGGAAGGTGCACGTGCCCGTCGACCAGGGACCGGACCGCAGCGACGCACGGATGCACGCCAAGACCGTAGGATCCTACGCAGTGCCGTAGGGGACCGCACCGCCACTTCCCAGCAAATTAGGGACACTGTTGCTCCTGGGGTATCGGCGAGGACTATTCGCAACCGTCTCCATGAAGCTGGGCTACGGTCCCGCACACCGTTAGGCCGTCTTCCGCTCACGCACCAACATCGTGCAGCCCGCCTCCAGTGGTGTCGCGACAGGCGTGAATGGAGGGACGAATGGAGACGTGTCGTCTTCAGCGATGAGAGTCGCTTCTGCCTTGGTGCCAATGATGGTCGTATGCGTGTTTGGCGCCGTGCAGGTGAGCGCCACAATCAGGACTGCATACGACCGAGGCACACAGGGCCGACACCCGGCATCATGGTGTGGGGAGCGATCTCCTACACTGGCCGTACACCACTGGTGATCGTCGAGGGGACACTGAATAGTGCACGGTACATCCAAACCGTCATCGAACCCATCGTTCTACCATTCCTAGACCGGCAAGGGAACTTGCTGTTCCAACAGGACAATGCACGTCCGCATGTATCCCGTGCCACCCAACGTGCTCTAGAAGGTGTAAGTCAACTACCCTGGCCAGCAAGATCTCCGGATCTGTCCCCCATTGAGCATGTTTGCGACTGGATGAAGCGTCGTCTCACGCGGTCTGCACGTCCAGCACGAACGCTGGTCCAACTGAGGCGCCAGGTGGAAATGGCATGGCAAGCCGTTCCACAGGACTACATCCAGCATCTCTACGATCGTCTCCATGGGAGAATAGCAGCCTGCATTGCTGCGAAAGGTGGATATACACTGTACTAGTGCCGACATTGTGCATGCTCTGTTGCCTGTGTCTATGTGCCTGTGGTTCTGTCAATGTGATCATGTGATGTATCAGACCCCAGGAATGTGTCAATAAAGTTTCCCCTTCCTGGAACAATGAATTCACGGTGTTCTTATTTCAATTTCCAGGAGTGTATATAAATGACCTGGGTGACAATCTGAGCAGTTCTCTTAGGTTGTCCGCAGATGATGCTGTAATTTACCGTCTAGTAAGGTCATCCGAAGACCAGTATCAGTTGCAAAGCGATTTAGAAAAGATTGCTGTATGGTGTGGCAGGT